>NC_140594.1:1058608134-1059808134 GCF_964204655.1 Triturus cristatus | reverse complement strand
CACATACTACATCCCTCATGACATAGTCAGTGACATCACGGGTGATATCTCAAATGACATCATTGATGACATCATCCACAGAATCTCTGATGCACCCACTCACACCCCAATATAAACTTTTACACACCCACTCTAACTTCTACACTAGCATGCTCAAAACCATTGGCACACCCCTACCAGTACCTACACACCCACTCACCGATTTATAGGTCTATACACATCTTCTCATACACCAGCTCACTCAGTAATACAGCCACTGATATATGCACTCATACACCCATACAGCCACTCACACAGTCAGTCACTCATAGAGCTACTCCCACACCTACTCACTCACCTACAGAGTCAATCACACAGCCATTTACTCACCTATACAGTTATAGACACACACTCATTTATTCATACTAACACATACTCACTCACCTATACTGTCACTGACACAAGTACACACTCACCCATACAGCTACTCTTACAAGCACTTAGTCACACATACAGTCACTCATATACTCCAGCTGTCACCTATACTGCCTTCGACATATGCAGTTACTTACCCATATACCACTGACATATCCATTCACTCACTGACACAGCCATACACACACTCAGCCATTTATACAGCCCTTCCCTTACACACTAACTCGTACTCCCACTGACTCACTAACTCACTCATCCATGCAGGCACTCACACTCCTTCTCACCCACCCACAAAGATACTCATATACCCATACAGGAACTCAGACAACCAATTACTCACCCATAGTGAAACTCGCATACCCACTCACACACCCATACAGCCACTTAGATACCAACTGACCGACTAATACAGACATTCCCACAACCAGTCACTTACCCATACATTCACTGAGACACCTAAGCACTCACTTATACAGTCAGTCAGGCACCCACTGAATAATCCATACAGGCACTTATTGTATTGTATTGTATGGTATGTGAGACTTCTATAGCGCACTGTCAACCCCCGGGTATCGTGGTGCTTCAGATTACTCAGAAGACGCTATGTGTGGTACATTGTCATGCAGCCAGAGGGTCATAGTTGCAGCATGGCTAGACTAAACCCTAGGGAATAGCCAGGTTTTTAGCTTCTTTCTGAAGTTTAGTAGATTCTCAGTTTGTCTAAGATCAAATGATAGGCAATTCCATAGGCGTGAGGCTGCAGAGCTAAATGACCTACCACCCATTCAGGTTTTCTTGAAGGTAGCTGTGCAGACTAGTTTAGCTGATGTAGAGCAAAGGTTTCTAGCTGGGGATACCAGAGGAATTTTTCTTGCAGTGGCTTAGGGCCCATTTTATTTACTGCTTTATGGATGATACACAGTGATTTAAAGTGTATCCTTTGCTTGATTGGCAGCCAGTGCAGATCTTTCAAGGCTGAGAATGCGGAGGACCTAAACTGTCTTTTGAGAGCCAGTTTAGCTGCAATCATCTGAACTCTCTGTAACTTTTTAATCAGGGTCGCTGGTGCCTCTAATAGCAAGGTGTTGCAGTAGTCTAGTCTACTCAGTAGTACACTTCTAACCACCTGTGCTCTTGTAGAAGGTAGCAGCAGTGGGAGGATTTTACGTAGGGCTCTTATAAGACCCATACAGGTACTGACAGTTCTGTTCACCTGTGAGTCCAACTGTAGATTGCTATTGAATATACATTATAATTATACACCTACTGATTCACCATTAATCCTTGGTATATGTATTCAACACTTATAAATGTTTTACAAACACTCAGAGTCACTGGATATGTCACATATGTTACAGCACTCATGACATGGTCAGTGACATCACTGATGACATCTCAAATGATATCACTGATGGTATCATCCAGTGATTGTGAGTGTTTTCTAAAGGTTTATGATTGTTAAACATCTATACTAAGCTACTACATAAGTTAAATTGGTAGTCAAGCCAGGCCAAGTCAATAAATCTTTATTGGTCATTTGAGACCATAAATGCACATTAAATAATGCATATGTACCTAAAATTAGGCTAAAAACATGGATATTTACAAACAGACCAGTAGTGCATGTACATTTCCAATTTGATAAGATTAAAAACTAGCTAAAACCTTTTGTGAGAGGGGTAAGTTAAAACAAGACATTCAAATGTATGGGTGAGTGAGTGACTGAGTGGGTGTATGGGTAAGTGGATATGTGTGTGAGTGGTTGCATTGGAGAGTAAATGTCTGAGTGGCTGTATGGGTGAGTGAGTAGACATGTGAGTGGTTGTTCGGGTCTGAGAATGGGAATGTAAATGGTTGTGTGGGTATGTGAGTGGCTGTATCGGTGAGTGAATGGCTCTGTGAGTGGTTGTATGGATGAGTGAGTGGGTGTGTGAGTGTTTGGGTCTGTGAATGGGTTTGTAAATAGTTGTGTGGGTATGTCATTGGGTGTATGAGTGACTATGTGGGTGTGTTACTGGCTGTGTGGGTGTGTGAGTAGGTGTGCAAGTCACTGTATGAGTGAGTGAGTGGCTATTTGAGTGGGTGTATGGGTAAGTGAGTGGGTGTGTGAGTGGTTGTATTGGAGAGTGAGTGTTTGTGTCAGCGGTTTTATGGGTGATTGAGTGGTGTGTAAGTGTTTGTATGGATCTGTGAATGAGTTTTGGGTGGTTGTGTGGTTAGGTGAGTGTTTATATGGTTGAGTAAGTGGGTATGCGATTGGCTGTAAGAGTGAGTGAGTGACTGTGTAAGTGATTGTATAGGTGAGAGATTGGGTATTTGAGTGGCTGTATGGGTGAGAGTGGCTGTATAAGTGAGTGAGTAGCTGTGCGAGTGGCTGTATGGGTCTGTGAATGCATATGTGAGTGTTTGTGTGGGTATGTGTGGGTGTCTGAGTGGCTTTATGGATGGGAGTGTGAGTGGTTGTATCATTGAGAGAGTATTTGAGTAGATGTGTGGGTGAGTGTTTGGCAGTGTGAGTGGCTTATGGGATTGTGAGTTTATGTTTATGTAGATTATTTCCAGAATGCAACTATTACACCAAGGAGTGTCCTGGCGCTAATGCAGAAGAAGGTTCACAGAGGGAATAAGAGGGATGGACTTAGGTCCTAGAAAAGAGCAAAGGCTTGAGCTTTTATTAAATACAGGGTTGGGCTTGATGCATCTGATTGTAATCAGAAGTTTATTCCACGGAGATGGGCCCAGGAGAGAGAAAGATCTGCTCCTGGACCTTGACTTCCTAACCCGTGGAACCTTGGCAAGACAAAGGTTTGCAGATCGAAAGTTTTTCCGGGTGGTATAGAACTTAATTCTAGCTCGTAAGTGGGCTCATGAGTGGATGTGTGAGTGGCTGTCTGGATGAGTGAGTTGCTGTGTGGGTGGGTGAGTGAGTGGCTATGTATGTGGCTGTATGGGTGCCTGAGTGGCTGTTTGAGTGGGTGTATGGATAGGTGAGTGTTTGTATTGGAGAGTGAGTGTCTATGTGAGTGGCTTTATGGGTGAGTGAGTGGTTGTATGGGTCTGTGAATGTTATGTAAGTAGTTGTGTGGGTGTGGGAGTGATTATAGGGTTGAGTGAGTGGATATATGAGAGCAATATAGGTGAGCGAGTGGGTGTGTGAGTGACTGTATGAGTGAGCAAGGGGCTGTATGGGCAATGAGTGGTTGTATGGGTCTGTGAATGGGTATGTAAATGGTTGTGTTGGTGAGCGAGTGAATGGGTATGTGACTGGCTATATGGGTGAGTGAGTGGGTGTGTGAGTGGCTGTATGGGTGAGTCAGTGGATGTGTGAGTGGTTATATGTCTCTGTGAAAGGGAATGTGAGTAGTTGTATGGGTATGCGAGTGGGTGTGTTAATGGCTGTATGAATTTATGGGTGGCTGTGTGGGTGTGTGAGTGGCTGTGTAAGTGGCTTATGGGTGAGTGATTGGCTGTTTGAGTAGGTATATGTGTAAGTGAGTGGGTGTGTGAGTGTCTGTATTGGAGAGTTAATGTCTGTGGGCCCGATTCACAGAACTAACTTAAGACAAAATCCTAAACTTACTACCATTTTGTTTTCACAGGATTTTTCTCAGTTTAGGAGTAGTAAAGTTAGGACTTCTAACTTTAGAACTCCTAAATGCCTGCTGTGAATACCGAAAGTCTTAAAGTTAGGATTTTTCTCAGTTTAGGAGTAGTAAAGTTAGGACTTCTAACTTTAGAACTCCTAAATGCCTGCTGTGAATACCGAAAGTCTTAAAGTTAGGATTTTTCTCAGTTTAGGGGTAGTAAAATTAGGACTCCTAACTTTAGGACTCCTAAATGCCTTCTGTGAATATTGAAAGTCTTAAAGTTAGAATTTTTCTCAGTTTAGGAGTAGTAAAGTTAGGACTCCTTACTTTACTGCTCCTAAACTGAGAAAAATCCTAACTTTAAGACTTTCGGTATTCACAGAAGGCATTTAGGAGTCCTAAAGTTAGGAGTCCTAACTTTACTACTCCTAAACTGAGAAAAATCCTAACTTTAAGACTTTCGGTATTCACAGAAGGCATTTAGGAGTCCTAAAGTTAGGACTCCTAACATCTGTCAATACCGAAATGAGTAAGTGCCTTCTGTGAATACCAAAATGAGTAAGTGCCTTCTGTGAATACCAAAATGGTAGTAAGTTTAGGATTTTGTCTTAAGTTAGTTCTGTGAATCGGGCCATAAGTGAGTGGCTGTAAGGGCAAGTTAGTGGGCTTTTGGGTAGTTATATGGGTCTGTGAATGGGTCCATGTTGGAGCCGGCCTCGTGGCGTGGTCCTGTTCCCCCTCGCCAAGCCGCACGAGGTCCCCTGCACCTCGGGGCTCCTCCATTTTGGATTGTACGTAACTCTGCGCGCCAGCCTACGTGGCCCCGCTCAACCCGGCCTCGGCCCCAGCAAGCCCCGACATGCAGGCACCAACAACGGGCCAGGGGGTACCACGTGAACACTTCCCCTTTCCCGGCGGAGGGCAGTATCGATGGGACCCCCAACCGTCCTCCCACACCTAGGTGCAATCGCCCCACAGCTCTCCTGGGCCTGGTGCCTCTCCTGCTGGGCGTCTGGCCTCTCCCAGCCCGGCCTCTCCGCCCCCCGGGCGCAAGGGTCCGGACATCAAAGGGCTCCAGACCTATATCTGGGGCGACCCTGCAACAGGACCGCAGTTGTATCCCGGAGTCGAGAGCCCTGCTGATTGAATCGCGGCCGACCCAACGGAGAAGAACTCTTGCTTGAAACTCTACCACGAGCCCTGCTGACTGCGTCGCGGCTCCACCTTATTGAGATCACGAAGCCTCACGGAACATCGGAGCCCTGCTGACGCTGTCGCGGCCCAACCTCGCTGAAACCTCCCTCGGAGCCCTGCTGACGTCGTCGCGGCTCGAGCTGAACCAAGACACCGTAAGAGCCCTGCTGACCTGGTCGCGGCTCGAACTCCACGGACTGAACACCAGAGCCCTGCTGACGCCGTCGCGGCTCGACCCCTCCGAGATCCGGAGGCCCTCCAGCGTGGGGATAAGAACTGGGCCCCAGGTACCCTCGTACCAAGCTGCTGCTAAAGACTGTCCCGCTACCCCGTCCCTACCAAAGACTTTGAGACTCTTGTGGATCCCTCGATCCCCCCCTTGTAAATATTGATAATCGTAACTTCATAAGTACTGATAAAGAACTGCTCGTCTTGCTGAATCCCCTTGAGTCCTGTGTGGTGGTGTTACTGTGCTAGTACGTTATAGGAGAAGGACCTCTCCCCGGAGGCTTCTCAGCAGCGCTCGGCTACTTCGTGCAGTGTGGGGGCCCCTCTGGGTGGTCTCTCCGACCCCCCCCCCCGAGGCCCGCCTTCCAACATTTGGTGGCAGCGATGGGATCCGAGCCGAACGCAGTTCGTACAAGCAAGTAACCCACTCGCTATCCATCCAGACGAACAGAGACCATGAGCAACCAGGAAACCACCGCGACCATGGAGTTCCAACCAGAACGGTTGGAAGAGTATACTCACAAAGAGTTAAAACAGTTCTGCAAAGACAAGGGCATTGCAACCACCGGCCTAGGTACCAAGGAAGAGATGCAGAAAGCCCTGAGAACCTGGATAGAGTCCGAGGCGGACCCCTCCCAGAACGAAGGGCCCCTGCCCCTAAATGCAGCCACACCACCCGCACCGACCCCGGCGAATGGAAGGAGACACAGCCTGGGAACTGGCCTCTCCGTGGAGGAAATACAAGAGCGGGAGAAGGTCCGGACCCACGAACTAGAGCTTGCACGACTTCGGCTGGACGGCGAACTCCGGCTGGCCGAAAAGAAAATGGCCATAGAACAGCTACGGCTGCAGGAAGAGATGGAGGAGAAAAAGCGGCATCGAGAATTGGAAGAAAAAAGGTTGACCCTTGAACACGAGCGGGGCCTCAAAGAACTCGAACTCAAGGCCCAGAAGGGGGAGACCGGCACCCCCAGTAATAGAAACGCTCCACCCCCCACCGAAGCCAAGGTGCATATCCCCAAAGATGTCGTCAAAGAATACTATAAAAACGACGACATCCAGCAGTGGTTCAAGGCGTACGAGGTGGCCATGACCTCCCATCGGGTGCCCCGGAAGGATTGGGGTGCTGGCCTGTGGGGGTGGTTCCTTAGCGAGGGCCGAGACACCCTGCTCCAGCTACCAGAAGAGGTGGTGACCTCCTACGACCATATGAAGGAGGCCCTGCTCACCCGCTACGGACTAACCGCGGAAATGTACCACCAGCGTTTCAGAGACTGCAAAAAAATCCCCGGTACCACGTGGGTAGAATATGTGGACTTCTTCAGCAGGGCCCTAGAAGGATGGATCAAGGGTAGCAAGGTCACCACCTACGGGCAGCTGGTCGACCTCATTATTTGGGAACACCTCTCCAACAACTGCTTCGTGGAGCTAGGACAACACCTCCTCGACAGCAAGCTGACCGAACTGCGGAAGCTCGCCGCCGAGGCCGATCGATGGGTCAACACCCGAGTCCCATGGAACTCGATGGGGGAGTACCAGAGAAACACCACCGGACCTCCCCACCAGCGCGGCGGAGGAGGGTCGAACCGGAATCGGGACATCTCCGCCGGGCCACCCCGAAGTCCACCTCGAGGGCCGCCTCAGCAACACCTCTCCCCGAGCCTGGCCCGAAGAGGGACGGCACCAGCCTGGACCGGACCCCGGCCCTCGATAACCTGCTACGGCTGCCAACAAACCGGACACTATGTCAGCGACCCGGCCTGCCCCATGAACCGAAGAAGTGGGGCCGGCGGGCCCCCGCCCCGAGAGCTGGCGGCTGCCGCCCTGGGGGAAGGGGAGGAAGAGGAAGAACCCCTCGACAGAGGAACCACTCAGTGGGAGCCGGCGGCCATGTCCCTGGTCTGCCTGGGCAGCCGAGAAATGGTGCCCCGAACACCCATTCCGAGCAACACCCAGAAGTACCAACAGTGGGTCACTATCAATGGACGACGGGCCGAGGCCCTCCGTGACACCGGAGCCAGTGTCACCACTGTCCGCTGCCACCTGGTGACCCCCGAACAGATCCTGCCCAATGTACTATGCCCCGTCCGGACGGCCGACAACAGCGAAAGCATGTGCCAGATGGCCCAGGTCCCCTTCGAATGGGGAGGGGTGACGGGCATACTAAAGGTGACTGTCCGCGACGACGCCCCGGTGGACTGCCTCCTGGGGAACGACCTAGAGAGTTCTCCCTGGGCTCAGGTGGAGCGGCGAGAGCACCTCCGAATGTTGGGGCTACCCGAATGGGCCTGCGCCACTACCCGGTCCATGGCCACCCAGGCCCCACGCTCGCCCATAGCATCCGACCCCACCAGGCCCGAGGGGCCCGCGCCACCACCCGCCTCCAGCAAGGGAGAAGCGGACGCTGATACCGGATCCACCGAACCCTCCCCAGACGAAATCGCCTCTCTCGAAGCGCTCCCAGCGCTTGCCCAATGGCGCCACGACGGGGGTCCCACCCGAGAGCAGTTCCAGCAGGAACAGAAGACCTTCCCCTCCCTCGAAGGGGTCCGACAGCAGGCGTCCTCGCAGGCCAACGGTGACCAGACCGGAACGCACTGGGTCTATTGGGCAGAGGGCCTACTGTACAGCGAACAGAAGATTGCGGAACTGGGGGCCAGTCGCGTGCTGGTGGTCCCCCTCCGATTCCGGGAGTTCCTCCTTAACCTAGCGCATGATGTGCCCCTTGCCGGGCACCTGGGGCAGGACAAAACTTACAGCCGCCTGGTGACCCACTTCTACTGGCCCCGGATGCGGAGAGACGTGGACAACCACTGCCGGTCCTGCCAGACCTGCCAAGCCAGCGGGAAGGCGGGGGGACGGGTCAAAGCCCCCCTCCAGCCCTTCCCCACAGTCAACACCCCGTTCGAACGGGTCGGGATAGACATTGTAGGGCCCCTGGACCCCCGGACCGCCCTGGGTAAATGTAAATGTAAATGTATGTGTCTTGTAAAGCGCACTGCTGCCCTGAGGCGTCCTGGCGCTGTAGACCACTGGGGAACCCGTCCTGGCTATCCCTGTGAGATGGTCCCTCCAGGGTATCTCCAAGGTGAAACGAGGCATCCCCAGCGAATGTGGGGGCCGTTGTGGAGATGAGGCAAGCTAATGCCCAGAGTCGCCGAGTGTGATCCCTGGTTAGAGTAGGCACCGAAGCGAGAATTATCGAGTCCGCTGGCCCTGGTCCACGACCCTGCCGCGTCGGGGATTGAACCCTGGTCCCGGGCCGTCCTCTGCTTCTGGGTCTGCTTCCTCTAACCAGTGAGCCACACCAAGAAGCAGCCAAGAAGCAGCCCAAGAAGGTGCACTGGACACCCCGCTGCCAGTCGGCCTTCGAGACTCTCAAGACGGCGATGTGCACTGCCCCCGTGCTACAGGCCCCTGACTACAGCAAGGAGTTTGTTGTGCAGACGGACGCCTCCGAATATGGAATTGGGGCCGTCCTGTCCCAGGCAGACGCGGAGGGACTCGACAGACCCGTGGCCTTCATCAGCCGACGGCTATTGCCCCGGGAACAGCGGTGGAGCACCATCGAGCGAGAGGCCTTCGCTGTCGTGTGGGCCCTCAAGAAGCTCCGGCCCTATCTCTTCGGCACCCACTTCCGGGTTCAAACCGACCACCGGCCCTTGCGGTGGTTAATGCAGATGAGAGGCGAGAACCCCAAGCTGCTGCGGTGGTCCATCTTGCTGCAAGGGATGGACTTTTCCATCGAACACCGGCCCGGCAATGACCACGCCAACGCCGACGGCCTATCCCGCTTCTTCCGCCTCGATGAGGAGAATCCCCAAGGAGATGGGTGACTCTCCCTGCCTTCAGCTGGGGGGGACGCTTGTTGGAGCCGGCCTCGTGGCGTGGTCCTGTTCACCCTCGCCAAGCCGCACGAGGTCCCCTGCACCTCGGGGCTCCTCCATTTTGGATTGTACGTAACTCTGCGCGCCAGCCTACGTGGCCCCGCTCAACCCGGCCTCGGCCCCAGCAAGCCCCGACATCCAGGCACCAACAACGGGCCAGGGGGTACCACATGAACACTTCCCCACTCCCGGCGGAGGGCAGTATCGATGGGACCCCCAACCGTCCTCCCACACCTAGATGCGATCGCCCCACAGCTCTCCTGGGCCTGGTGCCTCTCCCGCTGGGCGTCTGGCCTCTCCCAGCCCGGCCTCTCCGCCCCCCGGGCGCAAGGGTCTGGACATCAAAGGGCTCCAGACCTATATCTGGGGCGACCCTGCAACAGGACCGCAGTTGTATCCCGGAGTCGAGAGCCCTGCTGATTGAATCGCGGCCAACCCAACGGAGAAGAACTCTTGCTTGAAACTCTACCACGAGCCCTGCTGACTGCGTCGCGGCTCCACCTTATTGAGGTCACGAAGCCTCACGGAACATCGGAGCCCTGCTGACGCTGTCGCGGCCCAACCTCGCTGAAACCTCCCTCGGAGCCCTGCTGACGTCGTCGCGGCTCGAGCTGAACCAAGACACCATAAGAGCCCTGCTGACCTGGTTGCGGCTCGAACTCCACGGACTGAACACCAGAGCCCTGCTGACGCCGTCGCGGCTCGACCCCTCCGAGATCCGGAGGCCCTCCAGCGTGGGGATAAGAACTGGGCCCCAGGTACCCTCGTACCAAGCTGCTGCTAAAGACTGTCCCGCTACCCCGTCCCTACCAAAGACTTTGAGACTCTTGTGGATCCCTCGATCCCCCCCTTGTAAATATTGATAATCGTAACTTCATAAGTACTGATAAAGAACTGCTTGTCTTGCTGAATCCCCTTGAGTCCTGTGTGGTGGTGTTACTGTGCTAGTACGTTATAGGAGAAGGACCTCTCCCCGGAGGCTTCTCAGCAGCGCTCGGCTACTTCGTACAGTGTGGGGGCCCCTCTGGGTGGTCTCTCCGACCCCCCCGAGGCCCGCCTTCCAACAGTCCATAAGTGGTTGTGTGGGTTTGTGTGGTTGCATTTATGATTGAGTAGATATGTGAGTGTCTGTATGGGTAAGTGAGTGGGTGTGTGATTGGCTATATGGGTGAGTGAGTAGGTATGTTAGTGGTTGTATGGGTCAGAATAGGTATATGAGTGTTTGAGGGAGTATGTGGGTATCTGCATGGCTATATGGATGGGTGAGTGAGTGGCCATATGGGTGAGTGAGTAAGTATTTGAGTAGATGTATGGGTGAGTGAGTGGCTGTGTCAGTGGCTGTCTGGGTATATGACTAGCTGTGTGGGTGTATGAGTGGCTGTGCAAGTGACTGTATGGGTGAGTGAGTAGCTGTTTCAGTGGGTGTATGGGTAAGTGGGTAAATGTGTGACTATTTATTGGAGGGTAAGTGTCTGTGTGAGTAGCTTTATGGATGAGTGAGTGGTTGTATGGGTCTATAAATGGGTATCTACGTGGTTGTGTGGGTGTGTGAGTGGGTACATAAGTGGCTGCCTGGATGTGTGAGTAGCTGTGTGAGAGTATGAGTGGCTTTGCAAGTGGCTAAATGGGTGAGTGAGTGGCTGTTTGAGTGAGTGTATAGGTAAGTGGGTGTGTAAGTGTTTTTATTGGAGAGTGAGTGTCTGTGTTAGTGGCTTTATGGATGAGTAAGTGGTTGCATGGATCTGGGAATGAGTATGTAAGTGGTTGTGTGGGTGTGTGAATGGGGGTGTGAGAGATTATATGGTTGAGTGAGTGGATATACGAGTGGTGGTATGGGTGAGTGGGTAGGTGTGTGAGTGACGTATGAGTGAGTGAGTAACTGTGTGAGTGGGTGAGTGAGTGGGTGTGTGAGTGGCTGTATGGGTGAGTGAGTAGGTGTGTGAGTAGTTGTATGGGTCTGTGAAAAGGAATGTGAGTGGTTGTGGGGGTGGGTGTATGAGTAACTGTATGGGTGTGTGAGTGGCTGTGTAAGTGGCTGTATTGGTTAGTGAGTGGCTGTTTCAGGGGGTGTATCTGTAAGTGAGTGGGTGTGTGAGTGGCTGTTTAGGTGAGTGAGTGGACATGTGGGTGTTTGTATGGGTCTTTGAATGTGTATATAAGTGGTTGAGTGGGGGGAGTGTGTGGTTGTATATTTGAGTGAGTAGGTATGAGAGTCTCAGAGTTGCTGTTTTGATGAGAAAGTATGTGTGTGGTTGGCTGTTTAGGTGAGTGAGTGGCTGTACGGGTGAGTGAGCAGATGTGTGAGAGGCTGTATGGGTCTGTGAATGGGTGTGTCAGTGTTTAGGGGAGCATGTGGCTATCTGACTGGCTGAATGGATGAGTGTGTGAGTGAGTTGTATGGGTGTGTGAAAGGGTTTGAAAGTGGTTGTGTGGGTGTATGAGTGGCTCTGTGCATGGCTATTTGCATGAGTGAGTGGGTATGTGAGTGGCTGTATGGGTGAGTGAGTGGGTGTATGAATGATTCTATGGGTCTATAAAAGAGAATGTGAGTGGCTGGTTGAGTGGGTGTATGCATAAGTGAGTAGGTGTATGAGTGGCTGTATTGGAGAGTGAATGTCTGTGAGAGTGGCTGTATTGGTGAGTAAGTGGGCATGTGGGCAGTTGTATGGGTATGTGAATGGGTATATAAGTGGTTGTGTGGGTATGTGAGTGGTTGTATGTTTGAGTGAGTAGATATGTGAGTATCAGAGTGGCTGTATGGGTGACTGAGTTGGTGTGTAATTGGCTGTATGGGTGAGTGAGTGGCTTTATGGGTGAGTGAGTAGGTATGTGAGTGGCTGTATTGGTTTGTGAATGGGTATGTGAGTGTTTGAGGGAGTGTATGGTATCTCAGTGGCTATGTGGGTGTGTGAGTGTGTGGTTGTATATTTGAGTGGTAAGGTATGAGAGTCTCAGAGTTGCTGTTTTGATGAGAAAGTAGGTGTGTGGTTGGCTGTTTAGGTGAGTGAGTGGCTGTACGGGTGAGTGAGTAGATGTGTGAGAGGCTGTATGGGTCTGTGAATGGGTGTGTCAGTGTTTAGGGGAGCATGTGGCTATCTGACTGGCTGAATGGATGAGTGTGTGAGTGAGTTGTATGGGTGTGTGAAAGGGTTTGAAAGTGGTTGTGTGGGTGTATGAGTGGCTCTGTGTGTGGCTATTTGCATGAGTGAGTGGGTGTGTGAGTGGCTGTATGGGTGAGTGAGTAGGTGTATGAATGATTCTATGGGTCTATAAAAGAGAATGTGAGTGGCTGGTTGAGTGGGTGTATGCATAAGTGAGTAGGTGTATGAGTGGCTGTATTGGAGAGTGAATGTCTGTGAGAGTGGCTGTATTGGTGAGTAAGTGGGCATGTGGGCAGTTGTATGGGTAGTGTGGGTATGTGAGTGGTTGTATGTTTGAGTGAGTAGATATGTGAGTATCAGAGTGGCTGTATGGGTGAGTGAGTTGGTGTGTAATTGGCTGTATGGGTGAGTGAGTGGCTTTATGGGTGAGTGAGTAGGTATGTGAGTGGCTGTATTGGTTTGTGAATGGGTATGTGAGTGTTTGAGGGAGTGTATGGTATCTCAGTGGCTATATGGATGGGTGTGTGACTGTTTGAGTAGAAGTGCGGGTGAGAGAGTAGCTGTGTGAGTAGCTTTCTGGATGGGTGAGTAGCTGTGTGTGTATGTGAGTGGCTGTACAAATAGCTGTATAGATGAGTGAGTGGCTGTTTGAGTGGGTATATGGATATATGGGTGTGTGTCAGTGTTTTTATTGGATTGTCTGTGTGAGTGGTTTTATGGATGAGTGAGTGGGTATATGAGTGACTATATGTTTGAGTGAGTAGATAAGTGAGTGGTGGTATGTGTGAGGGAGTGTGTGAGTGGGTGTGTGGGTGACTATGAGTGAGTGACTGTGTGAGTGTGTGAGTGAGTGGGTGTGAGAGTGGCTCTATGAGTGGCTATTTAGGTGAGTGGGTGTATGGGTCTGTGAAAGGGCATGAGAATGGTTGTGTGGGTATGTGAATGGTATGTTAGTGACTGTATGGGTGTTTGAGTAGCTATGGACGTGGCTTATGGGTGAGTGATTGGCTGTCTGAGTAGGTGCATGCATAAGTGAGTGGGTGTGTGAGTGGCTGTATTGGTGAGTGTCTGTTTGAGTGACTGGATAGGTGAGTGAGTGGGCATATGGATGGTTATATGGGTCTGTGAATGGGTATGTAAGTTGTTGTGCGGGTGCATGAGTGGGTGTGTTTGAGTCAGTAGGTATGTGAGTATCTGTCAGAGTGGCTATATGGGTGAGTGAGTGAGTGGGTATGTGACTGGCTATATGGGTGAGTAAGTAGCTGTATGGGTGAGTGAGTGGGTATGTGAGTGGTTGTATAGATCTGTGAATGGGTATGTGAATGTTTGTGTGGGTGGGTGTATGGGTGGTTATATGGATGCATGAGTGGCTCTGTGGATGATATCATCAGTGAAGTAATTTTAGATGCCATCAGTGATGCCACAAACCATATCATGAGTGATGTAATCTGTGCGGTCATAAGCAGTGTATTGCGGGGGCATAAGTTATAGTTAGCTCAGGTAACTATAACTGCTGAATTTGTATGGTTTTGTGCATGTAGAATCTGTGCCTAACTATAATGTCCCTGTAACCTTTGATCTTTTAGTGAATTTCTAAGGTTTTGTTTAGTTTTATTTCCTAACTATTATGTCCCTGTAATCTTTGTTTTTTTAAGTGAATTTCTAAGGTTTTTTTCAATTTTATATCCTAACTATAATGTCCATGTAACCTTTGTTTTTGTGAACTTCTATGGTTTTTTAATTGTATTTTCTAACTGCAACTTGTAACCTTAGAGGGTGGGTGTGTGAGTGGCTGCATGTGTTGATAAGTGGGTGTGTGAGTAGCTCTATGAGTCTATGAGTGGATGTATTATGGATTTTGTGGTTCTGTGTGTCTGTGGGTATATGGGTCACTAGGTGTGTCAGTGCTTGTTTGGGTGTGCAAGTGGCTGTATGGCTGTATGAGTGGGTATATGAGTAATACTATGGGTCTGTCAGTGGGTGTACAAATGTCTGTTTTGGTCTCTCAGTGGGTGTGAGTGTCTGTGTGGGTCCGTAAGTGAGCGTGAGAATTTCTGAGTGGGTCTGTGAGTGGGTGCATCTGTGTCTGTGTGCATCTGTGCATGACTGTGAGAATGAATGAGGGGATCTATGAGTGTCTGTGTGCATCTGTGAGTGGGTATGAGAGTGAATGAGTCATTCTTTGAGTGGGTATGTGAGTTCCTGTATGGGTCTGTGAGTCAGTGTATGAGTGTCTGTGTGGGTCTATGAGTGGGTGTGTGAGTGTCTGCATGGGTCTGTCAGTGGTTGTGTGGGTCTGTCACTGGGTATGTCAATGCCTGTACAGGTCTGTGAGTGCGTGTGTGAGCATCTGTGTGAGTATGTGAGTTGGTGTGTGTGTCTGTGCTGGCCTGTGAGTTGGTGTGTGAGTGCCTGTGTGGGTGTGTGAGTGTGTGGGTCTGTGAGTGGATGTGTGACATCCTTTGTGGGTCTCTCACATGGCCCCCCTCGCAGCCACTGTCGAACAACACTGCCTCTACATTGTATCCTACACCGATGACACCCAGCTCAAACTCTCCCTCACCAAAGACCCCACCACTGCCAAACTCAACTTCCAGAAAGGAATGCAAGATGACGCAGTCTGGATGACCAACAGCTGTCTGAAGCTCAACGCCAAGAACACAGAAGTCCTTGTCCTCGATACCACCCCTTCTGCATGGGACAGCACCTGGTGGCTGCCCGCGCTCAGAAGCCCACCTACCCTCTCAGACCACGCCAAGAACCTCGGCATCGTTCTCGACTCATCACTCTCCATGAACCAACAGGTCAACACCGTAACCTCCAGCTGCTTCAACACTCTCCGCATCCTCCACAAGTCCTTAAAGTGGATCCCCCCTGAGTCAAGTAAGACAGTCACCCATGCACTCATCATCAGCAGACTGGACTATGGAAACTCTCTCTACGTCGGCATCAACAAGTCCCTACTACCCAAATTCCATACAATACAGAACACAGCTTCCAGACTCGTCCTCGGCATCCCCCGACATGAACACATCAGCCAACACCTACGAAGTCTCCACTGGCTCCCCATGGAGAAAATAATCATGTTCAAAATCCTCACTCACGCCTACAAATGCCTACACAACAACGGACCCAAATTCCCCAACGACAGAATCAACTTCCACATACCCAAAAGAAACCTCTGATCTTCCAACCTTGCACTGGCTGAAACCCCGCTCATCCACCGAGCCAGAAGAGGCAGAAAATCCTTCTCTCACATTGCAGCCAAGACCTGAAACGAGCTACCGTCAGACATCAGATGCGCTCCCTCCCTGAACACAGTCAGGAAGACCCTCAAGACCTGTCTCTTCAAGCAAACCAGATCTGCTGACCCCCCTCAGTGCCTTGAGACACTCACGGTGAGTAGCGCTCTTACAATTCCCTGATTGATTGATTGATTGATTGGTCACTTGGTGTGGGAATGCCTTTATGAGTCTGTGAGTGGGTATATGGGTCTGTGAGTGGGTGTGTGAGTTTCTATGAATGGGTGTATCAGTCACACTATGGGTCTGTGAGTGGGTGTGTGAGTTTATGTGTGGTTCTGAGTGGATGTGTGAATCCCTTTGTAGGTCTGTAAGTGAGCGTGTGAATTTCTGAGTGGGTCTGTGAGTGGGTGCGTCATTGTCTGTGTACATCTGTGAATGACTGTGAGAATGAATGAGGGGATCTATGAGTGTCTGTGTGCATCTGTGAGTGGGTATGAGAGTGAGTGAGTGGTTCTTTGAGTGGGTGTGTGAGTTCCTGTATTGGTCTGTGAGTCAGTGTGTGAGTGTCTGCATGGGTCTGTCCTTGGTTGTGTGAGTTCCTGTGTGGGTCTGTCGCTGGGTATGTCAAAGCCTGTATAGGTCTGTGAGTATGTGTGTGAGCATCTGTGTGAGCATGTGAGTTGATGTGTGAGTGTCTGTGCTGGCCTTTGAGTGGGTGTGTGAGTGCCTGTATGGGTGTGTGAGTGGGTTTATGAGTTTCTATGAATGTGTGTGTCAGTCACACTATGGGTCTGTGAGTGGGTGTGTGAGTGCCTGTGAGGGCCTGAGAGTAGATGTATGAGCATGGTATTTTTAAATTGTGGCAAGCTTCATGAATCAGTTGCGGAATCACACAGAGGCGCGCTGAGCACTGCAGCAAATCTGTAAAGCCCTACACTTTGATAAAATAAATTTTAAGGCAATTTCTTGACCTTCATGGGTCCCTCTGTGACCCCCCCCTAATACACCCATGGAGTCAGGGTACCTGTACCCTAACCTCAACCATCAGTTTACACTTTAAATTTAAATCCCCAGGACCATGCTTTGATTGATAAAATGGCTGCTGCAACTTCCCTACAAAGTTGGGTCCAGCCTATCATGACATTGCAGTTGGCCCTCGGATTCATGAAACATCGCGGTGGATCTGCAGAGAGTTGGCGTCCCGATATTTAAAATACCCTTTTTAGTTTAATAACTCCACAAGTACTGAACATATTGACAGCAAATCACAAAAAGGGCTCTTTTGGGGACAATAGCTTGCTTTCTGCCAAATTTGGTGTAATTCTGTTCAGTGGTTCGAGCTGTAGTCATGTTCTAAATCGCTATGGAAAACTGCAAGGAGAAAAAAGCATTTTGGGACCCCCCGTTTTTCTCAGTTCCTGCTTGATGGTTCACCTCGAAACTTTCTACACAGCAGCTGAACTCAGGTGCGTACTAGTTTTGAAAATTTCGTGAAGATTTGTCAAACAATAGCAAAGTTATTAGCAAACCAAAAAATGCTTTTCCTATGGAAACTAGGTCCTAACTATAACTACCTACTAGCCATTGCCAGTAGGTAGTTATGCATTTTTCCCCATGCAATTTCACATAGCGATTTTATACACAACTACATCCCGAAACGCTGGATGGAGTTACACTAAATTTGCCAGAAAGCTGGCTCTTGGTCCTGAAAGAACTGTTTTTGTCATTTGGTGTAAATCTGTTCAGTAGTTTTGGACTTTTTAAAGAAAAACTAAATTTGCATTTCTAGGCGCTGGAATAGATCTTATGATAAGATTTGATAGGCTACCACACTTCAAACAGGAAGTGTTGGCAGCCATCTTGGGACAACGACTCATCAGAGTCCCAAGAAAAGGGTGAAAACAAAGAAGGGGGCAGGGTAGGAATACCCTGATCCCCTAGGCCTGGTAGTGGGGTCCAAAGTCATTTTAAAAAAAAATCTGCAAATCCACAGCAAAAAAACTAAAAAACAAGCAGAGTCTCTTGTGCTTGTATTTTATTTTGCCCTCCCGGTGAGCTGGGTCCCGGACCAAATAAGATTTTATTAAGTAGGGGAGGAGGACACATGTGGCCCCATCCCTGGGCCAATTATGGCCTCGGGGACTGCCACCCTCCTGGGCCCAGCCAATCTACATAACAGGGAAGGGGCCCGGGAGACAGTAAACAATGGGAAGGGCCACCCTGCTGAGCCGATTTCAACATTGGGGACCCAATCGCCCAGGGGCCTGGCAAAAATGTAATTTGGGAAGAAGGGACACACAGCCCCCCTTCTGGGTTCGTTTGGCCCCATGGTCCCCATTCCCTGGGTTCCAACCAATACACATATTAGGGAGAGGGCCACACAGCCCCCCACCCCAGATGCCCGGCCGTACAATGGAAAGGAAACATTAATTGACCTGGGGTCTCCAGGGCTGAGCTCCTGCTATGTCCCGGGGTGCCCACCCCAGGACACAGTGTACTTGTGCGGGATGGGAAAGCTCTGTTTGCTCTTACTTGGTGGGAGCACTTTAAAGCTCCCACCAAGTGAGCGCAAACAGTAAGTCAGTTCCCACTAGGCGGGGGCATTAGAAATGCTCCTGCATGCTTGGAGTGTACTTTTAATGTGTTTCCCTGCCCACTGTGAAGCAGACAGGGAAAGAAAAAAAAACTGCTCCCACATGCAGGTATCAGCATTTTGCTGCTCCCAGCATGGGGGAGCAATGCCGGATCTCCCTGCAGGAGGGGAGACAGCAGGGGCTGTGGGGACATTGGGGCTTCCCCACGTGGCCCCTAAAAATGGCAAAGTGAGTGCTCTGGATGGGTCCAGGGCACCCACCATTGACTGGCCAGGCCCCGGGGGACATAATGAGATTATTGCGCCCCCCCTCTCCTTGCACTAATATGCTGGATACCGAGGATGGGGCTGTATTTGGCCGAGGGAGGCGGTCCATGCAGCCCCCTCTCCTTTAAGCATTTGGCCAGGGAATGGGGTCCCTGGGAACAAAATGGGCCAGGTGTGGATGGCCATGCAACTTCCCTACCCTTTCAGTAATTGGCTGGACTTCAGGGAATGGGCAATATTGATCCAAGGAGGGGGCTGGGTACCCCCTCCCAAAATTATAAACCTAGAGAGCCCTGTGGCATGGGATCCCTGGGATTAAATTGGCCTGCGAGAGTGGCCACATGTAGTCCGCCTCCTCATTTTTGATGGCCAATCCCTGAGCGATGGGTTTCCCTGAGGTGCCAGAATCGGCCCAGAGAGGTCGCTGCATTCCCCCTCCCTATTTAATATATACATAGACCCCTGGGGATGGGTTCTCCGTGGCTGTAATCAGCCCGGGGAGGAGGGCTTTTTGCCCCTGTCCTGGGTTGCCTGCATGTGGGGAGGTGGCCACATGGCCTTGCCACAGGCCACGACCTACAGCCGACCCCCCTGCCGTGCACAGCTAAAGGCAGTATGTGGGGTTGGGTGCTTGCAGTGGTTGGCTGTGGCTGACCCATTGCCTCACACAGCCAAAGCCCATGCACGCCATGGGGTTTGGTGCATATGGGGGCTGGGTGCAGCACGTGGCTGCAGGCCCTGTGGCCAACCCCCACCACACTTTACCAAAGGCCATGCACATCAGGGATTAGATCAGAGGTCTTCAAACTGTGGGGCCCAACCCCCAGGGGGTCGTGGAGTCGTAGGAAGGGGGTCGCAGATTCCCCAGCTTCGCTTGTCCCTGCAAAAAGACAACACTCCTGGGATGGCTAATTGAGATCGTTATCAGCTGCTTGCCTGAATGAAAGGCAAATGTGCCTTATCAGTTAAAAAAGGAGAAGGCCAGCATTAGATCTTTAGAAAGAAGATGGAGAAAATCTAAAGCAGTAGCCGATAGAGACAGTTATCGTGAAGCCCATAAAACTTATCTAAATAACTGTAATAAGGCTAGGAGAGCTCACCTAGGTACCCGTATTATGGAGGCTAAGGACTCCTCACAGGAACTTTTCAGCATTCTGAGAGAATTCACTTGCCTGCAGACAAAAGATTCGCTCCCGCCAGCTACGCAGGAGTTTTGTAATGCGTTAGCGGCCCACTTTACCGATAAAATTGATACGACATATCGTACTTTTGAGGGACACAATAAATTAAATGATAGTCGGGGCTTTAGGCCAGCTTCTTGTGCATCTAGCCTAGATGACATTCCTATCATCACAGTTGCTCAGGTGGGGGCTCTGTTGGCCACAACCAAGTCAGGATCATTCCTGGACCCTTTGCCACCTAGGGTCATGAAGGAATTGTCTCCTATTCTTGCAGAATCTTTGGCAGTCATCTGTAATATGTTGTTAGCGACAGCTACCTACCCGGAGTAAATGGGAGGTATCTCCTTTTAAGCCGCTGCTCAAAAAGGTATCAGCCGACCCTACAGAGGTTCAAAATTATAGACCTATTTCTCTTCTTCCATGTTGGTCTAAAATCATGGAATCTATTATTAATTGTCATCTTTCTAACTATTTAGAGGTGAATAAGCTATTAGATTCTACTCAGTCAGGGTTTCGCACATCACACAGCACTGAGGCTGCTCTGCTCGAAGTCACGGACTCTATCAGGCTGCTGCTCGATGGGGACTCTCCGGTCATGCTGGTGTTGCTGGATTTGTCGGCGGTTTTCGACACCATCTCCCACAGTATACTGTTAAGCAGATTGTGGGAGGTGGGTGTCGGTGGCTTAGCCTTCAAGTGGTTTCAGAGCTACTTGTCCGACAAATCCCAATCTGTCCAATTGGGGTCTTGTGTGTCATCTTCAGTACTGGTGGACAAGGGGGTGCCACAGGGCTCTATTTTGAGCCCCACATTATTCAATCTATATGTGGGCCCTCTAGCTTCAATCATCAGGAACTGTGGCTTTGAGGCCATTTCATACGCCGATCATAAACATCGGAAATGACCCCGCTGAAACGAAAGTTAAGTTTGCTACCTGTATGATTAACATCGCTGACTGGATGAGGAGTCATTTTTTACAACTAAATTCCTCTAAGACCGAGATTCTCCTGTTCGGCAAAGCTGCGGATCTGTGGACTCCAGACTGGTGGCCACCAGAACCGGGTGCTGCCCTCATCCCTAGAAGTTGGGCGAAGAATTTAGGGATCAGTTTAGATAACCAGCTCTCAATGGAGACTCAAGTGAAATCACTGGCTTCCTCGTGTTTTGGGACCATGCAGATGTTGAGGAAGATCTGCCCATGGATCCCGCTGAGTGCTAGAAAGACCCTCATCCAGGCACTGGTAATGAGTCGCCTGGATTATGGCAACTCCTTACTGGTTGGAATCAGGGAGGATCTTCTTTCCAAATTGCAGGTAGTGCAAAACACCGCCACTCGCCTTGCTCTTGATAGGCCTGTGCGAACTCCCTCTCTGCCGCTTCTACGCCAACTACATTGGCTGCCAGTAAGGAAACGGGCCACGTTTAAAATGCTGTGTTTGGTTTTCCCTGCATGGACTGGGACCGGTTTATCGTATGGATAAACTTAAATGGTATCAGCCCACAAGGCAGCTTAGATCCAGTAATCGTAAAACACTGTGTGATCATAAAATTAGGAAGGTAAAGATGGGGGGGTCGTTCCTTTTCTTTCCTAGCCCCTAAGCTGTGGAACAGCCTTCCTGAATCAATCCGCCAATGTTCGAACCTGGCTCTATTTAAAAAAATGCTCAAAACATGTCTTTTTAAAGACTCTCCCCCTTTTGACCGCTGATCTC
This sequence comes from Triturus cristatus, assembly GCF_964204655.1. Taxonomy (NCBI): domain Eukaryota; kingdom Metazoa; phylum Chordata; class Amphibia; order Caudata; family Salamandridae; genus Triturus; species Triturus cristatus. The sequence goes on along the minus strand of NC_140594.1, from coordinate 1,059,786,725 downwards.
TTTCTCCAGCGCCGAGAGATCCCCTTGGGGATGATTCACGCGCAATATAAGTGACCAAAATAAATAAATAAACTGGGCTGGGGAGTTCTTGCTTTTAATTTTAACTGCATTTACACAGCACTTAGTGCCCCTAAAGAGGTGTTCAAGGGACAGTTATGTAAAAAAAGAAAACTGCATTACATACGCTCTGGTAGTCTTAAAACCTACATTTTGAAAGCACTATTTTATCATAAAACTATTCACACGTTTTGCAGCATTCTATCTTACCCTGTGTGTAATGCAAGTATAAAAAATTTACTTACATATTCACTGTGCTTTTCTGTCACAGGCTGTGACTTTGTAGCGCTAAAAATACACATCACTATTCTCCACGGCACCAATCACGATTTAATTCTGTGGTTCTCTGGTTACACACAGACCTCTGCCGTGCATTAACTAATAGAGGTTTCATAATGCACTACAGTGCATTTCCCACTGAGCAACAACTTTTTTTATTTACTTTTCATTTACGCTGCCCATTATTTTATATGTAGATACCTGAAGGTGAAAGACCTAAAAAACGTACAGAATATTTTGGGCTTATTTATGAGAGGCTTGTATCGCCATAGCATCACTTTTTTTGATGCTCTGGTGGCACAAGCATCTAAACTATATCTATGAGGCAATGCAAAGTCACCCTGCATGGCTTTGCATTGCCTCAAAGATATGGAGTAAGCTGCTGCTGCTATGTCTTACTCCATGTAAGACATAACAGCGAAAGTCACTGCGTTGCCTTACTCTGCGTCAAGGAGGTGTTCCATGGGCTTTACGTGGGGTTAGCACACAAAGCCCGTGGATTTTGATACTGACCCATATTTACAAACTCACGTAAACCTGGGGCAGCTCCAAAAACTGACGCCTCCCCAGTGGAAGCATAACAAGGAGAAATGTTTTCATTTCTCCTTGTTTTTTTCCTCTTTTCATGTGTGCTGCATTCCGCAGCTCACATAGAAATAGGAAAATGCCCCTCAGGATTGTTTTGGTGAAGGAAAGTGCCTCTTCCCGTATAAAAACAATCCTGCCTACTTTGGTGCTAGGCTGCAATTTGTGAAGGAAAAATAACTGGAATGCACGGTATTTCATATATATGGAGCATTTCTGCCCTTTCACATTGGCATAGGGCAGCGCCGCAAGAAGACTTGCGGCGCTGCCCTACGCAATTCCTCATAAATGAGGCCCTATATTTTTAGCTACACCCTTCGCTACACCCCTACGCTCATTGACCTTTGCTAAACACCGTTTAATATAATTTCCCCACTGCAAAAATTATTTGCTGTGGTAATTGGGGGCTGTTAGAAATGGGGGTCTCTAGTTGGCAATGGTTTGCACCTTTGTTCAAGTAGGGACCCTTCCTTCTAGTCAGGGTAAGAGGGATATACTACTGAAATAATAACCCTTGCTCACCCACTTGGTATCTTAGCACGAGCAGTGAGGCTTATTTCAGAAGCAGTGTGTATAGGATTTGCACATAATCAGTAATACAGTGAAAACACTACAAAAGGACACCACACCAATTTAGAAAAATCTCCAAAAACTTTATATATTCAAAACAAGACCAAAACGATAAAAATCCAACATACAGTACTTAAAAATATGCACCTTGTCGGGCGCTGACATCGGTCGGTCTGGACTGTGGTGTGGGAATGGGCAGAGTGTCGCAAGACTTACGAGTAGTGCCCCCAAGCCATGGTGAGATCACGGTTGTCGAAGTCAGCGACGCATCAATGAGACCATGGTGGCGAAGTGAAGCGAGGCGGTGCGGAGTGCGGTGCCCGCAGGTCACGGTGCAAACAGCAGCTCGGCGGCCATCGTCAGTGAGACCATGGTTGAGGTACGAGATGCAGCTGTGCCCTCTGCGGTACCTTCAGGACACAGAGCCAGCGACGGAGTCAGTGACGGAGTAAGTTGCCTTCCCCCCTCTGTGGCAACTGAAACCACTGTTCCAGAGGCGGTACCCAGAGGTTGGTGAAGACATTGCAGTCCCTGAGACTTCAGAACAGGAGGCAAGCTCTACTTCAAGCCCTTGGAGATACTCAGCAACAAGCAAAGAAAGTTCAGTCCAGTCCTTTCATTGGCCAAGGCAGAAGCAGCTACTGCAGGCCATACCAACAAAGCAACAACATAGCAAGGTTGCAGTACTCCTCTTGGCAGTTCTTCCAGCTCTTCTTCTTGGCAGGTTCCTTGATTCCAGGGAGTTCTAAAGTTCTGGCGTCTGGACCCCAATATGTATACTCAGTTTCTCTTTGTGCTTTTGGACAGAAAGTACCTGTGCCCAGCCCAAGCCAGTTCCATCCTCTCTGGCCCAGCTTCCTGGCAGGAGGTAGAGACAGCATTGTCCAAGGCAGACTAGGGCCATTCAGGTGCAAGGAAATCTCCTCCCACTACTATAAATACAGCCCAGGTCTATTCAGCCCAGCCCTGCTTCATCCAGGAAAGGCAGGACACACCTTGATCCCCCCCCCAGTGGCTGTCTGATGAGAATGCACATCCCCAAACCCTGTCAATCCAAAGCCAGACAGTCAATCCACAAACCCAGCAGAGGCACACAGGATGGCTAAGCAAGAAAATACCTAAAAGTAGTATTTTCAAACACAGAAAATAAATATCATCTTTACTAAAAGATGCATTTTTATATTCTGAGTTCAGGCATACTAAACCCAATTTCTCTATCTTGTCCCAATGGGAAGATATGCTTATAAGATGTTATGAATAAAATCCCATTCTATCCTATGGGACAGATAGCCTTTCCATAGTGAAAAATGAAAAACACTGTAATTCACTACCAGGATATGTCACACATACCAGTAAATGTCCTACCTTTAATATACACGGCACCCTGCCCACAGGGGTACCTTGGACCTACCTTAGGGATGACTTACATTTAAGAAATGTGAAGATTAGGACCTGGCAAGTGGGTGCACTTGCCAGGTCGACATGGCAGTTACAAACCGCGCTGACATTGCAGTGGCAGGCCTGATAACCCGTTTCAGGGCTGCATGGGTGAGTGACACATTCAGTACTGCAGGCCCACCAGCAGCATTTGATTTACAGGCCCTGGCACCCTCAGTGCACTTTACTAGGGACTTACTAGTAAGTCAGACATGCCAATCATGGAAACACCAATCCATAATACAATTTACAATAGGAGCACTTGCACTTTAACACGGAAAAGCAGTGAGAAAGTGCGCAGAGACACTGAACCAGCAAAAACAGAGTCAAAACTAGGAGATCAGAAAGGAAAAAAACAGGGGAAACATGCCAAAAGATGCCAGGTTTAACAGGGGCATTTATGGTTGTCGATAGATGATGATGAGGAGAGCCAGTTTCTAGAAAATTTTGGCAGAAGGGGTCCTTATGCCTAAAAGGTTTGACAAGGGGGTCTCGACATCAAAAAGTTTGAAGACCACTGGATTAGATTAACATAAGATTTTTAAATTTTACTTCATTAAGAAAAAAAACAGCAATTCACTCAAAAAAACCAAAGGCTACAAGGAGGGAAGAGGTGTGGCGCCGCGGCCAGGGCGACTGACTCTGGAATCTGGGGATCACGGTTCGATCGTCGGTGGCACATTAGCCCAGCACCATGTGACTCTGGGCAAGAGCTTGCTTAATCTTCCCGACGGCCCCCAGCGCCTAGAGACCCTTACGGGTGATTGTTCGCGCTTTACAAATATAGATTATTATTATAGTTAGGTTCAGAATATACAAACACAAAACCATAGAAATTTAACAGTTATAGTTATACTTAGCGCAAGAACCTATAACTCGTGCCGTAAAGTAATTATAGCTCACGCCCTCACCATGCACTGCTAATTACCCCACATATGATATCAGTCCTGACAACATTTTTGACATCATTCATAATATCACTGTAACATCTGCAATAAAATTATTGATGAGAATACAGTGCATGGCGGGGATGTGAGTGATAGTTACCTTAGGGCACAAGTTATAGTTAGTTTCTTCGGATAAGTATAACTATAATTGTTGAATTTCTATGGTTTTCTGCATGTAAAATCCGAAACTAACTGTAATGTTCCTGGAACCTTTGTTTTATTTAGTAAATATCTATATATATCTATATCTATCTATCTATCTATCTATCTATCTATCTATCTATCTATCTATCTATCTATCTATCTATCTATCTATCTATCTATCTATCTATCTATCTATCTATCTATCTATCTATCTATATATTCCACAGAACACAAGTTACCCTTCGTAACATGAGACAGGCCACTCCAACCGTGCTGTTGCATTTCTTTATTAGAGGCAGGACAAGCATGTCGCGTTTCGCCTCCCACAAGGCTTAATCGTATGCAAAGATTCTATGGATGGGTTAGCTCATTTAAATGTAACTCCAAACATTGAAGTAGGACCAATTGGTGTTTGAAAATAAATGTCATTAAGTATTCAAAAATAAATGTCAATATATATATATATATATATATATATATATATTGCACAACAGAGAAATGTAGGCGATCCCACACAAATCCAGCAGCACACCAGAGAACGGTACACAAGAACTTTATTGTGCACACAAACAACGCGTTTCGGCGATGCCTTTTTCAAGTTAAAGAATTGTGCTACAATTTTCATAGAAATACTGTTGTGAATTCATAGAAAGAGAAGAAATCTGAATGACATTCACTCAAATGCAAATTCATGATAATGCAAAACAGTCAAAATTAATGTAAACGTATACATGCATTGGCATAATAATCCTTAATCACCAAGGTCTAACAAAAGGGAGGGGTTTTCAATATTTTACCCTACCAGATCAATTGATCATAGACAGCGCAGAACTACTTTGCGGTTATTAGCACTTGAAACGTTATCGACAAATAAATCAATCATGTCTTATTTCTATGCATATAATAAAATTTTAATCCTAGTCCATGCCAGTTACGAGTGAGCATAATTGATTGGCAAGCCAGTGTAAGCATACATTGCAGGGTAATGTACCCCTAAGCAATAAACAAATGACTACTAGCAGAGATACAGATGAACTGCAGCAGTACACAAATTCTCTGTGTATGTGCGCTTAGGAACCTAACAAGCGCAGAGTATATACATGTGATCAAAAGGGGGGTTACGTGCATGGGGGTGAGATAATTCATTATCACTCCCAGTTCAAGGTAAAACAATTACAATCTATTGAGTAGGATCCAACTTCAAAGGTGATTCTACACAACCTCTGAGGGAACATATTCTAGGGCCACTTGATGCGGTGTGCTCCTAATAAGACACAAACGTATCTCTAAGGGATCCATATACATGAACTGCATTGTAACCCATGTTTTGTTTAAAAAAACAAGGGGGTGCAAAGGTGACATAAATAACCACAATTATATCAAAGATAACATTCTCAAAGTCATACTGATTAGGAGAGGAGAGCAATGAACATAATGCAGAATTGGAGCCTAAATAACCATATTAGAATCCTGAAACCATTTATTTATATTTATTCTATTTTCCATCGGAGCATGACGAGTGAATGGGAGACAGAGAGGAGAGCAGTTGTGTGTTCCCTATTTGATGAGAACTTGGAATCGGAACTTCAACTGCCGGGTCCCAGTAATATTCAGAGCGGCACCGAACCATCACTGAAGCAAAAGCTTGCCCAGTTGGAGAAACTTTCGAAATGGGAGCTGAACAAGTGGTGGGAGATCACATCACTTACAAACTATATTGAAGCAAATAGAGTCCCCAGGGGCTTAAAGATATCAAAGGTGCAAAGGTGACATAAATAACCAAAATTATATCAAAGATAAAATTCACAAAGTCATACTGATTAGGAGAGGAGAGCAATGAACATAATGCAGAATTGGAGCCTTAATGACCATATCAGAATCCTGAAATATGGAGAGAATAATTTTAGACCAATGTGTGTGGCTAGCTCTTCCCCACTGTTGAGCCCATAAGGGATTTTTGTGTTGAGCTCAATTATGTGTCTCGATTCTGCTATCCGTAACTGTTTCTCCCTGTCTCCTCCCCTCGGATGTGGCATGATCCTGTCAATTCCATAGAATACAAGCAATTTACTGTTGTTCTGGTGTTTTTCATTGAAATGCCTGTCCACCGGGTAGTTAAAATCAAGAGTGGTCACTGCTCTCATGTGTTGTAAAATTCTAGTTTTTAACTGCAATTTTGTGCTCCCAATATACCTGAGGCCACAAGGGCACTTCAAGTCATAAATGACAAAATCACTGGTACAAGTGATAAACTTGATGATTTTTTTGGTTCTGGAGCCATTCATGACATAATGGTCTCTGTTCTTACTATTCCTACAAGCCTTGCAAGAGCTGCATCTAATGAAGCCTGTGGGTGATCCCAACCACGTGCTGCTTGTTGACCCCACTTGGTAACTATGGACCAGCCGGTCCTTAAGTGACCTGGATTTTCTATATGTTATTTGTTTTTTTTTTCCCGATATGTTTGCCGATTACTGGATTAGTTTCGAGTAGGCTCCAATGCTGTTTCATGATTTTTCTGATCACATACATGTTATAGGTGGTGATAATTCTAGGGATCAAGGCCTTAGTCTACTGGTCAGTTTTAGGGTGAAACAGAACCTCATTCTGTGTGGAATGGTCTACTTTTTTGGCAGCTTCAGAGAATACTTTACTGCTGTAACCTCGCTGAGAAAACCTTTGTTGCATAAGTGTACGTTCTTTCTCATATCCCACTTCAGAACTACAATTACGGCGAGCTCAAAGGAGCTCCCAATAGGGGATACTGTTGATGAGTGGGGAGGTGAATCATCTATCTTGCTGGGGGCGGAACTGTTGGCCGGGCTCCGCTCCGCCATTCTGCTTGGCCGGGACTTTCTCCGCCGAGCCTCCCTGGTGTATCTGCAGCTGCTTCCTGCTTTCTTCCTGCTTTCAGCCTACAACAGAAATCCGGGCCGGGCTTTGCTCCGCTGCTGCCATTGGCCGGGCTTGGCTCCGCTATACCGGGACCACAAATCCCATCATCCCTGATTGCCGCGAGGAAGCCGCGAACGTCATCTGCCAGCGCCTGGAGACGCATAAAGGTCTGCTTGGGGCCGAGTCCCCTGTGAATCATATATCTTGCTGGGGGCAGAACTGTTGGCCGGGCTCTGCTCCGCCATTCTGCTTGGCCGGGACTTTCTCCGCCGATCCTCCCTGGTGTATCTGCAGCTGATTCCTGCTTTCTTCCTGCTTTCAGCCTACAACAGAAATCCGGGCCGGGCTTTGCTCCGCCGCTGCCATTGGCCGGGCTTGGCTCCGCTATACCGGGACCACAAATCCCATCATCCCTGATTGCCGCGAGGACGCCGCGAACGTCATCTGCCAGCGCCTGGAGGCGCATAAAGGTCTGCTTGGGGCCGAGTCTCCTGTGAATCCTCTATCTTGCTGGGGACGGAACTGTTGGCCGGGCTCTGCTCCGCCATTCTGCTTGGCCGGGACTTTCTCCACCGAGCCTCCCTGGTGTATCTGCAGCTGCTTCAAGCTTTCTTCCTGCTTTCAGCCTACAACAGAAATCCGGGCCGGGCTTTGCTCCGCCGCTGCCATTGGCCGGGCTTGGCTCCGCTATACCGGGATCATAAATCCCATCATCCCTGATTGCCGCGAGGACGCCGCGAACGTCATCTGCCAGCGCCTGGAGGCGCATAAATGTCTGCTTGGATCCTCGTCCCATGGGACGCGCGCGGGACACGCCGGGAGAAGCCTGGGACAAGGGCTGGACCGTCTTTGGCCGTCAGGGGCCAGAGGAGGCCAGGCTGGGCCACCCTACTGACATTTTTGAACTGAGTAAGAACGTATAATTAAAGTTTGTTAGGATATTGCTATATGTGACCCATGCCCATATATGCTAGATAATAACTGCTGGTTTCTCCTACTGCTATCTAGCATATATTCTGAGAATACCTAATCATGCCCAGACGTCGAGTAAAACCTTTAATGGATAAAACACATAATTCTATAGATACGTATCTGACCAAAGCAGTTAGTGCTCTGGCGGAAGAAATAGATCGTACAGAAATACGTATGTCAATGGGAACAGGTACAAGGGGCGGGGAACAAGTTAGTTTGATTGCAAAGATCCACACGACTAGGGAGGAAGGACTGAATATTACAGATAGGGTACTGGATATGACATCTGATATAGCTATGGCTGACATGGAGAGTTTACATGTCTCATGGATTTCAATTACACCAAATTTATCTAACTCACCCCCCTCGCCCCCGCTTATAAATTCAACTAAAGGGGGCAAAAGGAGAAATATAGGTCAGGGAAACAGCAGGTTAGCCAAAGAAAAGCAAACCGCCACAAGAGGGATTTTGACAAAACAGAAAGCGGCATTGAATAATGAGCAATTTAAGTGTTCCTTCAGCATGGAGGCTCTTATTCAGAAAATAACAGAGTTAATCCGGCCATTACATGAAAAAAATGATAATTTGACAAGAGAGGTACATAAACTTGATGGGTACATGGACAAATTCAGATTACAAGATCAAATAGTTAATCCAAGAGATCAGACTAACGTGATTACAAATAATGTCCCCACCAATTTGGCAACCAGTAACCCGCCAAACCTAGTGATGGCTGGCCCTAGTATAGGTAGGATTACAGCCAGAAATTCAGATAATGGCAAGAATTTAGAGGTACTAAATAACTTACCATATGAGAAAAGAATTATGCCACCGACAGGTAAGGAAAATCACAGGAAAGAGACCCTGGAGCAGGCAAGAGGGTCACGTAACACAGATAATCCCAAAATTACTGATATACCAGCAGTCATTAACTTACCACCAGAATGCGGGGCATATGTCGCTGTTCTTTCTAATGTACCTAAATTACGGGAAGGTCAATTAGAAACCAATGAAACTCTCAAAAATAAAACACTGCACTGGTTATCAAAAAATTGTGGCTTTCCCACAATGGGGGCTGATCAGATAATACTTACTCAAAGAGTTGGATGGATAGGCCCATTACCAAAACAATTTGATGGTGACTGTATAATAATTAACTTTAGGTCACCAGGTTGGGCATATAAATCCCTACTAAATGCTCCTCCCCCTTCATGTTTGGATTTTAATACAACACTATTGCCATTGGGTTATTTTTACAGATATTTGCCAACAAGTGATTAAATTGCCAACCGAAAGGCATACTATTCTAATACCAATTCATTAGTATCCCAACCTACATGTTTTTCTATCCCGTTGTATAATAGATTCCAGCCCCTGAGCCCTATGGAGGATAATGATTGACGTGAGAGACCTGAAGATGTATTCCCAAATGACGAATCAGATAGGAGGGTAGTTTTTAGACCAATTGAAAGGGGAAATGAAATCAGTAAAGAACAACTCCCATATATAGATCCCAAGCAGGTGGATATAGGTTGTGATAGTACTGGGAGTAACAACCTCACTGTTACAAATAATGTTAACGAGTTAGTAATTGGGTTACAGAATGTAGTGACCCCGGTGAATGTAGCCGCAACCTCAAATCCTACCACTAGCCAAAGAACGCCAACAATAATACAAGGGGGTTATACACTTATAACATGGAATATTGCAGGTCTTGGTAAAAAATTAGATACCCCTTTTTGGCAGGACTTTATCTCCTGTGGCAATGATTTTATTTGCCTACAGGAAACATGGAGTACAGTCCCGGTTGAAGTTGAAGGATACTCATCATATTGCTTGAGTGCGACACCCTCCATAGCAGGAAGAGCTATGGAGGGTGTCGCAGAGTACTGCTGCTGCTTATATCAAATAAATTACTTGGGTGCAATATTATAAGCTACTCATCCATCCATAATCATAGCCAAGTATTGAGATTCGAGTTCCCAAAGGGCAAGGACTTGGTTTTAATTAACTATTATAATTCTACCTTTACCAATGATAGGGGAGGATCACTAGATGCATTGGAAAAGGAGATAGATAGGGTATTGGCACTCTCTGGTAAACTTGCCATTATTTTATGGGCTGGCGATTTTCACTTACGAGCATGTCTTTCAACACAAACTAACTCATGTGGGTTTATGAAAGCCAAAAGTAATATTAATGGGAATAATGATGACCTGTTACACTTTCCTCATTGTAGATATGGTATTATCTTAAACACGATAATGGCAAAATTCGACCTCGACTTATTAGATTGTTCGATGAGAAAGGGCCATATTAAATGCCCAACTTTTACTGGGCGGAATGTTTTTACTAACATAGATCATATTTTGATTTCTAAAAATAGTTTCTATACTGATCTATGGATAGCTATACAGGTGGTGAGTGACCACAATAGCATTTCTATAGCACTTTTAGACTGGGGTAATAAACCCACGAACACCGAGGAATGTATCTCGGATATTCTCCATGTTCGGCCTAATGGCATGAGAATCAAGTGGGTTGGAGTAGATCCACCCAAAGTTCAACAGGAAGTGGTCACAAACTGTAGAAAAGAAATTGATTATTTCCTCAGTGAAGAGGTCCTCCCTGATATCCTGTTAGATGCATTCTCTGATATAAGCAGATCAATCAAGAGTTTACTAACCAAAAGTATTAAAAATCCCCAAAAAACTGGCTCGAGGTGGTTTGACTCAAAATGTACCCATGCATTACAGAAATTGAAATTGGCGCTGGGGACCAAACCCCGAAATCAACTGTATATACATGAGTTACGAGTTGAATATAAGCAAGTTATATCGGCCCACAAAAAAGAGCTTCGAGCAGATGCATGGGACAAATTAAGTCTGGCAGCCAATACCAATAACAGTAAACTTTTTGGGAAACTGTAAATAGTCCCTTCCTAAAAGACAATTGTATCCCAGAATTAACATCCTATGTGAATTGTACAGAATGGATCGAACATTATACTAATATTTTTAACCCAGATAGGGTGCTCTCAACTGTACTTTCAAATGACGATTTTACGTGGCCTACATTGCCCATGCTAATTGATGTGGAAGAAGTACAGGAAGGCCTAGTTAATAGTAAGGGGGGAAAAGCACCAGGTCCGGACGGAGTCCCGATCGATTTATATAAGAACGAAATGGATCTATGGGCCCCAATCCTTACGAGGGTTTTTAATATTGCGGCTCTAGGGAATTTCCCAATATCTTGGGGTCAATCATTAATTATCCCACTTTATAAAAAGGATTCCCGCTCTGAAGCCTGTAATTACCGTCCAATATCTTTATTGGATTCTTCAATAAAGGTTATGAGCAGGGTTCTCTTAAAAAGATTGGAAACCTGGGCCTTGGACTATAAGATTTTATCTCCTGTCCAATATGGATTTATGAAAGGCCTAGGTACCGTAGAGCAATGTGCGAACCTCGATTTGCTAATTAATAAATACACATCAGTGAAAGGGGGTAATTTGTTCTTATGTTTTGCTGATTTCAGCAGCGCTTTTGATTTAGTGGACCACTCTCTTTTGTGGACCGTACTGCTTGAATCTGGGGCCCCGAAAGAGATAGTATTCTTTTTGGCACGAGTATACGAGAGACTATCCTGTAGTGTGCGATATGGGCCAACTGGTGAACGAACCCCCTTTTTTGATGTAAGAAGAGGTATCAGGCAGGGGTGTGTTTTGGCCCCCCTTTTATTTTCTTTATTTATTAATCAAATAGCCACGGTTTTAAGTCAGATTTCAGCAGACGCACCAATGATAGATAAAAAGGCAGTACCAATATTATTATATGCCGACGATGCTGTTTTATTATCCCGTACCCCAATAGGCCTTCAACGGCTCATTAATAATTTTACAGATTTTATTAAAGGCAGGAAACTCTTAATTAATCAATCAAAAACTTTTACTATGACATGTGGCAAGAAGTCGAACTCATCAAGGTCCTTTTTTTTAGATGGCTTTAAAATTCATGCAGTTAAATCCTTTTGCTATTTAGGTATTACTTTTGCTGGAAATGGTAAATGGACCAATGAACATGAAAATATCAGATATAAAATGATCAGGAATACGAATGGCATATTTAGGTTTGCAGCTAAATTAGGGGATCGGAGGGTAAAGGACATGGTGAACATATACAACGCAAGATGCATTTCTTCAGCTCTGTATGGGGCTGGAATATGGGGCCATTGTCCCGCTGACCAACTCCAATCAGACGAAAACAGTTTTCTTAAACGGTTGCTGAGTGCACCTGCCTCAGCCTCCACTGAGTTAATTCATCTGGAAACTGGTCTTAATTATATATCTGACTTGGCTGCATTGCGCCCCTTACTTTTATGGCGTTCCATCTGGTCTAAGAGTGAACCTGAGTACACACAGTTTATAATTAAGGACTGTCTAAAGTTGGACCTTTGTTCCCGTATACCGTGGATAAGTTACATCAACCACTGGTATAACCTCTTGTTTGATTTTAATATTCTTGATGAGTCCGAATATCCAATAACGTTATCTAAAAAAGAGATAAAAGATTCTTTTTTGTCCTACAAGAGGGGGGAACGAGTTAAAAAATTAATTGTGACCCAAAGAACACTTGTGTTTTATAGGCAACTTGAACTCAAAAGTGGGCTTCAGCCGTATTTGGTAGATGTGTCAAGATCTTCACATCGATTTGTACTAACACGCCTTAGTCTGGGAATTCCCCACCATCTCGTAGCCTTCCCGGTTATGGGAAAAAGCTCTAAAGTGAAGTGTCCATGTGATAATATTTCTAAACAGAGTTGCTGCCATTTTTTACTATTTTGTAAATTTTATGTATCACTTAGGAAATGTTATTTAAAGCCGATCTTTTTAAAATATATTTCCCTACTAACTGTAAATGCTATGAAATTACATTGTAAATTTGAGAGCCCAGATATTTGTTTTTATGTAGCAAATTTTATACTGAAATGTAGAGCTGCTAGAAAGTCGATAGTACTATGAAATTCTGCTTTAAATTGTAAATTTGCACCTAAGCATATGTCACTTTATAGCGATTTTGCACAGTCTTATGTACTGTAACAGTTAATCAGACGGATATTTGAACATCTGGATTCTGGCATTTGACACTTTATAGCATATTGCACTTTGATGTTTTTTCCATGAACATGTTTATAATAATTGTATAGGTCAAGGAATACTGATGAATTACTGATGAATTTGTGTTCATAATAATTATACATGAAGAGGAGTAACGATATTCTAAATTTTGAATTTTATATATGTTGATATAATTGTTTAGCTTATATGGTTGTGTTATGCAAACCGAATAAAAGCTTTTGAACTGAACTGAGTGGGGAGGGATGGTTACTGCGGGAATGGAGACAAGTATTACCCGCTGTTTTCTTTCTAAACAGACTGGTGGATATCTGATTGTTCTCATTGTCTATAGACACATCTAGAAATGTGTAGTGTGTGTCACTCATGACATGTGTGAAACTCAAATTGAGGTCATTAGTTTCCAGTCTCGTGATAAATTCCTGTGCCAGATCCCTGAGACCATCCCAAATCAGGAACAGGTCATCTATGTACCTGATCCAGATTGGGATGTGTTCAGTGGATTTTTCATTTGCTTCCACCCACACTACCTGTTCCTCCCACCAGTCCAGGAAAAGATTAGCCAGGCTGGGGGCAAAATAAGTGCCCATCACAGTCCCGGACTTTTGGCGGTGTAGTTGTTTTTCAAAAATAAATATGTTCTGGTTCAAACAGTATAGCATCATTTGCTCAAGCATGGCAGTATGTTCCCATAGGGATAATGGTCGCCCACGGAAATAATACATGCAAGCTGCCACGCCCTGTGTTTGATCAATACAGGTGTAGAGCGAACATACGTCAAGTGATATCATGAGAAACCCTTCTTCCCATCTGACGTTGTGAATATGGCGTAGGAAGTCTGTGATGTCTCTACAGTAAGATCTTGAATCTGCAACACACAGAGCTAGATAATAATCCAGGAAGATTGAGGTATTCTCCAAGAGTCCACCATTGGAGGATACAATTGGTCTCACTGGTGGTCTAGTGGGATGTTTGTGGATTTTGGGTAACGGGTAAAAACATGGGACTCGCGGGTTTTCTGTTTTTAGGAAATGGCATTCACCTTCATCAATTAAACCTGTAATCCACCACCCTCTAAGCAAGTCATGAAACTGAATAATGGAGGACCTATAGGTTCATAACATTGTGTGTCCCCCAATTGTCTCAATGCTTCATTGTTGTAAAGTTCAAGGTCCATTACAACAACATTGCCTCCTTTATCTGAGGGTTTCACGATTATACTGGTGTCATTCATAAGATCCGTGAGAGCCCTCCTTTGTGCTTGCGTGAGATTGTCCCGTTGTGTCCTCGGGGGCTGGTTCCGCAATTTGTTAATTTCCTTTTGGGATATATATATATAGATAAATATATATGTATGTGTATGTATGTATATCGAGTGCCTCTCAACCTCTTTCCCGTGTGGGAAGAAATTGTGTATGTATCATCGGCTTGGTTCCGCCGAAAAGTGACACACAACCACAAGAGCCCCATCATTTCCTGACCCTCATCCAACTCTGTAGCCCGTGAAAACGTAAAGGGAAATGCGGTGCCACTGAAGACCGTCTTCGATATTGTACCTGAGTCAGGCTTGAAAAGTGGGCTTTACACGGGGAAACTGACTGCTGAACTAAATAAATAATTTTAAATTGAGTAAGTTACGCGCAACAGCATGAACAAGCACCGCCCTCCAGAGGGAAGAAATTATACACTGACAATTGGACCACAGAGCCCACAATGCAACTAGCAAAGCTTTCCACCAGAGGATGTGCATTTGAAATGAGAACATCAGCCTGTGGAGAAAATTGGCATGTTGTGGTGCTGGCTTACCTTTGAAAAAGTTCCAGGCAGGAACCAAACACGTCAGGACTGCGCCTCATGCTGTTTTACCATTGAATAAATATGCAAATCAAAAGTTTCGAGTGCGGCTCAACCTTTTTCCCGTGTGGGAAGAAATTGTGAACATATATTTTTTTCGTATGGACATGCAGTAACAAGATTCTCCGTTCCTGAGAGCAGAGGCACCCCTGCAGGGTTGGGGGCCCCGGGTAAAATGGAGATCTTTGTTTGGATATATATATATATATACATATATATATAAATATATATATATACATATATATATATATATATTATCTACTGGCGGTCGCCAGTAGATAGTTATAGTTACAACCTAGTTTCCATAGGAAATCTCAAAATTCTATTTTGAATAACTTTGGCGCTGGTTGACGAATCCTCGCGAAATTTTCGAAACAAATGGGGCGCTCCGTTCAGCTCCTACCCTGAAAGTCTCGGGGTGATTCGTCAAGCGGGAGCAGAGAAAAAGGGGGGGTCCCAAAACGCATTTTCCCCATGCATTTTTCCATAGGACCTTTAGTCGCAGCTACAGCCCGAACGGCTGAACAGAATTACGTGAAATTTGGCAGAGAGGTAGAACATAAGGTCAAGGAAGTGCCTTTTGCAGGTATGGTGTAAATCTGTTCTGTATTTCCTGAGAAAATAGCATTTAAAAGCATATCAATATCTATACGCGCGCACCGTGCGCGCACTGTGCGCGCACCCTGCCGTGCGCGAGCGCAATTCTGATTGGTTGTTAGATGTCGGTAAGCATTCTAATCGGTCGAAACCAGGAAGTGTCAGCCCCCATTTTGTCTCTCGCAGTCTGAGGGGGTGAAAAAAAAGGTAGAGAACGTGAAAAGGGGGCAGAGTGCACAGTTCCTGACCCCCTAGCCTTGGTCAGGGGGTCACAGAAGGACCCCCAAGGGAGAATTTTTTTTTTTGTTTTATAAAAATCGGTGCGCGCACGGTGAAAACCCTGAAAAAAAAATTTAATAAATACATAACTTAGCATTTAAAAAAACGTACAAATTCACTGAAAAAACCATAGGTTTCACACAAGTTATAGTTACGAATAAGCATTTAAAAAACCTTGCAAATTCACTTAAAAAACCATAGGTTTCACACATGTTATAGTTAGCTGGACATTTCACTCATAAAAAACCAATGAAATGTCCCCGTTATAGTTAGTGCAGGCAACTATAACTCACGCGACCGCAATCCTCTGCTGATGACGTCAGATATTACATCACTGATGACACTTGTGTCTTTATGAAAAATAAATATTTGTAATATATGTATAGCTAAAGATTAATGGAAGAAGACATGGGTAAATAAGTGTCTAAATACAGTGATGTAATATCTGATGTCATCAGCAGAGGATTGCGGTCGCGTGAGTTATAGTTGCCTGCACTAACTATAACGGGGAAATTTCATTGGTTTTTTACGAGTGAAATGTCCAGCTAACTATAACATGTGTGAAACCTATGGTTTTTTAAGTGAATTTGCAAGGTTTTTTAAATGCTTATTCGTAACTATAACGTGTCTGAAACCTATGGTTTTTTCAGTGAATATATATATATATATAACTGCAACTCCTTTCTCGCACTCGCTTCACCGCTGAAGACAGGAGCTCGGACCACGATTTGGTGCATTATTATTTTATTGTTTGTTCCAACAAAGCACAGCCATGACACGTTTCGAGCCTACAACTTATAAGTATTTTTTCAAATGCATTTGCCCACTTGGGGACGTTATATAGGCAAAGTGCACCAAACGCTTATAAGGCAAGCGAGGTTTTCAGCTTAGGAGCAGTACAATATTGAGCAATACACAATTTCCTATCAAGGTTTCATGCGGCTGATTTCCATCTCACCCCTTTTTTCCGTTCTCATGTACTATACAGCTTGTAATTAAAAACTTAACGGAATTTATCATAATATGGAAGGTAATATGCTGGGAATTATCATATTATTGTATCAACAAACAGCATATACGATTGATACATTTATGATTGAATATAATATCTATCGAGATTGCATTTATTCTTTTAATTTAAGTTATGCACGCATTGAAGTCAATGTAATCCGAGTACATTCAAATATGGCTGCCATTATGATCGTGATTCACTTGTCAAACACAAAGTCCGTCATTACTTTCCTTACCTATGTAATGCCTCCTCCCCTTGTAGTATACTGTGTGATCAAGACAGCTTGCTGTCGAAACGCGTAACCTACACGATTAAATTTGTGGTCTACTTTCTGAGTGCGGTCCTTCTTTGAGGAAGACGCTTGTGTGGATATGTATATATATATATATATATATTATATATATATATATATATATATATATATATATATATATATATATATATATATATATATATATATATATTACGTAGTTCCAGCCTTCAATGATTCAATGTGTATAAATATGTAAAGATAAAAATATCCCTATAAATATAAAATATTGAGGCCAAATAAACTTGTACATGGCAATTTCCGAATGACAGTAAAATACATCATATAATGCTGTACGGGCTGGTTGTCGTAATTTCAATCATAAGTCTTGTCACATAGTAAGGTACATAAACTTAATACAATGTCCCTGTTGGTAAAAATAAGGTCGTACTGTTGAGCCACGCGGTCAACAATCAGTGCAATAGTGTTGGGTAAGTGCAAAGTGCAAAATAAATATTTGATTTCATAAAAAACAGCTGTTACATTGTGGACTGTAAATCACACCAAAATGGCACCAAATAAAGTTTGAAAGTTCATAGCTCTGTGTGGTATCAGAGAATGTTGGAGGCCAAATGTGGTTTCAAATAATAGGAACAATCTACAGGGAGATGTGGAGAAGGGATCTCAAGGGGGATATGTGCCGTTCTGAGTATTTGGGTTAGTTACAGTAAAATGCCCGTAACTCCCTAGTATTGGCAGTAGTGGATCTATATCAGAACAAGAGTCATGTAGGTGAGACTCACATGGCTCAAAGACTCTCAACTGTGTTTTCTTAAATAAATGTGGTGGAGTCTTGATACTGCCTCCTAATTAGCATAAAGTGCATGTACTCCTTATGCAATAATCTGCTATTGTCCAAACTGGCGGGTAATAAATATGTGTAATCAAACGGGTATAAATATGTGCAATACAGCATGTGCAAATAATAGATAAAAAGTACATGAGAAAGTGCACGTATTGCCTGTGTCCTATATATTAATATAAGGTATGTAGCCAATATTTCTTACAAGTTCGACGCTGACTCATACAGTAGGGATATGCAAATATATAAATAGATAAATAAATAAATACCAGATTATCCATATCAAAACTATACAAAGAATATGAATAAAATCTTGTGTTCAAGCATAAATATATAAATATATAAATACATATATAAAATTGATTTATTAGTTAAAATCATCCAATACAAACAGAACTTGCCTAATACATCGTACAATTATCTAAAAATAAATAGTACCAATGTAATGTCATATGCACATTTGGTATTGTTCTCACCAGGCTCTATTGTACATATATGTATGAAAACCCCCATTGCCTATCGCACTAAATAGTCTTATAAACATGTATGGAGGTCTTCAGTAACATTGAGCCCATTAGGGTGCTTGGTGTCAAACTGCAGGATGTATCTAGTTTATAATCTCTATCTCCACCCCTTCTGCTGGGAGAATTCGCATCTATCACATAGTAGCTTAGGGGCATATGTATCAACCGAATTTTTAATCGCAAATGCTGCGATTTGCAAAAAACAGCGTTTGCGATTAAAAATTCGCAAAACGGGATGTATGAGGCAAATTCTCATCGCAAATTTAAGGAATCGCTAATTTAGCGATTTCTTAATTTTGCGTAAGCATTTAAGAAATCGCAAATTGCGATTTCTTAAATGATATGTAACACGCACCACAGCATTGCGAATTATCCTTAAGAAATCGCAAATTACCACCAACTTCTAGTTGGTGGTAATTTGCGATTTCTGTTAAAAATGCACTTTTTGGAATTTTACAAAGTGCCACGTGGCGCACATACATGCCCTTAGGGCATGTATGTGCGCCATATTCACACACATGCTCATTTCAGGGGTGCATCAGGGTGTCATCATGATACCCTTGCACCTTTGAAATTATTCTCAAGGCCCATAGAAATGAATGGGAAGGTATTCCTTAATTGCGATGTCGCAATTTGCTAATCGCAATTAAGGAATTTTAAGAAATCGCAAAAGTTTTGCGAATTTTTAAATACATCCCGTTTTGCAATTCTCAAATAGCGATTCTTTAAAAATCGCTATTTGAGAATCGCAAATGGAGATGTTGATACATATGCCCCCATGTTCTTTATTGGTAGATTGATGTACTTCTCTAAAATGTCTGGCTACCGGATAAGTGTTGTTCTGGTTTGTGATGGCGCGAAGGTGTTGGAGAATACATTTGTGTACCTGAAGTTTCGTACTATACTTTAAGCGACACGGGCACGTGAGTACATAAACTGCGTATTCGGTTTTGCATGTTAACAGTTTCGTGATATTATATTTTCTTTGGCAGAAAGGGGTGGTGTACGAAACAATATTGACACCATGAATGCATGCTTTGCATGTTTTGCAACTAATAAAACCCATGTGTGTCTGCAGCCAGGAGGTGTTTTCCATGATTTCTGGATTGGTTGTAACAAGACAGTCCCTCATGGAGGGAGCTTTACTATGGGTGATGGACACCCTCTGCGGAAGCAGGGGTCTTTTCACCGGGTCATTCAGTGTTATTGGCCAACTTGAATGTACGATCTAGTGGATTTCTTTGTGCTATCTACTGTATCCCATGATAAGACGGAATTTCTGAATGGACATTTCACTCGTCAAAAACCAATGAAATTCCCCCGTTATAGTTAGTTCAGCTGACATCAGTGATGTCATGAGTGATGTCACTGACCATGTCATGAGTGATGTAATATGTGACGTCATCAGCAGTGGATTGCGACGTTATAGTTAGCTGAACTAACTATAACGGGGGAATTTCATTGGTTTTTTACGAGTGAAATGTCCAGCTAACTATAACATGTGTGAAACCTATGGTTTTTTCAGTGAATTTGCAAGGTTTTTTAAATGCTAATTCCTAACTATAACGTGTGTGAAACCTATGTTTTTTTAGTGAATTTGCAAGGTTTTTTAAATGCTAATTTATGAATGTATTTTTATATTTTTTAAATATTTATTTTACAATAAGCTACCTATATATATAGTTATAGATTAACTTTATCCTGTAATATGGAATGGCTCAGTTTTTCATTTTTTTATTTTGGATAGAGTTGAACAGCATAGTTAATATCTTCTATAAACTTATAAACACTTTAAATGCGTACGTACTCCGTGCGCGCATGCGTACGTGCTCCACGTGCGCATGCGTACGTCGTGCGTGCTCCGTACACGCGTGCTCGGTACGTTCATGCGCGCGGGCGCCGTACGTGCATGCGTGCGTGCTCCGTACGCGCATGCGTGCGTGCTCCGTGCGCGTACGCGCATGCGCGCGTGCTCTGTACATGCATGCGTGCGTGCTCCGTGCGCACACCATGCGTGCACTGTGCGTGCACGGCAAGTCATGTGATTTAGAAACAACACTTTTCATTGGTTTACAGTAGTTTCAGTTCCAGAAACTTCCAACACCACACCCACTCCCCTCATTATTACTTCTGATTCCCTGGGAGAAGGAGCTGAGCAGCTTTTCCAGTACTCCAGTACTTGGGAATGGCAGAGCAGCAGTCATCTTCTGGGAGTGAGCAGGAGACCCTTGTGAGACAGAGACAGAAGAAACAGAAAGACTCTTTTATATGGCATTTTTTTACATTTCCACAGGGGCAGAAGAAGGTGAATGCTCCAAAAGTCACCTGCACTCTTTGTGATCGTGTCTTATCAAGAGGAGATCCTAAAAAGAAATACTCTTTTAGTATCTTCACTATGATCAGGCACGTTAGAGATGTACATCCTGTGGCTTATGCTCGAGCTGCTAGAGAAAACCCTCCAGCAGCTCAGCTGAGCACATCCGCAGCAGCTCAGCCGAGCACATCATCAGCAGCTCAGCCGAGCACTTCATCTGCGGCGGCAGCTTCACCTGGTTCGGTTCCTCTGGATATACACCCTCTGATTAAGAGGGTGCATATACGGTGCAATGCGTGCAATGCTCTTCTCTCTTATGCAGACACCAGCATTCCCCTAATAGAGAGCAAGATACAGCAGCACACGTGCGGCACCCTATAATTTTTGCCATGTCTTTTTTTCCTCTGTCCCTCAATTAACACAACGGCTCTTTTTAGAGCCACCTAACATCTAAACACTTAAATTTGATTTTTAATTCTATTTTTTTTATGATTCCGCCGTGCGCGCACCGTGCGCGCACCCCGCGAATTAAAAAAAAAAAAAAATGTTTTTTTCACCCTTAATGGTTTTTCAGGGACCCCCTGACAAAAGCTAGGGGGTCAGGAACTCTGTACCCTGCCCCCTTTTCACGTTCTCCACCTTTCTTTTTCACTGTCACACACAAAATGGCGGTCGAAACTTCCTGATTTCGACCGATTCGAATGTTGACTGACATGAATCCACCAATCAGAATTACGCTCGCGGACGGCACGGTGCGCGTACCGTGCGCGCACGGTGCGCGGCTATAGATATTTATGTGCTTTTAACTGCAATTTTCTCAGGAACTACTGAACAGATTGACACCATATATGCAAAAGGCACATGCCTGACCTGAGGACTACCTCTTTACCAAATTTCAAGTAATTCTGTTCAGCCGTTCGGGCTGTACCTTCGACTAAAGGTCCTATGGGAAAATGCATGGGGAAAACGTGTTTTGGGACCCCCTTTTTTCTTTTTTCACTTGACGAATCACCCCGAGACTTTCAGGGTAGGAGCTGACCGGAGCGCCCCATTAGTTTTGAAAATTTCGCGAGGATTCGTCAACCGGCGCCAAAGTTATTCAAAATAGAATTTTGAGATTTCCTATGGAAACACGGTCCTAACTATAACTATCTACTGGCGACCGGCAGTAGATTATATATATAAATATATATATATATATATATATATATATATATATATATATATATATATATATATATATATATATATATATATATATATATATACATATATACACTTAAAACAAGTGCCTCCCTACTTCGCTATAATAAACCCAACAGCCTGCGAAGCAAAGAAAATATTTATTACTAAAACATTAAATAATTCAAGACAATTAACATAATGTTACATTTAAAAAAAATCAAATTCTATGAACATTTGTAAACACAAAAGAAACAAACACAAAAAATGTATTAAATACTAACAGAAAAAATATATATTTTATATAGGGATGCTAAAGAATCCAATATTATATGCATCAATATTTCAACAAGGTAAAAAAACGATAACCTTACCTTCAATTTAAGATAGCGATCACATTGACCAACACCATTGTTGAATTAGTATTAAGGTGGAACACCCAGTGATGTTTTCTAAAAATGAATGAAAAGAATTGGTTCCAATCATTGATATAGCTAGTACCGAAAATAGTGGTAACAATCATGCTCAATTTAGTTGAAGGACTTTTATTTTATTTATTTCACCATAGTTCTTTTTTTAGCATGACCCTAACTTAAAAAGCAGGGGTACAGCTTGAGGTTCACAAGCTGATGTATGGTAGGAGGGTGGTTTCATTTAATTGGGAAGGCACTAGGCTTGTAGGTAGGGTGACTTCTGGCTTGTCCCTAACCATCGGGGTGAAAGTTCCCAGGGGTTACTCTACCCCATTATTGACACATATCCTAAGTGCCCTACTGCAAACAATCCCACAATGCCACTCTCTGCCTAAATCCAAGATGGTGAAACACTTCTAGCCTTGTGCAAAGCGAGTGTGCCCACCCCAGAGGTATGGCCAGAAAAATGAGCAGCCCCTCCTCAGTGGCCACTCTAAACCAGTTCTGGGGGAAGCTACCCTCTAAGTGGGGTTGGTGACTGCCTCACTGGGGGAACAAAAGAAGGACCTTCACTTGGTGTCATATGAGATCTATCTTTGACAGGGGTGGCCCGATTAAGTAAATTAAGTTCCAGGGGGACAGCATAAATGGTTATTCTGCAAGAGGAATAAAGACACCTTCCCATACTCAAGCCTTTGTTTCGGCTCAGGGAGCAATTTTCACACCTCATTCAGGACTTGATCTCTCAGAGTGCTGCAGCATGAGGCTAATGCAAATTAATCTCCAGAGGCTTTAGGCAGGGAAAAGATAACTTGATATAATTAAAATATCCTTTATATTTATTATAATATTTATTAAAACCCTGACTTAACTATTGAATTAGGATTTTAATAAATATTGCAAAGAGTTTTTGCTCTATGGAACAGTTGACCTTGCTACAGTGAAAATAGGTTATAGATGCTAGTCACTGTAAAGACATGGTTAACATTAAATTCCAATAAAAAGAGAGGGGTCCCACTCTCCAAAGGTACAGGACACCAGGGTAAGACACTTCTGTCAAAGGTAAAATCCCTTTGGGCTCCTTTATCAAAGTATACAAATACTTTCAGCCACTAAGCATACATCATCCAAATCATCAGCATTCAATCGAAACCAACAAAAGTGATATAAAAGTTATGTATTTTAGTATATGGTTCCCTCGTAATAAAATGCAATTTCATAAAATCCACATCATCAATGTACATCAAATAATCAAAAACAAATAATAAAATATTTAAAAACAACAGTTAATTGGGGATGTGAACATCAATCATGTCCAAGTAGCACACCAATTTTAACAATTAGATATACAAAGATCAACACTTTTTCATAATTTTCTTTTTCCTTATTGTTAGTGACCCCTGAGAGTGCTTGGGTGCTAGATGAACACAAAACAAGCGAAGCGTTTCGGTGGCCCAGTTCGAGTCACCACCTTCTTCAGGCTTTATGTGACAAATCAGTATCTCCCCATATCTAAAAACAACAGCATATAAAAAAATGAATGGAAAATACAAAATATACTCATTATGCTCTACAAATATAGCTTATTCATATAATGTCTTTACTGAAACAAACAAGTGTTAAATAAGCATTTGTAATACTAATAGACATTTTATATCACCATATCAGTCTCAAGCATGATGATTCAACAGTTATCCAACCCATCCTGAGAGGACAGTAGCATACATACTCATATATACATTATTTCACATATACATTATTTCACACATACCCACCCGTTGTCATAATTATCAATGATCAAAGAAGAGGGGGAGAGTTATTTCTTCCTTTCCTGTGGTGGTTAGACACCTTCAAACCAACCACACACGATCAGTGAGGGTATGGCAAATACGTCCACCCTTAAGAAAAATAGCAGGAATTTTTGTTCAAGTACATGAAAGGGAACTATTGGCGCTATCTAAGAGATGCGGCGACCTTTTGGAAGAAGCAAAAGAGAATAATGGATTTGTGATGAGGAATTTAGATTCCTTCACAATAGTAACCCTAAAATCCCGGCTTTATATGGCCTTCCTAAGGTGCACAAAGATCACATGGATCCCCCTATGCGACCTATAGTAAGTTGTTTAGGTTCATTATTAGAACCTTTAAGCAAGTATATTGACTTCTTCTTAAAGCCTCTAGTAAGTCAATTGAAATCATATGTGAGGGATTCTACTCACATTATTAGCCAAGTGGAAAACAAACCTTTTTGTCAGAACACTCAATGTCTAGTTACTCTAGACATTGAGGCGTTGTATACAAATATTCCGCAACAATCTACTGTTGATGTTATACAGTGAATATTAGAAAATTTAGGAAATGGGAGATGTCAACAAAGATTTCATTGTGAGATGTACGGATCTAGTGCTCAAAAATAAAAAAAAATTTATTTAAGGATCAGTTATTCCGCCAAAGGAAAGGTACGAGCATGGGCGCTACATGCACTCCTAGTCTAGCGTGTCTATATGTAGGAGAGTTTGAGAAGCATCATATATACAACGAACTCGCACCATTCTATGAGAATGTCGAGGAATGGCATTGTTTTATTGACGATGTCTTCTTCATATGGAAAGGTCCGGTAGAGTTACTAGAAGAATTTCTGAGTTGGTTGAATCTGGGGGATGAAAACCTCAGATTTACTGCCCACTATAGTAAAGAGAGTGTGGATTATCTGGATATTACTATTGGGTCTGAGGGTGGAAGACTGGAAGTTGAACTTTATACTAAACCAATGGATAAAAATACATTACTTCACTACTCCAGCTTCCACCTCAGATCCCAAAAGGATAATATACCATTCTGCCAATTTCTTCATTTAAGAAGAAACTGTACGGAGTTAAAAAAAAATTATAAACACTCTGAAGTTCTTAAAACCAAATTAAGGCATAGGGGATACCCTAAGAAGTTGATATCACACTCATTTAAGAGAGCACAATTTTATAATAGGGAAGTGATGTTTGAAGAGTCCAAAAAGGACAGAAAGATGACTAAAATTGTTTTTGTCAGCCAGTTTTATGAGATCAGCAATAAAATTAAGAATGTGATAAATAGGCACTGGGAAATATTAAATGATGAAGAAGAGGTCAAACTTGAGAGACCGTTGTTTGCGTATAAAAGAAATACCAATCTACGCAACAAATTGGTAAACACATACAGGGAGAAACCTGTCCAGAATCAAAGAACTATGGATAATTCTGTAGTCAAAGGCAATATCAGATGTGGTCACTGTTCTCTGTGCCCCCAATGCATAGTAGCAAAAGAACTGAAACACAATGGTAGAACTATTGTTGAGCACACCTTAAACAGCTGTCGCAGCAGGAATATTATATACTTGTTAAAATGTCCCTGTGGATTTGCCTATGTAGGGGAGACGAGTCGTGAACTTAGGATACGGCTCCTGGAGCATAGGTCGGCCATCAAAACAAAAAAACTGAATGCACCTTTGGTGGTGCATTTTTTAGAAAAGGGACACAAAGAAACTGATTTTGATTGGTTCATATTGGAAAAAGTGACTATGAACAAGAGAGGGGGTAACATGGAGGAGAAAAGAAAAGCACGCGAGCAATGGTACATCTCAATCCTCAACACTATTAGGCAGGGGTTAAACTCTCGAGAAGAATGGGAGAAACTTATTAGATAAGACATTGAGCTCAGGTAAGTTCATTTGGAACTCAGCAACAGATGTATTACATACTGCCCAGTGACACATGGAGCACACATGGGCCTATGAAAAGGGTGGATACGAATTCTAATGAAGTATGTGAGTAAGTCATATAATAGGATACAGAGTTTAGACAAGTACTTCTGGAACTTGGTTATAGAGGCATTTTATATGGGCCAGCAATATAAATTACATAAGGGCCTATGATAGGGACGAATATGTGCCGTCGTTTTTTTATTGAAATAAGGGATCTTGAGTGATATGTGCACCTCAAAGGGACTGTAATGCATAGTAGCATTTTGTTGAAGGTGGTTTCTGGCCTTCAAAAATGACGAACCATGATGGTCTCACTTGCTTGATAAGTGGTTATAATTCGGTCAAAACAGGCCCCCTGACCCTCGGGTGGATTTTTTTTATATATATTTTTTTCTTTTTAACAGTGGCAACTTTATTTAGAGAGAATGTTAGTTCGAACCTATTCTAAGATGGCTGACAATACATCGTTCCCTCTCTTCATAAGAAAATAGTTAGAAGGGAGTTAGTTTTTGCCCTGGACTGAAGTCCTTTTTATAGACATTGAAAATATAATGGACTGGCGGTAAGTAGGAAGATTTATATATTAACCAAATTCGTAATCACTTTTTGACTTCTCAAAAAACTTTTTCAAAAAATAGGTTTAATTAATTATTGGTAAATTTAGGTATGATCATTTGACGTCCTTGAGTTAAATTAATTTGATGCTGAGGATACATTATCTTTAAAACGCACATTGAAAAGTTTGTTTGAGCCCATTTTAAGATGGCGCCTATTCAAATTCGTTTAGCACCAGTCCGTTTTCCATTATTACGTGGATTTCAATTAGTGCGAAAATGATGGACTGCTTATAAGCAGTGTCTCTGGCTCGCTGACATTTATCGTGTATCAGCAGTCGAGTGTGGAGTTGGCCAGGAGACTTTTATGACCCGGTAAGCGCGAGTTTAGTTAACCTATGTGGCGCCCGCTTTGGTAACTTTGTATTAGTGGGTGGAGACAAGGGTGCAATATGGTGACATACCGGCAAGCGCTAATTTAGTTAAACTTAGGTGGCGCCCGCTATGGTGATTTTATGTTAGCGGGGTGAGACAAGGGTGTGACATACCCATGGATTGACTTTATCCTTCAAAATATACCGATGGTGAAATTAGAAGTCCTTTTTTTTTAGGTGGTTACCCACAAGTAACATGTGGGAGCCTTTTTGTGCAACCGCATGTTCTCCCCATGATTTGAGGTGTTGTATTGAAGGATTGACGACACTTTGAGGAGACCAAGGGCCCTTACTAGTAAATGGATAGGATTTATGGGTAAGGGTAATAGTACAACTATACTACATACAGTTTATTCAACCCCTTGCTACAAAATAACAGTGACATAGCGGTGTTATAGAACTGGAGGAGCACCTATTAGTGTTTCTCTTATAATGCCATAATGGGATTGTTGAAACATGAATTATCTATGTTTCATTGTTTATATTTAGGCAGTTGGCTGTATTATTGTTGAAGCTTTTGAGCTTATCAGGAGGCACACACATGAAGCAGGAAACCATTCGCCATAGCTCCAGTGGCAGGGTATGATAAATGATCTAAAGAAGGTAGGGATGTTTTACCCTCATATAATGATAGTATCTCTTGAAAATGGGGCGAGTTGATTTTTATACCAACTGTCCTCTTTATATATTGTCTCCTATATATATTGTCTCCTATATTTGCAGGGAACAAGCGAAGGCTGTTTAATCTTGCGCATCACTTTTAAATAATTACAACGGAAGGAAGAAAAACTAAGGTACAAATTAGAGTGATTGTTATTTTGCCATTCACAGCATGTCTATATGAACAAAACAATATAAATACAATA
This sequence comes from Triturus cristatus, assembly GCF_964204655.1. Classification (NCBI taxonomy): domain Eukaryota; kingdom Metazoa; phylum Chordata; class Amphibia; order Caudata; family Salamandridae; genus Triturus; species Triturus cristatus. The sequence goes on along the minus strand of NC_140594.1, from coordinate 1,059,758,828 downwards.
ATATAATTAAAACTAAAAAATTCCTGCTATTTTTCTTAAGGGTGGACTTATTTGCCATACCCTCACTGATCGTGTGTGGTTGGTTTGAAGGTGTCTAACCACCACAGGAAAGGAAGAAATAACACTCCCCCTCTTCTTTGATCATTGATAATTATGACAACGGGTGGGTATGTGTGAAATAATGTATATATGAGTATGTATGTGTTAGAAATGGGGGTCTCTAGTTGGCAATGGCTGGCCACTGTCCAAGTAGGGACCCTTCTTCCTAAGTCAGAGTAAGCAGACTACACCCTTTGACAACCCCTGCTCAACCCTGTGGTAACGTAGCACGAGCAGCTAGGCTTATCTCAGAGGCAGTGTGTGAAGCATTTATGACCATACACAGTAACACAGTGAAGAACACTACAAAGGGACGCCACACATGTAGTTATAAAAAATAAGTATCTTTATATATAGACTTAACACAAGACCAATAACAGTAAAAATCCACAATACTAGAAAATAGGGTTACTCTAAAAAGGCTGCAAAAATAGTTCAAGGTGTGCAAAGAGGAGTTCAGTTCAAGGCAGTGGTCTCTGTGACCCTTTTACTCACAAGATACCTGTATTCTATAGCAAAGCAACAAAAATGTTGCTAAGGAGTTGTAGCGATGATTTTCCTTACGCTAACCAACGATGCGTTGTGGGCAGGACAAAGCGACGAACTTCTGCACGCTAAGCCAGCGATGCGATAAAATCCTTGCCGCGAAGGGAGGATGATGCGCCGAGCCTGTTGCGTGTGCGATCTTGTTGCGATGAAAGAAGATGGCGCTCCGCGAGGGAGCAACGATCCTGATTCGATGCGATGCAAATGGCGAACGCTCGGCTTCCGCTCTGCGATGTCGTGAAGCGATGAACTCGATGCGATGATCCTTGGTTAGCGAGCGTTTTGAGGCCCGCAAACATGCAATGCGATAATCTTCGGGTTAGCAAGCGTTTGGCAGCCCGCAGACAGGTGATGCGATGATCTCCGGTAGCGAGCACTAGGCGGCAGCAGAGCGATGATTTTCCTTACAGTGGCTCGCTAACGGGCGTTAGCGACAATATTCAGCACTCCCTTCTCCACAGTAGAACTAGAGGCCCTGGAACTCACAGAGGCCTCACCTGCAGATAGAAATCCTCGCTGGGAGGAAACAGGAGGCTGGTGGTGGAGTCTGATGTGCCTGAGACTCCTGCAGGAGGCTAGCTCTCTTCTAGCCCTTGGGTGATTGCTGTAGCAAAAATAAAAGTTCCTTCAAAGTCCTTTTCCTCTTCTTCCAAATCCAGTAGTAACCACTGCAGGCCAGTCCAAGAAACAGCACACAAGCACAAGGACAGTCCCTCTCCTACAGATTCCTTCAGTTAAACGAACAGAGGTTCTTCTTGTTGTCCAGGAGCAATACCAATTGTAGGGGTTTGGGCACAGATATTTATACCCCAAAAGTCTTTGTTCTCAGAAGCTACAAGTCACTGAACCCAGCTAGAACCAGTTCTGCCCAGCCCTGGAGCACTTTGTTTACCAGGCTGCATCCTTCCTTTCAGAAAGAGGGGCTCTGCCATCAGACGCACAGTGGGAGGTGGAGCCAGCATTCACCTTGCCAGGCACAGCCCAATTCAGGTCCAGGAGCTACCCCTCCCCATACTCCAATGCATATCTCTCTATTCAACCCAGGTCTGACTCAGCCTGCCCTGTCCCTCCAAAACCAGACAGCCAATACACATAACAGCAGAGCACACTGGAAGGCTTAGGCAAGAAAATACGTACTTTCTAAAAGTGGTATTTTCAAACACTGAATATAAAAATAAACTTCACTAAAAGATGTATTTTAATATTCTGAGCTCAGGCATACTAAATTTGTTTTTCTACCATGGTCTGTGGGTCAGTTAGGACTATAGAATATAATAGCCAAACCTCCCATTCTGGCCTATGGAGAACAGGTAGCCTTACAGTAGTGAAAAACGAAATTGGGTGTAATTCACTACCAGGACATGCTACACACATCAGAGCATGCCCTACCTTACACATACAATGCACCCTACCAGAGGGGTGGCTTACATGATGCCACGGGAAGGTTCAGGGGCTGGGAAGTGGGTGCACTTCACAGCCAAGATGGCAGTTCTGGACTGCACACAGACACTGCAGTGGCAGGTCTGAGATACACTTTACAAGCTGCTTCTGTGGGTGGCGCAAACCAGCACTGCAGGCCCACCAGCAGCATTTGGTTTACCAGCCCTGGGCACACACAGGCCACGCTACTAGGGGCTAACAGGTACACCAAATAAGCCAATCATGGATATACCAATTCACATGTCATCTTTACACAGGGAGCATTCGCGATGTGGCACTGAATGGCAGTGGCACAGCGCCCAGAGCATCTATTACCAGCAAAAACAGAGGAGACACAGCGAAAAATGGAAGGGAGACTCACGCCAATGGTGCCAGGTCTAACAGTATGCTATTGTCCTTTCAGGATGGGTTGCATAACTGTTGAATCATCATGCTTGAGACCGATATGGTGATATAAAATGTCTATTAGTATTACAAATGCTTATTTAACATCTATTTGTTTCAGTAAAAACATTATATGAATAAGCTATATTTGTAGAGCATAATGAGTATATTTTGTATTTTCCATTCATTTTTTTTTTATATTCTGTTATTTTTAGATATGGGGAGATACTGAGTTGTCACATTAAGCCTGAAGAAGGTGGTGAATCGAACTGGGCCACCGAAACGCGTCGCTTGTTTTGTGTTCATCTAGCACCCAAGCACTCCCAGGGGTCACTAAGAATAAGGAAAAAGAAAATTATGAAAAAGTGTTGATCTCTGTATATCTAATTGTTAAAATTGGTGTGCTACTTGGATATGATTGATGTTCACATCCCCAATTAACTGTTGTTTTTAAATATTTTATTATTTGTTTTTGATTATTTGATGTACATTGATGATGTGGATTTTATGAAATTGTATTTTATTACGAGAGAACCATATACTAAAATAAATAACTTTTATATCACTTTTGTTGGTTTCGATTGAATGCTGATGATTTGTATGATGTATGCTTAGTGGCTGAAAGTATTTGTATGCTTTGATAAAGGTGCCCAAAGGGATTTTACCTTTGACAGAAGTAGCATTAACTTCCTACATGTTGGACTTTTAAACAACACACAGGGCTATAAGACCTATATAGATGTGACTTGTTATTATTTATCAGAAAGGTTATTACCTGTCAAAAGGGTTTATTTTGACATGTCCAGATGCAGTTTTTACACTACTGCAGTCAGGCTACAGTGGTGAAGCCATGTTTACACTGCCATTGTAGTGGATGGTACAATGGGTGATGCCGTCTACTAGTAGCATTAACTAACAGGCCCTGAGTATACCTTGTACCATTTTCTAGGGACTTATAGGTAAGTTAAATATGCCAGTTAGGAGTATACCAATCCAACCATATTAAATGGAGGAGCACAGGCACTTTATGACCAGTCTGCAGGGGTGAAGTGCAGAGAGTTCTATAGTCTCGAAAAAAAGGTTCACCAAATAATTAGAAAAATCCAGGGCTACCATATAAGAAAGACTGATTTCCTATAGTTGGTGAATTCCTAATGTTCACGTTTTCAACATTGTTCTGATTGATTCTGATTTACTACTTTATTTTAACTATTTTCCCAGCATCACAGATGTATGCACCAACGAGTGACCATGTTCTTGTTTTGTAGGTTCACTTATTAACTGGAGCACATGATGAACAAATGATAAACTTCCCAAGATCTGAGGAGAAACCCATAGATCTCTTTCTTCAAGTAAGTAGCTGTGCAAACATGTTAACCAAAGTATCACCCCAGACTGCTTCTCAAATCAGAAGCACTAAGTTAACCAGTGTCTTCTATAATGTGTGCTGCTTATATACACAATCCGGGGCCAAATAGCAACTGATTTATGTTATTTTTATGGAGCATTTGCTAGCTAATCTGTAAGTCTTGAGAGAATTCCAAGTATCTAGCTCCAAGTCGCCAAAATGATGGCATTGGAGAGAGGCATCTAACGCTTACATATAAAGTAGTACATGAGTGACCATGAAACGGCTAACATGAGGGTTACCCCTGGCGATCCAGAGACCAAGAAATGTTAGCTCCTAGGGTGCCTACAACAAGTGGGCTAGAAAAGGCCCACACCACACCAGTCACACTACAATTCAGTGGCTATGTATCTGGAACTGCACTAGTAGGGTCTTTTGCTATAAAAAAATATTATAGGATTCGTATGATGGCCTAAACGTCTATTATTATATTACGAACAAAAAATGGAAAGTTTGCTTAGTGATGCCCTCTATCAAGGTTTAAACCAAAAGAGCATGGACAAATGATTTACAATAGATATGAAAATAATTTGATCTTTTAATCCTTCCATACCCATAAAGAGTTGTGGGCAAAACTATTGGACCCCAGAACCACAGAGAAGTAACAGGGTACCCACCTTTGGATTTAGTCACGCTACGGGCATTAACAAGGGAGACTAAAACAAAATTGGAGCAGTCTGGATTAATACAGTTGGGAAACACTGATAGGCTAGCTGAAAATTAATTTCCCTTAACCTTCCTTATTCAGCATGTTACAATGAATGAATTAGTAGGTAGGCTTAGAAAACAGTGATGAGTATTGTTGCCAAGTGGATCTCGCATATAGCAGATTCATTGGCATTTGAGTCAAGGGAGGAATAAAAATATTATGTTAGGAACAAGGTGAAATTTCCTGCTATCTTAAGCTTCTGATATTGTGGCACAGATGTACCGCACAGTTAACAGAGTGTGCCAACTCTGTCAAATTTGCAGTACAATTGTAAACAGTTGACTATCTTTACTTTCCTGCTGAGTCATCAAAAACCAAAATTGATAAGTAACCTTCTGAAGGAATTACTCTGGGAAGTAAATGAAATCCAGTTTATTTCATATCTCATTGGCTAAATAGGAGACAAATGTGAAAACTGAATGGAACCAATGTGTGTTTGGTTCTGTTTTCAGGATCTATATTTAATATTGTGTAAATATCAATATGAACTATTACAAATGTAGTGTAATGTGTAATATTGAATGTATATATATTGTTTACATGGTTTGCCTAAATCAGTTTGAAAGCTGTAACAGAGAGCTCACAATATTGATGTTTTTGAAGGTTGGAAAGGTTTCTGGACATTCTGTTTCATCTGTGTTAATATCCCAGATGTTGTGCTGTAATGAACAGCATTTGTTTGACCCTTTCCTGGAGATTTTCAGAAACATACTTAAGTATTACTCAACCAAACATCGTTGACTGCTGGTTTTTATCCCAAGAAAAGTTCATGACAGGGGTTTGGCCTTCACATGTATCTCAATGACTGGTTGGCCCATTCTCCTACCAGTGAACGGCAGTAGCAGAGGTGGAGTTGTGTATCAGATGCTCAGTTCCCCCTGAGATTCCTGGTCAATTTAGCCAAGTTCCAGGTTGAGCTGATCAAAGATCTGCAGTTCATTGTTGCAAAGCTCCAAACAGATATGGGGATGGTGTCTTTGCACCTGGACCGTGCCAAGTTTATTCATACATAGCTGATGCCTCTCCTGGCCATGCAGTCTGAATCTACATGGAGATGGATGCAGGTGCAGGCAGGGGCGTAACACAGGCCCCCGAGGCCCCCGCGGTGCGGCGGGGCCCCGGGCTGCAGGGGGTCCCCTCAGCACAATACTCGGGCCCAAGAACTCCGGATTCAATCCGGAGTGGGGGCCCCTCCGGGTTTGTGGCAGGGAGGCCCCCTCAACATTCGTTACGCCACTGGGTGCAGGGCAAACTGGTGAGCTGGGATCGCCTTCAGAGAGGGGTTGGGCTGTCTTTTTGTAGGGATTTTGTGTTCTTTATGAGTGTGTCTCTGTTTTCAAACTCAAAGCTTCCACTTTGTGGTACACCGACAAGCTGCAATTGCTCAGTGTTTCAAGGCACACCCTCGAGTACTGGAATATACCTTCCATGAGTTCAACAGCAGAATTCCAGTTTTGGAGGACGTTGTACTAGAGCTACGTTGGAGATCAGTGTTCCTCTTCTTCCAGTGAAAGGGTTTCCTCTTCTAGCGCCAGATACGTTATTGACAATGGATTCCTCGGTTATAGTTAGGGTGCAACTCTGAGTTTCTCACTGCTCTGGATCTCTGGGGGGGGGGGGGTTCAGACATAATCTCTACTGGAAATGTCAATACTTTTGACCTTACAGGATTTTATAGAGTCTGTACGAAGCAAGGTTGCTTTCTGAGGACAGCCAACTCTACCACAGAGGAATATGTGAATTGACATGTGCCTCTCCCCCCCCCACCCCAGAAAATGGTAGTGCTGCTCTTTAAAATGGTCCTCTGGGTGGAAGAAGAAATTGTGTTGTTGAAGGCAATCTGCATCATAGGGGCAGAAAACTTAAGGACAGGCGTTTTGAGTCAGATGTTTCCCTCATCCCAGGTCTTCTGACTCTGTCAGGCTGTGTTCCGGGGGGGGGGGGTGCAGCAGGTCTGGCACACCTGTGATGGGCCTGTTTGCAAACATAGCCAATGTCTTGCTTCCAGTGTTCTTCTCCAGGTTCCTCTTGCCAAAGGTATGGTGGGTGCATGCACTAACCCCTTCCTGCCCATTTGGCCTGCTGTTTGCCTTTCCCCCACTCGGAGAACACACAACCAGCATTGGACTTTCTTTCAAAAGTGGTGCACTGATTGGCGAGTTGTTCCTTGGTAATATGACCCAGTTCTGGTGTTGCAATTTCTTCAAGATGAATTTTCCTGGAGTCTCCTTCCTCACTGAAGATGCAGTGGGCTGCCTTCAGAGTTTATGGGTAACCCTAGACAGTTTCATTATGTTGACTATTTTGCCTCTCAGTTACTCAGGGGGTTCTTGTTGGGTCCCCCATACATCAGGGGGGGGGGGCCTCCCGCATGGCATTTTTCTCTTGTTCTGTCCATACTTCTGTGTGCTCCTTGTCTCACTGTCCTTTTTTTCGCCAGGCCTTAGCTACTCCCTCACTTATAATCTGCAGCTTCAGTTTGGGTTTGGTTAATTATGAGCAGGACGGATTAAGGGTGCTGCACCCTTATTTGGGCCTGCCATTAGGGTAGAGACGGGATTAAAGGAAAAAGCTTCAGAAGTGTTTGTGTAGGAGGCAGGGATACTCATAAGTAAGTCAAGGCTTGTAGAAGGGAGAGTCACAAGAATGGGATTACTAGTATATGCATTAATCTGGATACTTATTATATTCGTTTAAGAGACTTCACCTGTCCTTAATTTGCAATATAAGGAGACTGTGATTTGTTTTCTTTTTTTCAGTGGAAAGGGTCAGTGTCAATTCATAACCGCTTTAAAGGCACCCCAGAATTTGCAAAATAAGAAGTGAGTCCATTACTATTTTTGAAACACAGTTCTCGAAAATTATGTTTCAACGTGTAATTAATTATTCGACACTGATCCTTTTATCTTTCCTATTTTCTCCGGGACTTCAAGCCGAGGGGTCTTGCACATTTGTAATGGCCGACGTTGGCACGCACGTCCCAGAATGCCGCGCGGCGATCCTGTGAAGGGGATTACGCGTGAAGTCAACACGTTGACACACTATAAACTGAAATGAAAACGCAGCCTAATGGGGTTAATTGTCATCTGAACCCTGCTCTGTAGTACGCGTTCTGCAGGCTTTGATAGTCTCTCTGGGGGGAAGCGGGCCCAGATGGCATTTTCCCGGAGTCCCTGACCCACAAGAGGCCCGCCGGGCGGGGAGCAAGGTGCATCTCCGCCGACTAATTAATTTACCATTAGAGCACCTGTTCCAGAAGAGATACGGCCGGGAGGGGAGAGAGTCCCCGGGCGCCGCAGGAGGCTCCATGGTAAATGGATTTGAGCTGATTATATTAAGCTGACGCTTTCATCAGCTAAAGGCGCTAAAATGGAAATATGTTTCTGCTGGCTCTTGGCCCTCCAAGAGCGTGTGGTTTAATGATTACAACTGATCTGTGTACAAAAGCTGTGTTTTTGGACAACAGCAAATAACATTAAAAAAACAAACAAGGCTCTTTTTCCTCACAATTTGAATTTTTCGGTCAGGGAAGCGTCACGTTAAGTGTGTTTAATTGTTGCGCGCTTTGAAATATATTGTCATTAAGAAATGTTATTGTCTTTGTGCAGAAACCTTTTATTTATAACCCCTTATCACACTATTAATGACGCAGCACCTACCATTTTTGGTAAAAAAAATGATGTGTGCTATGCAACCATACAGTTGATAAAAATAGAATTTTAGATAAACGTTTACAATGCAGATTGATTTACAAAAAATACCAAAAAAAACCTAACAATCGGCAGATCTGAGGTGAATCCCTACGTCTTCCTTCTTCGGACTGTTTTATAATGACGCACTGAGGATGACGCCTGTTCAATACACACCTGAGGAATTAAACTCTCGTGAGTGAAGGAAAACACGCGGAAACAAATCCCTGCGTAAACAGAGACAGGCAGCGCATGGATTTACAATCTGCTAATCTGGGATCACTTTCAATATATTGACTTGGAAAGTCCCCACCGCTCCTGGAATCGTTTTATCATCTCCCCGGCTGGACTAAACTGGCTGCTCTTCCAAAGTCACAATGATTAACGTTCAGTTTAGTCCACAGATGGGATTTGCGCAGTAAATCCGAGCATTGCCATGCTATGAAACGTCTCTCCTGGGGCAGCATGTTTCAGATGCGTTTACCTTCCACATGCCTGGGGTCAATCCAGTCATAATACAGCCTCGAGAGCCTGCCAAACTTTGACACCTTTTACTGAATGGCCTATTCCCTGTGTTGAAGTTTTTTTTCCTAAAGCTCTATTGCTCTTAAAAGGAGTTCTGTGTGATTTAATTTTATTATGAGATACTTAATGTACAAACATGTGAAAAAAATCTTTCTCAGATTTTTTCAATGACAGGCAAAAAATATAACCACGTAATATTTGACTTTAATGTTCACTAAAATCCCATTAAATATCACTTGTAAAGTGAAACGTGCCATCAGTACCCTGGAATAGAATTTTGCATCAATAGACAATAAAGTAATTTTTCTTTCGTTTTATTCTGGTACCTGCGGTCCTGAATCTATGAATGGATTTAGTAGGACTACAAAACAAGCATGGAGAAAATCGAGTTTGGATATGCCATTTAACTTGTAATTGGACAATTTGAAACCACGTTTTTATGTTCATCACTGTTTATTTATTCAATGGCCACCACAGAAGGCCAAGTTTGACTGCTTTTTAGGACGAGCTTCGATCGAACTGTTAGATCTGTTCTGTGGGGTTTGGCAAACCCACTGATTGCCATTGGTTACTATCTGTGGCATTCAGAAATGCTGGCTTCTTATTGGAGCATTTTTGTCAAAGCCCATCCTTTGTGTGTTTAGTTCTCTTTCTGGTGATTTCACTCTGAGAACATTTTAGTTGGCCATCACACAGTACAGTGTGTGATTGCCTCTCTTCCCTCCTCCCATCTGACTATTGCAAGTCAGGGGTTGTTTTTATTTTGTAGTTTTATATAGCGCGAACTCGACCCGAAGTTATTGGAGTGCTTTACAAGAGCACCAGTTACGTTACAGACGGACACATTCATTTTTGGGTAAGCACGGAGAGAAAAGCGCTTTATGTTTCTGCTTTTTTTTCTACTTTAAAGATGAGCGCGTCGCCCGCTTCAGGGACACTAAACTTTATGTTTCTGCTTATTTTTTTCTTTAAAGCTCAGCGCAGTGCCCGCTTTAGGGACACCGTGCTTTGTTTCAGTTTTTGTTTTTTTAGCTTTAAAACTCAGCGCGGCACCCGCTTAAGGGACACCGCGCAATGTTTCAGCTTTAAAAAATAAAAACTTTAAAGATAAGAGCGGTGCCCACTACAGGGACACTGTGCTTTATGTTTGAACTCTTTTGCCTTTGCCAATCCTCTGCAATATTACCAAACTTGGTGGACATGCCAATCACCCAATGCCTAAAGGAGGAGGTCAATGGCTTGCGGGCTGTTTTGCACGCATCCCACCCAGTTGTAATTGATTTGTTGGAAAGATTGCGGTTGCTCTAGGGAGATGACCGATGAGTTTCTCCGTGCTAGTCTGCTGGGTGCTCGAGCTCTCTGCTGTGGCTCATTTTTAAATATTACATCGCAGAGTTCTGCAGTTGGTGGATTGAATAAATCATAACAGCTTTATTGCACAATTAAAAGACTCGTTTGACAGAAATTTGGAATATTGCCAACGGTAGGAGCTTTCTCCGTTGCAGGTATGTGAGGTTTAAAATGAAAATGGGACACACAGACCCGGGGTGTGTTAAATGGTAGCGGCAGTTCAGTCGATAACCTTTCAAGTATTTGCCCGGCGGTAATCGCCTCTCATACCACTCGATGATTTTACCAATAAAAGAGGCAGGCGCCGGAGACTGGAAGGCAGGAAACAAAGTTTTATTCCGTCGGAGCAGAACACATCAGATCAGACAGCAAGGTATCGTCACGAGGTGCTCTAACCGCATCTCTGAGACCTGGTCTCTTATACACCGGTTTATTGCTTTATTACATATAGTACATTCTTGAGATTCTCTTGATGCCTGAAAGAACATCCCCTGAAGCCCCGGCTCAGATCCGATCCCACACATGGTTACAGTAGAGGTTCCCACCCTACCCGCAGTGGGAGATGGCTATCGCGCAGCAGGGAATTCCGCTAATTCCCGGGGGTGTGTGCAACCGGCCGGGTCTCAGGGGGTAGGGGCTTTGATCTACTGTAATCCCTTTGATGTGGGGTGTTTCCCTTACAGTAGGGGCAATAAACTGCATCCGCAGGGCTAGGTGATGGCCTGGGACCAGTTCAGACAATGGGGCGCAGAGGAAGGGGGTTATCAAAGGAGAGGCATGACCATGTATGGGTTGTCGGTCGGAAGTGGTTCCGTAGCAGGGTCGCGCAGAAGGAGAGGGTTTATGGCCTGTATGAGAGAGCGGGGGTGGCCGGCGCGCGGGGGATGCTCGCAGCGCCGGGGGAAAGCGCTGGCGATCGAGAGTGAGCGGGGAGAGAGAGTGGGGTGCCTAAAATGGCGGCCGTGCATTTGCTATGCGTGGCGCTGGGGAGAGGCAAGATGGCGCAGATAATGTTCAGTTTGCAAGCTAAATTTCCACAGTCCTCCCTTTTAACATATCTCGCCAGCTTGTCCGGCCAATATTCACCTTCGTTAGCCTTTCAGTTACAGTATCGTCAATGTTCGTCATACATTTAAAGATACAGAGTCTTAAGGGTAGGCAGGAGTAATCTGACACATTTGTACATTGTCTCATACAGTTTGATAAAGTAGGCGAGGAGGAAGTACATTCAAAGTTGCAGTATAGTCGTGTACATGGCTGGTGTTGTATGAATGTTACTATACAAAGTTACATTTTCTTAACTTCTCAGTGTACAGTCGGAAGTGATTGATGCAACATCATGAAGAAGATAGTTAATATAATAAGGTGGTTGGGAGAAGATTTTCAACTTTGACATGGGTCCTTCTTTCCAGTGTCCTTGTTTTATAAAGAGCTATCACTGGTAAGCTCTCATTGTTGTTCTTCTTTCGTTGGCACTGTTGAGCACCGGCGGTGGAGCTAAGGTCCAGCTCAAATCCGATTTCTCACGTGGCAGGGTGTGACCACTCACTGTTCTTTGATCACAGTCCTGTTCCTTAACACAGTTCACCATAGGTACTTTGAGACAGGGTGCCGGCCTTTTGTTCCTCGGTAGTAGGTCAAAGTCATAGTCCAAATGAAAGAGGAAGAGAGAATGGGGTGGCGTGGGATCGGATCAAAAATGTGGACCAAGGAGAGCAGAATCTTTCAGCACTGGGCCCATCAATCGGGCCCGACGGGTTGAGACTTCAGGCACGCTGGTCAGTGAGCAGGGGCCTCGATGTAGCCCTTCGTGCTTATCGTTCTGATAATGGTGTCTCGTCTCACAGCCTTTTTGCTTCGTCGCTTCCCCCTTGGTCGATGTCATAGATGCTTTATGATCCGCAGTCAGACTGTGCGTCACATCCGACCCCTCTCTTCCGATGGCTGCAGGTTATCCTTGAATAGGTTATAAGAAACGAAAGTCTTAGGGATTTTGGCAGGGAAGACATTTACATACTTCATTCTCTCTCCCAACCACTGAGTAGTTGCGGAAATGCTCTTATCTGTTACTATATGATTGGTGTCTATTAACTCTGATGTTAAGGTGCGTGTTACTAATCTATTAATTACTGCTGTGGTGCAGGGTTCTGTGGGTGTCCCTGTCCATCGTCTGGCCTTCTAGGTGTCAGTTTCTGCGCCCTATAATACAAGGTTTGGTAATACCCGTAAGTGCGAGGTGCTACGGTCATGCGTTCACGAGTATCCTTTTCATACAGTAGGTGACTCTTTATCAGTTTAAAACAGGGCCATCAGCTGTTTCGTTCGGGATACTCTGAGACGGCTAGTATAGGGCTGGAGTTATCTTTGGGAGAACAGGGTGCTTTAGACATTCTATTTCTGGCTAATTGGTCAGGGGTAATTCTGGGCGGTGGAGATGGTGTCCTTTAACCCCTTCGATGCTGCGCAGATTCCGCCGCTGTGCTGGCGGAATCTTGCGCGGGCGTGGTCATGACGGAATGGTTCCGTCATGAGCACAGCTCAACCGTGGGTCATGACGGAACCATTCCGTCATGAGCACCGAAGGGGTTAAAAACAAAAACCACTGACATATAGTCCCCGTGTTGAGGGTCAGATTGGGAGACATCAGTCGTCTTACCTGTCCTTTCCTTCTCAGCCGATTAGGCTTAACGTTTGTAAAAAGGAGAGGTAGTAACGTGGTAAAGTATGGTCGTTTTTGTTTCTGTCAATTTGTTCGAACACCGCTGTGTTCAGGCCAATTATACACTTACCAAAGAGGTGTATGTCGTTAATTTATTCAAGAAGAAAAGAGGGCAAGAAAGAGCCTTTTGCGAGGGAGGGGGAGAGAGAGTGAGAGAGAGAGAGAGAGAGAGAGAGAGAGAGAGAGAGAGAGAGAGAGGGAGAGAGAGAGAGAGAGAGAGAGATGGGTAAGATAATAGGCCACTTGGTGCACACACAACATGGAGTAGCATGGGTCTGTTCCATGTAAGAAAACACAAGCGGGGAAAAGACATAAATTCGGTGATCACGTACACACAAATGCCGGATAGGGTGTGACAGTACATGCATCAAGACGGAGACTCAGGGCTGCGTCGAGCACGGGGACCTCTCCTTTCCTGTCCTCTATTCCTATGCATGCTGCGTACCTTTAGTATTTTGTAGTTTATCTTATGGGTTGTCTGACCCTTTATTCTCCTCCCTTTGATCGGTGGACGAGCACTTCAATCATACAATGACGCTCTCTTCAAGTGACCCGAACATGAAATGCATACACATTCATATCGTATAATCGTAGTACACACGCACAATCATATCATACAGTTTTTCATGTTCCCAATGGTGGTCTGTAATTTTACGCACTATCTCACAACGTTTGTCTATGTTTTCCCTGATATTGAACTTGGTGCGGTCCATGTCCACTCCACTCTTCAGTCGGAACTTCGTCGTGACCTATAGAGGGGAAAATAAGAGGGGAGGGGAGGTGCAGTATTCAAAATACCCCAGCGCGCGCAGACACGAAAAGTTCTACCTACCATGTACCAGGCTAGCCGCAGGGGTGGGTAATACCACGGACCTATTATTCTTTAGTTCGAGGCAAAGATGCTCTAGTTCATTCATCTCCTAAATTCGGGTTCCCTGGTCGTGCATGTATTTCTTAATTGGTCGTGTATTATGGTGCAGGATACCATACCTTGCGTGCGACATATATCTTAAGTTATAGTTCATTATTGATTTGACAATTCTTGAAAAAAGGGGGGGGGGGGCAGGCGTGATGGGTACAAATTCCGTTAAACAAAAATATTTTAGGCAAATTGAGTCCGTATTATCTGTATGCTTTCGCTTAGGAGTGACAATCTTTTATTTAAAAGAGAAACCTTCAACAACCCAGATGATTAGTCATGACACTGATTCCGTAATTCCTTTTTAAGAAGCCCTTTATTTAAAACAATGTCAGTGTAGAAATACGGGCCTACAGCCGCTATAGGCCGGCCACGGTGCGAGAGGCGTCGAGCAACATGAGCAACACTAGATTAACATAAAAATCGGTCCCCCCCCCTCTCCCCCACCATCATGTGTGAAAGCATCGCATACATATATTTATATATCTCCTTTTAACACAAATGTCACGTGGCTGGAACGCCACAAGGAGTTGTAGGCCACTCCTACATCAGCGCCATCTTGGGGCGGGGTCGGGCCAGTGCACAGTCTAAGTCTTTCCATGAATTAGCTGTTGAACCAGAATTCCTTTCGGTAGTTCGAGAACTTTCGTTAGCGTCAACTTTGCGTCAGTATGGCGTCACTGCAACCTTGTAGCAATGCCACGGTTTGTTCTTAGGGCGGGGCAGCAGGCGGGTTCTTCCGCCGACGCTTTTACTGTCTCACTGCACCAAGCGGAGGCAAGGTGGCTGCCGCCCGGGGGGCAAAAAGAGCAATGGTGGTGGTTTTGTCCTTACCGGAAGTCCGCAGGAGTCGAATGTCAAATGACTCCAACCAATTCTGCAAGGCTGAGGGGAGCGTTCTGTCAAGGGTGGGGCCCATGCCCTAGCAAACAAGCTTTCGAGTCCAGAATAGTCTCACGGTGGGTCAGGCCTGGAACCGGAGGGGTCAACCGCCGGAGTTCAAGGGCAGCAGTAGCAGCAGCTCTTCGGTACAGTCACCGGAGAGGAGCCAGCAGCAGTAACAGCGGCAGTTCGGATGGTACCGCCACCGGGGTGATTCCAGTAGCAGTGACGACAGCAGTTTGGATGGTATCACCACCGGGGTGGGTCCCCGATTACCTTGCTGCGGGGGCCCACTCCTCACGTCGGGTGCTAGCGGCAGTCCTGGTGAACCCGGTGCTTGGGTGGTTGCCTGGCGGCCGCGTGCAGGGGTGCCGGCTCAGCCGAACGGCGAATGAAGTGGCAGGGCGCAACTCAGCTGGCTGACGTGTGAAAGATGCGGTTTGGGGTGCCCTCATCTGCTGGCGAGCCTCCACCTGGGGAGGTGGGGGAGGCCCGTCCGCGTCGTCTCCCCCCGCCAGGGCACCCTCCGTTATTGAAGGAAGAAGTGACTGGGAAGATCCGCACAGCGTGCCAGGGTGAAATTCAGCAGGCCGATGAAAAAGATGGCTGGGTGCAGCTTAGCTGGTCGGCGAGTTAAAGACGGTTGGGGTGCCCGGCGAGCCTCCACCTGGGGAGGTGGGGGAGGCCCGTCCGCGTCGCCTCCCCCCGCCAGGGCACCAGCCCTCATTAAAGAAAGAAGAAGAGAAAGCGGAAAGGCCCGCACAGCGTGGCGGGCTCCGCCTTGGTGTTGCCAGAACTTCGGCGCTTCGTATAGCCTCCGGCCTATTCGCACAATCGCCCGCCACTGATGTCAAGGGATTTTTGCATGGCTTTTATAGCCCAAAGTCAACTAAGAGGGACCGCCCAAAACAGGCCAATGTTGCGATTTCGAGGAAGGAGAGGCGAGGACGGTGTCACGTGGACGTTAAGGCTTTGGGATGGAGGTTGCAGCAGACTGTCATGTAAATAGTTGTTTTAAAACGTGTTTTAACCTGTTTACCCTGTTGGTGTGTTTGTTATATCCTATAAGTTATTAAAATGTTATAACTACATTACTTCGTTGGAGTGTTTGTACATATTTGTAGTTTGATGACGAGCACAAGGAGGTTACTGTGCAATCGGAAAAATAACATAGCCCAATTGTGCGCGATCTAGCCCTAGTTTGGTGACGTCGATGGTGGGTGTCAGCAGGCTTCCGTTTGTGCGGGATTTTGTCATGCTTATTGGGCGGGGTGGGCAGTAGGGCAGACATGTTTAGGTAGCGAGAGTAATGGAGTCGGGCTACCTCGCGGTCGTCTCGACCGTGAGCTTGACTCCTTCCCTTGGTTTCATATGTCTCACAAAGGGCTAACTCCTAGCGTTATTTTAGTTTTTGTAAGGTCAAAAAGGATCCTACCAGTGCCTTTACTATCTTGTCGAATCCTGTTCGTTCATCCTTAGTTAATCGATTCATTCTGGTGGACTCTTTCTTTCCTATCTCATGGTCGTCTAGCGTTGTAGTCGACGTTGGGTTCGGCACAAGAGGCTCAGCCGGCGCGGAGGCCGTGAGGGCCGAGGCCCCTGTACTGCTTTCGCTCGTGTTCGGGGGTTGTGGGTGTTGCACTATTGATTGGGAGGGTGCATACGGAGGGGGCATGTAAATGATCGGGGGACCTAACAGTAACTCGTCATTCGTTCGCTGCTTGGAGGACAACTCAGGGTAGAGCAAAGAAGGGGTCCTAACAGCGTACTGGCCTGAGGTTTCGGGCTCCTGTCTTAGTTTAGTTTCCCTTCTCTCCTTTATGTCTTCTTCTAACTTTCTAGCGGCAAGGTGAGCTGCCTTTCGTAATTCCTTTTCTGCTTTTACTTCTTCCCTCTTTTTCCATTGCGTCGCTTCTTTGCGCCACATGCCGATACTGTCAAGCATAGTAGGCGTCGTCTTATTGCTACGCAGAGCTATTTCTAGCGCTTCTATCTTATGGTCGTCGAAGGATCCCATCAGTGGCCACTGACTCTCGGGGTCCTTCTTTGTATATTTATGCCATAGCTTGGTATAAGCTACGGCGACTAGTCCATATTTAGTGAACATGTCCTTATTAGGGGTGCTCTCCAGTGGAGCCGGATGGTTCACCTCTAATAAGCGGTCCGGGCAGAACCAACTACCAATCAGTGGGGAGAAGATAGGCATGACGGGTTTCAACGGGGACAAAAGTCAGCACTACCTATCTTTTCACTGCTTGCAAAGACTAGACAGAATATCTCTATTCTTCGTTATTTGCAAGCAGAGAATACCTCCAAAGAACCAATATCGAACAACTAGTGTTCGGACAATCAATCAATCAATCAATCAATGGAAGATAAAGATAGGCATGACGGGTTTCAACGGGGACAAAAAGTCAGCATTACCTACCCTTCACTATTTGCAAAGACTAGACAGAATATTCCTATTCTACGTTATTTGCAAACAGAGAATATCTCAAAAAGCACTATTCTCCAAAACAATCAATGTTCGGACAATCAATCAATGGGGAGATAAAGATAGGCACGACGGGTTTCAACGGGGACAAAAGTCTGCGTTACCTACCCTTCACTATCTGCAAAGGGAGAGAGAGAGAGAGAGTATTTCTACTCCTCCCCGTTTGTAGACAGCGAATATCTCAAAAAGAACAATCAATGAGCAATACTAGTATTTCCAAAGCGTCAAACAATCAATCAATTATTTCTCAATTTGTCGTGTATCACGACCTTACCCGGACCGCGTGGACAGTTTCTCGTCTTCCGCCTCCAGCGCCCGATCGTCCTCTACTCTCCGTATTTGCCGCGGCACTCCTGATGGTTCCCAGTCAGGACCGTAGATCACTCGAGAGAGGTCTGCTCGGAACCAGTGAAGTTCGGATGATCGGCTGCCAGACGAGGGTCTATTGGGCAGGAGCTCTCCCGATCGTTGCAGTCGTTCACTCTGTCGTCGGGACCTCTCCCACTGGATCCACGTGTCGCTGATGGGCCCCACGTTTGGGACGCCAATTGTTAAATGGTAGCGGCAGTTCAGTCGATAACCTTTCAAGTATTTGCCCGGCGGTAATCGCCTCTCATACCACTCGATGATTTTACCAATAAAAGAGGCAGGCGCCGGAGACTGGAAGGCAGGAAACAAAGTTTTATTCCGTCGGAGCAGAACACATCAGATCAGACAGCAAGGTATCGTCACGAGGTGCTCTAACCGCATCTCTGAGACCTGGTCTCTTATACACCGGTTTATTGCTTTATTACATATAGTACATTCTTGAGATTCTCTTGATGCCTGAAAGAACATCCCCTGAAGCCCCGGCTCAGATCCGATC
The DNA here is from genome assembly GCF_964204655.1 of Triturus cristatus. NCBI lineage: Eukaryota > Metazoa > Chordata > Amphibia > Caudata > Salamandridae > Triturus > Triturus cristatus. Next base: position 1,059,740,799 of record NC_140594.1, on the reverse strand, counting down.
CCACACATGGTTACAGTAGAGGTTCCCACCCTACCCGCAGTGGGAGATGGCTATCGCGCAGCAGGGAATTCCGCTAATTCCCGGGGGTGTGTGCAACCGGCCGGGTCTCAGGGGGTAGGGGCTTTGATCTACTGTAATCCCTTTGATGTGGGGTGTTTCCCTTACAGTAGGGGCAATAAACTGCATCCGCAGGGCTAGGTGATGGCCTGGGACCAGTTCAGACAATGGGGCGCAGAGGAAGGGGGTTATCAAAGGAGAGGCATGACCATGTATGGGTTGTCGGTCGGAAGTGGTTCCGTAGCAGGGTCGCGCAGAAGGAGAGGGTTTATGGCCTGTATGAGAGAGCGGGGGTGGCCGGCGCGCGGGGGATGCTCGCAGCGCCGGGGGAAAGCGCTGGCGATCGAGAGTGAGCGGGGAGAGAGAGTGGGGTGCCTAAAATGGCGGCCGTGCATTTGCTATGCGTGGCGCTGGGGAGAGGCAAGATGGCGCAGATAATGTTCAGTTTGCAAGCTAAATTTCCACAGGTGGGGTTTTGGAAACAAAGACCCTATTTATATATATGATCTCGACATGGTGTTCTTTTAAATGGTGTCGGTAGTGGTACACCTCCTGCCCTGTTTGTTCCACCCCATCCCCAGCCTCTCTCACGCCCTGCTTTCACATCCTCCCAGCCCCCACAAATCGTTGTTCCGGCGGCGCTGCCACCAGTCTAGCGGCACTCTTTTAAAATGCTTAACTCCACAGACGCCTTAGCGGACCACCCTCATACCCTGTAGGACACCGTTCGCACTAAGTTTTCCAAAGTGATTTTAATACTTTTCTCAACTATCTAGCTGAGTATCTACAGCTCTAGCATACGGCGAGGGTGTTGCCTGCAGGCTCTTTCAGTGAACGTCAGGGCATAAATCCCACTCCCCAGCCTGCCCCTTGTTTTTGGTTCTCTTAGGTGAGGCTCTGCACTGCAGCTGCTAGACAAGTTCCTAGGAGCCAGGTCTGACTGCCTGAGGACTTGCATAGAGTGTCTCTTGTTGGCCCATGCCCTGCAGGCTCACACTGCCCTCCTGCATTTTTGCTAGATGTTTTGGTGCACATGGCGGGGTGTTGCCAACCTCACTGTGTTAGCAGCAGTGGTACATACTGATGTACATTTTCGCAAATGATGGCACTTGGTGATCACAGCTGATGGTCTCTGCCATCCTGGCACAGTTTTCTCGTCAAACACGGGATGCCTTCTCAGTATCATTCCAGGTGTGCATGCACGTGTAACAGTGTTTGCTGCCCAGCGCATGAACGGATTTCTGTCCCATCCAGTGCTTTAAATGGGCTACAATATTCCAACAAACAGACAAGCGCTTTCTGTGATTACAGGAGATCAAACAGGATTCCTGCCTACGTTTATAGCCTTCACACCCTGTTCTGGCAGGAATGGCAGCCTGCTATAAAACTCCACATACTTCTCAATGCAGTGCTATGTTAAAGAACAGTAGATGTTGCAGCACCCAGGATAATGTGCTGCATGGCTAAATACTTATAAAGTCCCAAAGGCGTGACCGATTGCATTGTAAATGCTTGTTAGTGCTGCTGACCAGGCTCTAAAATGTGGCTGTGGGTGTTAGTATTTTACCAGTTTGACCAAACAAGAGGCTTATTTAATAGCAACAAAAATTCAGGTAACTTTTTTCAACCTGATTTAGTTTAATAATTTAAGTCAAGATTCGTTTACACTGGATCTATGTTCAAAACATAATACGTGGCCAACTATATTGGAAATATTAATTGTAAACACATTGAAACTGAGGAACTCAAACTTATTTTGACATTTGTGACACACCTTTCAGACTCATGAACAGCGGAGACTCCTCCGCTATGGCAGAGGAGCGTTGTCCCGTCTTTCTACCAGTCTCAAGAGTTGAAAAATAAAACAGGTTTACTATTGTTTTATTTTTCAAGTTCTAAGGGGCAAGTCTTGGGGTTGGGGCCATGGGAATGACAGTCACGAAGGGGGAGTGGTTGCACTGCTGGCAGCGCGCATGTGGGTTTGGCCAACCGTCTTAGGATAGCCAAACCGACATGCACACTGAGCTGTCTCCAACCTGAGCTACGATGCCGGCTTGGAGACAGAAGGCACAGGCTCACAAGTCTCCCTGGCAGCGTACATTAAGGCCAATCAAACCAATTCTGACGCTGCTCTCATGCAGCATGAGAGCAGCATTAGGATTGGCAGTAGGGGAGTCTGTGAGCCTGTGTGGAGCCAGAGACGAGCAGAAGAGCAGCGATGTGGCGGGAGGCAGGTAAGTTATTATTTGAATGTATCTTCATCGTCATTGAATTATCCCATCCCCTTCGCGCTCTCACTCTGCTGTGAGACCAGCTGCTACTGCTCATGAAATATGACCTAATCAATTCAATTATTATATGGGCCAGAGGAGGCCAGAGATAACGTGCACTAGCTGTGTGTCACATGGCTGACAACTGTCTGTGGACAGCTTCTGGTCTCTAACCCTCAGTTATTAAGGGACTATGCCTCCCTTCAATGTAACATGAAGAGACCTTATCTAAACATGTATTATCCAGGGGGCAGAAGAGGAGAAACGTGGAAGGAGACTTCGTCCTGGGAGGGAGTCTAAAGGGGTGTAATCCAACAACTTAGTGGGGCGATGCGACCCACAGCTGAGCCAAGGGTCTGGCTTTGCTCTAAGGCTGTGCACAAGTCAAGCCTTGAAAATGTTTAACATATAAATTGTGCAACTAAAATCACGTAAAGCACTTAAAAATAGGATAAAGTAACTTCAAAAATTGAAAAGTCCATTTCAGAAACATACCGAAACATTTCTACTTACATTCGATCATGTCATTGCATGTATTGCAAGGCATTCACTTATTTGATAATGAAGAAAACTGAGGCACATTGAAATGAATTAAATTTATATGATTACACAATTTGGTCAAGAGTGGAAGCTAGGACTGATTGCTGGTGTTTGGGTTTCACATTACGCAATGAAGCTAGGTGGGCATATCTTTCCTCTGTCCTGTTTTACATCAGAGGTTAATGCTTTGTCTTTAATTCTTGACACACAAAGGTAGACCATGTGGGGCAGGCAGAATCCAAATGAAAGCGCTCACCTTTTAGGGTTTGAGGGCAAAGAATACCTTGAGCTGAGACAGAGTCTGGCATCTGACTCCAGGTTTCAGTGACTTGCCCACCTCTAAGGGAGTTCTATGTCTCCCTTCCACTATCATCGCTAATTGTGGGACATTAGAGTCCATAAACATTACAGAGCACAGACAACTTTACAAAGGGTTATCATATTCAAGCTTTCATTATCACTATGGATAAACTTGTGAGTTTCTGAAGCTGAAAAAACTAACTTAGACCTTATAACTGAGGATAGGTATGTACCTCCTTGGTTTAAATGTCTGCATTTTCTCCAGGGTATTTGGGTTCAAATTACCGCCAAGATGATTAATTATTACAAGCCTTATTTAGAGTTTGGTGGATTGGATACTCTATCTCAAACTAGTGGATGTCCAGTCTGCTGTATTTTCAGTGCATTAAAGCCTATGGCCCTAGGAATATGGTGGACGGGTTATACTTCTCATTTTGATGGAGTTTCCCGTCTGCCAAACTCTAAATAAGGCCTTAACGCTATTTGGCCTTAGGTCCCTAAGAAAGTAAGGTCCACAGGAATATGTTTTTGTCTCCCCTGAGTTTTTGCTTTCTGACCTCCCGGTTTTGACTCTGTTTTTGCTGGCTTAGTGTCTCTGCGCACTTTCTCACTACTGATCAGTGTTAAAGTGCAAATGCTCCTGTTGTAAATTGTGTTATGGATTAGTGTTTCCATAATTGGCATATTTGATTTGCGTGTCAGTCCCTAGTAAAGTGCACTGAATGTGCCAGGGCCTGTAAATCAATTGCTGTTAGTGGGCTGCAGCACTGGATTGTGCCACCCACACAAACAGCCTGTAAATGTAACTCTGGCCTGCCATTGCAGAGCCTGTGTGCAGTCTGGGAATACCATGTTGACTTGGCAAGTGTACCCACTTGCCAGGCCCTAACCTTCCCTTTTCTTACATGTCAGTCACCCCTAAGGTATTCCCAAGGTACCCCTATGGGCAGGGTGCAGTATATGTGAAAGGAAGGACATGCCCTGGTGTGTGTGACATGCCCTGATAGTGAATTACTGCAAATTTCATTTTTCACTATTGCAAGGCTACCTGTTCCCATAGGACAGAATTGGGAGTTTGTTTATAACATCTTATAAACACAATTGCCCCTGGGAACAAGGTAGAGAAATAAAGTTTAGGATGCCTGAATTCAGAATCTAAAGATGCATCTTTTAGTGAAGGTCCATCAGGACATGTAAATGACGAAGTGGACACCTACAGACACAATAAAGCCAAATAATAGATTTGCGAGAAAGCAATTTGTTTGCATTGGTTTCCATGGGATGTCGGAAGTTTGAGAATTAAAGTATACTTGCTTTTGTGCTCAAGGGATACACGTAATTCGCAGTTCGATTTCCAAAATGATTGTGCAGCATTAACCTTGGCGTTAAGCAACGTGCATTCATTTTTCGGTTTACCACTCTTATTGATGACCAGAATTGTGGTGAGTCTCTGGTCAGCGGGAAGTTTCCCCTGCTCTCTACTTTCTAAGTACTTCTTGGTGAGGTGTGGTGCTACTTTACTAGGGGCAAGTTTATACAATTCAATGAGCAAGCCGTTGGGGCCCATCACCTTTCCAGTTTGCAGGTCTCCCATGGCTCTCTCAACTTCAGTAACTATGAGTTTGCTATCCAGAGCCTCCAGATCATCTGGGAACAAGGTTGGTAGCAGCAAATCTGATAGCAGGGACTTCGACTCTTCCTCTGTGGAGGCCACATAGAACCTATACATTTGTTTACAGTGATTTGCGAACTCGTCCGCAATTTCTTGGTGGTCTGTAATTTGCCTATCTGCTTCGTAGGTTATCTCAACGACTAACCTGTTAGCTTGCTCCCTACGATCCAGCCAGGCCAATAACTTCCCTGCCTTATCCCCCTCCTCATAGATTCTATAGAGCGTGGCCCTGTATTAGGCCTGTGCTGCATCTGTGGCTAGGTCTTTGAATTCTTTCATCTTTAGTTTTAATAAATGTTTATTTTCTTCGAGCTATCCCCTAGTGTCCTCCCCTCCAACTCTAGGATGTTGCCATCCAACTTGGTGAGTTGTGCATTTTTTTCATTCTGGGTTCCGGCAATCAGGGAGATTGTCTGTCCCCTGGTAACTGTTTTGAAGGCCTCCCAGAGTGTCAAGGCTCACCAAGCCTTCATTTTCCTGAAAGCAGTGATCAATTTCTTGCATCATCTTTGTCTTAATTACGGGTTTTTTCAAATACCAAGGGTTTATTGGAGCAACCCGCCCAACTTGTGGTTCAACTGCCCCCATTATGGCCCATACCGGGAGTAATCTGAAATACCCCTGGCCAGGTGGTGTACTTCTGTTATTTGCCCTATCTGACCTGATGGTACAATGATGTAATCAATTCTCAAGAGGGAGTTGTGTGTCCCGGAGTGGAAAGTAAACTGCCTCTCATCCGGATGAAAGGTGTGCCATGTGTCTGTTAATCCCATTGCTCTCATGAAACCGTGAATTTGTGCTCGTGAAGGTGGCACATCCCTTAGTGGACTATGGTCCAACTGACCCAATACTATCAAATTGAAATCTCCTCCCATGACGAGCCGCCCTCAGGGAATGTGAGCAGGATATCTCCCAAATCCTTAAAGGCCGATGCCTGCAGGCCCGGTGGGATGTACGCCGACACCAACATGAGTATTTTGCCCTCCCAAGTTCCCGTAACTGCCACATATCTACTTTGTTTATCCGTCCAGATTTGATCTATGGTCATTAAGAAGTTTTTCCATATCATTATTCCAACTCCCCTGGACCCTGTGGTGAATGCCGAGTGAGCTATCAACCTATATCCCCACCTTGTCATGGCCCCACATGCGTTTCCGACTAAATGTGTTTCTTGAAGGAGGACAATGTCCGGGGCATGTCGCTTTATGTATTGGAGTACTATCCCTCTTTTGAGTCTGTCCCCTAATCCATTTATATTCCAGGACACCAGTTTAACCCCTTTTTCTACAATCGATTCCATTATCCCCGATTCCCACAATCACTCGTGATCTATGCGGATGAATTGAAATGGCCTGTGTCCCCTCCCACACATTCAAGCTCTCCTAAAGGGAGGGCCTGCATTTGCCCTTGTGAGGTGTTGTGACGATGTAAAGCTCCCATTTCTGCTCTAGATTACTCTTATCAAAACTTTTCTTGAAACTAAATAAACTTTCCATACTCCCTCCCTGCCTACCTGCCTTCTGGGCTTGAAACTGCCCCTGTCTCCAACTATGCAGAGTGCATGTCACCCTGTAGTGAACTAGGTTAGAAGCGGTGAGGGGGTGACTGCTCTACACCCATACCTACTTAGCCAATAGTACAGGTAGCGTCTTTACTTGCTTCATTTCGAATTCTTTTACTGTGTCTATATCATTTTAGTGGTACTGATGCCGAGTCGAAGTGTCTATCCTTCCAGATCAATGTTTTCGGCTATTTGTCTTTGTGGCCCATCTGGCCCTGTACGTCGTCTGGGGGATTTTTCCCTTCTCGATTGGGTACCATGTCCTTTCACGGGTCTCCACCCATCCAGCCATTTTTGCGCTGCTTCCGGAGTATCAAAAAACCAGGTCTTACCCTCTGCTTCCACTCGAAGTTTGGCAGGAAACAGCATTGAGTACCTCAGTTCTAAGCCGGGCCTGGACACCTTGGAACGAGCGTCTCAACCTCTGCACATTTCGTGTATAATCAGGGAAGAACGTCACAACGCTATTTTCAAATTTGACCAGTGGAGCAATGCGGGCAGTATGTAGGACCAAATCTCGAGCCCTAAAATTGTCAACAGTGGTCTTGGCGGTGCTCCCAGCTTTGGTCTGCCTCCCGGGACTCGATGCTCCCAGCTTTGGTCTGCCACCCGGGACTCGATGCGCCCTTTCCACTGTAAGGAAGTTGGAGAGATTTTTGGGCTTGAGATACTTGGTGATTAGGTCTTCTACGAAGAGGTCCGGAGTGGGCCCTTCCGCCCATTCTGGTATTCCAATTATTCTAATATTATTGCGGCGCGACCTGCCTTCATAATCATCTAGCTTACTTTCCATGGCCTTGCTCCTTTCCTGCAGGTGCTTAATTTGCTGCTTCATGGCTTTGGAATCTTGACTGAGATCAGTTGTGACGGTTTCCATTGTTTTGACTCTATTGTTCATGTTTTGGAGATCTGCCCTGATTAGTGTGACTTCGGTGGTTATTGAATCCATTCTTTTCTCAAGCAATGTACGCACTCCTGTAATAGCTTCCATGATGTCTTTTAGTGAGGGATCTTCAGTTTCTTGCTGCATTCCTGTCTTGGACTCCGCCCCAGGCAGTCTGTCCGAGCCCAAGCTTGTGGACATGGTGTAGCAGTCCAGTTTAGTTTGGTGAGTATTTTTTGTGCCTTTGCTTCTGGACATTATTGGATGCGATCCCAGAGAAGAAGGGTGGCTGGGGAGTGTCTCGTCTTTCTTCGTGGCTACTGTGACCCCTAGGTTACTGTTCGCTGCCAGCCTGTGGAGCGCAATCACTGCGTGCACCATGCGTTCTTTTGGGTTTCACCCAATGGACGGGGAAGTCTTTGTAGGTGTGTGACTGCTATGAGTTGTTGCTTCTTCTTAGCTGACTGTACACTTGGCGGAAGGTCCGTGGATCCCCTGCCGGTATGGAGGGGAAGGGGGCCTCCAGAACCGTCGAACCTCACCCCACCGTGTGGATAGGGTCAGTTACCCCCAACGCCTCCTCCCGTCTCCCTTGCTTTAACTTGCGATCCCAAGTTTAGGGCAGTAAATTCAATTCAGGACCAGTTCTTCCCGCTTTTCCGCCCACAGCGTGTCCCTGTGCCACTCTCTGCTAAAGGGTTCCTGCCTCCGGGTGCATAGTGTTAGGAGACTGTTGCTGGGATGATATCTCCTATTCCAGATTTATTTCACTACTAGGGCACACCTGCTCAGTGCAAGGACTTGCCGTGTCTATTTTGCCTACGTCTTCTTCCCAGTGGCTCTGTCTGCCTCGGGTGAGTGGCGCCTCACAATAATGGCAATGTGAAGTGCTCGGGTCCATACATGAAGTGATCAGGACCAGGGGGCCACAGCCAGGTTTCGCGGATTCTGCCGGCACTAAGCTTCACGTCGCTGTGTTACTCTTTAGTTATGGCTCCTCTCACCCTTTCTGAGGTGCATTTTATGGGGAGATCTGCCCCTCGTCCTCTATGTCTTCAGCTGCCTCCCCGGGATCTCTATTGCTGCTGTGCGCCACCGAGGCACCACCCCGTAAGCAGCTAGGGTCCCAGCTCGACTCACTAACACCAAACACCAGTCGATCCTGGTTTCTTTGGGCCTCTGGAAGCTGGGTTAGTTGATCGGATCTCCCCCAGGACCGAGGAAATACTCTGAGGCTCCCGACTGCCATGGAAGCGTTATACTGTGCAGAATTGAAGCATTCATGGAAAAAGGAGAGGGGAAGTGGAGTGATACATGTAAGAATATAAGAGTGTGAAAAGCAGAAAGTAGCAAGATACAGAGTAAGCAAGAGGAAGCTCGACTGGAGGTGTACAAGCAAGGATGTAAAGATTCTGAAAGAATAAGAAAGAGCATCGCCAAAATGAAGAGATTTGACGGATAGAATGAAAACGAGCAAAAGACAGGCAGGATACAGTGGCGGCTGTTACTGAATAGCTCGGGAGGGGTGGGGGTAGAAAAAAAGAATTCACTTACCTGCTGGCCGCCGCCTCTCTTCCATCCTTCTTCTGTCCATGAGGCACGGAAGCAGGAAACACACAGGCTCCCAGACTCCCCTAGCCAATCACAACGCTGCTGTCACCAGCATGACAGCAGCACTGTGATTGATCTGAGTGGCCTGGTCCGCAGCTCAGACGGGGACTGGGAGTCTGGGCCAGGCCTCCACTCGGCTGTACAACATAGCCGAGTGGAAAAATGCTCACGTGCGCATGGTGGTTTGACCAGCCCAAGACCGCCGGCCAAACCGTCATGGGCACTCATGGTGCATCAACCACTCCTCCCTGTGATATAGCCCAGCCCCGTCCTGCCTAGTACTAAAAACCAAACTGGTGCAGTACTGAAAAATAAAATGCTATCATTGCATTCTTATCAATTCATTTTTCCTTTCTGCAAGTGGAGCAAAACTCCTAAGCCTTAGTAGAGGAGCCACCGCCGGCATGATAAAAGAGGATGTTGATCTGTGACGGATGTATGTAGCCATCAGTGCAGAATTGTGAGAGGGAGGGAAGTGAGGAAAAATGGAGGGTGAACGATAGTGTAATGCAGAGGAAAATCAAGAAGGGCTTGAGATATTTGGGAAATGATGCAGGGGCACAAGGGTTGAAGAGATGAAAGGGAACAAGAGCATAGTTATCATTAGTACTGTGGTGCCAGGGTCCAGAGTTGCACAGGGCTCATTGCACCCCACTTTTCTGCTGTTTTTGTTACCACCTACTTAATGGAATAGCGGGACATTTTTCTTTACTTGCATTAGTGGCCATTGCAGCCTTGCTACTCAGCTGGTCCAAGCCCAGTGGTTTCACTCCTAAGCAGCCTCATAATTATATTGTGTATATACAGACCTCAGCCTGTGGTTAGCAAAGCTAAGACTGACACATTTTGAGATGGGGAATGTCCACCTGCATATGGAATCCCAGAGTGACTGAGGATTCAGAGCTTGGAAGAAGCATGTCTGGAAACAAGAACAAAGGAGCTCTCATGAATAGTCTTGCAAGATTCATCCCTAAACATGCCATAAGAGTGAGCTCAGCACCCACAGGTTGTGCTATCTCTCTAAGAGGGGGATTTTGTAATAACAGCGGAACATTGTAGTGAGGGAGTATTTCACAGTGGAAAACGGGAAAACGGGTGAGGTTTGAGGTCTTTGTATCTCTCCAATGCCCAATCTACAAAGCAGAATTTCGGATTGAATTCTTTCAGGATTGCCAATTCCTATGTGACTCCAAAGACATGATGGACATGGAAAGTCACTCAGTGACCAGCTTGAAAACAGTACGGACCTTTTTGAGGATAATTTGATAATATAGCTGTACTCTATATAGCTATCATTGTCAAGAAATATAGTATGAAATAGTGCCTTTGTGATAGAAAAAAGTAATACCTGAAAGATATAAAGGGTGGCCATTTATAATTAAAAAATAGATCTTGTTGTAAATTTGCCCTTTTTGAAGGGTCACCACATTTTTAAAAACTTTTTGCTGAACCCTATTTGTGCTGGTTATGGACCTTTACCTTAGCTAACCTGGGGTAAACTACTTGTGCTGCTCTTTTTAGCATGGTGAAATTCATGTATTCCTGATTGGCATATTTAACTTACCTATAAGCCTCTAGTATATGGTGCCTGTTAGACCTGGCATCACTTGGCATTACCCCTGACTTTTTGCCCCTATCTCCTTTGTTTTGAAATGCTTTGGGTGCTTTGCCACTGCTGATCAGTGCCGAAGTGCAGAGGATCCCTGTTTAAAGTATAATGGTAATTGGTTGTTCATGATTGGTATATTTGCCTTACTAGTAAAGTCCCTAGTGATGTGCACTGTGGATGCCAGGGCTAGTAATGCAGAGGTGCGCAGAGAAGGGAACTCAGGCCTGTAACCACTTGTCAGGCCTTACTTTCCCTTTTGCATACACAGGGGATACCCCTATGGTAGGTCCCAGGTAACCCCTGGGCCGGGTGCAGTGTAGGTAAAAGGCAGGACATATGCTGAGGTGTGTGCTATGTTCTGACAGTGAAAAGTGCTTCATTTAATTTTGCACCGGGAGAATAGTGAGACTCGGATGCGCAGAGTGCTCGTCGTGGTGCAGCCGAGACATTGGTGAAGAGCGCCTGGTCGGTGCGTGCACCGGGAGAAGAGTGAAACTCGGACGTGCAGAGTGTGTGTCATGGTGAAGCCGAGGCGTTGGTGAAGAGCGCCTGGTCATCGTGTGCACCGGGGGAAGAGGTGAGACTCAGACGCGCAGGGTGCGTGTTGTGGTGCAAGCCGAGGCGTTGGTGAGGAGTGCCTGGTCTTCGTGGGCACCAAAGAAGAGGCGGATCTCGGATGCACGGAGTGCGTGTCGTGGTGCAACCCGAGGCGCTGGTGAGGAGTGCTTGGGTAGGGTGTGCACCGAAATCTCAGCAAGTCTCCACAGGGCTGAGTGTGGGTGTCAGTGTCCACTGAGTCCGCAGGAAGGAGGGCCAGGTCATCGGGCCCTCGGAGTTATACAGTAGCGGCCCGGACCAGCAGCCCCAGAGGAGCCGAGCCACTGGCCCGAGCTCGCCGTGCCCATCGACGGAGTTCTAGATCAAGGCCCAAGCCCCTGAAGGAGGAGAGGAGAGTGGGGGCGCGCCCCCCAGGTAACGTGGATCACCACCTGTGGTGGGGTGCGAGCCCGAAGGGACACTCTCTCGGCCTCACGCTTCTGTCAGCTGTGCGAGCCTGTTGCTTCGGCTTGGATCTAGGCCCGTGCTGGCCAAGGAGTGGTAGTACTGGGGCCGGAGTGAGAAGCGGTACTTTTGTGTCATCATTGATCTATGATTGGTGGCAACTGTTAGTGGAGCACCTAAACTGCTGTATAACACTTTGCATTACTGCGCCTTACGAACTATCGAACTGTCGTATGACGCCTGACCTTATTTGTGCCTGACAAACTACATGCTGGGTGCACTACGCTCTGCGCTATTTTTCCCATGCAGAGTACATGACTGTAACGTAGCGCATTGCATTATTTCTTCATCGCACAGTCCAGGATTATTACGTGGCGCCTTGCATTGTTTTTTCTTGCACAAGTACATGATTGTAGCGTGATGCATTGCTTTGTTTCTTCCCTGCACAGGCCATGCTAGTAGTGATACGCATTGCATTAGTCCTTCTGTTGCAAAGTACATGATTGTGGCGTTACGTATGGCATTGTTTCTCTAGTGCACAGTACGGGGTTATATCATTAAGCATTGCAGTATTTCTTTCCTTTCGCAACGTGTGTGATTCTAGCAATATGACCTGCCAAATCTTTTGGGAACGGTTAGAAGTAAGCTTATATGTTGGTTAGAAGCGGTGGTTGGGATTAGGACCTGCCAACCCACAGAAAGGAATATTACCCATTATTATATGTTGGTTTTGTATCTTCGTGTGGTCATATCGTATATCTTCTTATATAAAGGTTATACTTGTTTTATAAAAACTCGTGTGGAGTCTATTTGTTTTGACATCAGTGGGTTGCTGTGAGTGTATGTTCACATACTGTGCACTTGGAGATAAGCCTGGCTGCTCGTGCCAAGCTACTAAGGGGTGAGCAGGGCTATCTCAGACGGTGTCCTTACTTAGCCTAACGTTGAAGAGAGGGGTCCCGATTTCGCACCTGGCAACAGCGGTGTGGGACAGGGACTCCCGCCTCCAGCATTTGGTGGCGGCGGTGAGTGACTAGGACCCCCACTTCCAACATTTGGCGGCAGAGCGGTGGGATTCGATCCTAATGTAAATTAAACACGTATGTGCAAAATTACTCACAGTAATTGGTGTACATCATAAATTGATAGCAGACCACGACACAACCACATATTGTGTTTTTTGCAATTGGTGGTTCTATTGTTGCGTAACCTTTCATCCACACATCATGTCTCAATGGGAGAGCCAGATAGCCGTTGAGGCTGAGGCTGCATAATTGGAGTTTAACATTGATGCATTGTTTACCTACAAGGTTGATCAGTTGAGGAAATTCTGCAGAGCTTTGGTATGTCCTATGAAGGGTAGCGCCAAGAAGGAGGAGCTGCAGGTGGACTTGAGGGCCTGGTGGAAAGCCAAAGAGGCTCAGGAGACGGGTGATGTTGAGGTGGGTGAGGATGACCCAGGGAATGGATTTGGTCCACAGGATTTGCCAGTGGAGGGACCAGTCTCAGAGGCTGGTAGTAGCCATCAGGGAGGGGTTTTTCACCAGAGGAGTTGGAGGAAAACCAAAGGGTGAGGCTGCATGAGTTGGAGGTGTTAAAACTTAAAACTCAAGCAGCAGAGAGCAGAAAGCTCTCGCCTTGAAAGAGAAGAGGCTTCTCTTTGCGCATGAGTTAAGCATGAGGGAACTGGACTTTAAGGGTAGACAAACGGAGTCCAGTTTGAATGGTGGCTGCACACCACCAGTGCCAGTACGGAAGGTGTACATTCCCAAGGATTTAGTGTGAGATTACCAGAGGGGTGATGACATTTATGTGTGGTTCACGTCATATGAGATCACACTAAGAATGAATGAGGTGCCTGAAAAGCATTGGGGGGCGGGCCTATGGAATCACTTTGAGGCTTCAGGGAGTGACGTTCTTTCCCCTTTAGAAAGGACGGGAACCCTGACCTACGCCAACATGAGGGAGACTTTATGTCTCCAGTATGGGCTCACCCCTGAACAATACCGGCAGAAGTTCAGGACCTCCAAGAAACTAGAATCCCGTACTTGGGTTGAATGTGTGAATGAGTACACAAGGGCACTGGATGGTTGGATGCTGGGCAGCAAGGGCCATGATTTTAAGGGCTTATGCGATTTAATCAGTTGGGAGCACATGAGTAGTTTGTGTGTTCCAGAGCTGCGCCAGCACTTATTGGATAGTAAGCTGACTGATCCCAGTAAGCTTGCTGAGGAGGCGGACCGCTGGACTAGTACCCGGGTCCACAAGGGGATTGGGAGTACCACTGTCAACAGTATGCAGGGTCCCCCGCCGAAGGTGGGGGAGGACAAGAGTAACCCCAAGGAGTCTTCCAAAGGGCCCCAAAGTAATGCCTCCTAGAAAGGGTCCCAATCTCCCAAGGCCAAGAGGGCCTGGGCCTTCAAGGGCAAGAGGGAGCCCGAGGTCCTCCTATATGTTACTTCTGTAAAGAAGTGGGTCATATTTCCCCTAAATGCCCCAAAAAGTCATCTGCACCCACTGGTGCTTCAACACCTGGTTTAGTGAGTGTAGCGTTGGAGGAGGAATTGAATCCCTGGAATGGGGAGGAGCAAGCAGTTATGACCCTGGTCTCCTTAGGAGATCGAGATATGGTCCCGGAAATCTTTCTGTCCGATAACACGAAGAAAAACAGGCAGTGGCCGACCATCAATGGATGGGGGGTGGATGCTCTGACGGACACCGGAGCAAGTTTGAGATCTGTCAGGTGTCAGTGGGGGTCTGAAGAGCAAGTAATTCCCGATTTGCTTCACCCTGTAATGTCAGCAGACAATTCAGTGCACCTCTGCAAGGTGGCACTGGTTCCCTTTGAATGCGGAGGGGTGTCAGGTTCCTTGAAGGTTGTTGTAAGTCCGTCCATGCCTGTAGACTGTCTGCTAGGGAATGACCCGGAGAGTTCCCCCTGGAAGGAGGTGGAGCGCCAGGCACATTTGGAGATGTTGGGTCTACCTGAATGAGCTTGTGTGACCACTCGTTCTATGATAGCCAGTAAAGGTATTCAAGTGAACCTGGAGCCTGAAACAGTGGCCCAGGTACCTGCCAGTAAGAGAAGAGGCAGGCGACACGGGAAACCGACCCCCACGCTTCCCACGGTCCAGGAGGAGGCACCCTTTGCGGGGGATGCCCTGGAGCCTACAGGGGAACAAGTGGTTGAACTGGGGGAACAACCCAGGCTGCCCGAATGGCAGCAGGATGGGGGGCCCTCCAGGGAAGAATTCTGTGAGGAACAGAAGAAGTGAGAAGAAGTGCCCTTCTCTTGTGGGTTTGCTGCAGCAGGCAGCAAACCAGGCAGTAGGTGATCACTTTGCATTACTGCTGCTAACGAACTATCGAACTGTCGCATGACGCCTGGCCTTATTTGTGCCTGACGAACTACATGCTGGGTGCGCTACGCACTGCGTTATTTTTCCCTTGCAGAGTACATGATTGTAATGTGGCGCATTGCATTATTTCTTCATCGCCCAGTCCAGGATTATTACGTGGCGCCTTGCATTGTTTTTCCATTGCACAAGTACATGATTGTAGCGTGACACATTGCTTTGTTTCTTCCTTGCACAGGGCATGCTGATAGTGATACGCATTGCATTATTCCTTCTGTTGCAAAGTACATGATTGTGGCGCTACGTATGGCATTGTTTCTCTAGTGCACAGTACGGGGTTATATCGTTACGCATTGCAGTATTTTTTTCTTTTGCAACGTGTGTGATTCTAGCAATATGACCTGCCTAAACGTTTGGGAATGGTTAGAAGTAAGCTTAATTGTTGGTTAGAAGCGGTGGTTGGAATTAGAACCTACTAACCCACCGGAAGGAATACTACCTATTATTATATGTTGGTTTTGTATCGTGTGGTCATATCGTATATCTTCTTATATAAAGATTATACTCGTTTTATAAAAACTCGTGTGGAGTCTATTTGTGGTGACATCAGTGGATTGCTGTGAGTGTGGTTGCACATACTGTACACTCTTGCTTTAGAGATAAGCCTGGCTGCTCGTGCCAAGCTACTAAGGGGGTTAACAGGGCTATCTCAGACGGTGTCCTTACTTAGCCTAACGTTGAAACGAGGGGTCCGGATTTAACACCTGGCAACAGCGGTGTGGGACAGGGACTCCCGCCTCCAGCATTTGGTGGCGGCGGTCAATGACTAGGATGCTCACTTCAAACAGTGCCAAGGTGTCCCCAGGGCCTGTAAGTTAAATGACACAAGTGATCTGTAGAGCCCATTGTGCCATCCCCTACAGTGACAAAGTAAGCATAACTGCAGGCATGCCACCAGTTGCCTGGCTGTGCAGATTTTAACTGCAAATTCAACCTGTCAATATAACCTAATTTGAGAGGCATAAACCTTCCTTTTAAATATTTATAAGTCATCCCATAGTAGGCCTTATTGCCCATAAAGGCAGTGTGCATGGTATTTAAAAGTAGGACTTGTAAAAGTCTAATGCTAAACATTTCTTTACAGTCAAAATGCTCTCAAATCTATTTTTACTGTAGCAGGGTTGACTATGGATTTCAAAGGGAACCTTCTAGAAGCTTTGCCCACTTCAAAGGAAGGACCAGGTATAAATATTCTGGATCTGTGGATACTCTGTCAGGAAGAATGACTTATTTCCTGATGAAGGGCTAGCACTTTAATGGACTGCTACTCTGAAGTACTGCTACTACTGTGCTGACCTGCTGCCCTTTGTCTGGGTGAGAAGGACTGGACCTACATCTGTTGAGCCCACGACCCCAAGGTGACTCCAAGGGCTAGTTTTCCGGCCTCCTGACTAAAGCCTCAGGGCGGAAGGCTCCAATAACCTTGAACCAGAACCTGGACTCTGCCATCTTTGAATCCTACCATGGCAATCGGCACCACCCCAGTCCTGGACCCTTGGAAGTGGGCCTGAAAGTGTTCTACCAGCCCATCTGTGGATCCAGCAGAACCGGCATATCTCCTCTGCTCGGTGGCGCAACCCTGAGTAGAACCGATGCATCGCCTTTGCTGCGAGGGTTCGCCCGATGAAAGGACTCCGCATCAACCTCAAAACCTGCCTCAGAACCACTGCCTGTGTGACGTTTTCTCAACTCAGGCCCTTGCATCACAAATCTCTTGTCCACAGCAGTGTCGATGATGACGCATGTTCTCACATTGCAGCCTCACAGTTCTTCGAAACCTGTGCTAAGCATCCTTGACGTCCGTCTTCGCCGAAGCCTTCATCGATAGGATCCTTTGTGACAATGCAGCACCACAGCACCTTAGAACTGGCGCATTGCCCGCCTGCGTGATGCATCCTTGGCATGGGACCTCGCAACGCTCTGCAATTAGGACTTGAGGTTCTTTTGTTCAGCAAGCCTAACTGGGTCCCTGTAGACAGCCCATGCACCATCGTGGTTGGCCTAAACTTGTAACTTAGTCCTGGTCCTGTTGCAGGGACTATGCTGGGGTCTGTAGAACATCCATAGAACATCAGCACGTAGGGACTGAGTCACCATGCCACCTCTGTATCTATGAGCCCGAGTCCGACTAGCTATAGTGCCTCATTTGCCTTCATAACCTTTCCAGAGAAACAAGTGAGTAGGCACCCTAGAACACAACACCCTTGACCCTCTCAGGGATAGCGGTAACAGGACACAGCCTTTTGCTCTCTCACTCGTACCTGTCCACAATAAGATAAACAAGAGATATGAAGGAAGTTTAGAATATTTATGTAACTATTGTCCTCTAAGAGGCAATATTTGCACCACAATTAGAAAACAAATGCATACCAATAATATCATCAGCATGGTTAATTAACCACATACCATAAAAAGCCAAGTCATGTTATAAGACAGATTAACCTAACCCCCCTCCTTTTCTACTGAAGCTAAATGATTATATAACAAAGATTTCTGGGTTTAGTGGCGGACCCCATACTTTAGCATACATAGATGGAAGCTCTACATCTCTGCTGACACAGCAATCCTGATTCAGGACCTTTGCTCAGTGTCTCAGTTTTGAACTCCTGTCCTTAGTTATATGGCAAGACATGTTTGCTCATAAACAGCAGCTGCATTCTCGTGTTATGTCTAAATGCTAGTGCCTAACCAGAGAGAATAACAAGGGGCATTGTTGTTTGATTTTGTCTATGGTGTCCAGACTAAATCCCAGGAAAAGAGCAGAACACAAAAATATATGCACGTCCTGTGTGAAAATACGATGTGGCACAAAAGCTCCAGACCTGACTATCAAGGCCAGTAAGTCCCAGATAAGGCAGGGTTCAATGGTCTACTTGAGACACCAAGTGGGAGGAGGCAAGGCGCAGCCATTTCAGGCCAAGATTGGAAATATTCTGTATTGGGAACCCCCCCAAGACCCAGACAGAGGTGAGAGCCTTCCTAGGCCTCACCAGATATTACAGGAGATTTGTCAAGGAGTATGGCACCATTGTTGTTTGCTTGACAGAACTGACTTCCAAGAAGCAGCCCACACAGGTGATCTTGATGGAGGCATGCCAGAACACCTTTGACACCCTGAAGGAGGCCATGTGCAAAGCCCCCTTGCTCTAGGCTCCTGACCTCTCCAAATAATTCATTGTACAGACAGACGCCTCAAAGCATGGCTCAGGGACCATGCTTTTACAGCTGAATGAGGAGGGGCTGGATCACCCTGTAGCCTTCATCAGTAGGAGGTTACTTCCCAGGTAGCAGAGGTAGTGTGTAATAGAAAGGGAAAAGGGAAGACTTTGCAGCAGTTCAGGAACTGAAGAAGCTGAGACCATACCTGTTTGGTGCTCACTTCTGGGTTCAGACAGAGCACAGACCCCTGAGATGGCTAATGCAGATGAGGGGTGAGAATCCCAAACTTGTGGTGTTCCATCTCCCTGCTGAGAATAGACTTTAAGGTAGAACACTGCCTTAGTGAAGAGAACTCCCAAGGGATTGGGTCGTCTTCCCCACTTTCAGCTGAGCGGGGACATGAGTGGTGTTCCCCCTAACATTTGCCTTTAACCCTCCTGTTTTACTGACTTTGATTTTGTTGGCTTTAGGAATCTGCTTACTTTACCATTGCTAACCAGTGCTCAAGTGCATGTGATCTCTCACTAAAACATGGTAGGATCGGCTTATACCCAATTGGAAAATGTAACCTACTTGTAAGTCCCTAGTAAAGTGGTACTACCTCTAAACATGTCTCAGTTGTAAACTGCCTATTCTACCTGGCAAAATAAACCTTTTGCCAGGCCCAAACCTTCCTTTTTAATACATATATGTCACCGCTAGGGTAGGCCCTCAATAGCCCAGAGGGCAGAGGGCAGAGTATTTAAAAAGCTGGACATGTACTTTTTAGTTTTACATGACATGGTAGTGAAAAACTCTTAAATTCATTGTTCACTACTACAAGGCCTACCTTTCCCAGAGGCTAATATTAGAGTTACCTTATTACATCGAAAGAGTGATAATTTTCAAGTGGGAGCAGGAAACCAGTTCAATGTTTGGTGTCTTTGGAAATGTAATGAAAAATCTTCTCTAATGGAGAAGCAAGATTTTAAATTAAAGATTTGAAAATGCCACTTTGAGAAAGTTGGCATTTTTCTGACGTAGCCATTTAGTGCCTGTAGCCTGTCTCTGGGTCCCATGACTGGGTGAAGCTGACAGTTGAACTTTGTACAGTCCTCCTAGACAGTTACACACCATAGAGAGCGTAGATTTGCCTGGATGGGCCATCCCTGGCAGGATGGGAGAGAGGAGCTGGGCACAGCTCTACTTACACTTGAATAGGCTGTGTCCTGCCTCCACAAAAAGGACTGCATACCCTCTGTAGTTAGTCTGGAGACAGGACAGTGAAGGCAGGATGCTTGTGGACGTCAAAGGGAAATATCTAAAAACATCTCATACCTTCTAAAGGAAAGCCCAGGTAAAATATTCGACCCCAACTCTTCAGTACACTTCTGGACCTGTGGATACTTGGCCAAGAAGGATTGCTGTGCTGTTGAAATGAAACACACTCTGCTGGACTGCTGCCCTAAAAGACTGCTGTCTAATGTGCTGACCTGCTCCCTTCTGTCCTTTTGCCTGGGTGTGAAGGACTGGACCTGCATGTTTTGAACACAGGACCCCAGAGTGACTCCAAGGGCTTGTTGGCTGGCTTCCAGATCTGAAGCCTTAGGGACACAACAGACTTCCAACAACCTTACACCTGGACCATGTGAGTTTACCCTGCCAAGTGATGACACCCCAGTCCTTAACCCTTGGAAGCTAGCCTAAGGTACTCTGCCAGCCTCTGTGCATCCAGTGGAACCAATGTATCCCCTCTGCTGATCGGCGCAACCCTGAGCAGAAATGACGCATCACCTCTGCTATGTGATTTGAATCCATCACAAAGACCCACATTGCACTGCAGCCTCTTTGTTGATGGCACCCTCGAAAATGACTCTGGACTCTGTATTGCAGCCTCACAGCTCTTCAGAACCAATGCATACCCAGACAACCATGCACCCTCAACGCTGGACTTCGCATTGAAAGACCTCATTGAGGGGATCCTCAATGACGATGCAGGACCTTCAATCGCAGCCTCGCTGCATCTGCATATCCTTGCTACGCTCCGCAAACCATTAAATAAGGCACTCTGTTCAGCTGGCCTAACTGGGTCCCTGTAGCCGGCCTACTATCAATCGTGGTCGACCTGAACTTGTGACTTTTTCCCAGTCCGGCGAGACCAGATATCCACAGGTGACGCTTTGTGCATTTTGCTGCTATTTTTACTGAAATCTTTAAAACTTAATATCTCTGGTTCTACTGATTGGATTTTTGTTGTTTTAGTCTTCTTTTATTTATAAAAAAAATACTCACATTTTCTAAACTGATGTGGGAACATCTTATGATGTGTTTTGACTGTGTTACTATTTGAAGTGTTGTAAAAATACTTTACACATTACCTCTGAGTTAGGCCTGGCTGTTCAGTGCCAAGCTATCTGTGGGCTGGGCACAGGTTAGTTTAAGGGTTTGCTTGTGACTTTACCTGAGAAGAATTGTGGTTGCTGCTTTACAAGGGCTCACAACTCAGTCAACCAATAACCCAGTTTCTTACATTGATCAATTACAAAATGCAACCAAGAATGAGAAATAACTGGGGAACACAGGATGCAGAGTCCAACTCCTACTCTTGCATTCCCTCAACCCCCCCTTCCCTCGGCAGAGTTACTTTATCAGGTGGTAACTCCCCTGGGCCTGAATTGCTGGTCCCATTCATTGGCCACCTGTAATGAGGTTCTATGTATGAAACTACTATAGATTGATACAGGCCAAGTCCACTATGGCCATCATATTGATCAAGACTTACACATTAGCATATACAAAAATCTCTTTAAATGGTCTGTTTTCAATGACAATACACACTACGAATGGCTTTGGCTAAGACACGCAGCACAGCTCAGTGCAGCGCAGCAAGTCACCTTGCTGTACTGCACTGTGTGACAGGCAAAGAGCAGGAATGCTCCCTATGTAAAAGATAACAGCACATTCCTGCCTTTGTCCCTGTGCTGGCACTGTATTGGCTGCCTCCTGCCAATGCAGGCACCCTTGCACTATGCTGCATGGGTGCCTCTGTTGCATGTAGGATTGTTTTTGTACAGGAAGCTGCCCCTTATTGCACAAAAACAATCCTTGAAGACATATTCCTCTTTCTATGTGTGCTACTGAATGCAGCACACATAGATAGAGGAAGTAAAGTGGAGAAATAAAGATATTTCTCCTGAGAAGGCGTATCTTTTTGGCGTATTCCCAGGTCTTCCACTTTTGTTAAATCTGGGATTTTTCAAAAACCATGGGCATTGCATGGGAGCACCCACTCAATGCCCATGGAACGCCTTCCCAAGGCAGAGTAATGCAACGATTTGTGCAGCGTTACTCCAGATTAATGAAGCCACTCGGGGCCATGCAACGTGGCCTTGCATTTCTTCATATATTGCATTTTGGGCTTGCATCATCTTGTGTGGTGCAAGAGCGATGCGACTGCCCTCATAGATATGCCCCTAAGTCTTTACAAAGACAAAGTAATGCCTTAATCATCTTCATAAATATGGATAGAAGATAAATGATTAACTCATCGCCATGGTTATGTACACAGATGATGCTCTTTTGGTAGACCAGATGGCAGTAGGTCTACAATGCATGGTGCACTGCCAGGCCACACTTGTATATAGCTTTAAATAATATTAAATAAAATCACAGTGGATGTGGGTAAAGTGAAGTTATTGGAGCCCCATGGTTTAAACTGTTGACAATGGCTTCCAAATGGATCTTGGTAAATAATTCTAATATTTAGCTACAATGTCAGTCACTGTCTTTTCTATAAAACATATTTGGAGATGCAGACAAATAAAGCATCTGCTTTGATGATTGCCTGCATGACTGAATCTTAACACATAGCTTAAGGCACGCATACATAACTTTACACCTATTATGAACTATTTTTCCTGTTTTTTGGCTAGCCCCTATCAGTTTATGCTTTACTGATTAAAGGGTCAAAGAAAAGGATGCTGCAACACTTCATAGAAAGTTCAACTTCTAGCATTTAAGGGCTGATAATCAGTAGAAGCATAAGTCAGTATACTATCCCATGTCTAGAAGAGAAGCATTCTTTGGAAACTGATAAATTAGGATAGTCCTCTAGATGCTGATTTGGGGGTCCTTATTCCAAAACTAGTGCCTCCTGTACTAAGCTTTTTTGAAGGTTGCAAACAGCCCAGTTTGCAAAATCGGGTTGTTTGTGAGCGAAATGTTATGTTTTTTAAATGTACAAAGGCTAAATTGCAATTCAGTGACCTGTGCTAGTGCGGAATTCTCTCATACATTTCCACAAATTATGTTACCTTAAACTTACTTGGGAAACGTGGAAGTTCCATGCCTTTCGCGTCCTATGGATCTTTGCCACCCTTTTCGAATTGAGCATTACCCATCAATATTTACCTTTGATGTTCAGTCAATAAAGAGTGTGTTGGTTAAGTTTTAAAAATGTATCCTCTCATATAGTCGATATTTTTGTACTTTTATTTAAATTAGTAGCAAATTGATTACAGAAATAATAAGAGATAAAATTGATTAGAACAAGCATAGACAAATAAAACAGCGTGTTCCATTCAGAGTACTGTCCCTATTCTAAACTAAAAGACCTATTCTACCCTAACAAGAATCCATAAAGAGTTATTTCTGGAAAAGAGCAAGTAGATTTAGGAGCAGATTCAAATAGCTAAATGGAAGAACGAACTCCCCATAAAGGGTTGTTCTGGATACTCAGCCGAGTTCTTCTAACAGTTGTAGTAGCAACCGTATATAAAGAGACAGAAGGAAGGAATCACAGCAGCAGCTATGATCAGCATAAAACAGAAATCCTCCTTAAAATATGTAAGGAAAACAAAGGAATCACAGTAAGCAGTAGCTTATGGCAAGTTGGGCTAGCACAGTAAAATGCCAAGGGGCATGGCAGGGTAAGGATGTATGGAAAGAGTCCTAAGCTCTCTAGCTATAAACACGTACTATATCGAAAGCAGCTAAACTTTGCAAAATCGGGTGCATTTTATCATCCCCATCCAATGGTAAGAAGTCTTCAGATGGTCCGTAGTCTTTGCCCTCAATTCCCATGGTAACCATCCATGCCAGCATGAAGTCAGTTAGAAATGGCTACAATGTAATACAAGAAGTTACATCTACGAAGATTCTCTTGAGAACCTTTTCCAAGCCTATTCTGTTAGTTGTCTGGTTTCTCACTGCTAACAATGAGTTGTTCTATGAAATGAAACATTCAAATTCTGGTATGTCCTGGTTAGAGCATTAGATGTAAGCTGCAACAAGCACTTTCTTTTCATTAATACTTGCTCATTATGCATGTTAGGCAAAGAAAACAATCTAAGTACAGTGAACTCATATGCTCTGAGGAAAGAAAGAATACATTTTTTCAGGACACAGAACATTTCACAAAAAGTCAAGCCCTAGAGTTTGATTCTTACATTAAGTCACTATTTTATTAAAAAGTATTATTTAATTAAAGGGACAGTGTTGTATAAAGGAATAGTGTGGCCTAGCAAGTGGAGAACAATAGAAATAAAAGCTTTCAGCAGACAATTAGCAGCATTTTTCACGTTTGTATGTTAAATAAAAGCAACTTTTTCTAACGTTTAACTTATTATGCATTTTCAGGTCAAATAGTTATTGCGTTTCTATATTATTATGTGGTAGAATTTGCGTAAAAGTTTTCAGCTTTATCACCTGTTACCAAATCGTAATTTGGGTTTGGAAATTGGCGTTTGGAATGGGCGTGTTTAAGGTGTCCTGTTCAAATTGTGATTTCCAGTGGTATGTATAAATGTTTTGCAACCAAATTCCGGCCACACAGCATTAATACTTTACCGACACCTCGATGGAGGTCGTAACCCATTTGATAATGGGAAGGGAGCCCCCAATGGACTTTTTCCCCTTTGAGAATGTAAAAAATATTTTTTTTTAAGCACTGCCTACTTTAAAAAAAAAAACGTAAAGCTTTAATTTTCTGTTTTCCTTTAAGAAAAACAGGCTACATTTAAAAAAATGGCTGCTTAATTAGAATGCAGTCACAGACATGGTGGTTTGCTGATGCCAGCAGGCCACCATCCCTTTGATGGTTGCGGTTCCTAGTGGCTCACAAATTGTGACCTACTTCATTTATAATCATGAGGAAGGTCGATTTGCAACCCCACTAGAAAACTCTATTTTCAATAAAGTGTTTAGTACATTAGGAATTGCAATTTCTAAATTGCAATTCGGTAAGAATCGCAATTGGAAATCGCAATTCCTAATTTTTGTACATCTGGCCCCTACTTCATGGCGTATTTCTTCCATATAAGAAAATTATGTTAATTTAAATGGATTTTGATAATATTTTTTGACCAGCTCTATCCCCATTCTTCGAATTGCTATTCAGTATTAGAAAGACTTCAGGCCTGATCTTGTGGATGGAGTATATCGGTGGAGCAGCTTAATTTCAGTCTCCAAATCAAAAACATAGAGTCATGTTTTTGAGTCCCACGCAAAAACCAAAGCACGCAACATGGTGCAAGAATGACACAGCTTACAAAAGAGATTTATGAAGCCACGCAAGGCCACTTGAGTAAATCTTGAGTAAAGCATCGCAGTGCAAATCCCTGAGTGGCTTTACTCTGCACCAGGGAGGCGTTCCATGGCGTTGTGTGGGTGTTTCCACACAACTCCCATGGTTTTTGATGCACTCCCAGATTTACCAGAACTGGTAAACATGGGAATACACCAAAAAGATATGCCTCCCCTGGTGAGGCGTACCAAGGAGAAATATCATTACTTTTCCTTGCATCCTGCAGCACACACAGAAAGAGGAAAAAGCTTCGAATGATAGCTTTTGTGCAGGAAAGTGCCCCTTCCTGCACAAAAACTATCCTGCATGCAACGCAGGCACTCTTGCACAATGGTGCCAGCATTGGTGCTAGGCAGTCCATTGTGCGCCAGCGCAGGGGAAAGGACAATAATGCATTATATTTTTTGTTTAAATACGGCGCATTCCTGCCCCTTCCCTGTCCCACAGCGCTGCATGACTTTTTGGTAAATATGCCCCTTAATGTGTGCTTAACTTCATTAAGTTGTGTAAAATAGGCAAAAACAATCATAGAATGTAGTTCCTTAAGTTGCCAATGGTTAAGAATATTGTAATGTGCATCTGTTTTGATTTTCGGGCTAACTTGGATTGACATTAGGTCTTAGATGAACATGTTTGCTTTAAACGTTGCCAATGTGTTGGTTTTCCACTCCTTTGCAGATGTGTTATCATGTTCCTTATTAGCTAAAGAAAAGATTAATTGTCTTGTATTAGATTGATAGTAGGGCCATTGCAAAGGGAGCTGTCGGCAGACGAGGAGTATGACCGTGAAAGAGGCCTTCTGCACTCGGCGTACCAGAAAGATTCAACATTCAAAGAGGGCAGAGTTCCATCTAATTTGTGTGAGGATGGAATTTAAGGTGCATGCTGACTCCCATCAGGTGTGGTTATGGGATTGGCTACTGATGGTGGGAATGAGATATGGATGTTCTGGAACCTTTTGTTGTCTTTTTAATTGGAGTTTCATATCTAGGCAGAACAGTCTTTATCCTGACTTTGAGAGAGAGCAGGTCTCTCATGCTGCTGTGTTACCCTGAGTGGAAAGCTTCAAGCTGATCACTCATTAATTTTCTTCAAACTTCTACTGAAGATCTAAACCACGCTGACACCTTCTATGCTTCCTCTTTAGAAATTCTCTGCTTATTTGCGAAGTTGAGAATGGAAACGGAAAGTTTCTTTATGAAGTACCTGACATGGATAATTTTTTCCTATATATAGTGCCTATTTCTATATTTTATTTTATTATACTGAGACTTAGAATACTGGAACATTTTAACATTTTGGCTGTATAGACATATTACTTAAATCTTTGCAAAATGTCTTACTTTTGTTTGGAGACATTCTTAAGTAAACCTTTAAGGTTGATAACTGTTTCTCGGTCATTATTGTGAAGCTGCATTTGTTTCGCAGCACTTGAAATGTATTTCCAATGACACTGAGAGCTGCGCTGACATTTGGTATTGAAGCTGGAAGTGTAATTGTGAATTGATGAGACCTCTGGTTCCTTGAGTTAATATTTTGTTTCCTCATTTCTGAGATCATTACAAGATTAAATGTTTCTGGCGAGGAGACTCCTCCAGAAGGCAGAGTAAGGCATTATATGGTTTTGAATGTGGGGCTGCACACGTGCATAAGGCTGAGCCAGTGGCCTAACATTACCGAAAATGAAGGTGCATTAAGATTTCCTCGATATGCTACATTTAGTTTGAGAATTATTGACAATTTAAGAAGAGAATTGTATAGTATGAAACTTCCCCCTAGACCAGCTCAATATGAGGCGCTTAATGCTTGGGAGCTCATTGCCCATATTAAGGAGAAACATACATTTCAGGGTAAAGCTAAGAAAACAGGCATAGTTACACAGATGATAAGTAGAATGCAGTACAACAAGCGTTGCGAACAAAGGTGACTGAGGGGACTGGGTTATGCCCTGCATTGACAAACAAAGAACCCCAGAAAAAGAAGAGGACAAAAGGGGAGGAAAAGACAGATATGGGTGAAAATTTTGGTGGTAATAGTGACTCTTGTGATGAGTTTTTGGATGTTTTGTTGTCTTCTCAACCACCACCTTATAATGTTACCCGATCTGACAGTCTGAATTGTGCTGTTGTGGGTGGAAATCCTGTGACTGCAGTAGCCCCTTTGAATCCAAGTCAAACTTCAACGGAGAGTTGTTAAAGATGCATACCTCTCTGAATTCACTGGTTACAGATGCTCCAGATGCAATAACTGTCCCTATTATTATTTGTTCCGCATTCCTATGTATAAACCACAGTCATTAGGGGGAACACTTAATTCTCTGGCAATACCAACCGTAGTGACCCTTTTGAAAAATGTCCCTTTACCTCTAACATGGTGAGCGATGAGTGGAATACCTATAATTCTGACTAAGACCGCACCACCTCAGAGCATTTTAATGTCGTCTACGTTAGGCGCATCAGGAGCGACTCCCATAGAGGAGCCTGCCCCAAACATTAGAAATTGTCTCATGTCCATTTGGAGCTTACAACCATGTGTTCCAAATTGTAACCCTAGAGGAAGAATAGTGTTTAAGCCTTCCTGATCACAAACTGGGACTAGTTTGCAGGAAATAGACAATTTGGTTTGATTATTTGTGGGTCCCCTGGAGGTGGTAAGGGAGTAGAAACAGAGGGTGAAATTTAAATTTCAGGGAAAGAGTGACCTGTAGATGTGGCCAGGTTGAAGTTGGAGTTGGCTGAATTGATTTCAGGTAATCTTGATTTTTTGACATTTGGACACTTACCAAGAAAATAGACTTGTGTATTTGTGTAAAGATATTACACAACGTGCTGGCAAGATTCATGATAAGGTTTCAGACTTGGCCCAATTGAATGATATAGACCTTAACAAGAATACGTCTTTACAGAGAAGTTTTGTCTTTGTATTGATGATGAAGTCCTAATGAGCATGAGAGTACCAGGGATGAAACTACAAATAAGAGAACTGATTGCCAGTATATGGAAGTGGAGTACCTTGGACAAATGGGAAGATAGATGGGCTAAAAAGAAAGGTCTAAAGAAATTAAGGATAGTATCTACCCCAGAACAAAGGGGAGAGCCTCTCCCAGCACACCCATACAAAGAGGGAACACAGAGTTTTCCCCTGAGGGAAGTGCCAGGTGGAGGTCATGCACATGTGCCTTGGAGTAGGAGTGATAATGCATTATTTTCAAATGATTTCTCAAAGTTAAACAAGAATCCCATTTTGTTGTACACCCAAGTTAAAAGATTTGTTAAGAACTCAAAGGTATTTTGAATGGATTTGAATACCTTTTTTGACATTGTAGTGCCAAGTGATTAATGGGCCAAATGCAAAGTTTATATCCAATGGCCAGAGAAGGAACATCTTAGGAACCTGATAAAGCATGCGCCTCCTGTGGAGCCCAAAGAGACAGTACAGTAGTGTGCTAAGATCTGGAGAAATACGGAGGCAGCTTGGTCATATCTTGTGTTTCCGATTGTTTATCTTTAGATGCGGTGTTCAGATTCTGTGAATTGCTTACCTAAAGAAATCTTTTGAGATAATAGGCCTGAAAAAACTGTTTGATAATCTTTAGGTGATAACTTAAAAAAATAAAGAGTAAGCTAAATAATGTTTTCTCAAGCAATGCCTGGATCAGAGGATACAGAGGGCTCAGTTGTTGCTCTCAGTTGATATGTACCAATATCAACTACAAACAATCAAGAACCTTACGTAGTCTGGATTTAGAACCCCACCCATCTATGCAATTTCACTTTTTTTAGACTTAGTACAATACATTTTAAGGTTGCCTTTCCTTTGCAATGTGTATGGTCTTATGATCTACCCAAATGTCGGGGTAATAATGCTGTTAAGCAAAGCACTTGTCTTTTCATTTAAATACTTTATTTCGACCCTAGACCATGAAACTCACAAATCAATAATACAATATATAAGCCCAACTATTTTACAAATATTAAAAAACAATTTAAGATATACTTGTAAGCTCATATGAAAAACAGAACAACAAATACCATGAGGGTCAATATAAGCTTATGTTAATATTTAAAATATTCTTTTGTAAAAAAACAGTAGTCGCATCATCAGAATAACACATAAAATGTATGCATTGCCTAAAATAGGACACACGTTGTGGAGAAAAGGTAATTGGTGTTCAAACCAACATAGGCTAGACTGCAAAAAAATATGTGAAGTGAATTCCTCATTAGGGATTGCTGGTATCTGACTACTTAGCCTTGGGTTAGTCTCATTTGGTATCTGGCCAACCCAATTCCAGAGCATTGACAAGTTGGAGTCGGTCTCAATCAATGAGGACTGAAGGCAAAGAAAGTTCATGCCGAATCGGCCAGATTCTCAGGGCAACCCTATACTGACGGACTCCTAGTGAACGGCCTAATGGTACAATACAACGCTTACGCTGCTTGAGATGATTAGGTCAAAAACAATAAGTAATCATCAGTTTTATCATACCATCTGCATGCTGTATGCTACCCCCCAGGCCACCCTTCTATTTGGCTGTAAAGGAAGCTAAAGGGAGGGTGCCCAGCCTGAACCTTATGTAGAGGGCTTTAGTAAACGGTGGATCAATCTTGTTCATGTAAGTCTCAAGGGCAGG
The DNA here is from genome assembly GCF_964204655.1 of Triturus cristatus. Classification (NCBI taxonomy): domain Eukaryota; kingdom Metazoa; phylum Chordata; class Amphibia; order Caudata; family Salamandridae; genus Triturus; species Triturus cristatus. The sequence goes on along the minus strand of NC_140594.1, from coordinate 1,059,711,524 downwards.
AGAGGGCTTAGATTCTGAAAGACATTCAGTTAGATACCCCAGATCTTGCTAATTGATCAACTTCATTCCTTCATGTTCTCAATAAAGGGACTTCAACTTTTTGGGGGAAGATGATGAAATGGTAGTTGTGTCTAACCAATACTCTGGAAGACCCTAAGAATAAAGCGTCTGCCTCACGTATTTCAGCCATGATAGAATCAATCCTCCTTATTGCCTATTCAGTATGTCTCTTAGACCCACCCTATAATGTACCAACTCAGGGGTGGACCAAACTTGCAACCAGTATAGTATGGGTTTGAGACGCACTAAGGGGTAAGTGGACTGAATGCCTAGATCTTGTTTAGAATATCAAGGGGGTATTTTGAGAGAGTTTAAGGGCCGCCCTAAAAAATTATTTGTTTTCATCTACCCCAATGCATATATGTTATCATGACCCAAACGTTCTGCACCGTAGGCTGTGGCTACTACTGCTTTGACTCTCCAGACTTCTAAGTGGAGAGACTAGGTAGAAGGAGGTCTTACTTGCGAATCTTGTAGCAGCCCAGTGGTTCAGCATAAATGTGCATTTTGTAACTTCACTGACCCATGAATTAGAGCTAGATAATCAAATTCCAAGGTAATCGAAGTCAAGTACTGTCTCTAGCTCCACCCCCTCTAGTGTTAACACCCCTCTAAATCCCCTATGTGGGTGGATTACTATGAACGTCATTCTGTTTATGTTAATAGTCAGGCCAAAGTTGGAACAAAATGATTTAAACCTTAGGAGGAGAGTCGCGATCCCTTTTGAAGTTTTAGATATCAACAGTGTGTTGTCTGCGAACAATAGTGCTGGTATTTTTGTACCCCTGAGTACCAGGGAGTCATTGTTGCAGTCCAAAAGATAGTCAACGCAGCCGTTGATAAAAAGGAGAAAAAGCATTAGAGCAAGGACACAACCGTAACTAACTCCCCTGTCAACCCTGAAGCGATCGGGACTTTCTCCATTTGCTCCCCGGTGGATTTGAGCCAAGTTGTCACAATGAATTGGAGGTATAATGTCAAAAAAAGGGTCAGGGAGCCCTAAGTCCCTGGCTGTACTCCAAAGTTTATCTCTGGGGACCATGTCAAATGCCGCTTTTAGGTCCACAAAAGGTACATATAGACTACCCCTGTTTATATCGCCCTCTTTCCACCTGATAAGTTGGAACCTAAAGACCTGGTCGACTGTATTGGTTTGGGAATCAAATTTGTTATCATTGATCCAGGTTAATAGACAATCTAAGACTAACTTCCAAAATATTTTTTTACTATAGTCAGTAAGGCTAATAGGTCGATAGTTTACTGGGTCAGATTTAAGACTTTTCTTAAAAATAAGGATGATCTCTGCACCTTTCTAGGTGGCAGGAATTTCAGCACTCCCCGTTATAGCAATGGAAACACAATTAAGGTAAGGGGCCCAATTGGCTGGTTCTGAAGTAAATAGTTCCACTGGAATTCTGTCTAACCCTGGAGCCTTACCAGTCTTCTGTGAGCAGATAGCTGAATATGTTTCTGCCACAGTGAAAACGCCTACTGCGTAAGTTAGAACATGCTTTTGTGGAGTCAAACAAGATGTTACAGATGACACAGTTCCCAGCTTAACTAAGTCTGGAGAGAGAGGGGGAGAATCAAGGGTTCACTGTAAAGGGATTGAAAATGTTTAACCCTATCTGGCAGGAGAATATTAGAATCTGGCCTCATTCTTTGGGCCGTGAGATATCCTATGCCAAAAGAGTGCCTGATTCCCGGATTACGCAGTGATCAAGATGTCATTCCAGATAGCTGTGTCTGATGCTGTTTTCACATTCTTTTAAACTGATGTTTAAGAAGCTCTTGTAGACTGGATATCCAGGGAAGAGCCACCTTTGAGAGCATTAATTAGGTGGCTCTTCACCACCCTACAATCCATATTAAACGACGTGGGGTCTGTGGCCAGAGGCAAATTCCAGTTGGGAGAAGGTTTGGTGAAAAAATGTAATTTATTTCCTTGAACCACTTAACACTGACGTCCATAATTTTATGAGGGATAGTCTCGGTCTTTGCTAGGGAGAGCAAAATAGGAACTAAATCCTGGTGTAATTGGGCATAAACCCCCTCATTATTAACCACCTAACCTTGTTTCAGTTGTTACTGATCATTAGATCTCCACTGGGCGAACATTGATTTCGGCCTGTACTATCTAGATTGCCCCAAAGGGTGAGAAGGAGAAAAAAATGATCACTCTCGAATTGGGGCAAAAATTCCATATCAATTATGTTTTCCTAGGAACAAAGGTCTGCAAGAATGTAGTCAATATGGCTCCGATAAGAGTTCCTTCTAAAGGAGGGCGCCTCTCTGCATTCAACATTGTTCTATTGTTGCTGCTCTCAAATCGCAGCACACACCAAAGTCCATCAACTGCACGGCTACCTTTTGGAAGGTTGTTACGAAGGGACCTGAAGGGTCTAGTATACCCCAATATTGGTCTGCCTCACCCGCTATTTCCCTTAACAGTGCTGAGGGTTCAAAGCATGTTTTATGATCCCCACCCACAATTATGGCAGCCTCCTCCTGAGCTGAAATTGCTCCATCCTCTGCAGGGGGAATACTCTAGTTTTAAACTGGATCGAGGCATTAAAAGGGGAAAGGGTCTGTACTTGCAGGAAATATAGACCATTTATGATAGGAGGAGAAAATGTCAATCTGAGTCATTGTCTAGGGATGTTAAGCGAGTGGCCCTTCTAATGTCAGAATGAATTACATTTCCTAAAATACCTGATCCATTGGATCCTTTTGTTAGTTAAAGAGACCTCATCTTCCCTAGTATGTGGATAGAGTTTGGGAGTAACTGTCATGTAGATTGCCCTAATGAGTAAAAAAGTGTTGTGGTTGGTGTTAGTCAGTGGACAGGTATGCAGATGAAGCTCAGGTGGAGAAACAGATTTCTGTATTGTGCCTGGAGTAGAAATGGTCTGATTGCAGGAATGGACTGGATCGGGCAATAGGCATCTCATTCTCCCCTCCTCAAAATATCTTGAGTGGTTGTGTTGATAATCCATACTAGCCCTAGAGGGATTTTAACACATAACTATAGGCGAGAAAGATAATGATTGCCAGTTATGGGCCCTAAGGCAGGATGAAGTGACCAAGGGGGCCTCGCTAAATGGACTGCTATGGGACTGAATAGATGGGTATTAGGATGGAATGATGCCCCCATGTATGAAAGCATTCACACCCCTGTTTAGGGCCTACTTGCAAAGGCCCAAGATGCTGTGGTTTAATCAGTAGTTATACCTTTCTCTTTAAGTCTGCTATTTCGGCCCCCATTGATTTTATGACCTCCCAAAGGTCTTTAATCTTTGCCCTAGCCATCTCTCCAACTACCGGCTGGAGGGTGGGGACTAGTGGTACACTTGAGCTGTTAGTATTCTGGGCACTGGAAGCCAGGAGATAAAAATGATTAGAACATACAATTGTGGGTACAAAGGGGATAGATGAGCACAATTGCGGGTTAGCGTCAGCATGACTCACCTGCTCCTTTTCTTTGAGCCAACTGTTTGGGGGTGACAGGGTTTTGGACTTGCCAACCATCTTAGTAAATAAAGGAGCTTCTTGACTTAGGTTTGGCACCAGATTTACTTAAAGGGTCAGGGTGCAAAATATGCTCCACTTCCTTGATAAGACTATTTATGTCTTGCAAGGTGCAAATCCGTAGAGGGCAATCTGGTACTTTTTTGTATACAGGTTCACCTGAGAATTTTCTGACCACTTCATTTTCCCATTATAGCTTAATGGGTTCGCTGGCCCCACTAGCGAAAAGGGAAAAATTAAAGATGAAAGCCCAGGATGTTGAAGAACCCAAACAAAAATTAAAGACAACATTTGAACAAGATTAGTATGAGTACCACCCCTATTGGTTGCGAGGCTAGCAGCAGTCTAAACTATAGAAAACACTGAAGTAAAAATGGTAAAGCTGATTAGCATTCGACTTAAGATAAAAAGAGTCCCCCCCCCCCCCCAAATACACAACACCCGGGATAAAAAAGGAAGGCAGTGGACACACCAAAAAGTCACATGACAGTTGCCGGGCACAAGCAAAGGGGCAACACATATCTGAGAGCACACCGTCAAGCAGACCAGGAGAATACAAACAACAGACTTTTCAGTTCCATCAACACAAAGGACAAGCCAAGCTACATGTAGGTACTTGTTCAAGCCGATGAGGGTGGCACAAGTGAACTGTGCCCAGCTCCTTCCACTGCTTGACTAACACCAGGAGACCAGACCCAACTCAACAAGTGGACAAGGAGAAGCAAGAAGTCATGTATCACAGCTGGAGCAAGAATGAAGGATCTTACCCATGGGCAATGATTATCCAGTCGCCGAGCCAAGGAGGGTGGCCCCGCTCCAGTTCTTCCTGGTGCTGATGGGCGCCGGATTGGTCAGCCCTTGGCCTGGGTGTGGCCAGGGTGCAGCCCGCGGGTGTCTCGAGCAGCAGGGTGATAGTAACGTGCTTTATAGTGTCAACTAGAGCCCAAGTGGCAATGATGAGAAGGGCTCCTCCTTCTGGCCCCTAGGCAGTCTGGAGTGTGCATTCCCCAGATGCTTGATGTGGAAAAAAGTCCCACGCAGCTGGCTAGTAGCAACACACTTTACAATGCCAACTAGAGCCCAGGTGAAGATGATAAGAAGGGCTCCTCCATCTGGCCTCTATGCAGTCTGCGTGCAGTCCCCTGGTGCTCACTGTGGAAACATCCCAGGCAGTGAAGTGATAGCAATGTACTTTATAGCACTTTAAGTGCCAACAAAAGCCCAGGTGGAGATGATGAGAAGGGCTCCTCCTTCTGTCCCCTATGCAGTCTGGGACATTTAGTCCCCCGTGCTCATGTGGAAACATCCCGTCACTTGTATGTCACTTGTATGTAACTTTATATTTTTTTGTCCTCTATATGCAGAACATAGGCTCGTATTTTTGATCCCCGTTTTACATAGAAATTGGGAGCACACCAGGAAGGCCTGTTGTTTTTACAGAATCTAGGCACTATAGAGATTTTCTATGCAGTGTTAAATTTCATTAGAAGTGCACTAGCTATTAGGAAATGGTATGAGGTACTCTTTGTATAATTCCTTTACTAATCGTGCTACTATGCTGCTTTGCTTTTTATGAATTGTGCTTTTTACATTTTTATCGGAATCTATTATGTTTTTATTATTACATGTTCTATGATGTTTATGGCTTATTTGCTGTATGAAGATTTGTTTGACTGTGAGGCTTATTATGAGAGATTGTTGCAAGTGTTTAAACAGCATAGTGGAATAGAGAACCCAGAAGGGAAAGACATCAGAGGGTTTGTGTCTAGTCTGATGGATTACAGCCTGAAATTAGCATGACGATTTTGCAGCATTTGATTATGTGGCAAAATGAGTGCATTGATGAGATTGTTATGAGATTTTGAGGTATGCTAGAGATTGCATAAATTATCTGGAGATGAAATAGAAGCAACTGAAGGAGAAGCTTATGTTAGTTCAGATTAAGATGGCACAGAAGGATAGTTCGTATGCAGGAAATATGAGTGGGATGAAAGGAGTGGCATAACCACAAGATGGACAGATAAAGCAGGGTGGAAACAGTGTTCCTCTTTGGCAGAGGTCATGGTGTTCGGATTGACCCAAGTACTAGAACTGATGTTGCGAAGTTGAAGAAATCTAATCCTTGTCATTATTGTAACAAGTTGGGGCATTGGAAGGGCAAGTGTTGTTTAAACCCCAACAGGCAAATGAATTAAGCCCAGACACAATATGTGGGTTTTGTGCAACCTCAGAATGCCAATGTAGCCCATTTATCAAATGTACAGATGCGCAGAATGCAAGGTCCCAGTTTGCTTCAGATTCTAGTAATGCAAATTCCTTAATTCCCCATGTCGCCACAGATTATGAATATTCCTAAATTTAACTCCAACCCGGCCCCAACAATGAATCACAACTCTTTCCAGAATCAAAATCCATTTCAGCAGTTTCCCACATTTTACTCTTTGGATGATGAGGCTCTGATCAGTCACAATGATCGTGCCTGCGTGGGGAGGAAGATTGCATATGTGGCACAGTCTCGGGGGCAGACCTGAGTTGTCCATTCATAGGTGAGGTGAATGGTCATCCCCGTGTCATTCTTGAATGACATATGTGTTACCGCTTCCACTGTTAGAACAGTGGAAATTCCAAACCTATACCTCTTGGAGAAAAGAATCCAAGTTGTAGGTGTTGCTAATAAACAAATGACAAACCCTGGTACCAAAGAAATTCCTGTTAAAACAGGGTCATTAAACAGAGGCACTGGTTCGTGGTGTGTGATTCCTGTCCCGTAAATCTCTTGGAACGCGATCTGTTGTGTAAATTAAACTGCACCTTCTATTGCACACCAAAATGATGAAGATGCTGATTTTAAATAGGCCAGGCAAGGGACAGCTGTTGGACTGTGCCCCTTAATGACTACTGAAGATCTGGCACCCGATCTTAGAGATATGGTGAAACTCAATGTCTGGGACTTCTGGGGTAAGGATATTGGTCTCATAAAAGAAGCTGAACCTATTCAAGTAACTGTTAAACCAAATGCTGAATTTTCATGAACAACTCAGTAAAATCTAACACCTGAATTGATAATTGGAATCCCCCAGTTATTGAGTCAATTATACAGCAAGGCATTTTGAAGGAGATAATGGGGAGTACATGTAAGTCACCCATTAGGGGCTTGCAGAAAGCAAGTAGTAAATACTGGACTGTGCAGGACCTCACAAAGATTAAGAATGTGGTTATCCCTTGTTGTCCTGTGGTACAGAATCCAGCTGTGATATTGTCTCATATTCCATGTGAGGCAGTGTGGTTCACTGTGATCGATTTGTGTCAGGCCTTTATCTGTATACCCTTGAATGAGGAGAGTCAGTACCTTTTTGCCTTCCAGTTCCAGAACGGTGTTTTGACATGTGCTGAGTCTCACAGGGGTATATGAGAGCCCTTCGATCTTTAATCAGACTCTCAAGAATGCCCTGTAATTCCGTCCTGGTTTAATACATCGACGATTTGTTGATGGCATCAGATACCCAAGACGCCTGTAGACAGAACACTATCACATTGTTAAATTGTTGGCTGAGAATGGACATAATGTAGTCCCGTGTAAATTACAATGTTGTCGAAAGGAAGTACAATATCTGTGACATCAAAGTGAGAAGGGCCCAAGGAAGATGTCACAAGAAAGAATCTCTGTAATTCTAAAATTAATCCACCAACCACCCAAAGAGAGGTCAGGATGTTTCTGGGAATAGGGGGCTACTGTAGACAGTGGATACCCAACTTTTCCCTAGTGCCCAAACCTTTACAGAGGCTGACACACAAGGATGTGTTTGATCCACTACCATGGGACAACAACCGTTTGGTTGCACTTCCAGAGCTGAGAGGAAGCGTCTGTTGTGCCCTGGCACTAGGAATGCCTGATTGCAATAAAGGCTTTACACTTTTCTGCAGTGAGAAGGACTGCATTTTCTCAGTGCTTACACACATGCATGGGGATGCTCAAAGACCTGTGGCTTATTTTTATGCTACTCTTAACCTTGTAGCCACAGGACTGCCTGGCTGCTTTAAAGCAGTGGTGGCAGTCAGTGTCAGCATTGAATGATGTGAGAGGATAGTTATGGGATATCCTCTTCTAGCGATGGTCCCACACTCTGTAAAAATATTATTGACTTGTACAAGCACTCAGCATTTGAGAAATAGTAATCTCACAAAATATGAACAAATAATTTTGATGGCAGAGGATATCACCTTGAAATGATGTTCCTCTCTCAACCCTGCTACATTGTTACCATTACCTGGAAATGAACTTGATGATGGGGAAGTTGAACATTACTGTCTAGATGTCACAGAACTATGCTGCAAGCTGAGACCAGACATTAGAGCCCCTAGTTGAGTATATATTGTTTGTGGATGGATCTTGTCTGAGGAATGATGACGTAACCTGTCAGCTGCTTATGCAGTCTGTACTATGGAGGGAGTAGTGGATACCTCCTGGCTCTGAGTTGTAACTCCGCGCAAGTGGCTGAACTGGTTGCTCTTACTAGATCTTGTTGAGCTTCTGACCATTTGAGAGTGACTATTTTTACTGATAGTGAGGCTTTGGTGTTTTCTATGACTTCAGACACTTATGGTCACAGAGGGGATTTATGATAACTTTAGGATATCCAATCAGGAACGGGGTTCTGGTCACTGAGGTTACTGGAAGCTTTGCAAATGCTTTGAGAGATTGCTTTTGCAAATTTTCGGTACACAGAAGTGGAAATGACTATGTAACAGATTACTTTAGATGCGGTAAACAGGGCCCCTTTGACAAGTAAGGCCAGAAAGGCTCCAGGGCCTGATGGCATTCTGGTCGTTCTTTAAAAATACAATATATTATTCTGGGGTCCTATCCTAACTCTCGTGTTAAGAGCTTGTTGTAGTTCAGGGTTCCTGAGTATCTGGTCAGCGTCTTTAATCATCCCCATTTTGAAGAAAGGTGATCGCTCTAATCCAACATGCTATCGTCCAATTTCTCTACTTGATTTCCTGGTAAATGTTTCAGGTAGAATCATACTGAATAGGCTGGAAGATTGGGCGGAAATAACAAGGTACTGTCTGACATCCAGTATGGTTTTCACAGAGGCTTGGGGACGATTGAGCAAGATCTGAATCTCACTATGTTAATTGGGAAGTACACTCTGGGTAAGAGGGTTATATGTTTCTAGCTTTTGTGGACCATCTAGCGTGTTTTAATGCATTATTCATGATAAATATGATAAATTGTGGTCCATCTTGGAAGAAGTAGGAGTAGACCAACCGATAGTGTTTCTAAGGGAAACTGTTCTTAGGGAGCAGGGATAGAGTACAATACGGTCTCAGGGGTCAATGCAACTCTTCTTTTGAAGTAGAGCGGGGAGATAGTTAGGGCTGTGTCCTTGCACTTTTCCTGTTAACTCTGTATGTCAACAGTTTGGGGAATGTGTTGACACAAAGTTCCTCAGAATGGTCATCGCCCAATTCCCACTCTTCCTTTATGAGGATGACACAGTTCTTACAGCTCGTACCCCTATGGGTTTACAATGTTTACTCACTTTTTTCTCAAATTTTATGTAGACCTGGGCTTAATGATCAATTTGCATAGGACATTCATAATGATGACACCAAATTAAGTTTTACCACCTTGTTTTCCTATTTGTGAGTCCTGTTTTCGAAGCCACTTCTGTTCTGTTAAACTTCACACACAAACTTGGTAACAAACCTGAGAGCAAAATGTTAACCATATATAAGGCCAAGTGCATATCAACAGCACTGTACAGGGTGGGGATATGAGGTTATGCTAACATCAATCCACTTCAAATAGTAGAGAATGCTTTCTTTAGATTTTTACTCTCAGTACCTCAGAATTGTTCATCCCATATCTGTCATTCAGAACAGGGGATGTCATTTATAGCTGACATACCTCAAACCTACCCAAACCTTCTGTGGCATAAAACTTGGTTTTGCGATGATACTATTTTAATCTGCAAGTTGATCGACGAGTATATGAAACTGTCGCCACCCTTCCAAATACCATGGTTAAACTATATTTCACAGATCTTTGTGGGTTTGAGGCATTCTGAAATTTGTGAACACCCTGATACTTTACAGTCCATTTCTAAGAAGGATTTAAAAAAGATGTGCTGTTCGATGTTTGAGGAAACAAGGTTTGCCACAGAACTAACAAAGCCCAGTGTCATTAAGAACCAACTAACTGGTTACCTTTGATTTGCAACCTTATCTTAGGTCTGTTCATTACAGTTATCACAAGTTTGTTTTGACTCGCTTCAGTCTTGATATCTTTCACCATTTGTTAACATTTCCCATTGGAATTGATTGGTCTGAAAACGTATCCAAATGTGCATGCGATAATTTATCTGTACAAAGCAATTTACACACCTTGTTCTTTTGTATCTTTTTTAAGGACCTGAGAAAGAATTTTATATTGCCCATTTTGTGTGATTCAAATTTTAAGAAATGCTGCCTGCCTATTTGTTCCTACAATGTTTACTAACTCAACCAATCTGCTATTCTGTGGGTAGTTACTTGAGTAGTGTTTTACAACTCAGTAAAAATTTGGTCTCAAGATTGTGACATATTTCTTGTTTTTTAATGGAACTTCCACTTTTTTTGCACTTTGCACTTAACATGTCTGGTTGGCTGTCCACACTTTATATTCTTGTAAATGTAGACTAACAATGTGCAACTGTGTATGCTTGTAGGTTTTTTCAAATGAAATCAAATAAAGATGATTTGATTTGACTATGTGACAGTCATTAACCATTATGCTGACAAGGTTACATGGTATTGCAGCCATGGGCCCAGAGTTATCAATGGAGAATATGCAAATGATTCTGGAGATGAGACCAAATTAAATCTTCTGTTGTTGGCTGATAATTGGGAATACGTTTGAATGTTGTAAGAGGAAGTGCCAGAGGCAGAACATCAAGGCTGAGTTAGAACTGTTTGTGTTAAAAATTGAGATGAAATTTGGGTTTCAATGGATGTGCAACCTGTGTTGCCAGATAGCTTTCTGTCCCCAATAGCTAGGTATTTTCATGGCCAGGCACACACAGAGGGAGAGATGCCATGGTCAGGTTGTTTCAACAAAATGTGTTCAATCCACGATTCAGGTTGATGTCTGAGAGTTTATGTCATCAATTTGTTGTGTGTCAGCAGATGAATGTAGGGAGAAGAACCACTGGGATGATGAGCCACATAGGCAGACCAGGAGGTCAATTAAACAGGTTGCAGTTGGACTTTATTGAGATGCCTGGGTGCAATGGGATGAGATACCTGGTGGTTTGCCCTAGTTATGGGCTCATCAAGCAAGTACAGCTTGATTCTAGTGACACAGTGAGCATGGGACCCATGTCTAGGCATAACCATGCCACTAAGGGCAGTACATGAAACAGACAAAAGGTAATAGGAGGAATGCTTGCAATTTGTCTAACCACTGGCAATCGCTCGGGGTAGCATCCCAACCCATCGTTATTTTGCTCACCAGGTCACCCCAGTTCTGACTTACCCATATGCAAATCAGACTTGACCTTGCTCCTCATGGGAATAGTTCAGCCCACACCGAAACAAGTTCAGGTGGACCAGGCCTGGCATTTCAGGTGGATTTGCATATGACTGGGTCCAAACTGATGTGGCATGGTGAGCAAAAGAACAATGGGTTGGGATGCTACCCCAAGTGATTGCCAGGGGTTAGATACATTGCAAGCAATCGTGCCATCACCTCTTGTGTGTTCCAAGTGTGGAGGATTACCCAGTTGGGTTCACGCCTCATACACCCAGCTAAGTGAGGGCCTCCTTGATCATGTGACAGTGCCACTCACTAAAATACAAACTCTAACAGCAGGTCACCCTAACAGAGAAGAGTATCGAAGGGCCAAGTGGTGTAATTGGCAGAGACTGAGATCTATGGCCTAGACTGTTATTTCTACTCATCGCTGTTTGATTGTAGTGAAGTCATTAATACTAGTAACCTAAATAAGCGTAGGCTTTTAGTAGCTGGAATATTGATGATGGTCATCGTAGGGTTAATTATTTTGCATGTAGGGTTAAGTTCCCCCGCATCTACTGATTCTATTAGGTCTGCACCTCATACATTGTAGAAAATTAGCAGAAATGTAATGTTAGGGTTTTACTTCTGAATGCTTTGGATGGAAGCTATATTTCTAATGTTTTATTCTAGATTGCTTTATGAATATACTCACGCTATGGAGATTAAGGGTTGGTATGTGTGTGACCACATGCCTGCCTCAGTGGCAAAGGGCATAACATATCACCATATACCCCTCACTTATGGCATAGCATGTCATACAATGCTTTGCTTTTATAATAGAAATGTACACTTTTAATATTATTTTTCAAATTATGACATTATCCTCTCCGACGTGCCCCTTATTTAGGTACATAAATTGTCACCCTGATGCAGATGAGATGGAGACAGCTTGGGATGTCTTTCGACCTCCTTATAATAATGATACTGATCGTGCCCAAGGACTAAATCTTACGTGTAGTAGTAGTAAATATGTTTATTCTGTCAGTTTGTGACCATAAAACATCACACATAAAAACATCATATAAAAACATATTCAATTACAATATAGTACAATACAATACAATCACATTATCTATAAATACAGAGAAAAATGCAAGAAAACTACATTAAAATCTGTGAAAACTATACCCAGCTGCATTAACTATCCTTGATAAAGTGCAAGTACAGAGCAAGATCACTTTTTGCGAACAAAGATTTCAGTAGCTCTATAATGATTTCAAGCTCATATGACACTTGATTGTGGGACACTAACATCATGTTAAACAATATTAATGAATTGTCACCTTATACGCTAGGCATAAATCTTATGTGTTCTGTGAGCTATATAGAGAAGGAATTTGTACATTAATTAGAGGATAGAAGGGAAAAAATGATATTCAGTCCCAGAAAAATGAGGATGTTTTGAGGAATGTGTGGAAAAGTGAAGAAGATGAGTATGTAGAGTGGGGAATATATCCAAGTTTAAAGTTAGATCCTCACGTAAAGGAAAAACTTGGTGTTTTCAAGTCGAAGGGGAAAGATCCTACTAGACACATCGGAGTGAGTGAACTTGAACATAAATTCAAGCCCTTAGGAGAAGACTATCAAATATTTGCTAGAAAGGACAAGGGTATTCCTGGAGTTTATTTTGTGTGTTGACAGTATGCTTACTTTAGGTTGGCACCAGTTTGGGAAGGAACGTGTAATCTAGCTTTAGATATAGTACGGATTGTTTTGAATGACAAAGATGAGAAGGCTTTCTACTATAATGGTTAAACTTGCGCCTAGTACAGCTGGAGCTTTGTTAGCTATATATACCGAGTTAGAAGCTATTAGGTCAACTGTTTTACAAAATTGCCTTGCTCTAGATATTTTGCTGGCGAAGGAAGGCAGTGTCTGTAAGGTGTTTAAAACTCAAAACTGATGTTCCTACATTCAGTGCTGCTATTACTAAACCATTGGATGTCTGTGCCCCGCTGAAGGCAAGCAAATAAGCCCCCATATTACACAAATGTTTTATCGATCTTTGGCAGAAGGAATTTATCCAGGGATTTGGAAGGAAGTGGTACTTTTACCCTTGGTAAAAAAATATAGCATCGATGTGTCAATCCTCTACAATTATATACAAATATCTCTTGTTCCCTTCATGTCCAAAAGTTTTGAGAAATTAGTGAACAAACATTGTGGGGACTAATAATGTGCTGGACCCTTCCCAGACCTGTTTGCGAGCTAACAACAGCACTAAATCCACACTGTTAGCAGTGTAAGATGATATCAGATCAATAGTTGATCAGTGCGGGACTGTAGCCCTGATCCTACTGGACCTGTTTGCAGCATCTGATACTGTCTTTCATAAATTGTTGATAGTCTGACTTCACGAGATTGGCTTACATTAATATTTGTGTGGCCCCATTGGCTCAAATCATCAAGAATTGGCATTTTGAGGCTACGTCTTATGCTGATGATACCCAGCTACTGATATCACTAGGCGAGGATCACAAGGTGACTTGTAATTTACGGAGTTGCCTCATCAAAATAGCAGAATGGAGGACAAAGCATTGTTTAAAGCTCAATGCAGAGAAAACAGAGATCCTGCTGTTTGGCAGTGCCCATCTGATTTGGGATGCCTCCTGGTGGCCGAAGATATTAGGGTAGATACCTAGGCCCAAATAATCAGCAAAACAACTAGGAGTCATTATTGACGACCTACTTTCCATGCAAGAGTAGGCCAAGGCTGCATGTAGTAAATGCTTGGGCAGCTTCAAGTTGATGATATGAGTGTTTAAATGGATTCCAAAAGCCAGTTAAAAAAAACATAGTCTAGGCCCTAATAACAAGAAGGCTGGAATACGGTAACACATTATTTGTCGGAATGCTGATTACCTCTTCACAAGATTGCAGGTGATTCAAAATGCTGCAGCCAAGTTAATCTGTAACACAGGCAGGTTTGGTTCTGCTTCAGCCTGCTTAGCCTCCTTGCACTGGCTGCCAATGCGAAAGCGGGCAATCATTCAACTATTATGCTATGCACGTAAAGTTTTGCACAATGAACGCCTTGAGATACTACAAGCCAGAGAGAAATTCTATAAACACACCCAGGACTTGAGTACTCATAATATGGCCCTATCAAAAAATGAAGTGAATAAGAAAAGTGAGAACTGGGGGGCACTCCTTATCATATTTGGCTGCTGCTCAATGGAATTCTCTTCTTTTGGAGATTCTACTCATTGAGAATTATACCAGGTTTAGATAGAAATTGAAAACATGGCTCTTTTCGGAATAATGGATGTTAAGATGTAGCTTCTTTAATGTAATCTCTCAGTGGCTAGGTTAGGCAACAACTGTGATATCCCTTTGGGGATAAGTGTTGCACTTTAGAAATAAAATAAATAAATACATTCCGGATGAAAGTAAGAAGATGGGAGGGTTTGTGAAAAATATCACAGATTTGAAAGCAGAGTTGGAGGAACTGGAGGCAACTGGTGCTTTGGAAACAATAGGGAAAGGTTTAGCTGCTGTAGGTAATTGGTTTAGCAATATATGTAGTGGAATTTTAGGCCCCTTACTAAGTCCTAAATCTAATCATTGCAAAATGCATGATTTACCTATTTGCTACGTCCAAGGGATTTAAGTATATGAGATCCAAGAAGGTAGTGGTGGAGGGGAGATGAGGTAAAAGAAGGAGAAAAGATGTAGAATTAAAAGAGAGTCAGTGTCGGTTTTATGATGAAAAAAATGTATGAAAATTCCAGGTGCAAATAGCTGAAGATGACAAGGTTTTGAGATGGTCTCAAAGAAAGATTAATTTGATTTGTGATGTCAATTCTTACCATCAGAGGGGGGATTGGAGCAGTGCAATTTTAGGCTTCAATTTATATACATCTTTTGTATACATTTATAGGCATGTATATGTACCCTAAATACTTAATGTGTGCTTGACTTCATTAGCTTGTGTGAAATACTCGAATATAATTTTAGAATTTAGTAATTTTAATCATTGACAGTTCACGTATAGTTGTATTAGGTTGATTAATAAACAAATGTAATCATGTTTACTGCATATTTACGTTCCTTACGTTGCTAATGGTTAATAATATTATAATGTGCATCTATTTTGGTTTTTCGGGCTAACTTAGCCTTACATGAACATGTCTGCTTTCAAAGTTGCCAGTATGTTGTTTTTCTCTCCTCTACAGGGTGTTATCGTGTTCCTCAATAGCTAGAGAAAAGGTAATTTATTGTGTAGTAGATTTATAGTGAGGCCAGAGAAAAGGGAGCCTTTGGCTGACAGGGAGGATGACCGTGAAAGAGGCCTTCTGCACTCGGCATATCAGGAAGATGCAACAGTCAGGGACAGCAGATGTGTAGCTAATTTAGGGTGTATGCTGACTCTACTGAAATTCGATTATGGGATTGGCTGCTGATGGTGGGAATGAGATATGGATGTTCTGGAACCTTCGGTTGTGTTTTTAATTGATGTTTCATAGCTAGTTAGAGCTTTCTTTATTCCTACTTTGTGAGAGAGCAGATCTGTCACAGTGCTCGGTTACCCTGATTGAAAAGCTTCATGTTGATCACTCTTTCCTTTCCACTGAACGTCTACTGAAGATTGAAACCACACTGACACCTTCTATGCTTCCTATTTAAAAAGCCCCTGCTTATTTGCAAAGTTGAGAATAGAAAGGGAAAGTTTCTTTATGGAACCCCTGATTTGGATAGTTTGTTTTCGTTACATAATGGCTGTTTCTATGTTGTATTTTATGATACTGAGACTTAGAATACTGGAACATTTTAACGTTTTGCCTGTATTGATCTACTTCCTAAATCTTTGCTAAATTTCTTACTTAATTTTGTTGACATCCTTAAATAAACGTTTAAGGTTGATAACTGTTTCTCTGTCGTTATTCTGAAGCCTCATTGGTTTCACAGAACTTGAAATGTATTTCCAATGTTAGTTCCCGTTATATGCTTCAAGCCAACAATCAAAGATCCATACCACCAGTGGGGGATAATATTTGATGATTTTACTTAAAGACTGAGGTTTAGGTATGCCCGCTCCATCATCTGCCAAAAGGCAGTTGATGCCCCATACACCCTGTTTTGAGTATATAGATATGTATGCACTCTAAATAGGGTGGACAGGATATCTGAGGCTTTTTGGCAAATGTTCTGTATATGTCAAGCTTTAAATCAGACACTTTGTTTTAATCCTAGTAAATAAGTGCTAGAGAGCTATATTTAAACTGCACTTTAATATTTGTTTCAACTTTGCGAATCATGCACATTTTAAGGATTATATGCACAATTCCACTGTTGTTTTGATGTATATTTCCCTTTTAAGGTAATCAAATTCCTAAATTCCCTAATACGTGTTGAATTACATGCCACAGAAATAGCACACTTTAATATGAAAAATAGCTTTCACTGGGCAGCTTTTAAATGTTCAAGAGTGCTCAACCAACTGTTTAGGGCAACAAGAAACATAATATATTTGGGGTGTGGACATCTGCACTGACTCCTTTTGTTAAATTCTACCTAAAAGTGGGAAACAATTAACAATTTGCATTTTTATGTTTTAACTTGTCAAATAGTAATACTCCTTTTATTTTCCAATGTTATTGTGACTGCCTGTATCCTCCCTTTGATCCCTGCTACTGTACTGGGGCCTACAAATGGCTATTGTATAGCACATTGTTTATGTGGTGTTTTTTAAAATATATTTTTCTAACATTCACCGATGCCATTTAAAGTGGTGTGTGCTCCTTATAGAAGACCAGGAATCTCGCAGGGTCCTGCTGTGTTGAGCATGATTAGAGTCAGCAGGAGGCTAGTTTTAATGGCCTTTTAACCAGATTTACTATATTTTTTTCACAACGTGACCCAGTGTACTGGTGTCCAGGAGGGTCTGGTATCAGCCTTAATGCATTTTTCAATTACATAGCATTATTTTTCAATTTTTAAAAAGCCTGCAAAGTGCACCACACTGCAAGAGGCTCTTTGCGCTATAACAGAGGTGTTTGGAAAACATAAGAAGTAAAACAACATTGAGATAACAAAAATCAAATTATATCAATGGTAAGCAAAACCCACAATTTATAAAGTAAATGTATGAGGGTAATGACTACCAACTATAGTATCTAAGCAACTGTAAACATGTTAGAAACAGCAACTTTGCTTGCTGTTTACAAAGATAAGAAAATGTGGTTTTATTATCACAAAGTAATTTCCACAATTAATGAGCTTTCCATTGTGTATTTTATTAATTTCATTTTATTCTTTTGATACAGACAAATTGAACAAGTGAAAATTAATTTAGAATATTTGAAAATCTCATTTCCACGTCATTTAAAAAATAAGTCAAAGCAATATACACTTGATAAAATGCAAAGGCTAATGGCACATTAACAGAACTCAAAAGTCTCAGCCAACTGAGTTGCACATAGATTTTATGCTTTAAAGCCAATTAGTTTGACACAAACAGAAGAATTGTATTATTGGTGAGGAGGGTCACCTTTCATTGGATAAAAGGAGAGTGGAAGTCATTGGACATGGTAGAGCCATGGCGTAATGTGATGCAATATCTTGGCCTCAAAGATATGCCTGGATGCATACAAAAGCAATGCCCACAGGGGTGTGAAGAAACTTTCAGGTAGATGTCCCTAAAATAGATATCCCTTAATCAAGCCTGGACCTCAGCATCCTGGCAATAGACATATTTTGGTGTCAGTAACCTAAGCCCCTTTACCTAGACTTGGTGAATCCTCCATCCAGCCACTGATGCACCAGTAGGTAGGCAATTTGGCATGTGTCACTGTTACCCGAGTCCACAGATAGAATCAAGAGGTAATCCACCTGCCATGAATGGGCAGGAGAAGCAGGTTGCCACCCACCTTTCGCTTGGCCCTTCCACCCACCTCCAGACTCTTGGAGTGAGTGCTACCTCTCAAGCGGTAGGATAGAGCCAAACTGGAGCGGAAGCAGGGGTGGATCGACTGCCATCCTTGATGACGGTGGCTCTGTCACTCACCCTACCTTTAAATTCACTGAGTGCGTAGGCTACCTCTTCCTTCATCTAAGTTTAAATAATCATTTGAGTCCTTTTGCAGCTTTTCAGAAGGATGAAGCCTGTTGGCCAAAGTACTACTAAGCATGAAGGTGTGGTAAAGACGTGTCCGGTTAAAGTGGCATGTTCTGTCAAGGTGACACCTCACAGCATAATAATTGCTCAGACATTTTCCATTAACTATCTTTGAAGCATAGAATGGTATTTTGGTTATTCTAAGGTTAACTTGTATATTTTTGTTTTTCAGTAATCAGAGTGAATGTATTCCTTTAAGTTGTACCATATCCCATGTCTGACTTTACATAATTTAACCATTTTACTCAATTAATCTGTAAGCATCTGAGTACTGATCCCTTTTACTTCCTGAGTGTACGTGCAGTATTGGACATTCTACCAAAATCTTAGCAACTTGGTTTATTAATCGGACTTTGTTCAGTCATTGAGCTGGCTCTCTGGAACTGATTAGCATTTGACTTCTCTGGCTCAGAGGACTTAGAGTATCTTTGTACTACCTCTGATGCTTGTCACTGATAATTTCTATATTTTGGACAACATGACGACAAATGATGACCAGCACATTATGAGCTGTGCCATGAGATGGAAAAAGTAAACTGTGGTGGTTTTGTGTCTCGTATACTAATTTAGGGTGCCCTAGCCGATATCTTCATGAACCTAATAAATCTGTGTACTGATAGACAAAAATCAATCGTTTTAAGGCCACTGAACTTAAGAGAATGTAGAAGAAAGCTGAACCACACAGTAAGACTGTCTAAAACTGTTTTCTTGACACTCCCAGTTCATGATGGCTAGGAAAACCTGACTGCAGTATACTGTGATGTGATAGCATATGAATCAATACTCAATTTATCCCATTACCTTTTTCTGTCAGCTTGCAGTTGCATGAGCAGAAGATGCAAATCACAGTTGACATTTTCAGGGTCATTTACCCAGGAACAGTTCCTTACATTAGGCACTAATATAGTTTTTGTGTGGCTGTCGGACATCAGGTCGATGAAAATGACAAGCATGTATATAAAATGTCTCGGATAAGGAAAGTGACAGTAAAATGACAGGTACTGGAGATGCCTAGTTGTATTTTGAGGTATGGGAAAAATGGGCTCCAACCCAGGGTCCTACTCGTTTATGAACCCCAGTATTTGGGCTCCTCATCTCTCTGCTTAAGCGTCTATCTCCTGCACCCCCTGACAGCGTCAAATGTTGAATAAGTACACATATTATTTCAAATTATATTTTAATTTTTTATGCACCGAGGATCACGGGTCAAGGTGCAAGTCCATTATAGAATTTATGCAGAGACCGATTTTTTTTTTTTATCTAGTGAAGTGTCTATAAAAATGTGTCCACAAATAGAGAACACTATGCTGCATAAACTCAACATTACCTGTGAGGTGAGAACGTCTTTAGCTTATTTAGGCTAATGACACAAGTGTGCAGCCATGTTGTCACTGAATAGTGAGATCACACATCCCTAAGCTGCCCATTGGTACACATTTTCGGATTATTAGATGAATACATATACTACATCTTGTGGGATTTACATATTTGCACATTACAAAATACACACGGTTTCAGGCACTCACAGTTTAAAGGATATTCCCAGAATCAAATGATTTTTTTGGTTGTGTCATTGCTGGGTTTAAAACCAAATAGTCATAACAAAGGGCAACCCCTTGAGAGCTTGGATATATACATATAATATAAATATTTTCTCCCAAAGAAATGTCTTATTAACTTATTTTCATCAATCTGTTGAATGAATCTTGAAATTATGCCCTGGTCGCTATTTTCCAGAAATTCATTCCTAATTATTGAAGCTTGGGACTTTGACATTAGTGCTACTTGCGCATCTTGATTTGGACATAAGTAAGTACTAACTTGACAACAACTGAAGCAATTTATGGGTAACCAGGGACACTAAATATTGCTTGAGTGGAGTAGCACATATATGTGCCTATGCATTGTATATTGCATTACTGAATTACTGCTGGACATAGATGTGCATATCCTTCCACTAAACCTCCCATGTTTTGAGTACTGAATTAACATTATTTGGAAAATAAGAATGAATAATGCTTATTTCAAGTCATGGTGGAGGAATTATCTAAGAGGTTGAAATCAAAGACATTTTTGGAGAGGTTGGTAGATAAGATCCTGGACTGTGCATTCTCTGGCCACAGAGATTGTTTTATTTCGGCCATGTACTAAGTATTAAGCCCCGATTCTGAGATAGGTGCAGTGCTAATTACCACATGCATGGGTAAATAGCTCATGACTTTAACGAATCATCTGATCATGAGTAAAAAACTGCATGTGTTCTTTGACATGTGCTAATTACCACGTCTGTAGTCCAAGTACATTATTTAATGCATGTGCTATTCAACTCATTTATTATTTAAAAGATATTCACAGAATCAAATGATTTTTTTGGTTGTGTCATTGCTGGGTTTAAAACCAAATAGTCATAACAAAGGGCAACCCCTTGAGAGCTAGGATATATACATATAATATAAATAATTTCTCCCAAAGAAATGTCTTATTAACTTATTTTCATCAATCTGTTGAATGAATCTTGAAATTATGCCCTGGTCGCTATTTTCCAGAAATTCATTCCTAATTATTGAAGCTTGGGACTTTGACATTAGTGCTACTTGCGCATCTTGTTTTGGACATAAGTAAAGTACTAACTTGACAACAACTGAAGCAATTTATGGGTAACCAGGGACACTAAATATTGCTTGAGTGGAGTAGCACATATATGTGCCTATGCATTGTATATTGCATTACTGAATTACTGCTGGACATATATGTGCATATCCTTCCACTAAACCTCCCATTTTTTGAGTACTGAATTAACATTATTTTGAAAATAGGGATGAATAATGCTTATTTCAAGTCATGGTGGAGGAATTATCTAAGAGGTTGAAGTCTAAATCAAAGGCATTTTTGGAGAGGTTGGTAGATAAGATCCTGGACTGTGCATTCTCTGTGGCCACAGAGATTGTTTTATTTCGGCCATGTACTAAGTATTAAGCCCTGATTCTGAGATAGGTGCAGTGCTAATTACCACATGCATGGATAAATAGCTCATGACTTTAACGAATCGTCTGATCATGAGTAAAAAACTGCATGTGTTCTTTGACATGTGCTAATTACCACGTCTGTAGTCCAAGTGCATTATTTAATGCATGTGCTATTCAACTCATTCATTATTTACCACATGAGAAAAATAATGCATGTTATATTTACATGTATGAGAGATTATTAAAAAACAATGGAAAATACTACCTTAAAATATCACCAGACAAAATCAGGTGGTAGAAATTCATGAAGATGTAGGAAATTAAAGAAAAAACCAAAACAATAATAAGAAAACACAGTGCATGCTCTGTTTGAGGTGAAAATAATAAAATATCATATAATAAAGCCATGGACAGGTGAAGCTCTCACAGGTTGATTGCAGCAGCTCACACTTCCATTCTACAGTCTTATGAAATAGATGCAGCACTTTTAGGCCGCTATATCATGTTATGTCAGATCCATGTTCTGCTATAACTAACCATGCAGCATGAAGATTGAAACCAGGTCACCAGGTAATGACCTCAAATGGAGCAGCAACACAGGACAAGAGCCTGGATTGACAGCGTAAAACGGGAACTCATAAACATGAGTCAGCTTGGGTTCCAGAGGATACACAGCCTCAAAATATCACCATACAAAAAATACATTTTCACCATTATGGATACTCTGGAGTCCAACAAGGGGATCCACAGCCGTCACCTCTTCCTAAAAATGCTAGAAGCAAATAGCACTCTTTGCAACAGGCACCACACAGCAGACAATAAGATTGTTGTTTGGTATTTCTCAGTCAAAGTTTAGCAAAGTACTCTGCTAAGTGATAGATATTTTGCAGAGAGTGAGTTACAGCATCTAGTTTCCCCTGGGCACCCACACAGCTAATGCCAGCAAAACAAACATCTGTGCTGCAGCAGGATTTCCTGATATCATAGGGCCAATTGGCTGTACTCATGTACATGTGGTGACTTAGATATACCAGAATGTGTGGGCTGAATCCGGAAATGAAACACACTATTTATTTGCAAATGCTGTGTGATGTGGATCTCTTTATACCGAGCTGGTGTGTTAGTTGCTCTGTACGAAACCACAATGTCATCATGCTGATGAGAAGCAACATTAGCCATACTGTGGTAACACATCACCCTTAAGGTACCGGACAGACAAATCAACCCTTCGTCATCAAGATTACAGTGCATTATGATTGCTGTATCCCAATTTCTATACATGTCAGCAGTACCATTACAGAGTTGTTAGCCCCTATGACATACATGGATTACCGTGGGTATGTGTAACAAATTACATCAGCAGCTCTTCACAGCGATGATGATGTTCATGGAATTCATCTTTTTAACAATCACACACCCTTCCATTACAACTATCATAACTGTTAACTTAGATTCCTCTGACCTCAAGACCTTCTTTCCTGTCTTCCACTCTAGACATATTGAGGATGGTCATGATTGGTTCTTCCCACTTCCCACAGATGGAGTTAGAGCTGAGATGGAGAAATAGTGCCAGTTGCCATGTTTCAGTGCTTGTGGTTGGAAACTCCCTTAGGTACCTGGAATTTCAATGTTTAGATTATTTTTTAAACTTCACAACATCAAGTATATATGTTGATTCAGTATTGATTTCGACCATTATATCATTCAACAAACATGTTTTTCTTTGTTTTTGGTGGTATGTTCAGCATGAGATAGCACATTAGACGGTAATAGTGTCTTACCACCTCTTTGGACAAAACCTCCCCCTCAGGAAACATAAACGTGTACTTCTTCTCCCTATCTGGGTCCATGATGGAAATGTTTGGCAGGTTTCTGCTTGTGATGACTGAGTGATACCAGAGGATGGCAGTAGATTCTGTTTGTCTTGTTTCAAAGTGCTTTGTCCACATAAAATGAATGTCTGCAAATTCCCACACAAGATGGAGTTCCTGGTGTACTGTTAGGGTGTCCTAATAACCCTTTGAGTGTTGCTCTGTATGTTTCTGTTCTCTAGGGATCAAGTTCCACTCTCTAGCAGCTTTCAATGCCTGAAAATGGCCCCTTCCTGATGTTTTGTATTTGTGCTGTTCATTAGGTGAGGTATTTAGCACATACACTAAATAAAACACATTCAGTATTTACCACATGTGCTAAATAATTATTCTATTGTGTTCAGTAAAAACTCATAATCGGTGCACAGTAAAAACTTGTAATCAGTGTTAACGTGTGAAGTACCAAACCCCATGGCATTGGTATTAACCCTATGTTCAAGTGTGGTGCTATTTACCACCTACCTTGTAATCAGGGCCTTAATGTTCCTAAACATGTTAACTAAATATGTCTATGACAAGGGCACTCAAAGTAATTAAATATGGCAATGGGTAAATAAAGTTGTGTCAAAGTATGGAAATATGCCATTGGGCAATGAACAAGCTGAACAAGAAAATTTGTTTATAATGAATGAAAGTACAAAAGCATTACTAGACAGGAGCTCGATTGTGTACCAGTAATGGTTTCCTGGAGCTTCCTAAACCTCTCCCTGATGATGAATGTCTTTATTATCAAAAACAACTGAATGGTGCTGTGCAGTAAGCATTTAAGCATTTCTGGAGTCTGTTTGGATCACAAAGTCTGTTTTTTATGTTTTTGTCAATTTACCTTGCAGTGTATAGTTTATCAATGGAAATGTTGAGGATTATTCCATATCAAATATCAAAGCAATCTAGTGCCCCCCCCCAGTAGTCCCGACGATTCTGCAAATCTCACATTCTATGGAGGGTTTGAGATTAAATTTTAACCTTATGCATAGGGAGTGTCAAAGGAGTGAGAGCATTTAGCAAGCAGGCATGTGGAGCTTTTGTATGTATGATCAAATTAGTCCAAGCACAGACCCATAGATTCTCTGGGGTGCAAACCAGCACTAGAATGCCAATAAAGTGTCAAGCCCTTGAGACCAGTGTGATCCATGTAATTTTGAAAATGACCATCAATTTAAATACACTGTACTCTGAAAGATCTGAGCTTTTCAATGTGTTATTGAAGTCCACCATTTTTGTACAATAATGTGATTTACTGAGAATTGTTGTATCAGACCCGAAATACTAAAGGCACATTTTGAACATCTTTATTGCGTCTAAAAAGTGGACAATGTATAGATTTATCAAAGATACCTCCATGGAAGAGTCACCAGGCACGCTTAAAATGTTTGAAAATTCCAGGAAATTTCATATTTTGAAAAGTGCTTTTCAAGATGTAAATGAAGGACAGATGATTATTGGGTAGTTGAGTGCAACTGTTGTCTGGAACCACTAACATGCATCCATGAATCAAATTCACATTCTGCCCTTTGTGAAGGCATGAAACGTTGAGAAAAACGCAAGAAATCCAAACAGTGTAGGGAAATTGTGATGTTCATCTGATTAAGTGCTATTAGCACCAAGAACGGAAGGGAAGAGCTGACCAGCCAATCAGTGTGTTCCCTTTGATGTCTATATCTTACACTACAGGCCCACAAAGGGAACATGGCAGCTCCCAGCATCTCTCTGCTGTGTTGTGAGGCAAATAGGAAGTACTACAGAAGCGTGAGCAGCCTCTCATCTGAATGACCTTAATGACTGGGTAAAAAAATCTCCCTCAGCCTCTTCTCTAGCAGCTGCTGGTTCACACATTTATTTATTTACAATTTCTTATAGAGGGCATGGCTACCCTAAACGGGCTGCCCAGTGCCAACAGGACTTGTGGAAGTGGAAGTGAACAGTTATTACACGAAAAGGTGGGTCTAAGGATGCTCCCCAAAGCTTAACAAATTACTGCTGGTTCTGAGGGGGAAAGGAAGGGAGTTCCAGAACTTAGACACTAAATAGGCAAATGATTGGCCTCCACTTCTAGCTCTTTTGATTCTAGGGCTAGCCAGGAGGGAGAGATTGTTCGATCTTAGCTCTCTCGCATTTTTATATAGGGTGATAAGATGACTAAAGATGCGTGGACCATGAACATGTTTTACCTCATGCACAATGCATAAGGCTTTGAATTCAATTCTTTGCTCACCAACAAATAGTGAAGGCTTACTAGAGCTGAATGTGCAAATTACATTTTGGTAGGCCCAGCAATACCCGTGCAGCAGCATTTTTAATACCTTGCATCTTCCTGATGACATAAGAAGGGCTGCCTAGGTAAAGAGATTGCCATAATCTAGGCATGAAAGTACAAGGCCTTGTACCACTCTTCTCTGAGTTTCCACAGGAAGCCATTTGAGCATCTTTCTGAGGGCTCTCGGGAGGCCAGAGCATATGCCTGCCCCTTTCTTTGTCTGGGAGGCCATGGTCAGATCTTTATCCATTATTATCCCCAGGCTCTTCACTTCTGGTTTGGGGGAAGGACGATCACCCAAGGACGAGGGCGAGAGCAGATGATGTCAGAGCAAATGATCATTTCCAATTACCATGACCTCCGTTATATCGCAGTTTAGTTTAAAACAGCTGGTTGCCATCCACTTGTTCACCTGCTGAAGACAGATGGACAGTTTCTCAGATGTTAAATTAATTTTGGGTGACAAGGAAATGATGATCTGGCTGTCTTCCGGATACGACACCATGGTAAGGCTGGATGAGCAGATAACATCTGCTAGAGGGCGGATGCACACGTTAAAAAGAGTGGGGATCAGAGATGTGCCCTGTGGCACTTCACATCTGAGCTGATGAACCTTGGACAGACAAAGCCCTTCCCTGACTTGAAATCTTCTATTGTCAAGGAACGAGGTCAGCCATGTTAATGCCCTTCCTGTGATGCCTACCACCTCCAGTCTGTGTCGGAGGACTGAGAGGGAGACTGTATCTATGGCTGCGCTCAGAACAATAAGAATGAGCCCAGCACCCTTCCTGATCTAGTGTCTTCTTGAGGTCCTGCAAGGCCAGTAAGAGAGTCGTCGCTGAGCTGCAACGGGATTGGAAGCCCGTTTGCATTTGGTGCAGGAGATTATGAGTTTCCAAGAAATTGATTAGATAATCGTCCTGCAGGACTTCTTTCTAACATGTGATATAGAGTTTAGACCATTGTTTGGCAGGATTTGTGAAGGAGACGCTGGATTAAGGTAAGTCTATTCTGTTAATTGAAAACTCGATCAACAGATGGTCTCACCATAGGATGGATTGCGAGTCGTTTACCGTTATATTGGGCATATTGGTAAAGATGGGGTCCAATATGTGACCCTTAACATGTGAGGGAAGCATGACCAGTTGGGCAAGTTGAATCACTGTTAAATCTTGCCTGAGATTTAAGGCCTGTGTACAAGTGTTATCGTCCATATGTATATTTAAGTCCCCCAACAACGTGAAATTGGCTGTTTGAAGGCTGTGATCTCCGGGATGACCTGCACACAATCTGTAGCGGGCGCTGGTGGTCGATAAGGAAGCAGACCTGAGAATGTAAATTAATGTGAAAGTTTGATGGAAAACAGCAGGTTTTCACATCCTGCGATGCCCACTGAAGAGGATCTACATTCAAGGTTGTCTTTAAAGATGATAGCTACACCTACTCCATTCTTTCTGACCCGATCAATTCTTATAATCACGTATCCCGGTGGGAGGGCTACTGTAATATCTGGCCAGCTATATTCATTCAGCTATGTTTCTGTAAGAAACATGGCTTTGGTTTGCCAGTCTTTCAACAGGGTAAACAGATCCAGACTATGCGTTGGTAAGAGCCTGCAGTTCAAAAGAAACATCTGCCAGCAGGAGGTTGGCCGATTCGGAACTACATGGCCCTTGAAACTGCTGATACTTGTACGCTTTCTGCAGTGAAGGGCCCATGAGTGAATTTATCACTGGGGCTAAACCTACAGTTGCACGTACTAGGCATGAAAGCCGGTTAAATGGAGTTAACAACCTTGATTAAGTGGTTACTTAAGGCTTTTCAGGGCCTCTGAGGTGTAACGAGTACAATATGGATCAAAAGGGGCAGGGGTTCTGGCCCCTGGCCGTGGTCAGCCGTGGACTTTAGCAGATGAGTTTGCTTTTTGCATGCGAGTGGCGCGTCCACGCATATGGCCTCATTAAATAGAGTGGCAGGGCAGGACAAAAAAGCTGGACCACCAATCAAAATGGCTACTGCTCATGTGCTGTCGGGACCTGGCTCTTAACACAGCTAGGGAGAGCCTATCTCCAACGAAAGCCCCTAAGAACCACCTAGTACGTGTGCTGCTAGGTTAAATATGCTCACATATTATGTACTAATACAAAAATTGTGCAAGGTATCATAAAGTCAAGGTTTTCAAAGTCTTAAAAAGCATCTTAATTCGCCCGACCCATCATCCCGTTCCCCTGCTTTTGTCTCAGTAAAATAGCAGATTATGTGCAAATGCACGAATCGTGCTAGGTATCATAAAAGCAAGGATTTTTAAGTCTTAGAAAGTGCTGCTCACTTTCCGGCCTGTTCCTTCCATGTACCGGGCCTCATTACATAGAGTGGCCTAGCGTGACAAAAAAGCTGAGCCGCCAACCATGGTGAGCACTCGTGTGTTGTTGGGGGTTGACTCTGAACACGGCCAGGGAGAGCCTATCTTCAACAAATGCCCCGTGCTCCACCTCGTATGTGTGCTGCTAGCATAAATATGCTCACAGATTATGTACAAATATGCAAATCGTGCAAGGAATCTCAAAAGTCAAGGTTTTCAAAGTCTTAAAA
Source organism: Triturus cristatus (assembly GCF_964204655.1). Classification (NCBI taxonomy): domain Eukaryota; kingdom Metazoa; phylum Chordata; class Amphibia; order Caudata; family Salamandridae; genus Triturus; species Triturus cristatus. The sequence continues at coordinate 1,059,683,572 of NC_140594.1, read as the reverse complement.
AGCGCTATCTGACCCCACCCACCTTGCTTTTGGTGCGAGGGAAGCACAATCAGCCACAGAAAAGTAGAACACTTTTTAATTTTTTTAGCTGGCTAAGCCACCCTCTCACCAAAAACTAGGGGGCATATTATCAAGACAGGTGATAAAATTATTGCCGCTTTAACGGCAGAAAACTGCCCCTAAAACGGCGATAATGGGCTTGATAATATGCTCTTTGGAATTCCAATTGAAGGTCAGGTTAGATGTCCTTCACATCTAACATAGGCTTCAATTGGAATTCCATAGAGCATATTATCAAGCCCATTATCCTTGTTTTAGCGGCAGTTTTCTACGGCTAAAGCGGCGATAATTTTATCACCTGGCTTGATAATATGCCCCTAGGTCCTTTACTAACAACTGAGTACAGCTCTATATAACACGTATCCCTGTACTACCTTTCGGAGTCTGTACCCGCTACTACTAATGCATATGTTTGGGTTTACATCAACCACCAGCATTTTACCAATGTATCACCATGATCTTATACACAGCATTAACAATAGAAATGTCTTGGCAATCAATATAAATAAATAAATACATTAATTAATCAATTAATTAATTAATTAATAACTAAATAATACAAAAGAAAATGACTTGTGGGTCCCATTTGAAACTCATGAGATCACCAAGAAATAAAATTACTGACATACCTGCAGGGCATGTGTAGCAAATCCATCAGAGTCACACGGTTGTTGATTCAGTAAATTGCCAAGGCAAGGAGAAGTGACATCATGCACGCTATGACCAGCGCTGACTACATAGGTGCGATGCCTTTTCCCACCCTCTCTCAACCTCTTTATTTGCTGCTACCAGTGTAAGGGAAGGGCAAAATGTTTATGCTTCTAAACAATGAACACTGAGAGTACACTGCCAGGGGTATCCAACAGCAAGCTTGGGGTAGCCGATGTGACACACGACTCCTCCTTTGTGATATCCATGGTACGTACACACAGTGCTTAATTTGAACCAGTGGTTTGCGGAACTTAATTGTCTATACTGACACTTATGACAGTCTGGGCAAGTTTATCTAAATTAGAGATTAGCACAACAACAGTTGTTTATTATTTCACAGAACATTAAAAATTACTAATATCAGCTGCCCAAGCCATTATTGTAGCTTTTGGGTGTGGAATAGTCTGAAAAGTCATACTTGTAGGGTGTGTTGATTAGGAGTTGTGTTGAATCTGTCACTGAAGGAACCTATAGGTGCAATGATTAGTGCAAGCTGCAGTGGCCTCCTAACGAGGGCTCCGGCACTTATTTTATTTTTTTTTTACAAATTAAGCACTACCCCTGAGCATGAAATGTATTAAAAAAGCTGCATAACGTTTCTTGTGATCTAATTTTAAATACATTCAGAAGGTCAAAGGGCAAACAAACTCATAACATGCACACTAGTTTTTAATATATAGCAACATTGCTAATTGCTGTTCGAATTCTGGTTGTCGGGTTGACCAAACTTGATATTATCACAGAAACTAAGACAACGATTGAAAACAGAAACCGACAGGTATTTCCATGAACCAGACAAACATGAATATCTCTTGACACGGTTATTCATTACGTTGAACAAACCTGGGAAATTAATATATTTGGAAATAGTCGTGATCTGTGAAGAATCACAGAGAAAATATTTATGTTAATTTGTAAAAGAAAGGGTGCGGTCGGTGGTGTTTATTCTGCTCATGTCAGCCATGAGCAAGTACAAAACAAAGGAACAAGCTTTGTGTTCACAGCAGGGACAAAGAAATTAATAAAAAAGAGTGTGTATTTGCCCATTATTTCTGAATGGGCAACTTTGAATTGCCAGAATCGTTCGGTTAGATAGGAAGCTTGGAAACCAAAATACAGCCTGATTTCGTGTGATTATTTTTCAGTTTAAGGATATTTGGGCAGTCATTTTTTAGACCGAGCTGCTGCGGTTTTCTGTATCACCGTCATGTTATTGGTACGATAAGTTTGATCAATCGCTGCTTCAGGAGGTATAGTGTTTGAATAACACGAGTTTCCTGTTTAGTGGATCTGTGACCTTCAATAATGGGATCCTCGCTCCCCCCTGCCCACCCCCCCCCCTCCACCTGTAGCTGCATGACTCGCTTGGACACAATTTGCATTATTGCCATTTCACGCCTTCTGGATGTGTTAACCACATTTTGGGGTTAGCATATTACAGTTGTGGTGTCAAAGAGATTTTCTGTAAGAAGAATATTGTGATTTTCGAAGAAATATGAGTTGAAACATTGTGAATGTTAATCTGTCTTAAACAGTAAAACACTGAATATTAGCTGCTCTGCTTCTCTGCATCTACGGAAATATGAGGAAGTTTTTTTAGACCGCAGACTTATTGTTTTTTTTTAATGTATTTATTTAAATGGTTAGTAAAGTGAGGGCATGTGATGGAAGGCATTCCATAGAGCTGTTGGAAATAGAAGGACTGTTTCACTAGCCCTCTCTCGCCCTTTGCTGCGGATGAAAGTATACAGCTCTATGGTGGGCCATACTTCTCATGATTACTCAGTTATGGAAGTAGCAAACAACAAGATGATGGACGGAGTTCTGAAACATTTCAACCACTCACCCCCAGTCAAGAGATCTGGGTTTAAACCATCGTTCTTTTGCTCACTATGCCACCCCAGTTTGGTTCCAGCCATATGCAAATCATTCTTGATCCTGCTCCTCGATGAAACAGTCCAGCCCGAACTGCAAGGCCAGGTCCACCCTAGACCGGAAACAAGCATCCTGGGACCAGTTTTGGGGTGTCACCCCTCACAGCCAGGCTAGCTTAAATCCAGCGGCACAGCAAGCAAGAGACCCAAGTCTGGGCATACCCTTGGCCACTTGCTCGCTGTGCCACTGATTCAAGCTAGCCTGGCTGATGAGGGCTGTCACCCCGAAAACGGTTTCAGGATGCATGTTTCCAGTCCAGGGAGGACCTAGCTTGGTAGTTGGAGCTGAACTGTCCCCATGAGGAGCAGGGTCAAGACTCATTTGCATATGGCTGGGTCCAAACTTGGGTGCCATAGTGAGAAAAACAATGATGGATTAAACCCAGATCCCTTGACTGAGGGTGTGTGGTTAAAATGTTTCAGCACTCCGTCATCATCTTGTTGTGTTGGCTATACTCAGTGATGGACGTCATTGATGGGTGCTTTGCACTTTTCAGGGCCTTGTGAATTGGGGGTATCGGGGAACGCTGGGAGCACCGAGAAAGGAATGAAATTGCTCTTTGAATAGACATGTTTTGTTTTCTATCTTGAGCACAGTCGCATTAGGAAAGACCCTGAGGTCTGGACTGGATATGTTCCTGTAGGATGACCACCTCCCTCAAGGTCATTACGGACACTGTTTCCAGTCCTTGACATTCATATGATGAGATAATGAAGTGTGTGGGTGTTGCAGGCTTGCCTTGATTCATTTGAACTAATTAAAATAACACACCAGTAATCAATTATTTGTAGACGGAAAGCTCAATATTGGAAACAGAGTCCATAATGAACCGGAGTGAGGTGTTCTCCATGTGTTCCGGAGCTAAAATCCCAAAACCTGGGTTAGTTTCCAGTATCTGGCAAGTGCAATCAGATGTTTACTTGTTTGATCTCAAAGCATGGCTGGGCATGCAGACTGGGAAATGAAAGTGGAGGGGCGCATGTGGTGGATCTGCATTTATAAACACTTATTTTTACCTCTTACAGATACCAGCACACAGTGGTTTGACACCACATGCTCGATTTATCATAATATCAACAATTAAATACTCATTTTTTTTCTCCAATTGACCTATATGCTTGAAGCCTGTACAATGAAGACAGAGCATGAAGCAGTAGGAACTGTAGAGGTTCTTCAGAAAATAATTTGGAGCCGTTGCCCACATAGAACGCTGTAATTTTTAATTTTTATTTTACGGAGTTTTATATAGTGCGAACTTGACCCGAAGGGATCTGTTATCAGAGCCTTTTACACAGCACCAGTTGCATTACACGAGGACCATTCCTTTTTGTTAGGCATGGGGAGATTAAGTGATTTGCCCAGAATCGCAGGATGTTCAGCGTCATTGCCGAGACTAGAACCCAGCTCTTCAGATTCGAGGTCGACCGCCCTAGCCGTTAGGCCAACTCCTCTCCCTAATAAAGAGTCAATTCACTCCACCAGAGAATGCTTTTCACCATGGAGACAGCTAGCTGCTCATTGGGGAGTGGGCACTTGTGGGCAGAGACATCATCTGCCAATGCTCTTGGTGTCTTTTATGTGATGTAGTCATGTAATAACTTTGTTTATGAGGAGCATAGTGACGGTGCAAATGGCCACTCTTGGCGCTTGGGACTCGTAAACTGAAAGTTCCTACAAAAGCAATTGATTGCAGTGGTCTAACTGGAGGGGTCTAATCTTTTTAGTTGAACACCGTGTTATTTATAATTTACAAGTCTTATGCCTAGGTGGACCACGCCAGCTCAAACATGAACCACTACTGCAACAAAGAACTTTGTGCCAGTGTGAGTGGTGAGTGACGAGTGACTCAGAGAGAGCAGATTCTACAGGCACTGGAGTGATGCTGCCTGTCTTTATCAGGGTAAGAGGCCCTGCACCCCGCTTAAGATTTAATAAAGTTACTGGGAATGACCTACAAATGTCTATTGTCTAATCAAAAAGGGGACACTGTTCCGGCAGAGGGGTGCAACATGTCACCCACTGACTACGAGGAAGAAGAGGGAAGAGTAAAGGGGGAATTGAGGTGTAGAGTATCCTAGGTATTAGGACCCACTCGTGAGAGGGAAGAACAAGTCTTGCCTCTTGTTGCCCTCACACACTCCGAAGGATGTCATGCTTCATCATCAGGCATTTGCTCCTCGTCGGGCTGGCGCTGCAATGCCCTACGGGTCACCCGAAGGGTCACTTTTGCGGAGATCTTTTTAGAGAAAAGCTGTTTGATGCATGCGATATTACGTTGGACTTGTTTAACTTCTGACATTAGTTATGAGTTTGCTACATAACGAGTGTACATAATTCAGCCAGGTAGATGGGAATTGTTATTTTCATCATGTACATATTTCTTTTCAGATTTATTATCCCTTGACGATGGGCTACACCAGCTCGAAATGCATTGGGATGGGATAAGAAACAAATGCCACTTTTGTTGATCAATATGATACGAAGTAATCAGGTGGGAGGAAGAATATCGAATACCACCATTGAACAATAAAGAAATTCAAGATAACTTCGATTGATAATTATTTTATTTAAATTTATTAACACAATTTACCCCTTGCCCGAGGGACATAGGCAGTGCTAAAGGGGATGAACCCGAATTGGGGAACGCTACTTCTATTTTAGCCTGTTCACACTCAAGAATCAGAAAGTGACACCCTTTATGCATGCTACTAATTGAGTACGATTCAACACAAGATTGGAACACAGGGAGTGCGTGATCCTTTATACATGTAACATTCAAGCTTATCCCTAACCATGGCTAATCAGACAAACTTGGGTCCAATACCCAAAACCTCTTCCTATTTTGCAGTTTTTTTAAAAAACTTTCTCCTTTAACTCATATTGAACTATTTTGTAACTACTGTGAGTTATGGCGATTGTCCTCCTAAATTTGGAACAGCTTTACAAGTCAACTATATTTCTTGTTTTACCATTTTCTTAGTATTTTATTCTCTTTTTACTTACACCTAATATAGTCCCTTAAGTAGTCTTTACATGTAATGTGTTTGGTTGTGTTCATATAAATTATGCCTCATGCATTATTTTGGGGGACCACCTTGCTGCTGAGGTCCATCTACCAAGATAAGCCATGTTACCATTATTGAAGGCTATTTATCTTTGTGGATGGGTTAGTTTGGGGTGCAGTCACATCACATGTCCCACCGAGACTTCGAAATCTCTCTCCCACAAAATGGCAGAACCTTTTTTTCCACTGGATCTGATAATCAGACACCTGACGTGCTTAGAAGAGTTCACTTGACAAAGATTAATGGTAACATCGTAAATTGGTATCAGTGTCCGATGTGCTGTGAAACATGCACCCTGCATGAGCCAGATGGTTCATTAATGACATAAGTACATACACATGATTTCTAGAAATTGCAACCCCCTCCTACAATGTCTCCTCCCGATAGGGGATGATATATCACAGGTTAGTGGAAAATGAAGGAAAGATTAGGAATTCTTTTGCGAAAAGAGATGACCTGCTGGTTAATGAAATTTAAAAAATACATTTAACCGCCTTTAAAAATGTTACTTTCACAAGTCAGCAAGCTGTCAATTGTCAACAAGTAGAGGAACAGAACAGGTCATCGCCGACACCGCTAGCTTACCCTAAAAGATTTTCTGATTGAGTTCCTTGTTAAAGATGACTTAGCGTTAACATTCACGATAAAAAGTTCATAATAATGCTCCAGAATTCTGAATATTTTCACAAGCTCCATTGAAATTGAATGGTTTTACCTACATGATTTTAAACATTTATAAAATAATGGTTTAAATCATGACACTTTATAAATAATGATCCAAAAATACATTTTTTACACCTGATTTAATATTATGAATAATCTCATCACTCAAAGGAGCCTATCGCTGAGGCTAACTACTTGCCCAACATGCATTATTATAATGACTATGAGGAATTTTCTTTTTCACCGATGCCATCAACCAACCTAACCCAGTTGGGAAAAGAACAAAACCTCCTAAACTGTGACCAAGGAGGATTTAGAAAAGGGATTGTTAACGCAGATCCGTTCATTATTTTGCACATCAATGATAAGTGCAGCATCTGGAATCATCTGCCTTTTTAGTAGATCTTATTGGATTTCTCCAAAAGATAAAGGTAAAACTCATAAAAAGAAATGCCAGCTAGTTTTTGAATATCTTGATATCTCTTTATTCAGACACTTCCGCTCATGTCTGTACTGGGGTGATGGGCCAACTCAGTGTGAAAGCTTTTATCAACAGGGCTAACAACAGTGATGTTTGTAACTTCCACTGTAATGTAATTACTCCACAAACTGTTGTACAATTATGTACTGACAACTTGTCAGGATACTCACTAGAGTGACAAGACTCAGCCTTCTTATGCCAATCATCCTTCCTGTGACACTTGCAGTGAAACTTCGGCATTGGAAACTAGACTCAACATTCTCTTATTAAGCCATCCACAAGCTCCTAGGAAGCGTGTAATATTGATTTGGGACTGCACTTTATTTTTTTATATTAATTTTTTGTAAACCACCAGACATGTAGTCATGCAACTACCATCGAGGTATAAATTGAGAAGAAGGCGTCCACGGTGGTGGAGGTAGAGAGCAGGAATGAAATTCCGACTCAGAGCAAGGTGGCGTATCCCTATTCAGTATGACCCTAACACTGCTCTTGGTAACCCCAAAGATGAAGATAATGACCATCTAAAGAGTTTTTTAGGAGTTATCTGAACAGGCGGTGTGAGCCGCCACCTTCCAGCTGTGGTCCAAGCCATTCTCGGTTTGGGACATTTGACATCCAATGACTTGACGCCATGATTTTCCCATTTCAATCTTAGTTGATGATGAGGTACCGATTTATCAATTGAAGTTTTCTCACGAATAATAGGGGCTAGATTTTTAAAGGCCCTGGGTCCTTCTAGGGATTTTGCATTTCATCTTGGATTCCACTGGGAGCCATTCGAGAGCTTTCAAGGCGGGTTTTGTGTGGACTTGTCCCTAAAGATTGAGTCAAATTTAGCCTACATGATTTTGCACTTTTTACAGCCTGTCAATGAGCTCTTCTGGTAGTTCAGTGTAGAGAAAGGTATTTTAGTACTTCACTTGAGCTCTTGACAGTTGCAGAGAACAGCCTACTGTTGTAAGATTAGGGCTTACTCTACTGAAAAAACGTCCGTCAATTTTGACAGTCACAAAAGAAGGAAAACCACGTAAATCCTGGTTTTATTATTATTTCTGAATGAGGCCCTTGATTGATACCAAGCAGTATCACACAGGTGGGGCGACATGCAGAATAATGAGTTTTAAATATTGTGCTACCAAAAATATAGCACCTAGGAAATGACCTATTCAAATAACTTAAAGGTAATATTATATAGATGTGTTCACTTTATTAGCATTTCTGTATGTGGATATGAATGGAACGAGCCTAGCTCCAGAGGACCAGAGCTCTGCATTCTTGCACAAATTACATTTGAAAGTACAAATCTTTATTGCAATCGACTTTTTATATTATGCCACCAATAGATTCACAATATTCTAATATTAAGATTTCAAAATGGTTACAAGAAAATTGCATTGAATTGTAAAAAAAAATTGTGAAGTTGTCTCATGTTGCTTAAATATACCTTAGGCACCGAAATGCCAAACTTGGCAAGCCGTGCCACACTGCGCGGCAGGCTGCCCACTACTGCGTCACCCCCAGATGGCCTCTGCCTGTTTTGAGGCCTGGAACCAGGAGGAGAGCAGGCACCGAAGTCGGTGTTCTCGCCGAGCTGAGACTGCTCGTCAGACGCAGGGGTGACATGCAAATGCTTTAAAAAAAGAAAAACCACGCACCGTCTTCTAATGCGCTGTATTCTTTCTGATTGTGAGAACTGGCACTCACGCTGGGCAAGACTGGCGAAATTGCGCTCGCAGCTGGAACTTGTTCCAATTCATTAAAACAAGAGCACGCTGTCTGCGGCACCTGCAGCCGCGCGCCAGCCGCGCCGCGCGAGGGGCGGGCCTAATGGAGCAACATTCGAAACCGCGTTGATAAAAGCTTGCTTCCTGTCCGCTTCAAACACGCAATCAATACGGTCCCGGGAGCACAGTCGGGCGGATGCTTCACCTGAAGCACATTAGGTCAGCGACCGGCGCTTTTCGGCTGATTGTCCCCCGCTGAACCCGCGCCCCCTGAGAGGGAAATGGATTTACTGCTTGAAATGAAATAAAGTCGGCCTTTTTGTCAATGAGGGCGGTGGTGGCGGTCTGCTGAACTATGCAGCAACCTTTGTGCCTGACGGCGTTGAGCTGCGCATTGCAATTACATCTATAATCATCAGATCAAGAAGCTGAAACAGTACAAATGAAAATACACTGGATTTTGATCTCTTTTTTTAACTATATTCCGGTGTATAATATGCAATGCTGCCAAGGGGGCCCTGTACTATGTTGCATACTTAAGACAATCATATCCTTTTTAACTAACAGCACTTTAGTCAAGTGTATTTGCCCTCATACATAACAGCCTCATCTCTCCCCTCCACATCTGTTTTCCATCTGACACACTCTTACCGCACCTTCTGTCATGAAACTGTACGTACTGCGACCCCCCAAATGAAAGCGGTCTGCGTAAACACCCCCACCACTTCCTACTGTCTCAAGGGGCCAGATGTAGGTAACTTCAATGTAGCGAGTCCTTAATAGGGATTTTTACCGAATCGCTATTAAGGACTCGCTAAATGGAATGTAGGTAGGAATTGCTAAAATATTAGCGATTCCTTAACATTCCTTAATAACGAATCGATAATTGAGATTCGTTATTAAGGAATACCTACCCATTCTTTCCTATGGGCTAGGAGGCCCATAGGAATGAATGGGAAGATATTCACTATTAGCGATTCGGTATTACCGAATCGCTAATAGCGGGAGCTATTTCAAGGGCTTTGGACACCCTGTTGCACCCCTGAAATGTGCATGTGTGCACATGTGGCGCACATACATGCCCTAAGGGGCTACTTAACATCAACTTGAAGTTGGTGGTAATTAGCCATTCCTTAAGGCTGAAGTGCACTATTTTTAGTGCTACGTACATTGCATTTAAGGAATCGGTATTTCCGATTCCTTAAATGGAAGAGCAAAATAAGGAATCGCTATTTTGCGATTCCTTATTTTGCAAGTAGGTTTCAACTCACCTACATTGCACTCAGCCAAATACCGGTCGGTAACGTACCGCTCGGTATTTGGCCACCTACGTCTGTCCCAAGGTCTTTAAAATACATAACAAAACAGCGCACGTCCTTCCAGTCAACCAAGTCCTCCATCAAGATCAGTGGATTACTGCAGCAGTAATCATATGGGCCCTACCCCAAGTTCCTCGGCCCATTCAAAGTCAATGATTTGACCTCTTAAACCTTTTTAACAGAACCAGGTTAATCAGCCACCTCCATATACCGTTACCAGGCAAGCTGTTTCACAGTCTGACTGTGGTCAGGAGTAGAACTTAAAGTACTCACGGCCACCCACATCTGCAGTAATACTCAAGGGTCTAAAATGGTTGTGAGCATGTTGCTCTCTTATGAGCTAATTCCTGAACATGCCAGGTAGTAGGGTGTCCTCACACTTTCTTGTGTTGTAGGAGTGCTCTGCAAAGTCTATAACTAGCATTAGAACATTGGAATGTTGTGAGCTCCATTGAAGACAATGGAGTGCTCCATGCTTTTACGTGCTGGTCAAGGCCCGCAAAGCAACATTCCAATGTTGTTTTCAAAGTCCTCTGGGAGCCCAAGGGAATTTAAACCCCTCAAACTCCGTGAGGCTTTGTTTTATTTGTTGGAACATTCTGCCATGTAGTGGCAGAATGTTCTAATAGCCTTATAGCCCTTCGTAGCTGGGCTATACTGGCTATTAAAGTTCCGCTCCCTTGTTAAAGTCCCTCGATTTCGGCTCGGGCATTTAACGCTGGAGCGGGCCTTTAGTAGCTGGTATAGCCCGCTACGGCGGGCTATAAGGCTATATTAGAACATTGGCATGTGGAGCACTCCATTGAAGACAATGGATTGCTCCGTGCTTCTACGGGCCGGTAAAGGCCTGCAGAGCAACATTCGAGTGTTGCTTTTGTTCACAGCAATTCATGTGAACAAAGGCCTCTTGGAGCTCGAGGGGATTTAAAACCCCTCGAACTCTGAGAGGCCTTTGTTTAATTTGTTAGAACATTCTGCCCTCCAGTGGCAGAATGTTCTAATAGCCTTATAGCCGGGCTATACCGGCTATTAAAGTTCCGCTCCCTTGTTAAAGGCCCTCGCCTTCGGCTCGGGCCTTTAACGCTGGAGCGGGCCTTTAATAGCCGTTATAGCCCACTACAGCGGGCTATAAGGCTACATTAGAACATTGGAATGTTGGGAGCTTCATTGAAAACAATGGAGTTCCCTGGGCTACTAATGGCTGGTAGAAGTCCGGAGCCCCAACATTCCAATGTTTGACTTTGTTCACAGCTGTTGCTGTGAACAAACGCCTCTCAGAGCCCGAGCGTATTTAAACGCCCTCGGGCTCCGAGAGGCGTTTGTTTTAACTAATTAGAACCTTCTGGCCTCTAGGTGCGGAATGTTCTAATAGCCTTAGAGCTCTCGATAGCAGGCTCTACCACCCATTAAAGGCCCGCTCCCTTGTTAAAGGCCCTCTCTTTCGTCTCGGACATTTACAGTTGGTGATGGTCTTTAATGGCCAGTAGAGCCCACTACGGTGGATTCTAAGGCTATATTATATACTTCTAGCAAGTCAATAAGCAGCACCTCATGGAAACACCAATGAGGTTTACAGATTTAAATCTGGTGTAATCGGAGCCTCACACCATTGGTACTTCTCTTGCTGTTAGTTAAAATGGGGCATGGATCCTGTGTCCACAAATCTGGCTTCTGCTTCCCCTGCTTCTAAGTGTCAGTGATGTGACACCATGTATTATATACATGTGTCTGCTCTGCTTTTAGTAACTGCAACCCGAAACCGCTCCTAAATTTCTATGAGTGGAGATCCCTGACACAGGGGAGAAGATCTCAGCACACGTATGTATACATATGAGTAGTGAATATGGAAGGGACCAGGATAAGTGGTGATAAAAGAGGACAAATTACAACTAAGTGGGAGAGGTTTATGAAAATATAAGGAGGGGTTCGAGTTGACCTGCTCATACAAAACGTATGCTCACAAAAGACTATATAATTGCAATTAAACAAAATGCACTTCTGAAGTTACTACAGCACTAAAAGTGTCAAGCATGGCTCAACTGTACTACAGCCAAGTCTGGTAGTAAGTCAAGCACCACACATAGTCAACCACTGGTACTGCAACACACTCCCATAGAAAACAATGGAGCTGAGGATTTAAAAAAATACCTCATAGGAACTAGTGTGAAATAAATTAAATTAACACTTTAAAATATAAAATTCTATCTGTCTATCTATCTATCTGTCTGTCTGTCTGTCTGTCCGTCCGTCCGTCCATATCTATCTATCTATCTATCTATCTATCTATCTATCTATCTATCTATCTATCTATCTATCTATCTATCTATCTATCTATCTATCTATCTATCTATCTATCTATCTATCTATCTATCTATCTATCTATCTATCTATCTATCTATCTATCTATGATAAGTTATACCTAATTGATTTTTAAAGACTAATAATCTCCATAATATAAAAAGTTGAATGAAACTTTTTTTCCTAAACGTAACTTTTTTTTAACTAAGGGCCTCATTAGGATGACGGTCGGACCTACGTCCGACCCCCATCGATTCGGAAATGGGACCGCCCAACTACAAGTCAGCAGCCCGCCAGCCCAATTATGATGTAACCGCCACCATGGCAGTCACAATGTCTATCGTTTGTATTGCGGCAGATGTTGCGGGCTCCAGCACACGCTGCAATACAGAACATGGACATCCTACATTTCCCTGTACTACGTGGCAGGCACTATAGGTGCCCCCCAAGACCCAAAGCTGAGGCCCAGGGAGTAAGGGGGGCCTGCTACGGTCCTCCAATGTCCCTTTCCGCCAGTCTTATCATGACTTTAATGGGCATTGTAAAACTTACAGCAGTGCCTGGCAGGCACCGTCACCATTGTAGGTATTACTGCTCCGAATCCGTGGCGGTTGGTCTCTCCGACCGCCACCAATCCGCCCGTCATCATTATGAAGCGGGCGGAAATCCTCATTGTGATGGTGTGAGATTGCCACCGATGGGCTGTCGGTGGCAGGCCCACCATCATCATAATCATGCCCTAAGTACTGAACTGTAAATAAAAAGGAAAATGTTTGCAATGTTAAATATTTTTTTTAATTATTGTTTTAAAAATATTATTCAAAATTAAATGAATGTATTTATATTATTTCACTATTTAATATGTTTTTAATGTGATCAGTTCATGTGCTATGCATTTTTGCTTATTATTTTGAGGTTAATAATATATGCTTCATATTAGTTTGCATTACATTATACATTAAAATATTTTTATTGATTTTAACGACCAGTTTATTTTAGATTTATTTTTTGGAATAATAAGTTTTATTCATTTTCCCTATGTTTCTATTAGGGAGATTTCCAACTCTAGGGCGGAGAGCTCCACCAACAGGTGATACATTACTATTAATAACTTCACACATCCACCTCCTTGATATGAGGGGGCGAAGACATGTAACTCTGCTCCTAGGAGTACATCTCCACTCACAAATCGTGAATTGTCCAAAAGGGACAGTTACACCTAGGTGTTGGAGTAAATGTGCACATGAGTAATTATACACATGTATAACTATCTTTGTGAATCAGGCCCAAGGAGCTCTTCTGAGTAGTGATAAGAATGCAACATATTGTGTGTAGTACCCATACAATCGGCAACTTACATACAGTTGAGTTCTGCATCAAAACAACAGGACATTGGAAGGGTAGGTGTATTGACTTAAAACAAGTGAGCAATGCTGGGTGAATATGGATTTGAATCACAAGAACTCAATCTGCTGCAGAGGCACCAGGGTATCAGCAGGATTCGAACAATAGTAAAGGATCGCCACAACCAAAAGCTGACAACTGAACTGAAGACACCACTTTCCCATTCATTGCATCAATGTGTGTGCAACTCATGTTACAAGACAATTCTTTAAAGCAAAAAGTACACCATTGGGAAGGCTGTTTAAGGAAAGGCTGTATAGTAAAATGCCTTTCAATGGAATTGTTAAAATTAACAAATCTTGCTGGTGGTTCTCTTAAGGAGCATAGAAGATACGCTTATCAAGTACAACAAAGACATCCATTCTGTGAGTAAAAAGACATAGCTAGAATCAGTTCTGTTGAGGTGACCTGACCTTTTGGGAAGGGGTGCAAATATCAAGTTGAGGATCAATTTATATAGCACATGCATTACTTCCAATAAGAGCTAAAAAAGCAGCGAAAACCACAATAAGTATTGATTATTGGTATCAAGTAAATGGTAAGGGGAAAGCTATTAACAGCTATGAAATATCTAGTAGCTTAGTTTCACAGGCGAGTTGTTCAGAAGAAGATGCGAGGTTTGATTCATAGCTGGAGCAATTAAAGAAAGCCTAGCTGATGGTAAAGAAATATATTTATATCAAAATTGTCTGAAATCATTCTTAAAGGCAAAAGCTCAAGAAGAGAGAAAGACGCAACCGATAAGACAATATTCCTTTCATAATGATTTCTTTACGTATAGAGACGTATAACTTGATTATGAGTCAGTGAAGGTATTGGTATCATTAGATACCAAAATTAAACTCCCTTAACCAACAACAAAACTGTCAATCCCAAAATGGAGCAAATTTGAGCAAAAGCTAGGCAGAAGAAATCGATACGTTCACAACAGGGTTCCACCGTCAAGATCTTTGCTAGTTGCACTTTGAAATAGCACAATGATTGTTAGAATAATGCCAGCCGATCCTTGAACAAGGCATACCCCAGGCTAACATTTTTAGAAATTTGAAATAAAAAAAGTGTGATGAGGTGAATTTAGGGCTAAAGCTTTAATGAGAGAAATTAAATAATACAAATATATTGTGCAAAAGGGACAAAAGACAAATTCATAAAAAGATAGAGCTGCAAATGTTGGTGTATGGACTTGAGTTTGGAAGGGCTTGATAAATGTTTAAAAGTTCTGTACTGGTGTTAGACCTGCCAGCCTTAGGGTAGTCTTTCCCCAAATGTTATGCATTCACCACTCCTGTTTTTACTGAATGAGTTTTTGCTTGCCTTATGACTCTGTGCACTTTACCAATGCTTACCAGTAGTAAAGTGCCTGTGCTCAATCCTCAAAATATAGAAACATTGGCTTATCTCCAATTGGCTTATTTAATTTATTTATAAGTCCCAAAATAAGTGGCCTGTAAATTAAATGCCACTAGTGGGCCTGTAGCACTTTTTGTGCCTCACACATAAGTATCTCTTTCAAACAAGTGTCAGGGCTGCCATTGCAGCTTGTGTGCGCAGTTTTAAACTGCTATTTTGACCTGGCAAAATAAACCCTTTGCCAGACCCCGATCTTCCTGTTTCATACATACAAGTCACTCCTAGGGTAGGGCCAAAACAGCTCACAGGTCAAGTTGCCATGCGTTTAAAAAGTTGGATATGTACTTTCAAGTTGTACATTTCCTGGTGTGAAAAATGAATTTGGTTGTCACTACTGAAAGCCTGCCTCTCCTATAGAATAACATTGTTGTCAGCTTACATTTAATAAGCTGCAACTTCCACATGGGAACAGGTAACCATTTCATGTTTGCTGTCTTTGGAATTTTAATGAAAAATCCTCTTTTATCGTGACATAGGATTTTAAATTAGAATTTTGAAAATAACACTTTTAGAAAGTTGACATTTTCATGCCTTGGCCATTTAGTGTCTATAGCCTGTCTCTGGGTCACATGACTTGGTGGAGCTCATACTTGGGCTTTTTGCATTCCTCCTAGATAGCCACACACATTAGAGAGAGCTTAGGTGTGCCTGGGTGGGCCATCAATGACAGGATGGGAAAGCAGTGCTGGGCACAGCCCTACTTACACTTGAATGGGCTGTGTCCTACCTCCACATAAAGGGCTGCATACCCACTGTAGTTAGTCTGGAGCCAGGGCAGGTAGGCAGGAAGCCTGTGAACTACATAGGGAAACCTCTTGAAGGTTCTCACACTTCAAAAGAAGGCCCAGTATAAATATTGGACCTCAGACACCAAGCCTTCAGTACACATCTGGACCTGTGCCAGGAAGGAGGACTTCTGCTGAAAGGACTGCTACTCTGCAAGACTTGCTGTAGGGACTGCTCCCCTGCTGTGTTAACCTGATGCCCTCTTACCTGGATGAAAAGGAGTGGACCTGCATCTGTTAAACTCAAGACTCCAGAGTAACTCCAAAGACTAGTTGGTTGCCTGCTGACAAGAGCCTCAGGGACAAAAGGCTCCAACAACCTTGAACTCAGCAGCTGGACTCCACCATCTCTGAGCCCTACTCTGTCACCCCAGTCTTGGACTCTTGAGAGTGGGGTTCTCCAGCCCATCTGTGGATCCAGCAGAATCTATGCATCTCCTCTGCTGCATGACACAATGCTGAGCAGAACCAACGCATCGCCCATTCTGCGAGGATTCTCTTAGCACAAGGACTCCACTTTGACCTCACAGGTGGCATCTGAAAAGCAGCTGTGCAAAGCTTCTCCAACGCAGGCCCTCGCATTGCAAATCTTTTGTCGATGGCAGTCTTGATGACAACATAGGTTCTCGCATCGCAGCCTCACATCTCTTCATAACTGATGCACCGCCTTGACTGTGCAATGCAACTTTGATGCTGGAATTCGCAAGCCCTCGTCAACGGGATTCTCGACGATGCAGGACCTCGCATTATGACTTCACAGCTCTTTGGAACAGAGGCCTTTGCAACGCACCCTCAGCACGGCTCTGCAGCCAGGATTTAAGGTACTCATGTTCAGTGGGCTTAACTTCTGGTGCTGATAATGAACTTTTAACTTTATCACAAAACTGTGATACACAAAACACATTTTCAAGAATTTATATCATAATAAACAACATTTTATGTTTAGAAATATTTCTTTACAAAAAACCCATACAAATTCATGGGAAAAAAACGAAGGTTTAATATTAGTTAGAGTTAGGGAAACTTGCTTTACTATTCTATTTCCATACAAAGCCAACTTAAACTACACAAACCTTAGGAATTGAAAAGCTAAAGTTATAAAGTTATTATTTGCACCCCAAGAAAAACATTTACTATTACTCGTGCACCTCCATACATAGTATTGTCAACTTGCTAACCAGCTTAAATTAACTATAATTCTGCCCTCTACCATGCACAGTGTTCTCATAAATGATGTCATTTGAGATGTCATGAGTGTTGTTATGAATGCTATGATTTACCATGGTATAAGTGATATAACATGAAATGTTATAAGGAGTGCAAAGCACATGTTATAGTTAATTTAGTCTGGCTAGCAAATTGACAACATTGTGTACGGAAGTGCACGAGTTACAGTACGTTTAGCGCTGGGTGCAGATTATGACTAAGTTCTAACTATAAACTTTTCAATTTCTAAGATTTGTGTTGTTTACATATATAAATATCACTTTCTTTCCTTCTACAAGCGGATTGCTTACACATATAGTGTCCTACAATGTATTTTCAATGTTTTACATATTTAATGTGTTACAAAAATGTCTACGGAATACCGTGGTAATACCTGAAAACTACCACACCACTTACAGCTCTCTGTAAACTCTCTGTAAACTGCTGGAAAAATATATGAAAAAATATAAACACATTTCTCTACATATTACCTTTTAATAAAGTGGTGATAGGCAGTGAACAACAATAAAACCTACAACTTACCTATATTGAAATCCCTAATCCACAACACACTCCATTGCGGTTTGCCTGATCTTATAACTTTGCCTTGGTCCGGTGCAAACAGATATCCAAAGTTGTCGCTTTGTAATTTATGGCGCTATTTTCACTAAAATCTTTAAAATTGCCTAGCTCCAGTTCTACTGGTTGAATTTTTATCGATTTAGTCTTGTTTTATTTATTAAAAATTGATCTATTTTTCTAAATCTGGTATTGGATCTTATTGTTGTGTATTGACACTGTTTTACTGTTTGAAGTGTTGCACAAATATTTCAAAACGTTTTTTTAGTTAAGCCTGACTGCTCTGTGCCAAGATACCAGAAGGCAGAGCACAGGTTTATTTAGGGTTGGCTTGTGTCTTCACCTTGACAAGTATTGTGGTTTCTGCTCGAGTAGGGTTCCATCCCCCTCACCCAGCAACCCAATTGTTTACAACTTGGGTATTCTCTGTTTACTTCTGAAAAGTGTTTTAACTTTTTGCCTTGCCTAGCAAGATGTCTAACAACCACCAAATGCTATATTTTTCACTCCAATGCAAGTGATAGCATTCAAAGTGGAAACAGTTGGGCTGAAGTTGTGGATGCAAGGTTTACTTGGGCACGTGAATGTAAGGAAAATAATAGTTTAAAAGGATTGAAAAGAAAAATCAGGCAAATAAATAGGTTTTGGTGGTGTTTGTGTCTAAAAAGGGGAGTTATTACTGCAGTATAATCTATTACAAATAAGTATTAAAAAGTAAGCTAATTTCAATGTAGTTTAATGCATTGGGAATAGAGGCAACTACAATGTGGTAATGATAGATTTTAAAATATTCAGGGCCTGATTCACAAAGATAAACTTACATGTTTGTGTAAGTTTCATTTGTTTTGTAAAAAAAAACCCTGCATTTTAATAGTAAGTTTACAAATGTGGAGACTCCGCAGTCAAGGCAGAGAACCCGCACATAAAAAGATACAACATGCCTATCTCCTGACAATCCATGGTTCTCTAAATCAGAAGCGTGATGTGGCCTAATAAATTTACAATAATAATAAATAAATACATATGACTGTTGGTCTGCCGATGTTTCATTTAAATGCTCCAATAGTGCGACCAAAATGAGCAACCGTAGGGCAATAGTTTCCCAATAGCGTCTGACATGGAAAGGAAGGATTTTATTTTGTGTGTTAGCTGCGCCCCTTAGCTGAATAATTAGGACTAATAATGATGTCTACAGAATATGCACCTGATGCCTTTTTCTCAATGGTGTGTTGACAGAGGCAATCTTTAGTGTTAAACTGCTGGATTAAACTTTAACCCTAAAGCTGTGCAGCATGTCTAATTGAGGTTTTTAAAAACCCATTCAAAAAATCAAAGTTTAGCGAACTGTGACATAATGTGCATCACAGTGCAAGGGTCCAGCAGCCGAATAGTAGTAAACTCTTGGGTTGTAATTGGTTGAATTGAAAATGGTCTCAAGATTGGAGATGCAGATGTTTTATGCAAATACTGACTGCATACTCAGATTAAGTGCCTGTCACTTAACAATTATGGCACTTGCTAAGAAAGCCATGAAAGCAAAGTAATATTTTTTAAAGCAGCATGAGAATTTTCATATTTTTTTTATAAGTGTGTTTTGATATTCCCAATTTGTTTCCTCCTCGGTGGTACATCTTTTCAGCATCAGTCAAGCCATATAACTGACACTTTATTTTACATTAATGACGGTTTTTTAATTTGCGCAGTCGTGCAACTGATGCTTTCAGAACCTAGAATTCCTTATATGTAGGATTATGAGTTAGTTTTCATTCTCTTTGTGTTATTTGAATTCAATCAATGAATGAGTATATAGCGCCGCACTGTTACTCCTAGGGGTATCTGGGTGCTGAGGTAGCGAGTAGGTGTCCAAAAGCCAGGTCGTGAGTCACTTTCTGAAAACTGTGAGGGAGGGTGCCATCCGGAGGTGGAGATTAGGTCATTCCAGGTCTTGGCGGTGATGTAGGAGTGACCCGCTGTGATGAATGTTGGGGATGTGTGCGAGGGCGAGTGAGGCAGAGTACAGGTGTCTCAAGGCCAGGTACAAATTCAGTCGATGGTTGTGGGAGGGAGGTTCATGGTTGTTAAGGGCTATGTAGGCATGCGTGAGAATCCTGAACAGGCATCTTTTCTGGATGGGGAGCCAGGGGAGGTTTCTTTGGTGAGGAGGGATGTGGGTTCGTTTGGGAAGGTCCAGGATGAGTCTGACGGCGACGTTCTGTATGGTCCGTAGTGGTCTGAGGAGCTGGGTGGGTATCTCAGCGTAGAGAGTGTTGCCATAGTCGAGGAGGCTGTTTATAAGGGCCTGTGTGATGGTCTTTCAGGTGCTTATTGGAATCCATTTGAAGATTCTGTAGAGTGTGCGAAGGGCGTGGAAGCAGGAGGAGGTGACTGAGTTGACTTGTCGTCATGGTCAGTTGGCTGTCGAGAATGATGCCGAGGTTGCATGTATGATTGGTCGGTGTGGGTCCTAGTTCTTCTTGTCGGAGTTTAGTTTGGGGAATCTGCCTCTCATCCAGTCTTAAGAGACTATGAATCTTTGTCATTGTTCAGTGCTACCTGACTTAACACGGATACATTCATTACTATCGACTTATTGAATTTATACTTATGTCATATTCATTTATCTAGATGTGTCTCCTCATATGTTGTGCTTGCTTTCTGTAATGCATAAATGATAGGGATGAGTACAACCAAAATCCTTTAAGTGAAATTGTGCGAAGTTCACAATTTTGTCAGTGATGAATTGCAAACGTTGTGGCCTTCAGATAAGTTTCATTTTGCCACCTAGGCTGCTGTGAATCATTTCTGAGAGGATCTTCTTGTGCTTTTATAATAAAAACGTTTACCATTTTGTGAAATTTGCCTAACTAGAATCCTGTAGTTTCTTAAATTCATAAACTATGTAGGAAATATTTAATAATCTTTTTCACTGAGAAAAATTGGCATCCATTTTTGATAAATTTTAGCTATTAATTATTTTCAACAATTTACTGTTTTCTATTGTAGGAATCTACTGAAAGGCTGAATATAGAGTAGGAAAATGGCAGGTTTGTCTAATGTATGTGGTTTTATCTAGTAGTTTAAAATCATTAATATATCCCCCTGTCAAGGTCCTTTTAAAATTAGCTTGCTTTTCAATTTAAATTTACACATGTCTTTCTGAATAGTATGAACCCATACTCCTTAATACCTAATTTAATTTTCCACAATGGACAGCACTTTTAAATGTCAGTTTTTGAAGTGTTGTCTTTATAAATAGAAACTACCCCCAAATCCCGGACAAAAACCTTTAGCTTTGACAATGCAATCACTGGGTGTTGACAATAAACTAGCATACTTGTTTGTAATAATGTTTCCAAAAACCTGCATTCAACAACAATATCCTGTAGAAACTCCCACCTAACATTATAATAAGTCTTTTCACTTTCAAACTGAAAGTGACAACAGGTTAGGTTGCATTTTCTTAGGCATAGCTACACCCTAAGACATTGTTAACTCCACATCAAGATTATAAATATATGCTCTAGGTGATAAAATCATGATTCTGCTCTCTCACTAATTGAGTTGGATCAGTATCTAGTATTTTTGCTTATGCAATGCAAATAATTTGTGATTGCAATTAAGTAAGGTAATTGATCAGAAGACCCCATTTCTCTCTGTCTGAATCTAGCATTGGATGGGACATATGCTTGCTTGCTTCATGATTTTAGGTCCAGTTTCCACAATTATTCGAAATAGTGTCAGCAAGATTGGTGAAAATGACTAACTGAATTGTTTGGAAAATTCATTGGGTAATCCTTCAGGCTACTCACCTTCTAACTGGGCGGATCTTTGATGACTTCATTAAGATTAAATTATGTTATTGGAGCTTCTATTTTGTTCTATCTATTATCTAGATTTATAAGAAAATATTTATCTAATAAATGACATACACAGTCTTTGAGTTGATGGTACTCTGTTATAAAGAAATCTTCATGTTGACATTAAAGGGCCATGACATTTCCAATCTTCATGCAGTGCTCATAAACTTCTTATTCTATGTTAGCTCTGCCTTTGCCTCAGGAGCATAGAACATTTTGATTAAATTTTATTGATCCACAGAAAGTTCGTGGTAAAGGAACGCTGCATTTTCAGTTTTATTCACAAGATGATTCTGAGGTACTGATTGGTAACTAGCAAGCTGCTGTGATATTTTTATGTGGTTAGTTCTGCCTCAAAAATATGATAATCTTCCCCTGACCATTGTTGCAAAAGATCCCAGACATTTGGGATGAAGGCAGTGCCCTTATTCTCTTTCTAATGACCAATGACTTTGTGAACATAGTTCCATCTGGGTTCAAAATTCAGGAAGGACTAGTAACTCTTTGCCTAAAGTTCATCTTACCTTTTGTGTGGCCTCTGGTTAGTTCTCAAACTTAATATCAAATTCTTCTGTAGTTATAAAGATGGAGCCATCTATCTACGTTTTCATCAGTAATTCATTACTTCCTAGAAAGTAGGCTATGCATGAAGAGTGCTTGTGTTGAAGGCAAAAGTTATAATCTCAAACGGATTGATGGTGAGCTTTCAAGATGTCTTGGAGAGTGACAATCTGCTCTTGTGTTTGTTGATTTGTATACAACTAGTTTTAGTAGTTTAGTTTTAGATGTTCTGGCAAGGTCAGGATTTGAAACAATGTTAAAATCTTCTTCTGTTAGATATGGAAGTGGGGCACCAAATAGAGCTCTCATAAATTGGCACCATAAAATTCTGCTCTTGTCATTGCGTAGTCTACTGGAATTTTTCCTCTAATCTGCTTTGGAACACTTGGGTTTCATGGTTCTGGATATTGTGACTATTTCTTGTGATAAGGGCCACTCCTTTAATGGACATTGACAGAGAGGGAAAAAATATTGAGGTACTCATAGAGTAGACAATACCCTATTTAGCCTCAGCACATTACAGATGAATTTGCTAAATTCTCAAAATATCATATTTTCATTCTTTCAAAGCTCTTGTATTGACACCTTAAATACATCTACCAGTCAGTCCATTCACATTCCATGACTTAAATTTTAGGATCCCCAAAAGTCTTTTCTTGGTGATAGCTTTGAATTTAAGATATGTTTGCCTAATTCAAGAAGGGCATTAACATGAGTTCAACTTTAAAGGTGAGGAAACATTATCTTTGATAAGTTGGCAGACAGCTGAATTTCCTTCTCTCCCCAACACCTATAGTACCTGTGAGTCCCCTCCTTTGCCAGAGGGATGAAGATTGCAAACACACTGTAGATTGGACACGATGCATTGAAGAAATCATAGAATAGGTTTAAAATACAGGATCTTGTGGTCGAGTAGTTTTATACTATGAGTTTTAGTTTTAATATGATATAAATACTTTTTATTACTCAATTTCTGATTCATAATTGCAGGGAACAGAACTGGATAAGGGTGGTTCCCGTTTTAGTGGATAACATTGTTTGCTGCTACCTCCATTTTGAGTGCTGTAAGAAAGGATATCATTTTTCTTTCTGGGTTTGCTGTCTGTAAAACTCCTGGTGCTATGATAGTGCTGAAGAATACCACATTGAGGTATTCTTTTCCACTAAATGACATACTGTGCATTGCGTTCACCTCATTGGCTTCTTTAACTGTCTATGAAGCCCATGGTAGATGGTGTAGAAATTGCACTGGTGGTTTTAAGTGTCATATGTTGCCCAGAGTATGAATTAGCATCACACATAGATGTTACAAACGTGTGGTTCCAGAATGCATGTGAGAAATTAGGCCACTGGTTTAGGAGGTTAAACCCTACTAAAGCAGCAACCCATAACCATGTAAGGGTGATGGCACAACCAAATCCCAAATTAACCAGTTCTTAACCCTCTGGTAGCTTGGCATAAAAGCAGTCAGATTTAACTTAGAGTCAATGTTTAAAGCATTTCTGCAGCACTTCAAACAGTAATAAAGTGAAACACATCACAAGAAAATTTCCACACTAATTTAGAAAAATAGATTAAAATGTCATAAATAATGTATGACCATAATTAAATCAGTAAAAATATTTTAAAGATTTAAGGGGAAATAGCACTAAAATGCATAAAGCACCAACTGTGTTTTTCTGGCTGTGCTAGATTGGGACAAAGTCACAAGTCCAGGTTTAAGGCAATGGAGTGTGGCCGGTTGCAGGGACTCAGTTAGGCCAGCTGAACAAAGTACCTTAAATCCTGGTTGGGGAGTGATGTGTACTACCACATGAGGATTCGTTGTGCAGCGGCGATTCCTAGGAGCTGTGAAGCTGTGGTGCGAGGTTCTGCGTCATTGCAATGCTGTTGATGAGCGGCTTGTGATTAAGCCTAGGCAGAGTTCGCGGAAAAACTCTGCCACACTGCTCGGAGCTCCGCACATGGCAGTGCCGCTCGCTGTAATTTTCAGCGCTGGGTGTTTGTCCGCGCTGTGAAATTATCGCGAACGGCACCATGCACAGCGCAAGCAGGTACTGCTTCCTTTCTGCCGCTCGAGTAGATTTTCTACTCGAGCGGCAGCTTTTTCCACACGAACTGACTGTTTCTCAATGCGAGCGGTTGCGAGCATACATGACCATTCGCTTTGAGAAAACCGACCACCCGCATTGAGCAATCTCAACGGTAGGTGTATGTCCCTCGCTCGCACTCGCCAACTTGATGATGATGAGCTCGAGTGAGGAAAAAACTCTGCTCCATGTTGTTTTTTAGAACTCTGCGAGCTCCGCTTAACGTGAAGAGGGGAAAACTCTGCAAACTTCGGAGCGGAGCAGAGTCCACCACGCAGGCTTACTTGTGATGTAAAGTCTTGTATCGAAGATGCATAGCACACTGGCAGGTTGAGGAGAAGCTGTGGGGCTTGAGATGTGGAGTCCTGCTTCATCGTAGAGGATGCCGTTGATGAAGGGCTTGTGATGTGAAGGCCTGAGTTGAGGATGCATTGCTCAGTTGTGATACCTCGGAGGTTGCAGACAGCGATTCGAAGTCCTGCGCTGGGGATACGTCACTCAGCAGTCCCAGTGTGGAGTTTGTTGAGGCTATGCTCCATACAATGGAGTTTCTGGGAGGCAATGCATGATAAACTGTCAATTCTGGAGGCATTACAGTTGAGCTGGCAGAGCACCTTCAGGCCCACATTCTAGGATCTAGGACTGGGATGGCACCACTAGGCAGGGCAGGATTCAGCTGGCAGTGAACAAGTGCTAGGTTGAAGATGGAGGAAACCTGTTCTGTCCCTGAGGCTTCTGATCAGGAGACCAGTGAACTAGGCCTTGGAGTCACTCCGGTGGTCCTGGGTTCAAGATGGGGTTTCAGTCCTTCTTTCTCAGGCAGGTGCGCAGCAGGGCAACAGAGTGGCAGTCCTTCTTGCACCAAAGCAGCACAGCAGTCATTCTTCTGAGTCTTCCACACGTCCGGATGTGTACTGAAGAGTGAGTCTAGGTCCTATTTTTATATCTGATGCCCCCTTTAAAGTAGAGGTTTCTACAGGTTTCTCTTTGAAGTTCTTGAAATTTCCCGACTCCCCTACTCCAGCTTCAAGCTTTATGAGGGGAAAATGGAGGGGTTACAAGCCCTATGTGTGAAGAAAGAGTGCAGCCTATGCAGTTGCAAGTGGGGCTATGCCCCGCTCCGCCCCACCATCCTGTCAACAAATGTCCCAGTTAGGCAGACCTTACCCCTCTATTGTGTGACTGTCTGGGACAAATTCACAAAGTCTGCCAACTACACCCAGTCATGTGACTTAGGACAGATTGCAGCCTCAAATGGCAGGAAAATGCCAACTGGTATTTTCAAAATTGAAATCTAAAATGCAACTTTACCATTAACGAGGACTTTTAATTACAATTTCATAGATACCAAACATGAAATTCTTATCTATACCCAATCAAAAAGGAGCACTTATTAAATGTACTAAGGCAACCCAATGTTAATGCATGGGACAGGTAAGTCTCACAGTAGTGTAAAACAAATTTAGGAGTTTTTCAGTACCAGAACATATAAAACTTAAAAGTAGTCCAAACTTTTAATTACAACGCACCCTGCCCCATGGGTTTTCTAGGGCCTACCGTAGGGGAGACTTATATGCAATAAAAGGAGAGTTTAAGGCTTGTCAAAGAGGTTATATTGCTAGCCCCAATTGATAGTTTCCAGTGCTACCTAAGAGGGCGGCACAATAAGTGCTGCAGGTCCACTAGTAAACACAAGGAGATGATGGAAGGAGTGCTGAAACTTTTCAGACCTTCCCCCCCAGTCACAGATCTGGGTTGAATCCATCATCGTTGTTTAGCTCACTTCCCCATCCCAGTTCAGACCCAGCCATATGCAAATCAGTCTGGACCCTGTTCCTCATGGGAACAGTCCAGCCCAAACTGCCAAGCCAGGTCTTCCCTGGACCAGAAACAAGCATCCTGGGACCAGTTTCGGGGTAACACCCCTCATCAGCCAGGCCAGCTTTAATCCAGTGGCAAGGGACCCACGTTTGGGCATACCCTGCCAACTTAGGGCGAACAAAGCAAACAGAAGGAGATGATAGATGGAGTGCCCAATAGTAGCATTTAATTTATTGGCCCTGGTTATATGGCATACCCATCTACAAGGGACTTATAAGTAAATTAAATATGCCGATCAGGTGTGTGCCAATTGTACGATGTTTAGAAGAGAAAGCACAAGCACTCTAGCACTGTTTAGCAGTGGTAAAGTGCACAGAGTCTAACAAAATGAATTCAGCAAATATGCAGTGGTGAAGGACAGAAAAAAGATTTAGGGTGCCTCTACAGAGAGGGCCAGGGCCAACAGAGCATCATTGTGTTCAGTCAGGGATACAGTTTAAAAGTGTAAACGTAGGCAGGGACATGTGGCAAAGAAAAACTATAATAATATGATGGGTAAGTCATCCCTAAAGTGTGCCGTTTAACCTTGTATGGCCTGATTTTTAGTATTTAAATGTAGGGGGTGCTAGATATAAGGGAAAGTATGACCCATAGTGAAAAGCCGTTCATCTCTATTTAGGTAAAGCTACATTTTCCATGAACAGTCTAATATGAATAAAAGTCACTCTATTGCATCTTGGCCTCAGAAAATGTTAAATTGACTCTCCAAAATGATTGTCCAATTAGTTTTAGATAGCTAATTCTCTGCTGGAAGTAGATATTTGATAACTGTAGCGGAAAGGTACCTTTAGAAAAGTGTAACCTTGCTCATAATGGTTTTTCCACACAGCCCTACTCTAGAGACTGAATACACTAGCTGACTGTTAGCAACCATCATCCTTGAAGGCAATGGGTTACCCTCTGGCAGCAGGAAGGCAGGAGTTGTGTTTACACTGCCCACCTAGCAAATAATTGATTATCCAGAAGTAGACCAGGAAAGATGGAAACACAAAGAGCAGCTTTCACAGATCTTCCTTTATAGTGTAGGAAGGGATGTTTTAAAAAATAAATATATTAAATTTTTTCACCAATATTAATTTCTAAGCAAAAAAAATCTACCATGAGTACATTTGTATTTTAATTATTATTTAAAAGCTATGTCTCTAAATAATAAAAGTTTAAAAATATAATTTAATGTTTTTTAAAAATTAACCGTTTTAAAAAAACGCTTCTGACCAAAGGTCTTGAAATGGTTTCTGACTGAATCGGATTCGGGCACTCCGACCTCCCGAGTACGATGGTTCCGGATACCATTCGATCAGACTCCCTTTGACTTCAATTGGAGCCTGAGTTCCAACCGAACAGACAGGCTCCCATTGAAGAAAGGTTTGGGTGTGGAAAATCGTGCACCGCGTGGCGGGCATGCCTTGGTGCCTGCCACCAAGATATTGGCCTGTTAGGGGGGTCCCATGGGTACCCCCACGGGCCCAATTTGGAAGGCAACAGGAGAAGGGGTACTTGCTACGGGCCCCCAAAGTCAGATTCCGACAGACGAATTATGTCGGACAAACCAAATCGTAAAGGCTGTCTGAATTCAACATCGTAATCGATCGGTCAGATACGCGGTCTGTAGACCTGTACCAGTCTGCTCAGAACGACTCGGTTCTTCCGAATGCCATCTGGAAGCAACTCAGAAAGTCCCAGCGATTTCCAAACATCGTGATCAGTCATTCGGAAAGCTTTCCAAATTGGTCGGAAAAACAGGTTCCGAATTCCATTCAGCAGACCCGAATCCGATTCGGAGCCTTTACGACTGACATCCTAATCTAACCCTATGTGTGTGTTTGTGTGTGTATCTTTCCCAGTGTCCATTGCCACTGGGTAGTTTTAGTTAGAAAGTTAGAGCCATGGTTTCATAGATAAATATGTTCACTAAACTTTCTAAAAAAAAGTTCATCCACCTCAGCCCCTTCTTGGACAGTTTTAAAGTGATCTGTCAAGCTGGGGGATCCGAAAACACGTTTTCCCCTGCAGTTTTCTATAGGAAAATTAGACACTGCTACAGCCCTAATGGCTGAACGGAATTGCACCAAATTTGTCAGAAAGCTAGATCTTGGTCCTGAAAGTGTGCTATTTGTGATTTGGTGTAAATCTGTGCAGTAGTGTTTTAGAAATTAAGGTTCAGTTTTATGTATTCGTCACACTGTGGAGTGTCCATGGAACCAACAGATCTAAAGATAAGATCTGATTGTCACCACATCAACAAAGATGTGATGGCAGTCATTTTAGGACTCGGGGACTCAGTCCCCATTCCTGAAAATAAGTTACAAAAAAATATAGAGGCGATGGGTATGCATACCCTGCTCTCTAGGCCTGATGGGGGGTCCCAGAGGCTGAGGGAGGGTTGATTTTGTATTTAATTTTTGGTGTGGGTTGTGCAGGCTTCCCTCCTTGAGCCTTGGAAAAGCCCCGGTGACCCCACATGCCAGGTCTGTGTGCAATTCTTTTATGGAGTTGGCATGTGGCCCCCTCCCCAAGCCATACTATGACCCTGTGGATCCCGTCACCTGGGAACATAAGTATGGATCGCTCCTTTGGCAGGAGCGATCTTTTGGTTTTGTCCACTGCTCACTAGTGGCTGCCACCCACCAGGGGAGTTGGCAGGGGTTGTGGGGGCACTGGGGTTCATCCACGGTCCCCAGTGAATCAAGAACTGTGTGCATCAGTTGGGCACCAGAGACCTCTCCAAAAAGCAAAACATAGGAGACTCCTGCTGGGTGAGCAAGAAGAGGCCACAGGGACCATGGGGCACTCCACATGGCTGCCAATGAGTTTTAAAGATGAGGAGGCTCCAGGTTGGCACTGTGGCACCCACCAAAAAAACAAAAAGTGGCTGACTCCTGCCAGGGGAGCCTGCACTGACCACAGTGGTCCTGGGGTTCTTCCCATGACCACAAAAGATTTTAAAGATGTGGGTGCCCTTGTTGGGAAGAGCAGCACCGACAAAAAAAAATAAAAAAATCTAGAGGACAAAGAATAATGAGCTGCTAATTTATTATTCAATGCTCCGCAAAGAGGCACCCCGTAAAGCTCTTAGTGGGCTAATTTAAATATAATTTCATGCATGGTGGTGCCCTATACAGAACAGGGGCCCCACCAGCATTTTTTAAATGTTGTGTGGGCCTGGAGGGAGTAGAGCAGCCCTTCCAGAAAGACTTAAACAAAATAACCCTATGTTCTGTGGGGTCTATATAACATGTCCCCTGGAAAAGCTGATAATTGTATTTATCATTTTCAGAGCTGGGGCTTTTGCACTTCAGGTTGGGAATCATGTGGTTGGTTTTATGGCTCATTAAGTGGCTTGAATAGTGTAAAAGAAAAAGTCCCAGACTTGTTTAATATTGTTTTTATTACACATGCTTTATTTAAATATTCATTGACAGACATTGTAATTACCCAATGTAAAACTAATAGGCCTACTTTTTATGTGGAACAATCTAGTCTCAAGCCAACGACTGTCATCTGCACACATAGTTACTCTTCAATTCAAAGATTTATAATGTGTTCAGTGCCTCTACACACCTATGATGCATCAGAAGCACATGCGTTTTATAAACACTTACACCCATTAGACGGACACACTATGTAAACTATAAAATAAACCAGCAGCACTCATTGGATGATGTAATCAGAGATGTCATCAATGATGTCATCAAGGATGTCATTTGAGAAGTCATCAGTGATGTCATAAATAAGTAATCTGTGAAGTTATAAGCAGTGCGTGGTGAGAGCACAAGCTGTAGTTAGCTCTGCTAACTCTAACTGGTGAATGTCTGTGGTTTTTACGAGTTCGAAATGTTAATGTTATCACTGACCTATTCACCTAACTTTAACATTAATTTAACCTTTGTTTTTTTCAGTGATTTCCTAAGGTTTTTCGTAAATAAAAACAGATCTTTTTATCACATTCAACTATAACGTTACTTTAACTTTTGGTTTTATTCAGTGAATTTCTAGGTTTTTTTTTGCCATAAAGTAGTATTTTATTACCATACGTAAAGCCAAGCTCTGCAACAAACCCTCCACAGGCAGCCAACTCCACACTGTGCAGGGTCTTTGGCCATGCACAGCAAAGAATTGGCAACAGAACCTGGCCATTACCAACCCACCCGGAGGCAGCCAGCCCCACGCTGTGAATGGTCTTTTGTCTAACCAGGTCCTGCAGCTAACTCCCTGCAGGCAGCCACCAAGAGGCAGCCAACCCCACGCTTTGCATGGCATTTGGTCATGCATGATGTGAGGTTAGCCACAGGGTCTGTGCTGCAGCCAGGCCCTGTTTCCAACTCCTCACTGGAAGCCAATCCCGCAATGCACACAGCCGTTGGCTGTGCGCAGCGGAGGTTGGTTACAGGGCTTGGCCTGCCGCCAGGTCCTGTGGCCAAACTCCAAGCAGGCTGCCAACCCAACAATATGCACAGCTTTGGGGTGCACAGTATAGGGTTGGACTTTGGGACCACATTTCCTGGGGGCAAAACAAAGATATTAAGGAGAGGAAGGCATGCAGCCCCCCTCCCTGGGCCTTAATAGTTACCGATGACCACATCCCCCAGGGCCAAATACAATAAAAAATGTGAAGGGGCCAGGCGGCTCCTCCTCCCCAAGCCATCTTGGGCCCAAGGACCACAATATCCTGGGTAAAAATCTAAGGAGAAGGGGGCATGCAGCCCCCCTCCCGAGCCTTATAAGACACAAGGGACCCCCATCCCGCTGGCCAAATATATTGAAAAAGGGGAGGGTGACTGGGCATTCCCCCTTCCCTGAGCCTTATAAGGTCCTGGAGAACCCATGGACCCCCATCTCCCAGGGCCCTCATTATTTAAAGGTGGTTGCCCCAGGACCCAACCAGGGTACCCACAATGCACACATTGGGTGTCATGGGGGGGGTCCCCGGACCCCTGTGGCCCCAGCTGGCTCCGCGCATGCTGCGGGAGCCGGCATTGCACCCACCCAGAGAATCAGCTATTTATGCTGCTGACCCTGGGCAGGAGGAATATCATGTTCTGTTTCCCTGTACATATCACTGTGGGCAGGGAAACAGAATAAAATTCTGCTCCCAGCTGGCCGCAGCATTTTTAAAGCTCCCACCCACTGATAGCAGACATTGTGTTTGATCCCGTTTGGCGTGAGATAAAAAAATGCTCCCACCAGGCTGGAGCCTCACAAGTTTCTCTGTCCGTGCAGGTGCGGGTAGGGAAACCACTATGTTCCGTTGTTGGGCTCCCGGGGACACGGCATGTAAGCCGGCCATGGGGGATGGGGTCCCCATGGCCATTAACCGGTTAGGATGTGGCCCCCCTCCCTTTTAAAAAGTTTATCGACTGATGGATGGGTCCCCTCCCCCTTTTTGACATTTTGATCTCAGGTGTAGGCATCTTGGGGCCTTTAATGGGTCAGGGGTGGAGGCCATGTGGCCACCCTACCTTTAATGAAAGAATTTAGCTCTCAGGATATGGGGTCCTGGGGCCTTTGGAAGCTCAGGGAGGGCATTGCATGTCCCTTCTCTTTTTTGGACATTTAGTGGCTCCCCAGGGCCTATAAAGACTCAGGGAGGGGGTGATATGGTCCTCACTACTGTCCCGATGGGCCATACTGGGACATTGCAATTGCAAAAGTTGCTTTCAAACCACATTGGATTGCTGGTGGGAAATTCATTTCCATTGTTCTCTCCCCAATGGGTCTCACAGGATCCCTTATTAGCACTTTGAATTAGTTGATTTTATACCTCTTTTTAGGCTTCCAACATTACTGAATTTGAGATTTTATAAAAGTCATCTTTTTTTCTTCTTTGTCTCAACTCCTCAACAGTACAGTCTCTCAGAGCCTTTTCCTTTCACCTTTCCTGAGGAAGCATCTCAGTGGCAGCCATAATGTAGGTACTTCCCCAAACAGTTTTTCTACTTTTTACCTTCCTTCTCTTCTCTTGCAGCACCTCTCCCTCACATTTTAAACTCATCATTCTTCAACCTTAGGCTTTTGAGGTTATGACAGCATTGAACCTCTGCTCCCGGCAGCCAAGATATCTCAAGTCCTATCTCAGCTGTATCTACCTCATTTAAAAACTTGTCTCCTCTCAGTAACAAACCCTACCTCATGTATAAGCAAGACTCTTCTCAGAAACAAGCCAGATCTCTGTAGTAAATAAGACCTATCATAGGAATCACTTTTTGGAGATACTAAGTCAGATCAGTGAACTGTCTTAAAGGCCCACCTCTGGAACACTGGAACTCTACAGGATCCCATATTCTTCTCAGCACCACACTGTTTTCCAAGTTATTCTCTTCTCTCCTTTAACCCTACCCTCCACCTCACTATTATTGCTGAAAATCTAGAACAAGATTTTGTGACCACCATAATTATTGCTGCAAAAACGTTGAACATAGTCTCCTGCGGGAGCACCCCAAACTTCAAATTGCACCCCATGAGTGCCATGCTCACACCCATTCTGAATGACTCCACCTCTTCTGTGACCTTCCCAGATGTTTGGAAACATGCAAATGTCCTTCCATTACAGTAGAAACCCTTTGTGGACCCTTCAATGCTTGCCAACTACAGATCAATCTCAATTCTACTATTCCTAGTTAAGATGTTGAAAACGATCATAAACAGACACCTCACCTCAACAACCACCTAATCATCAACACCACTCAGTCTGATTTCAGACCCAACCACACACAGAAACTGCCCTCAATGCTGCCGTGGATGACATCTGCATGACTCTGGATAGAGGAAACATGGCAGTCCTCATTCTCCTAGACCTCTACGCAGTATCTGACACAGCCTCTTGCCCCATCGTCATTCAGCGCCTACATGACATCAAAATCCAAGGACACGCACTCTGATGGATCTGCTCCTTCCTGACTAGAAAACCCAGCCAGACACCTAGGCACCATACACCTCGGCTTCCCACAAGTTCTGCAAGGATCCTTCCTGAACCCAACCTTCTTCAATGCATGCATGATATCAGCATTATCCTCTCTAACAACATCAAAGTTTTTCCTTTGCCGACACATAACTCATTCTCTCCCTCACAAGAGAAATGCCCAGTACTCTGATTAAGTTCAATGCCTGCATGACTGAAATTGCCTACTGAATGAAGACCAACTATCTAAAGCTGAACACAGACAAGATCGAAATAGTGACCTTCGGGAAGAGCACATCACCATGGGACTCCACCTGGTGGCCAACAATGCTAAGAATGCCACCCAAGCCAATGCCTCTCCTAAATCGTGGAACAACCTACTACTACACATAAGAGCCTCCTCCTTACTTCTTGAATTTCGTAAGAAGCAGAAGACCTGGCTTTTTGAGTAGTCACAGTAGGCCCTAGGTGTGGCTAGACTCACACTTGCTCAGTGCCAGGATATCCTCCCGGATGATAGGGTGCTCTACAAATCTGCATAAGATAATATAACATAACACTGCTAATCAGTACCACAACTTGAACGATAGTGAAATAAAGACTGACTTGATGTTCTTCTCCTGCAATACTTCTTTGTAGCAAGAACTATTTGAGAGTATCCTTTGATTTCACCAAAACTTAAATCCAATGCAGTCAGAAATTAACCTCCTCCCCCTCATCTCAGATTAATGCCAGTCTCTCCATCTTTATTAAATGGAAGATAATGGTACAGGCTATTTGTTTTCTGATATTCTCTTTATACCCAGTCATCTCCTTCGACCAATCCCTTGTCTTGTCACATACTTCAACTACTTAATTCCCTCCTGAATCAGGTCTTCTCTCTCCTGCTACAAACACCCCCTACTCCATTACTTCATCTGAGACATCTTCATATATGTTCCT
Organism: Triturus cristatus; assembly: GCF_964204655.1. Taxonomy (NCBI): domain Eukaryota; kingdom Metazoa; phylum Chordata; class Amphibia; order Caudata; family Salamandridae; genus Triturus; species Triturus cristatus. The sequence goes on along the minus strand of NC_140594.1, from coordinate 1,059,649,700 downwards.
TCACCCAAAAGGCTTATCTCCCAACTTTTTTCCCAACCTTTTCTGACCTACTGTCTCCCAATAGCTTTAAGTCCAACTCTCCAGACAACCACTACTGGCATCCTGCCCACAGTCGAAAAACACCTCATTGCCTCTTAATGACCTTTAACTCATTGACAAAGACCACCCCCCTATGTCATCCCATTTGAGTGATACCCAACCTTTAGTCTTCTAATGGATGCTACCAGAACCCTAATAAACAAAGTTTATCTTCCTTTGAAAGATTGCGATCTCATAGCATGCAAACGTTTTAATTAACTGTTCCCTATGAACCAATCCAAGAACATCCTATAAGAAAAAAAGACATCAGACTTATGCTATGCGTCACCTTAAGCTCACACCCAAGTCTTTGCCTGGAAAACACACCCCAATTGACACCATTCCTTATCCCTCAGATCTTATCACCTCATCAAGATTGCTGACTCTATTCTGAATCTCAACCTCATTCTCTGATCCTAATGGATACTTGGCTCTGCGATGCATCTCAGCCTATCTAGTGACTACTCACCTTTACACAAAGACAGAGTGGAAAAGATTGAATGTAGAGATGCAATTATTTACTGCAACTCTACCTCTAGGCGGCTTATATCCTCTGACCCTCTCAGCAACTTCCAATGTCTCTCAGTGAAAAATAAGCTCTTTGTCTGAAACTCACCAGAAATCACTTTAATTCCACTCATCTGGCGGCAACAGTGTATTCATTGAACAATGCATGCCACACATCACCACTCAACTCACTGTTTCTCACTATAATATCCTTTGCTGGAGATTTCTATTTACAATGGGGCAAGCCGAGTAATAGCACATCCTCCTTCTTTGCCTCCTTTCTATAGAGTAGCTTTGCCCAACTCTTTTAAAACCCACTCACATGAAAGAGGCCTCATTACTGAAAGTTATGTCTCTACGTATGAAAAACTGATCCAGCGCGAGACCCGGGGGGGGGGAAAAAAAGCGAAGGCAAATTTTAACAACTTATCCTCCTTGCGTCGCAGACTCGACTCTTCAAATCGACGTCACACTAGCTCATTCACACACGCAGTCATTGGTGGGGCCCATAACACCAACACTCACGAGTCTCAGCTCACAAGTCTGCACACAGGAGGGATGATAAATCAAGCGCTGGACATGTTGGGGAGTACCTTATTACCTATTGGGAAGAAAAGTTATTTTACAGAATATACATTAGCATCACCACCTATAGGATCCTAACCTTAAACATCAAGGCACTCCATCACTTGGTCGACGGACCAATTAGTTGCACTGGTTGATGGTGAATTAGAACCAGCTAAAACACATTTAAGTTTCAGAATCCTCTACTCTTTCCATTGAAAAACCACAAACTCGTAATTTCTGTTAATCAAATATTTTGTTTATCTAAATATTGTTTGCAATTAATATTAGCATTTTGGTCAATCAAAGTTTAGAGTTTTGTTCAATCAGCACAAATCGCATGACATTTATATTTACCTATTCTTGCTATCTGGATTCTTCCTAATTCATTTGGCTCTGCATAACCGAATTTAGCCGTTAATTGTCCAAATAAAGCAGGCCAAAACTCAAAGTCCCAAAGATCTCCAAAGGACCAGAAATCGTGCAAGCATCTGTTGTCGTCTGTGGGGTCAATAGGGGTGTGCATTCATCGAAAACCGCAGAATGCCAGCCCATACCTATTCTACTACCCTTTTTATAATGACATTCAGAATAACATGAAAAATTCTTAGACTAAGGAAGCAGATGATTGGTTCATTTGAAGAATTTTGTAATATCGTTCGATTTCACGTCAATTGAGGTTCTCAAGGGTTTTGCTGGTTCACTTCCTCTGTCCATGTTGTCCTTATGCAACAATGTATAGTTTTGCTTGTATTTCCCGATTGTTCATTTAGCCCAGATTTTACTGACTGAAGTTTGGCAGTCCTCCATGTTCCTATCCTTGACCAGGAACACTGTGCCTTGAGGTTGCCTGGAGGTCTACGGAGCCATCCGAGTCTGCGCAGTAGGTATCACGCTCTCAAGACGGTGGCCACTTCTGAACTCCATTTTGGACGCCATGTTTTGGTAGGCCCAAATGCCAACTTAAGCGAAACAAACACAAAAGAGTAATTAATACAAAGAAATAAAGATTCTAATGTTAAACCCTCACTAATCCCTTTATGTATTAGTATCTTCCTAGCTTTTAGCGACATTTAAAGTAATAATACTCCCCCTTTTGGTCCAAAACGGTAACGCAAACATCACAAAAACATAAATCGTGCAATATCCTATTACCACACGTACTATTATTAATATGCGTACAAAATTTAGTTATTTGAGTTATTCTGCCATGCAAATAGCAATAAGTCCCATGTGTAATTGGTGTTTAATAAAGGTGCAAATAGTTGATTAATATAACACAGCAAACAGTTAGTCAAATTAAAATATAAGTAGGTTATGTAATTAGTATTTTCATCAGGCCTGGGCGTAGTGGGCGTAGTGGGGCTACGTGGAGCAGCGCGTAGTGTGCCCAAATCTATGCACACTTGCGCGCTCCGCGTAGCCCCACTACGCGCCGCCCGCCTTCCGCCTGCCCTCCTTTTAAAATAATATAAAGTATGATAAAAAAATTAAATAGAATGACTTACCTGCAGCGCGGTGTCTCCGGGGCTCCCTCTTCCTCGTTCACAACTTCTTTTCACAAATGCGCATGCGCGGACGCCCACGCATGCGCATTTGTGAAAAGAAGTTGTGAAGTTGCGCTGCAGGTAAGTCATTCTATATAATTTTTTTATCATACTTTATATTATTTTAAAAGGAGGGCGGGTGGGAGGCGGGTGGTGGGCGTCAGGCAGCTCTGCTTTGCCCTGGCGTGTGTGTAGCGCTGCCTGCTACGCCTACTTTGAAAACTGCGTAGCAGGCAGCGCTACATACACTCCGTGGGCGAAGTGGAGTGCTATGCCCGGGGTTAATTTTCATGCAAAATAGAGGAGGTATACAAAATTTTGCCCAACTCTTTTAAAACCCACTCACATGAAATAGGCCTCATTACTGAAAGTTATGTCTCTACGTCAGTTGCAGGCCCAATCATTGTTTCCAAATGATTTCAGAAAACAAACTTCATGACATTATCACCAACATCAAACCTTTTGATGAAACCTCAAACCCTCTTCTGGCCAACCTCCAATAAAATGTGTAACACTCTGGTCCCCCATTGGGTCAAGTGGATCAACTTTTCCCTCACTCAAGGAGTTTTTCCTGACTGTTGCAAACTGGGCCAAATTACACCCCTGCTAAACCTTGTGCCAAATTGAAGACCTGAACAGCTTTTGCCTCATATCCGGTCTCCTGTTCCAAAGCAAAACTACTGGAAAACGATGTAAACAATCAATTGAAATTTTTTGGTCAGAAAAACAATCTCTTACATATCTACCAATCTGGCTTTTGGGCTTGCTAGACTACAAACTGCCATCTTACAACCTATATTTGACGTACCTTGTACTATAGATAAAGAGGACTCCTGCCTGCTGGTCATCCTTGACTTCTCTGCGGCCTTTGACACTGTGGATCACAACACTCTTATTCGGGCATTAAATGATTACATGGGTTTTGACATCAGTATACTTATCTGGTTTATTTCATACGTAACCAATCAGTCCCAGCTCATAATAATAAGCTATGTCAGAGACTCTGGCCTATCATACCTTCAAGGCATGGTGCACCTGAGGTCGGCACTCCGGAGGACATTACTTTGGTCAGCAAAACACTTGAAAAAAATCTAAACCTATATGATCACCCATCATCTCAAACTCAATGATTTCAAAACAGAAACTGTGCGTAATCTCCTTGCAACCCTGTCCTGTCCAAGTCCATGAATCTGTTCTCTCTGCCAACATCATTGGATATATAATTTGTTAACCATTGACAATGTCACACCTTTAGCTTTCATAATTGACTCATGATTAAATCTTCAAAAATATTTAATCCCCTTACCCAGCATTTACATGCTAATAATCAAATTTGTTTAATTCAAGGTATCAAATCTGTTCTCAGAGTTCAACACCTCTAAGTTGAGACCCAAGCACTGATCTTATTGAGACTTGACTATGTCATCTCGATCCTTTCAGTTAATCCCAAAACTCACCTAGCTCTACTAAACACATCCTTCAATTCTGCAGCATTCCAAATCTCCAGCTCTTTACTTAAGAACAAAGGAAAACTTAATGATCATAAGCGAACCAGTAGTGACAAGATAATAAATTAACGAGTAGTCCCTTACTGGAATAATATGAAATGATTAAATCAAATGACACAATCAATGTCATAAACTTTATTGAAAAACATCACAGCACAGAAGTACTAAGATGAAGGACTGTAATATAAGTAGGACTAGTAAATTAGTGGCAAATGTGCCTAATGCTCAGGTGATTCACACACTGAAAATACAGAGACAAAACAGTGTGAATAGAAAGGCATACATATATGAACAAAAAACGTATACAACATTATATTCCATACATTTGCAAGTTATGACTTAAGGGCATTTTTGTGCATTAAAGTTCATATGTTGATTATCAATTGGTTTTCGATCCACTTAGGATGTCGGGATATCATCAAGACAACAAAATAAACTATAAGCCTGAGGCGGTCAGAAGGTGTCAGAGTCGCCAGTGCACCATAGTTGAGTTAAGACAGGTGTACTAAAGTACTCTAGGTAGAGTTAGCAGGGAGGTCCTAATAGACCCAGGAGTGAGAGAGCTGTTATGCTTCCAGGACAGAAGCCTGTGAGCAGATGATGACCCATCACATCCTAATTGGGTTGAAACGCAATCGGCATATGAACTATAATGCAAAATAATTCATCAAGTCGTAACTCCCAAATATATGGGATACAATGTTGTTGAAGTATTTTAAGGCCATATATGTCTGCCTTTTGTTCACTTCACACTATTTTGTTTCTACATCTTTGATGTGAAAATCACCTGACTACCGACCACATCCGTCACCAATTCAATTTACTTGTTTTTAGTTAAATTACAATTTGTGATAGCACTCTTGTGCGGCAACTTTTGTTTAATGAAGTTTGAGACATTGAGTCTTGTATGATTTCCTCATTACATTTTATTCCAGTAAGTAGTTGTTTATTTATAATCTCCAGATCTAGTAACTCTGAACACATCACCATTACACTACATGCTCTCTGCTAGCTCCCTCTCAGTGGCACAATGACTTTCAAACTTGCCCGCCTGGTTACCAAACCTCTGAAGGACAACCTCTGCCACCTGCCAAACAAGTTGAAGATTTCTGGAGGATCCCAGTAGTTACGCCTCTCAGATGTTCTCCTCCCTCTGATAATCCATGGACTTATGTGCGCTGAACAAAAATATAAATAAATAAAATCGTCACATTTTTCCAGAGGATAAAAAGGTTACTACTCAACACCTCTCCTTTGAGTGTAGACATGTCTGCCCGGCACTCCATTGGAGTGCTGGATAAAATTGGCACACCATGTTGTAAAGCAGCTCTAATTTACTGTGGAGGAAGAGCAGGCATTATTTTTGTAACCCTCACTGTGACAGACTGGACAGTGTCTCACCCTGGTGAAAGGGCGGGCATTTTCTGAAATGCAAGTCTCTGAATTTTGGCAAGCATTCTGCAATCTTCAGATCCAGAAACCCCCTCTTTGTCATGTTTCAGAAATCCATAAAGTCAACTTAGATGCATTATTTTGACAATATTGAAAGATGTTTTTTGCACAATCCTTTTTTTTAAAAAAAAATGCTTTGTCACCCTGAACAAACCAGTAATAAATCTACAACTCGAAAAGTATCTTTTGTGGTGAAAGCAAAAAGCTAAACAGAAATGTAATCCTAATTCTTATCAAGGCTACGTACAGGATTTGGATATAAATATGAGATCCAACTGACAGGAAACAGGAGGAAAGAAAAAAATCAAATACAAATGATATTCCACTAGATTTCAGACAAATTCGCGCGTTATGAGGCAGCTGTGCATGCAAGACATTTTTTGGTGACAGTGTTATCTCAAGAGTGTGGACTGTTTGATTTCTATAAAGATTACTATTGTTTCCTTTCAGAAACAGGCAGTAAGTGGTACATGAAATTTACATTCAAGATAAATGGACAATTTGGATGGGGTAAAGGAGAAGCATTCAATGCCGTCGTTCTTCTAGTTACGGAAGTTGTTTTTTATGCAGGTGGATTGCTGTGGGTTTTTTCTTTTCAGAAGCCCATCTGGGATGTTAGTTTAGGTCTATTGATGCTTAAGACTCCCTCTTTCATCACAGCCACATGCCAAGACAATACATAATTGAACCCCATGTTTTGCCTTTCTAAAAAGGTGTAATCTCCTTCTGCAGAAGAGAGACGTTTAGTAGGATTTTTCCAATTTATCTGTCATCACACCATGCAGGCAAGGTTCCAAGTTTTGGCTGCGGTGTCTCTTTATTATCCCCTTTTGATGAACACCTGTTTTCAGCTTACAGATGTATATCCGCTGAGATGCAAAATTGAAATAATTTCAGCGGTACCAGAATAATTAGAAATCCTTTTAAGGGTCCACCTGTTCAAACAGCATCCTTTTGTTTATTTCCGTATGTATAAAGTAGCGTTTCTGGAATGTGTCATTATTGGAGACTTTCTTTTTTTCAGATATTAACCAGCTGACACCAGAGCCCCAATGTCAGTGTCTGAAAACTGAATTTATTTTAGTGACGCTGCAGTAAAGTTTCAGAGTCATCCTGCTCTTCTACATAGGTTTTATACAGATGATTATTTCTATTTTAACTTCTTGCAGCTATATTTTAAACTTTATATCTATTTTAAGTTTTATCAACATCTAACATATTTCTGTTTTTGTTTACTTTCGCTGAATGATTTAATAGTGATACATTATTTGAATCAGATTGAAGATTATACTAGCGCAGATTTACCTTAAAATCGTTTTATCATGAAGATATGTCTATACACACACACACACACACACACAAAATGCATACATACTTCATTCTTGTATTTTTAAAAAGCCAAATTACCACACTTATGATAGCCACTCATTTCAAAATATATTTCTAAAAAATATCTGATGGTGCTATCTTTGCAGAATGTGTCTATGTAACAAATATTGAGGTGGCTAGATTTAGTGTGTGTCTGTTGTTGCAGTTGGATAAAAAGGAGCAGCTCTCCACTTAAATCAGCAAACTCCCAAGAGTTCCTAGCTGTTGTTCTGCATACAGTATGCTGCACTTTAAGCATGTAATCATTTGGTATTCACCTTTACTGGGTGCGTCCTTGTATCTAAGCAAGCTATGCATCTATGACAATCTCTAAGAGAGAGCGAAACATGTGTCAGGCACTGCGATTTCTTATTACTGTTTTGGTTGAATTGTATTTCACCAATCGAAAGCTGTAATACTGCTCCTGGAATGGCAAAATCCTTTTGCGATTTTTCAACTTGGAGTCAATGGCACTAATTAATCCTATGCTTAAAGACTTTGCTGCAAAATTGGCAAAAGGCGTTATTGCTTTTTTAGCTTGGTACGGATCGTTTATTCCAATGCCATCTCTAATTTCTTTATAGTCTGTGACTTGTGATGTCCCCAGTCACCGATTATAAAGAAATGACGTAGGTTCTCAACTGTACTATTTTATTATAGTTGAGATCTGATGTCACAATGCATGCTGCCAGAGTCGGCGGCTGAGGGAAAAGGCAGGTCATAATTAAGTGTCATTGAACTTCATCCTGAATCATTTGTAGAATGCTGTGCTCAATTAATTGTGAGGGCGATGAGAAAAACTGTTCACAATAAAATATAAACAGGAATTCCAAAAGGAGTTCAAGGCGGTATGCCAACAGAAAGGGCAGAGTCCATGTCCAGAAGAAAAAAGAATGTACATATTAGAGAATGGTGAAAGGGTGCCAAGAAGGACTTTCTTTTTTAACATTTTGGACAATATGGTGTTTTCCATTGGTCAATAATTTGATTCTTTCTGGATTATGGCCTCTGCACTTTCTTTTGCCATAATGCCTTGAGCTCCTTCCATCATTCCTGTATATTTGTATTGTAATCACTTGTTTGCATCATACGCACAATTGAGTGAGCACAGTGTGTTCACACTATAAAGAGCACTTGCCTTTTACTCAAATTCTTACTGATTTAATATATTTGATGCATTCACGTGTATATGTCTAAAGTGCTATTCTTGTTCAAATTCTTGTTCAATTGTATTCTGAGGTCATATCTTCTCTAGGTGACTATGTACGCTTCACAATACATTACTAAAGAATTCTACAAATGGTATAGGATGGAGTTTAATGACACCTAATAGGACAATGTTGTTTGGTAATAGTTAATATTCCTGTCATTTTGGGTCTACGGGTTGCTCCTGTGGTATATGCATACTAGGCATAATTAGAGTGGCTGTTTGAAGAATAAAACATTGATTTCCAGCTGTACGGTGACCGACAGAAAAGAGCTATTTATTGCAACAAGTTTGTTTTCCTACACCTTAGGTAATATTAAAAACTTAGAATCTTTTTTCATGTTACTACGCATTCTGAGCCACTGTAACGTTTATGTTTTCTTTTAAAAACAGATATGTATTAAACTGCTTCTAATATCATTTTGCAAGAAATATCCAACAGTTTTTTGATTGTTTAATGTTGCAATAGAAATTATATTTTTACTCTTTATGTTTGCAAACATGCTTTCTCTTTCATATGAAAGAGGTACACACTAAGGTACACCAAGGATTTAAGTGGTTTGTGGGAGAGATGATGGTGCAACCATGTAATATAAGGAATAAAGTCCCCTCTGTCGTACATGATAAGGATATTGCAAGTCCCCTCAGAGTTCCATAACCATACACAAGAACTCAATGTTTGACTTCATTCCTCTGTGTGATCATGAAACTCCTTGATGACTTAACATATCCAGAAGTGGGCGCTTTGGTAGATATATATATATATATATATCTAGGCAGTGGCGTCACCACCGTGTAGCTATAGTTAGGACTTATATACCAGGGGAAATAGATTTTTTGATTTGCTAAAACTTCTGTGTGTATGGTAATAAAATCTTACTTTATATTAGAGAAACCATATCAATTCACCAAAAGAAAAACAAAGGTTAATGTGATACTATAGTTAGGAGAAAATCTCTGTTGAAACCTAACCTTTAAACACTTATTTTCACCAGTTATAGTTTACTGAGCTAACTAGAACTTGTGACCCCACCATGGGCTGCTTATGATCTCCCAGATTACATCACTCTCTCTCTATCTCTCTCCCTCCAAATATATATATATATATATATATATATATATATATATATATATATATATATATATATACATATATTAATATATATATATATATAGTGATTCATTTTGAATTATATTTGACATTGTTGACAAAAGACATTTATGTTGATGATATTATTTCCTTGAACAAATACCAATGTATTTCACAGTTATGATATGTCATGTCAAAAGGTCCATTACGACATTTTTCATTTAATGCATTTATGCTCTAAAATCTTTCTTCTATTTCCACGGTTAATTTGCAGCACTAGCACTTTAAAAAGCGGTGTCAATTTCTAAGCTATGTCATGTGATAAAGGCAGCTTGGTCGGCCGAAACGCGTTATGGCAGACTTTGGCAAATAAAAATATATTTGCACTTACTTGGGTCCACGCTCGTTTGTCCTGTACGGAGGTCCTGTCCTGTACTGAGGTTGGAGCTACAGCACACAGCGAGGTGCTGGTATATTTCGCCAGTTTGACTACCACCGGCACGTGGACCCCTTTCCAGGAAGCAGGCTCTGTTCTTGGGAGTCTTCTCTTCCGGGTATTTGTGCCTACGACACTACAGGCTCGTGGTGTCGAGACGGCGTGGACCCCTGGGGCACTTTACAGAGTTCGAAAAGGAACAGACGGAGCCCCCTATGCTTTGCGATGCAGTAGCAACAACAGAAACAGCAGTACCGGGTTGGAGACGTGAGAGGTCTCGGTGCCTGTTCGGAGGTCGGCTTGGTCGATTTATCGCTGACGGACTCCGGGAACTCCTGTTCTCCACAAAAATGTAACACATAGGTTGGAAAGTGTGCATTCCTGCAGCCCGTGACAGTATTTGTAACTGTTGGAGGCGAAAGCAGGAAGTTTTCATTTATACGAAGCCAGCATGTCTGCCGACATGCTTAGAAACCGTGAGCTTGCCGCGGAGGAAATGTTCACAGATTCTCCATCGGATTCATTAGAAGCCAGCAATGGTACAGGGGGAGAACAGTCTACTAAGGTTAAGGGGCTCAAGGAGAATTTCAAACTGCTTGAAAAACGTAAACGTCAAGAACAATCCAAGTGGTGGAAGGCGCACTCTCTTAAGCGATATTTGGATGTGGGAAGCATCCACTTCGCATCATGATAGCCCCCAGCTATGAGGTGCCCAACCCCCTCATGATGGCGGAGTGGGGTGAATGCAACTTGGAATCGTCCCGCTGTCTGGGTCAAATACTAGTGAAGTACCAGACATAGACAGAGCAGAGTTGCAGATTAAAATTGCCGCTTTATAAAATGATATCAAACAATAGTAAGGAGATTCTCACCCCGGGCCTAAGTTGCAAGAAGAAATGACACTAAGGCTGGCCAAAGAGGAAGATAAGATTAAAATAAGAAAAGCGTATAAATTTAAGAGACCGTGAAGACTATGCCAATGGCCAAATGGTTAGTTTTGCAAGGCGCTACGATACCCTAAGAACAGCAACTGCCAATAAACGCGCACAAATAGGAAGCCAGAGTGAAAATAAACAACATCAAACCGAGTTGACATCAGTATCCGACCTGAGTTCGGTTCCAGAGAGTGAATCGGATAATGAAAACGCTAGAAGATATCCGGACCGCAGTGGCGTCAAATTCACTCTGGGGTAGAGCTAGACATTTTGAAACAGAGCCGAAAGGAATCGCTTCGGCCCGCAACAAGAGCGCAGCCACAAAACCAGTACACAAAGAAGGAGGGGGAGACTACAGGCCTGTAAGAAACATAGAGACCAAGAAGAGAGGTCGGGGTCGAGGCAATCGTCAGTTAATACAGTGAAGGAACTAGAAAGGTTGCAAAGAAAAATTCAGGTGGAGGACACTAATACCATTGTCAATGTCGCCAATATCGATCTCTCTGCAGCAGAATCCCAAATACTTTCCCTTGGTCTATCTCATTGTCCCGAATCGAATTTTAATTACACCAGAACAAGGGCAGACATCTACCAGTATATCAGAAAATTAAAACTTAAGAAATTTCATCAACAAAGGGCAATGCCGGACCTCTCCAACACTATTGTACTACCAACAAATATGGATGAGTTTGAGGGTTTCACTGTTTATGATATAGGTGTATATTGGGACCTTTGTGAATTGGAAGGTGGAGTTGTGAATCAGGATCAGTTTCCCTCACCGTCGGGAGCAAATGCACGGCCACCAACTCCCTTTAAGTCCAAATCCAAATTTGTTCCTATTATGGCACGTGAGGCCTTGGATATGTTTAGTGAGCAGGTTGTGACCCAAATTAAGAGACTAAACCATACTGTAAATAGATCTAACAATAAATATACCAATGAAGAGAGAAAATATAATCAACTGGTCACCAAACTACGAAAATAAAAAAATGTGCTGATCAGAAATGCGGACAAGGGTGGTAATATCGTCCTATGGCCATTAGAGGAGAACATGAAGGAGGCACTTAGCCAATTACAGGACCAGCAGTGCTATAAGAAAAGCTCTTCGCTCAAGTTTAGAAGCGCCCAGGATTCCCTGTTCAAACAACTGTTAGCATGGAAAAGTCTAGGACTCCTCAGTTGGGAAGAATACAAGTATCTCAAGAAAGAGCATCCCATGGTTCTGGTGATTTATGTTATTCCAAAAATCCATAAAAACATCCATAAACCACCGGGAAGGCCCATCATTGCTGCTTGTGATGGGCCATTGTAGAACCTATCGAGATATATAGAATTTTTCCTTCAAGAGTTTGTTAAAAATCTGAAATCCTATGTTCAGGACATGTGCGGCTTCTTAAGAAAGATTAAGGATTTTGATTGGAGACATTCAGCCTCATGCATCAACCCAAAATCCAGTCGGTAAAATACCGATTCGGTAATAGCTCCCGGTAGTAAGTAAAAAATACCCAATCCCAATGCATCAACCCAAAAGCAGAAATCGCTATTTAAGGAATCCTTAAATAGCGATTCTTTAAATTTTAAATAGGGATTCCTTAAATACTGATTCCTTAAATAGCGATTGCATTTAAGGAATCCCAAAGTGAGATTCCTTAAATGCAATGCATCAAAGTTAAAAAATTAGCGATTTCGCTAATAGGGGGAGCAAATTACCATGAAGATGAACTGCATGGTAATTTGCAAAAACTTTGAAAAATGCACTTTTGTGCATTTTTCAAAGTTTCATGTTGCGCACACACATGCCCTTAGAGCATGTGTGTGTGCAACATATGTGCACATATCATTTTCAGGGGTGCAACAGGGTGTCCTTTTGACACCCTGGCACCCTTGTAAGTGCTCCCGCTATTAGCGATTCGGTAATACCGAATCGCTAATACAGACTGGCTTTACATTCATTCCTATGGGCCTCCAAGCCCATAGGAATGAATGGGTAGGTATTCCTTATTACCGATTCGGTATTACCGATTCGGTAATAAGGAATATTAAGGAATCGCTATTTGAATAGCGATTCCTACATGCATAGCCTTTTGCTATTCCTTATTAGCGATTCCTTATTTTTCGCTAATAAGGAATCGCAAATGGCATTGTTGATGCATAGGCCCCCAGATTTCTTACTCATAGCCTTAGACATTTCTGCACTATATACGTGCATTAAGAATATTGATGGATTACGAGCGGTGGAATATTTCTTAAATACTAGGTCCATTGTATTTGCTGGTCACACAAAAATGTTATTGGATATGTTTCTCTTCTGTTTAGAAAATAATCTTTTTCTCTTCAATGGACAAATGTACCAGCAAATCCAGGGAGTAGCCATGGGAGCCAGCTTCTCCCCCAGTTATGTTTGTTTATTTATGGGATGGTGGGAGGAGCTGGTTCTCTAGCGGCAATATCAAGATATTTGTGACACCAAAATTATTTCCTGGTTACGATACATTGATGACTTATTCATTGTATGGAATGGAAGTGAGGAAAGTGCTATTGATTTTATTGACCAAATTAACAACAATGATGTCAATTTACACTTTACATCGACTATCAGCAGACACTCAGTGACGTTTTTAGATGTGCAGGTCTCAGTTGTTAATGATTTTTTAACCACTACCATTTTTAGAAAACCTAAAGCTAGCAAAACTGTGTTGCATGCGACGAGTGCCCATCCTCCCCATCTTATCAAAAGTATTCCCTCTGGGGAAATGTTGCGCATTCGTCGCATCTGCAGCAACAGTGAAGATGCTTTTGATAAACAAGCAGAAAGTCATAAAAGATTTGTAGCCAGAGGTTACCGTACAGAGATTGTGGACGCAGCCATATAAAGATCCAGGCCACAGGCACGGGATGATCTGTTAACCTATAGTGTCAAGGATGGATGTGGAATTTGAGACTTCACAGCCCACTAGACTCATACTTTCATATTTCAAATAATAATGTTAAATAAGAGCCATAGTGAGACGCAACTGGCACTTCATTAAGGATGATCCTGTAATTGGTAGGCTGGAACCTTCAAATCCCTCCATTACATTCAGGAAAAATATGAATATGGGAAACATGCTGGTGAGCAACAGCCAAGAAGAATCTTTCAAAGATAATCGGTTAACTGCAAGGAAAGGCTTTTTTAAATGTTCATCTTGCAAAACCTGCCAATTCGGTACTAACAGGAAATTGTATACTACGGCCTTTTCTACAAAGGCCTGTGAGATCAAACAACATCTCACATGTAAAACTGAATTTACGGTTTATGTTTTAGAATGCAGCTGTAAGCTGAAATACATTGGTACCAAACTGGCCGTCCATAAAAGAATATTGCAACACATCCGGGTGATCACAAATAATGACCCCAGCTACCCGGTAGCCAGGCACTTTCAAACTACTCACAACAGCAATCCTAAACAATTAACTTACTATGCCATTGAAGCCATCTCTATCTCTAAATGAGGGGGCGATAGGGAAGCCAAATTAAGACACCTGGAAACAAGCTATATACTTGAATTCGATTCTAAATATCCAAGAGGACTTAATATTACCGAAGACCTGCACACATTTTTATAAACAGTACCTTTTACAGATAATATTTTTTAGGAAATATTTATGTTTAATAGTATATATTTTAGGCAGTCTACCTTTTACATCTGATTCAGGATAGTCATATTATATCTGCTTCCAATAAGAGATAATTCAAAGATGGTCACGGTTCCTAGAGTGACACCCTGCTCTTTTATGCTTTTATATGGTGTCTTATTGGTATTTATGTTCATATTTATATATATTTACATATATTTTAAGACATAGGCCTCTGATAATTAGTTTTCAGGTATTTTATATTTATATCTCTTACCATTAATTCAGCCATATATATGCTTATATATCTATGTTTATATTTATGTCTATGTATGGATACTGTTCTAATTTATGATGCACCATATTTAGCTGCTCTGTTACAACATCTGGCTCGCACCTTAGTCTTGCACTTTTGCACATCTGAAGCAATTTTTCACATTTCCGTTAATGTGATTTAGTATCACAGTACAGGCCAACCTGAGGAACTTCGATTTCTAATCGTGATCGAATCGACCCGCCATTTTGTGCTCCGCCGCCATTTTGTGTTGCCATCACTCAGGCAGCACGGCGAGCAAAGTCTATTCTGCTTTTCTGCAACCTGGTGTCGAAATACGCTTTCTGCCTCTATTTACAAAGCTGGTGTTAGGACTGGCCGAGTACACTAATCCCTGTCTGGCTTTCCTAATCCCCGTCCGAACTATCTGTTGATTCACACCATTCTTTCCTGACTTTATCTTGTCCCCTGGCCTTCACTGCCTTCTGCTAGCATTCTCTCGTTTCACAACTGTCCTCCAACACACACAAACGTATCTCGCCACCCGCAAGTTAGTTATGAGTCTGTTAATGAATTAGCTTGAGGGAGGGGTGACAAACATAGTTGGAGGAGAGGTTTCTTCGAGTCATCTGACACTTTTGTTTTCCAATCTCTCCTATTGGTTCTATCCTGTTTTCCAACTTTCCTTATTGGCTCTTTCTTGTGTGTTCTGGGAGGGCTTTTTTGTTAATATGTTCGAACCCTATATGGTATAAAACTCTGTGGGACACAGAGTGAAGTGGCAGTCTCCTGAGAACCTACTTTGTGTACTTCTAGGATAACTGTACTAGCTGCAGCTAAATAAATCTGATCTTCTAACACCGACAGAGTGTCCCGTGTCTCTGTGTAGCTGAGCAGGAGAACTTCGGAGACTTGGGCGTACCCTGCATCGCCAGACCCAAAGAGTTCTGGTTCTTCAACTGGCGCCCAACGTTGGGCGGCTTCAGTGGTACCGGTTCTGCCTGAAGGTCGTGAGGAACCCCGCAAGAAAATTCCGGAGGGTTCGCGAGCCACATTAAGCGACCCCTGTATGTCGAAAGTGGTCCGAAGGTCTTTTGCAGCGCGGTTACTCCTTCCTGACGGCTACTGACGACCGCTGCCCTGACTGCCGCCCTGCTTTGGCCCTTCCTTTGATGATGTATGGTAAGGCGAGACGATAGACGGGCCTCTGTTGGTGGAAGAAGACGTCCTTAGTTAAGTATCTTCGTGGGTCGCGCCCACAATTTTGGTTCTTTGTTTTTCTTTTGTTCTTAGATTTGTCTATTGCAATAATCAAAGCCGAGGGTAAGTGCATTTGTGCTGCGTAAACTGAGTTTTACTCCCTTGGAGTTTGTGAACAGACAGGAAAAATCGTGAGATGCCTGGTCTGACTAAGTTTGGAAGAATTTGTTGTCTTGGTTGTAATAGGGATTCCCGACTTGAGGACTCTTGTCCGATTCCTTCGGTTGGAACTCCCACATATGAGATCTATTCAAAACATGGTATTGGCCCCATTGCCTTTAACGAGACATGGACCCGATACACAAAGAAAGATGGTGTTCTAAAATGGCCAGAAAATGGTAGCTTTAATCCTGATGTGTTAGATAATTTGGAAGCAGTTT
Organism: Triturus cristatus; assembly: GCF_964204655.1. Classification (NCBI taxonomy): domain Eukaryota; kingdom Metazoa; phylum Chordata; class Amphibia; order Caudata; family Salamandridae; genus Triturus; species Triturus cristatus. The sequence continues at coordinate 1,059,633,479 of NC_140594.1, read as the reverse complement.
TATTCAAAAGAAAAGCCCGGCCGGCAATGTTTGACTCTTTCCGCCTTTGGCGAAAGGAAGCCACACAGAAAGAAATTAAGCAAGCAAAACGAGATAGGAAAGCACAGGGTATGACGATTATACAGGCTGCTCAACAGTTCAAAGATGATGAAATCGATAAAGTAACTGAAATTTCAGAGAGACAGCATCGCATGGTAATAGATAAATGCTATCCGGTGTTGCCTGTTTCCCCCTCTGAAAATAAGAAAGATATAGAAGAAGATCCCCTAATGTCCCATTTATTAAGGTTGCCTCCGCCCTATGTACAAAGTGCTAATGCACCTCAGCCATTACAGCCTGCCCAGCCACCAGCGGTACCTCCGCCTGTTCCGGCTCTTCCGCATTTGACTCCTCCAGTATTACCGCCCTTGCCGGTTTTACCATTAACTTTGACTTCTTTGCCCTCATCGCCTGATCTTAGATCTCCTTTGCCTTCTGCTCCTCCTGCAATTATCGATTCTCCTCCTGTCAGTTCTCCTAATACTTTGTCTCCAATTCTTATGTCTTATTCGGATCACTGACATAATATCGACTACCAAAATATAGACCTACAAAAATATCGATGCCAAAATATCGATTACCAAAAAATCGAATTCCTATCTACAAACAGGTAAGTACAAAAATATTGAGTCTAAAATATCGTTGTAAAAAATATAGTCAGTCAAAATATCGAATTTTTTTAAATGTATTAAAAGTAATGTAAAAATAATAAAATAATACATATAATTAACGAAAACATATTTAAAAATACTTAAATAACCTTAAAAATAATAAATAATTAATGTAACTTCAAAAAAATAAACTTACATTTTTATTTTTTAATAGATATATATAAACGTAATATTAATACAATATAACTAATATTTTCGTAGGATAGCGGCTGGGTAAAATGTACCATTACCACTCCAGTGAGTGCAACAGTAGGGAAAGCGTCAGATAGCGTAGAGGTAAAAATAACTATTCCCACTCCAAAGAGTGCAACAGTAGGGAAAGCGTTGGATAGCGGGAGGGTAAAATTTACTATTCCCACTCCAGTGAGTGCAACAATAGGGAAAACGTTGGATAGCGTATGGGTAAAAATTACTATTCCCATTCCAAAGAGTGCAACAGTCGGGAAAGCGTTGGATAGCGGGAGGGTAAAATTTACTATTCCCACTCGACTGAGTGCAACAATAGGGAAAGCGTCAGATAGCGTAGGGGTAAAAATTACTATACCCACTCCAAAGAGTGCAACAGTAGGGAAAACGTTGGATAGCGTAGGGGTAAAATTTATTATTCCCACTCCAAAGAGTGCAACAGCAGGCAAAACATTGGATAGCGGGAGGGTAAAATTTACTATTCCCACTCCAGTGAGTGCAACAATAGGGAAAACGTTGGATAGCGTATGGGTAAAAATTACTATTCCCATTCCAAAGAGTGCAACAGTCGGGAAAGCGTTGGATAGCGGGAGGGTAAAATTTACTATTCCCACTCGACTGAGTGCAACAATAGGGAAAGCGTCAGATAGCGTAGGGGTAAAAATTACTATACCCACTCCAAAGAGTGCAACAGTAGGGAAAACGTTGGATAACGTAGGGGTAAAATGTATTATTCCCATTCCAAAGAGTGCAACAGTCGGGAAAGCGTTGGATAGCGGGAGGGTAAAATTTACTATTCCCACTCGACTGAGTGCAACAATAGGGAAAGCGTCAGATAGCGTAGGGGTAAAAATTACTATACCCACTCCAAAGAGTGCAACAGTAGGGAAAACGTTGGATAGCGTAGGGGTAAAATTTATTATTCCCACTCCAAAGAGTGCAACAGCAGGCAAAACATTGGATAGCGGGAGGGTAAAATTTACTATTCCCACTCCAGTGAGTGCAACAATAGGGAAAGCGTTGGATAGCGTATGGGTAAAAATTACTATTCCCACTCGAAAGAGTGCAACAGTAGGGCAAGCGTTGGATAGCGGGAGAGTAACATTTACTATTCTCACTCCAAAGAGTGCAACAGTAAGGAGAGCGTTGGATAGCGTAGGGGTAAAAGTTACTATTCCCACTCCAGTGAGCGCAACAATAGGGAAAGCGTTGGATAGCGGGAGGGTAACATTTACTATTCCCACTCCAGTAAGAGCAACAATAGGGAAAGCGTTGGATAGCGTAGGGGTAAAATTTACTATTCCCACTCCAAAGAGTGCAACAGTAGGGAAAGCGTTGGATAGCGGGAGGGTAAAATTTACTATTCCCACTCCAGTGAGTGCAACAATAGGGAATGCGTTGGATAGCGTAAGGGTAAAAATTACTATTCCCACTCCAAAGAGTGAAACAGTAGGGAAAGCGTTGGATAGCGGGAGGGTAACATTTACTATTCCCACTCCAGTGAGTGCAGTAGTAGGGAAAATAATAATTTAATATTTTTATTAAAATAATTTAATTATTAATACCAATACAAAAATTATTAAAATTAATTACCGATAACAAAATATTTAATAATCAAATAATTATACATACCAATAAATATTGTTTATTTAATTAATTACCTATTAATAATTAATTAACAAACAATTAATTTTCAATACCAAAAATGATTAAATACAAATACCAATTAATAATTAATTAATATTAAATTCATTATCAATATACAAAATTAATTTCAATAATTAATTATTTAAAATTAAATTACTTCTCACCATATTCCCCTATAAACCCACAACCCACTACAAATAATAAATTAAAACAATTAACATAATTATCAATTAAACAATTAATAAAAATTAATTACCAATTAATACAAATTAATTACCAATTAATAATTAATCAACAACCAATTACCAATTAATAACAATTAATTACCAATTAACCCCTTCGCCGCGGCAGGAATTCCGCCGTGGTGCTGGGGGGTTTTGGGGGCAGCGCGGTGGCGCTGTGCTCGTGACGGAACCGCTCCATCACGAGCCACGGTTGAGCTGTGCTCATGACGGAGTGGTTCCATCACGTCTCCGCCCACTGCGCTAATCGCCCGCACAGGCGGGGAATTAGCGCTGCGTGGGCGGAGCGGCGGCCAACGGCCGCAGCATGACGGAACCACTCCGTCATGAGCACAGCGCAACCGTGGCTCATGACGGAGTGGTTCCGTCATGAGCAGGGAAGGGGTTAATAATTAATCAACAACCAATTAATTTTCAATACCAAAAATTGATAAATAATAAAAAATGCAAATTAATAATTAATTAACAGTAAGTGAATTATCAATACCAATAAATAAATAAAAATATTTACTTAATTATTATTAAATTACTTCCCATCCTATTCCCCTATAAACCCACAACTCGCTACGGAATAAAATTACGCAAAAATGTAATAACATAAAATTCATTACTTTTAAAAAATTAAACATACATTACTAAAAATATTATACACTTTTAACACATGTACTAACATGCAAAACACTTTAAAAAATCGATATTAATAAAAATTCGATATTTTTAAATGCCTATATTATCACATTCGATATTACTTACCTGCAATTCGATATTTTCATTGACTATATTATGTCCATTCGATATTGTGTCCATTCTATATTTTAGACTCGATATTATGTCCATTCGATATTTTTTTTCGATATTATGTCTAGTTACCCTCTTATTCTCCGTCTGTGCGTAAGCGTCTCACAGACACTGTATTATATCTCCTTTCTTTGGAGCTTTAAATGTGTCTCCGGCTTTTGTTCGCAGACAGTCTCCTAGTCAGTTCCCAGATTTTGAAGAACGAGAAAGGTTAGACTCTCTCGCACGAAAATGGATCAAGAAGGGTCCACAATACAGTGTGCTTGATATTATGCCTACCGTCTCGCAATGGAATGCGCCTACGCAAAGATATGTTTTTAATGTAATGTGCGACACTCTCATTAAAGAATGGGAAGATGTGAGTTCGAGTCTGATCCCACTAGACCTGTTAGATGTTCAGGCTGATTTTGATAAAGGACTTATTGTGGGTTCTAAGGTTGAGAAAGCTATAAAGGACACTTATTTCTTATAGATCCTTGTTGTTCTCTCAGACTTTTCTTGATTCTGATCCGTCGGTTAGACTGACGTCGAAAAACTATCCCATGAGAGAGGTTCCTCCAGTATGGAAGGAAGAGGTTGCGGGAGTAGGAGCTAATGCAGCTATTCCTGCTCATTTTCAGCGTATATGGGTACATGTTCCATGGAAACGATCTGAAGTCTTGGCTCTTAAACAGGCTCTACCAGATCCTCGTAAGAACCCTGCAGGTTATTACAAAGAATTATCACAGACAGTTGATGCTTGCATCATGAATTTAGCTGATATCGACATGTTAATGGGAAATGTAGTCCCACAGACAATATGGGCTAAGATTCGTAGAGAGGATCACGCGCAGGAACTAGGTGCTAATTGGGATGTTATAACTACTACAGATAGAGATCAAGTGGGTGGTGCAAAACCCGAAGCTTTGATTTCGGAACTCCCTGGTAGAATCATCACATTAATGAAAACTATGATGCCTGCATTGAGAGTTAATTGGGATAAATTAGCAGCATGCAAGCAAAAGAAAGATGAAAGTGTCTCTGACTTCTTCACTCGTTTCAAAGAGACCTTTATTGATCACAGTGGTCAAGATATGGCTACAGAAGGTGGAGAGCGATTATTCGTGGACAAATTCGTATTCAATTTGCTTCCTGAGCTGTCACACAAATTAAAAGACTCCAAAAGTTCATGGGCTGTTTCTTCTTCTGCTCCGATATTGGCTACTGCACAATATTACGAAAACCGAGATAAAGAAGAGAAGGAAAAGCAAGAGAAAAAGACGAAAGAATTAAAAACGAAGGTTCTCTTGCAACAAGCCTATCCTCCTCGCTATGTTCAGCCTCAATTTCAACAGCCTCCGCAGTTTCAGAGGTTGTATCAAAAACCTGAATCATATATTCCGCGACCTTTGCTAGGTCTTAATCAATGTGCCTATTGTAGAGAGGAAGGTCATTTTAAGAATAGTTGTCCGGTTTTATTGCAACGCAACGGAGCATTATCTGCTCCACAAGGTCGTGCTGGCCTCCAGTCAGCAAACAGAGGTAGAGGTCGAGGTGTGTTGACTCAAGAACAGCGTACCCTTCCTTCTCCCAATTCTGTGAACTGTTTTGATCAGCAAAATGTTAGGTCTACGCAATATTATAATGAAGATTATTATGTTGAAAACGGAAATGAGAGTCTTCATACTAACTAGGACAGCCATAGACAAAGTAAGGGAGTTGTGTCAATTCCAGTAGATCAGAATGGACCTTATGTTAACGTCACTACAATGGGTGTTTCAGAGCCATTTCTTTTAGATACTGGGGCGATGAGAAGTTCTATCATTCATTCTAAACTCCTTGGGGCACCTTTGTCTGGCTTAACAAATGTTTCTGTAGGTTTCTCTGGCGCCCCTGTTCGCAACCCAGTTTCTTGCCCTCAGCCTATTTCAGTTGGCCCTTATGATTTGGAAGCTCCACTTCTGTTGACGAATGGTTGCGGTGAGAATCTGTTGGGTCTAGACCTATTGAAAAGAATACATGCTACGATATATTGTTCCCCTTCTGGTGTACATCTTACTTTGGGACAGAAATTGATCTCTCCAATGTATTTGTCCAAAGATCAATTTCCACCTGAATTACTTTCTCTTCCAGCAACACTTTGGGCCACGGGTCCGAACGATGTGGGTTGTCTTGAGATTCCACCTTACGTTGTCACTTTCAAGCCCAATGTTGAATTACCGCTTATCCCGCAGTATAAAATTTCCACTGAAGGTGAAAAAGCGCTTTTGGAAATTATTCATGATTTGATCCAGAAAGGTGTGGTTGAAGAAACAAGAGGTAACACATGCAATAGTCCTATTCTTCCTGTTCTCAAACGCACTGATCCTTCTCAACCACCTGTATATCGTTTCGTAATTGATCTGCGGGAGGTAAACAAGATTGTTGTCCCACAATTTCCTGTTGTCCCAGATATCACTGCTCTGTTGACAATGATACCTTCCACAGCGACTTGGTTCTCTGTTATCGATCTAAAGAATGCCTTCTTTAGTATTCCCATTGCAGAAGAGAGTAGAGATATTTTTGGCTTCTCTCTTGGAGGCCGAAGCTTCCGGTTTAAGCGCGCACCTCAAGGGTATTGTGAAAGTCTCTCTATTTACAGCCAAGCTTTAAAATGTCATCTTGAAACTTTTCATTTGCCGTCTGGTGCTGCTCTTATCCAGTATATGGACGACTTGTTAGTTGCCACTGATTCAAAAGATATCTGCAAAGATGTCACTGTTGCATTATTACGCCATTTGTTTAATCTGAATCATAAGGTTTCACCTTCCAAATTACAATATGTCTGTCGAGAGGTTACCTACTTGGGTCATCTCCTATCAAAGGAGGGACGGCGACTAACGCCTGAACGAATTCAGGCGATTACGCAAATGTCTGTGCCATCCACACAAAGGGAGGTACGTGCCTTTCTGGGTATCACCTCTTATTGTAGGCAATGGATCCCTAACTTCTCTCTAATAGCCAAACCTTTGTTGGCACTCACTTTAAAAGATACGCCTCAGCCCCTTCCTTGGACTGAGGAGTGCCAAAAGAGTTTCACTGATTTACGTACCGCTCTGTGTTCTGCTCCTGTACTAGGCACCCCCGATTACACTAAGCCTTTTACGCTCTATGTTCATGAGAGAGAAGGTTGTGCATTGTCAGTTCTAACACAGCAATTTGGAGACAAACAGCGGCCATGTGCCTATTTTTCGGCTACGTTAGGTCCTGTAGCTAAAGCATTGCCCAGTTGTCTCAAAGCGACAGCAGCAGCAGCCATTTCTATCCGACAGTCTGCTGGAGTGGTGTTGAATAACACTCTCATTGTCATGGTGCCACATGCAGTGGATACTTTACTGAATAGAACGAAAACACAGCATCTTACGAGCGCACGTCTAACTGGATACGAGCTGACGCTGTTGTCTAGTCACGTACACATCAAACGATGTAATACCCTGAATCCAGCTACTCTGTTGCCCCTTCCAGATGAGAAAAGTGTTGAGGAGCAACATGATTGTTTCTTCTGTACTGAGGAAGAAACGAAAGGAAGAATTGACCTGAAAGATACACCGTTAGAGAATCCGGATGGAACTCTATGGGTAGACGGTTCTTGTTTTAAAATGCCTAATGGAGATACAGTTTCAGCCTATGCTGTGACTACTTTGCACACAGTGGTGGAAGCTGCACGTATTAGACATAATTCAGCACAAGCAGCAGAATTGATAGCTTTAACAAGAGCCTGTGTATTGTCAAAAGGGAAAAGAGTGAACGTGTACACTGACAGCCAATATGCTTTTGGTGTAGCGTTCAACTTTGGGCGTCTCTGGAAGGAAAGGGGTTTTCTCACCTCACATGGCACCAAAATACAGCATGGTCAGTTAGCGACTGATCTCCTCGAATCACTTGCCTTACCCACCCAAATAGCGATCGTGAAGTGTAGTGCACACAAAAAGATTACAGATGATGTTGGTCGAGGAAATGCATTTGCAGATGAAATAGCGAAAAAGACAGCAAGAGATTCTACAAGTCGAATGTATGTGGCAGGTCCTGCGAATTGGGTCAGAGAGAGAGGAATGTATGAGAATACAGTAGAAAGTGTAAAAGCGATTCAGAAAGAGGCTTCAGAGAGGGAGTTGAGCAAGTCGAAAGAAAGTACAGGAATGTTAGATGAGATGGGTTGTTGGATAGAACTATCTGAACATCAACGTTGGCTGTTACCGGATGCCTACGTACTCCCAGTGGTTACTATGGCCCATGGTCCAGCCCACTTAAGTGCAAGAGGTATATGCAAGCTTCTGGCTCCAGTGTGGCAAAATGGCAAAATCCCAAAATGCGCAGACAATGTAGTGAAACATTGTATTGTTTGTCTGATGTAAAACCCAGGAAAGGGAACCCCAACTCCAGCAGGTCACTTTGCTCCTCCGACATATCCATTTGAGGTGTTGCAGATCGATTTTATTCACATGGAACGATGCAACAACCTCAAATATGTTCTAGTGGTAGTATGCGCCTTTTCAAGATGGATAGAAGCATGCCCCCTAAAGGATAACACAGCCTTATCCACAGCTAAAGTTCTACTAAAAGAATTTTTCCCCAGGTTTGGTTTGCCGCGCATTGTCTGGACTCTGGAGTGACAATGGAAGCGAATTTGTTGGCCAAGTCATGCAGAAAGTTTTTGCAGGTCTCGGTATCAAGCAAAAGTTTCATGCGGCAAATCATCCCCAGTCAGCGGGTTTAGTAGAATGTTACAATGGAACCTTGAAGTTGAAACTATCAAAGGTTCAAGTGAGAACAGGACTTAATTGGCCCGATGCTTTGCCATTAGCCTTGCTATCCACCAGAACTGCAGAACACTCTCGTATGGGACTTAGCCCTTACGAAGTGGTTTGTGGATACCCAGCTAATGTATGGGGAATCCCTCGCCCTAAGAAATTTTCAGACTTGCCATATCCAATGTTGATTGACTATCTGCATGATCTTACGACTAAATTGCGTGTTCTCCATCAACAGCTTCAGAGTGCTCTGCCGGAGGCTTCCACAGACCCAGGTCATTCCATCCGACCAGGTGACTGGGTCTGCATCAAATATTTTCCAGAAGACAAGAAATTTGGAGCCCAGATGGCGGGAGCCCCGGATGGTCTTGCTGACCACGAGAACAGCAGTTAAAGTCGAGGGGAAGAAAAATTGGATTCACGGTGTGCATTGTAAGAAAGTGCCTTTGCCTTTGCCCTATGATCAATGGGTACGTAGAGGTGTTGGTGACTGTGAAAATGAAAAGATTCCACGATTCGTGCCTTTTAGTGATGCACACCTGAATGGAACACTGTTTGAGAAAGAGGACGACGACGTTTTGCAGGAAGCAATACCACCACATCGTCGCTTAGAAACGACTAATCCACGAACATTGTTCCAAGACCAAACCATTCCTGGGAGGGAACGATACAATTTAAGACCTAGACCAAAGAACACTTAAGAATTTTCTCTCTTGTGTAGTATTCTGTCCCGGTTGCAGGGTCACGGTAGGAGTCTGAGTCACGACCTGAGTAGTGGCAATAGGCCTGCAGGACTTACAGTGTCATAGGACGGTATACAATCGTGATTTAGCGATTGAGGAAGATTGCCGTGAGCATCCATTAGTAAGATGGAAACTACACTAGGCAAAAGAGAGAGAAAAGAAGAAATAAAGAAAGAATCCTGTAAAATAATGTACAGTCATTTCAGTATAACTTTATGTGTTATTATATTATTGTGTATTGTTTTGGCATTTTTAGGTTGGATTATTTATGCTCTGCAGCCAAAAGTTGTCTCTCCTTCTTCTTCCTCGTCTTCTTCAACTGTCTCTCCACATCTCTTTCATACTCTTCCTCAACATGAACTCATTAGAAGAACTGAATATTATAACAATTCCTTTGTCCAGTTATTACATCAGCATCAGTTGGTGGTCAATACAACTAACTGTTGGGTGAGTGGACTTATGCCACACACCGCAGAGAAAGGAATGCCATATTTAGTTCTCCCCTTCTCTTATGAGGGTTCTGCTTGGGCTTACTTCGTCATCTTCTCCAATGCTTATCAAAGCAAATTCAGACAATCTGTTAGTTCACATGTTAGCGATCCGGATTTTAGTCATAGTTCTTTGATTAAGAGAATGGTAGCTATGGCTAAAATCATGGAAAATAGTAAAATCTCCATTGACGAAAGAAAGGCGTACACTAATTGGAATGTCACCCAATATATGTCTAGTCTTAGTGATAAAGTTAAGAAAGGAAAGTCCTCACCGATTTGGACTATACCACATCAGGGCAACTTCTGCTTACAGATAAACAATCACTCTTCTGACACTATACAAAGGAATAACTGCTCCTACACGTACGTTTATTCCTCTCAGAACTCGCCTCCTCTAGTGCCGTCTCAGGGCACCTATTTCATTTGCTATAACAGAGCTTATACATGGTTACCAACGGGTTTCTCTGGTACTTGTTATATAGCCTTTCTTCTTCCCCCTACTTACACCGCTTCCGCGAACCATCATCGAACCAGATACGGCGGAGGGATTATTGATTCGAAGGACACAGCAGGACAAGAGGGAGGAGATTTCCTCAAAGGATTTCTTTCTTTTTTTGTGGTCCAATGGCCAACAGCAGAAATATAAGGCAACTGGTTCGTGTCGTAGAGACCACAATAGACATCACTGTAGGAGCCTTAAGTAACATCACGGCAGAACTACAGGCGAACCGTCTTATGACCTTACAAAATCGAGTTGCCTTAGATTTGGTTCTCGCAGATCGTGGTGGAGTATGCAAATTGATCGGGTCAAGTTGCTGTATTTTCATACCTAATGACGCTCCGACAGTATACCAAGCTATCTCCAAGTTGCACATAATCGCTGAGTCTATTCACCAGGACGAAGGAGATTGGTCTTTTACGGAATGGTTTTGGGGACTACTGTCCAAATGGGGTTAGAAAGCACTGACATTTCTTGGTATAATTCTGACCATTATTTTCTCCTGTTGCCTTTGTATGCACTGTGGTCCCGCTATCTGTGACCTTTGTGCTATTATGTGCATCCCAAAACCCAAACCACAAGTAACAAAAAACATAAGAATGATGTTACAGCAACAGCTCGATTACCTCATGGCTATCGACATTGACTCAGATTAGCATGAGTCTATCTTGCCTGAGTTCTGGCAAAAGGAGGGTCTGAGGAACTTCGATTTCTGATCGTGATCGAATCGACCCGCCATTTTGTGCTCCGCCGCCATTTTGTGTTGCCATCACTCAGGCAGCACGGCGAGCAAAGTCTATTCTGCTTTTTCTGCAACCTGGTGTCGAAATACGCTTTCTGCCTCTATTTACAAAGCTGGTGTTAGGACTGGCCGAGTACACTAATCCCTGTCTGGCTTTCCTAATCCCCGTCTCAACTATCTGTTGATTCACACCATTCTTTCCTGACTTTATCTTGTCCCCTGGCCTTCACTGCCTTCTGCTAGCATTCTCTCGTTTCACAACTGTCCTCCAACACACACAAACGTATCTCGCCACCTGCAAGTTAGTTATGAGTCTGTTAATGAATTAGCTTGAGGGAGGGGTGACAAACATAGTTGGAGGAGAGGTTTCTTCGAGTCATCTGACACTTTTGTTTTCTAATCTCTCCTATTGGTTCTATCCTGTTTTCCAACTTTCCTTATTGGCTCTTTCTTGTGTGTTCTGGGAGTGCTTTTTTGTTAATATGTCCGAACTCTATATGGTATAAAACTCTGTGCGCCACATGAAGTGGCAGTCTCCTGAGAACCTACTTTGTGTACTTCTAGGATAAACGTACTAGCTGCAGCTAAATAAATCTGATCTTCTAACGCCGACAGAGTGTCCCGTGTCTCTGTGTAGCTGAGCAGGAGAACTCCGGAGACTTGGGCGTACCCTGCGCCGCCAGACCCAAAGAGTTCTGGTTCTTCAAACCCTAGATATGTACTGTTCAGTTCTCAAAGAATTAGGTCTGTGCTATTGAATATTTACTGGCACCATATAAGAAGGTACTGTAGCACTTCGTCACTTTATATATTTAAATTATAAGGGATAAACATGTCTATTGGCCAAGTATGTATTGACCAACAGATCAAGATAGGAGGATAGCAATATGATTAGTATTTACTTTTCAATACCTCTATCAAAGTGATTGTTTGAAAATCCCTATATAAAAATATTGATAGCAGCGACTGTTACTAGTACATTCAAACATCTTACTTTTCTAATTTCTCTTTTTTCATTTCCACACCCCTATTGGGGAAGGCACTTTTTTATGTCACTTTTTAGTTTATAATAATATTTAATCTTATAGAAGTTTATTCTATCTTAGCATTTATGCAGTGATTCATTTTGAATTATATTTGACATTGTTGACAAAAGATATACATGTCAATGATATTATTTTCTTGAACAAATACCAATGTATTTCACTAATATAATATGTCATGTCAGAAGGTCTATTACGACGTTTTTCATTTAATGCATTTATGCTATAAAATCTTTCTTCTATTCCACGGTTAATTTGCAGCACTAGCACTTTAAAAAGCGGTGTCAATTTCTAAGCTATGTCATGTGATCAAGGCCACTTGGTCGGCCGAAACACGTTATGGCAGACTTTGGCAAATAAAAATAAAATTATATTTGCGCTTACTTGGGTCCACGCTCGTTTGTCCTGTACGGAGGTCCTGTCCTGTACTGAGGTTGGAGCTACAGCGAGGTGCTGGTATTTATATATATATATATATATATACATATATATATATATATATATAAAAAGCCCGAGGGTTTCTTGGTCACGGGACGAAACGCGTCGGGAGTTGTTTACCACAACCTGATTGAATAAAGCACGCTTAAAAAGCAAATTTGGGCTCGGCACAATCTTTTTGAAGAAGGATTGAATGGTGTTTGATACGAAGGGGTCGTGTCCTTGCCGGTAGCCCGCCACCATCCAGAGGCAGAGAAGAATGGTCTGAATATATATATATGTGTGTGTGTGTGTGTGTATGTGAAAGAGATAGAGAATACATAACGGGTATTTGTGTAATATGGTCCGATATTGCAATCAAGGGTTACTGGTGGCATTTATGAACCACAAGGCAGAAAGCTGGGTGGTTTATAAATGTCACCTGAATCCCGAGGTGGCAATATAGGACCATATTAGACAGGTTACTCGTCATGTATTTTTTATATTCCATGATTTATTAATTGAATTTAGTACTCCTTAGAAAGATTTAGAGCATTTGAGTGTCATCCGTTTAGTATTCGTGACTTGTCTGAGACAGCAGAAATGTATGTTTATGGTTTGAATAATGTATGTTTTGGATAGGGATTATGCTCTAATATTTAAAATATTATGCAACACTGTGAATTATTTTGAATTAAAACTGCAGGTAGATTGTACGGAAATTAAAACCATGCATTGTAAAATATACTTTTCTTTTGTAGTAAATTGGCAGTATGGAGTGTGTTTAACAATACTTATATAAACAAACACTATAAAGTACAATCTGGGACAGTGTACATGTTTCTTCACAGGTTTCTGCATTTATAATATGTATTTTCTCACACTAGGGAGGATTCATTAAGAGATGCTTGCATCAATGATGGCCCTGCAATGGTGAACTTGTCTTGTGTGCTGATTAATGGTCTAAAGAACAGCACCGCCATTGTGAAAGCATGTTCTTATCCAGCACTGAAAGAAAGATGACATGCTGTGTTAATCATCTATTAGGGGCAGATTTACTAGGATTTTGTGTCTAAAATCACTTCTGTGACACAGCCGTGGCACAAAATCATTGTTGCTATTTACTAAGCCATGCAAAACCACTTTGCATGGCTTTGTGTGGTTTAGTAAACACAAAGTAACGCAACACAGCATATAGCACTGCCTTGCGTTACCTTGCTTTGGGAAGACATTCCAAGGGTGGTTCATTGAATCCACCCATAAAGTTTGGCGCATTCACAGATTTACTGACGCTAGCAACCCTGGAAATGCATAAAAATGCTACGTCTTCCCAAATGATACATAACACAAAGAAATACCTTTATTTCTCCTTATTTCCTTTTGCCAAACATAGAAAGAGGAATACACCTCTAAGGATTGTTTTTGTGCAGGAACAACATCCTGCTCTTAATGCAGGCACCCTTGCACCATGGCGCAAAGGAGCCTGTGTTGGTGCTAGGCAGTCTCAACTGCAGCTGCACTGGGAGAGAGCTGAAGAGGGCCATACCTTAGTAGATTTTCAGCTTTTTCCCATTCAAGCAATGCAGTGACACAACTTGCCTTGCTTCACTGTGTTGAATGAATTCTATGTAATCAGCCCCTTATAGCCTACAAATGAATTTAGCACTGAGAAGTACAGAAAATAATTCACAGCTAGAGTACTTTTTCGGGGAAATAAGAGCTTTAAATTCACTGGCAAACATTCAATAAGAAGGCTTACCCAGGATAAAAAAAAGGAAATAAATATATATACATAAATATCACTCAGGTGAGGCAAAGCCTTGAGTGAGCCATGGTGCCCCTCCCTCCCTCAACAGTGGTAATAAATAGTTACTACTAGGCAGTAAACAGTGTTGTTCTCATGTCAATTTTGCTCTACTGTGATAATAAACTTGAATTTGTCTTCAACGTTGCTGTACATATTTCTCTCTTGCTCTCTCTTGCTATGCATATGTGTAAGGTTTAATATGTTATGTATTACGATTGTGGGAGTTGAGGGTCTTCATACATGTGTCTCTGTTTATATACGTGTGTGCGTATATACATTTATATATATACGTATATCTGTATATAGATATGTGTCTATATATGTATAGATATGTGTCTATATATGTATATATATGTATGTATATATATATATATATATATATATATAATAGAGATCTACATGTATATGTTTGATAAAACTGAACTAACTGAAACACATTACATTTTTTTGAATAATGTGCAGCATGCCATAAACGGTGTCATGTATCACTGTTTTTCAGCCACACAGACTAATATTTTAGGCAGCAGGCTAATTATACTAATTAATTCATACCAAAGTGTGAACATAATGTTTGTGCAATTAAGATGTAATTCTGTAATTCTGGGAAGACTACAGAGACACAGCGGTTGCAAATTTTGCGTAAAGTGTAAAATGGGATTTATTCATATTGCATAAATTTAAATGTCAGATTGGTTTCGCTAAATAGGCGAAGCATCACATCTAATGTAACCTGCACTTCTCTCTGGAAAGGTATGGTGGTTTAAATACAGTATAGTATGTTTGTATTTGAATATTGGTCAGGCTAAGCAATATAACAGTACATACAGTAAATTATAGTTTATTTGCTGGTAACACTTATTTTGCATTTGGTATTAGAAAAACATAGACCTCTTCTCATTTATAAATTGTTGCTTTTCATTGTGTGTCCAGTTCAGAATCCATAGGCAGCTATACAGAAGATCTGACAGTCTAAAATGTCAAAGTTTAGGTGAATGGGATATATTTGACTTTCAACTTTAACCTCGCTCTGTGCATTGCATGTAAAAGGAGACTGTTAAGAAAAAAACATATGTGCGGTGGAATCAAACTTTCTTCGAAAACAGAAAGCATATATCCATGGTTATTTACTGTGAGTGTCTCAAGGGGCAAGGGGAATTTGTAGTAACAAAGCAGGGATTCCTCTGTGCCCGAAAAACACTACAGCCCTTATTATACTTTGGGGTACTGTGCTAATTTGTGCATCGATGCACCTTTCAAAAGGTGCGCATGGTGCAGAACGGGATAGTGTGCCCTATCACAATGTTGCACTGCCCCAAGCAGGGCCTGACTGGAAACCCAAAGCAGCCCAGTCAATTTTGTGGGACCAGACCCCCCCCCCGTGTACACCTGGGGGGTTGGGGATGGCGTGCTCACAAGTGTGTAGCACTGCTGCTATTGTTGGGGGGGACAATATTGCAGCACCGCTGCAAAACCGGCTCCCAGTAACAAAAAAAACAGGCCCCCAGCCTCCCACGAAAACACCTGATGCCCGCTTTGGCCAGTCCGGCCCTGGCCCCCAGGGCCTTTGGGTCTGTAAAATGGCACAGGGGCAGAGGCAAAGTGGTTGTTCAGAGGCTCTTCCAAGAAAGCGCTGGTGCTACATGTGTGACGGCACAATCATTAATACAGAAGAGGCTGTCCAAGTGTCTGCGGCCCCTTTGTGCTACCATAGTGCCTAGGGGGCACACATTCCATGTGTGCCACTGAGGCACTAGGCATAATACGGCCCAGATTTGAAAAAAGATGTTCTGCCACAGACATCCTTTAGTTTGTGAAACTTCCCATATGACAGCACAGTTGATAAAGCCTTATACTCTGGGCATAATTTGGTTATTCCGCCATAATCTCACAATTTTTTGACATTTCACATTAAGCTTGTTTCCTGCGAAATTTCTGACAATGCAAGATTATGCACGGTAGTATAATTAATTGTAATCTGTGCAAAAATCCTATTTTAAGAACAATGCGACTGGCCAGAACATGAAGTGCGTCCTCGCGTCCGAAACGAAGGTAAGGATGGATTTCTCTTAACCCCTTCGATGCGAGTGACGGAGCGGTTCCGTCATGCGCATCGGTTGCGCTGTGCGCATGACGGAACCGCTCCGTCATGGCCCCGCCCGCGCACGGAACCTTCAGCACGGCGCGGTAATACGCGCCGCGCTGAAGGGGTTAATTGTACTGAAATTGTGTATTATTACACAAAAGGAAATTAACTGAATTTTGTACACCTCTATCTTACTCATGATCAGCAATGAAACAATGCAGGTTAGGCACAGAAATTACCCTGGAGGCAAATATTCTTGGAGAGGGGCTAACGTTGATTGTACATAGCTTACCTGCAATATGATTCCTTCTTACAAATCCAACTTGGGGGCATATTTACAATACACTGGCGGACCACGGTGTAGTTCCAAAATTGCTAACGCCGTGCTCCGTCAGTTTAAAAACGCTGGGATGCACTGTATTCACAAGAATGTGGCGCACCCCTGCGTTTCCCCTAGCGCTAAATATAGTTGCTAAGCACCAAGGCAGGCACCATTGCACCATAGTGCAAGGGTGTCTGTGTCGCAGCGAATTATTGTTCATGTGCAGGAAGGTGTCCCTTCCTGCACATAAACAATCCATTATGGCAATTTTTGACTTCTATGTGTGCACATAGAAGTTGCAACTCGTCATTTTTAAATGATTGTTTATGTGCTGGAAGGGAAACCTTCCTGCACATGAAAAATCACTAACGGTGATTTGCTTTTTCTGAAACAACAAAAACGAGAAGAAATTAATAATTTCTCTTCATTTTGCCAGGTAAAGACCAGGTTTTCCCTGGTCTTATTTTTTTTGCACTGCCCCATATTTACGCTACCCTTCTAAATAGGGGTCAAAAGCAATAGGTGTTGCAGTGGAACGCCTACCGTAGCACCCATTGCCCGCCAATTTCACGCTAAGTGCAGTGTGAACAGGGGCCTTATTTACAGGGCGGAGTGAAGCCACGTTAAGTGGTTTAACAGTGCCTTGAAAATAAGGCGAAGGGCTTATTGCCATCAGAGCGCCATAAAAAGTGACGTTCTAGTAGTAAATATGCTCCTTGGTTTACTGTAAAATCAGGAGAGTAGGAGAATTCCATGCCTCAGTTTGACCACTAACATCCACTGCTGAAAGTAATTGAGGACTGCCAGTTCCCCTTGAACATAGACTCAAGAAATCATTTTCCTGATGAAAACTAGGGACCTCAACCACTAAAGAATAATATTTGTTTCTAAAGATTAGGGCGCCTCACAAAAGTCTCAGAAATTCAACTAAGAATTAGAAGTGCTCAAGGGAAGTAGAGAATCTCTGATTTGTAATAAGTACATTTTTGTAGGCATTCTAGATTCATGTTTTCTTCTACCTCTAAAAAAATATATTTAGCTAAAGTGGAAGCCCTCTGGCAGGTTCAGACTGTTTTGTCAACGTTTCCTGTGCATAAACGAAAACTGGAAACCTCTTCTTTGGCCATGATGCTTGTTCTGGCACTGCTCAAAAGTCAAATTTTACTCTACTCCTAAGTGCTCAGATTAAACTCTGCATTAGTGTGTAGCAAATTCCACCCGCCATAAAGTAATACTACGCTATGGCCTCTTCAGGAGTTGTATAAGAATTTTAGGGCATATTTACAAGCCCCTATCACCACCACAACGTCACTTTTAGTGACGTTGTAATGGCAATAGGAGCTTTGCCTTATTTACAAGGCAGCGTTAAGCTATTAACATGGCTTCATGCTGCCTTGTAAATAAGGCCCCCTTTCATGCTACACTTAGAATGAAAGGGGCGGGTAATGGTTGTTGTGGTGGGCGTTCCACCAGAACAGCCATTAATTTTGACCAAGCCCCCTATTTACAAGAGCAGCGTTAATAGGAGGCAGCGCTTAAATTAAGACCAGGAAAAACCTAGAGGCATATGTACAAGCACTGGGGATAACTATCGTTACCGCTGAAGACTATCGCCATGTTAGTGGCATATTAACAAGCTGTCGCTACATGGCGATAGTATCAGGGATTGCGGTGAAAACTGCCGCTAACATTAGCTTGATGGCGATAGGAATTCCTGCGTTAGCGGGTGAAAACTACCAATAGGCCGATTAGCAGCAAAAAAACTCACATTAGTCAGCCCAACGTGAGTTTTCTTTGCCTCTAATGCAAAAAATAGCCTATCAGTCAACCTCAATAGAAAATAGACATAACAACCAATAAAATGCAGAATGGAGCAGCCAGGGCCAAGTGCAGCACACATCAACAACCGCTGCAAGCCACCCAACATCCAAGATGACGAGGATGAGAGCCAGGATGACTCGCTGGACCTGCGTTTGGAGCCTGGATGCCTCGCTGGACCTGATTCTGGAGCCTGGATGCGTCGCCGGACCTGCGCCTGGAGCCTGGAATCCTCGCTGTGTTGCAGGGATTCTGCTTATGCACAGAGCTATGCGCAGGAAACCAGGACCTCAGTGAATTGTGGTGTACCAAAAACTCACCTCAGTATCCAGAACCCCTCTCCGGCTAGCATCAGTGTTTCATTCGTTCTCCGTATCCTCTCAAAGCTACCAATGATTAGACAACCCAGAACAAGCGACTTAGAGTACTCTCAGGAATGGTGGGAATCAGAAAAACCTTTTCGTTATTATTCTCATATCAGTCCACAACAAGAGTAATCAGAGACACAGTAAAGTTTAAAATGTTTATTGTTAACTATGTGCCCTAAGATGCAGTACTTTGGGTAACATAAGCAGACAAATGATTAAAAATAAAACCATCAGCATCGTTACAATACCATAGAAAATGAAGGGAGAAATCATGTTGTAAATGATAGTGGAATATAGCCACCCTCCCTTCACAAGAAAGCTAGTATTATGAAACTAATAGAAAGTCTCTAAGTTTGAATGGGGAACCCCATACCGTAAATATCAGCTTAGGTGAATCACATCACAGGATCAGCTCTGCTCTGTGTCTGTAAAAGGTCTTCTCCAAAGTGCCTGAATCATGCATGCAAAATGCAATATTAAAGGCACCCGAGTTTCAGATATTTGCAGCTGTGTGCGTGTTATGGCTAGAGCGTGGGCCGATCAACATGAATTCAAAAGCATACATTGTTATTTGACCTTGACGGCTTCTGCACACAGTGTTCAGACTAAGGTTGCGGTGCACAACCATTCTCATGTGAAGAAAAAGTAAGCAAGCAGTTTTTCGCATAATAACAGCTACCTGCAGTGTTGTGTGCAAAAGCAGCAAAAGTGACAAGATGGCGTATTACATCTACGACGCTTATGCTAACATAGCAATGTGTGTACATGGAACTCCGTCTCCACTACAGCTGGACCTGTACCTGGAGCCTGGATGCGCTGCTGGCCCTGCGTCTGGAGCCTGGATGCATCGCTGGACCTGCGACTGGAGCCTGGATGCATCGCTGGACCTGCGTCTGGAGCCTGCATTTCTCGCTGGACCTGCGCCTGGAGCCTGGATGCGTCACAGGGCCTGCGTTTGGAGCCTGGAGTGGGATGCGGAGGAGCTGTGGATTCGATGAGCTGTGGTGGTAGACATTGAGGCGCAGCGATCGCCCATACATGGTGGTAAAGTCTGGCCTGTCGCATGGAGACACATTGCTGACCTGTGTGAGAAGACCGCCTTGCGGCCCTTGGAGCTGTGAATGGTAGATGCGCTCCTGCGCACCAGTGTAGGGAGGTCTGCATCACATACTATGACCCACCACTACACTGGGGTGCACAGAGAGGATTACCACGGTGGGCGGCACCTCTCTGCATCACAGGACGGATAAGGTTGCGCTGGCCAGACGCTGTGGAAGGTGAGGCCCCTGAGCTGCGCCAAACTTGTGTTGCAGGAGCGCTGCAAGTTTACGCCTAAAGGTTCACCTGCGGACTTGACGGTGACTGCTGTACCCATGCTTGTGAAATCCCACCTGGCTGAGGCTCTTGCTGGGTGAGTCACATATTTGGAGATTGCACCACGGTGTCAATGTCCAGGTAAGGAGAAGGTGGGACACGTAGCGGAGGAGGCCTGGGGGTCTAGTCACCCAGGTCTAGCACCAGTAGATGACGCACCCCCAGTGCCGGCTCATCCGCTATGGCGGAAGCGCGTCGCCCCACTGCTTCCAAGCAATGCAAGAAGGGGAACAATCATCACATGATGATAACTTCCTGATGTTATTGTGCTATGTTTTCTTTGCGGGCGGTTGGGTGGGTAGGGCTGCTCCACTCATGAAGTAGGGCGGGGGAGGAGTGGCATGCCCACTCAAGTGTGCAGTGACTGTTAGATCAGCCCGCTCAGGCCGCACAAAGCAGTCATGCACACTGTCCTTGTTGCAATGCAAGCTGCATTACAGCCTGCATTGAGAACATGCCCACACCTCCAGCCCCTGGCTGAACGCCTCGTCCCGGCGCCAACGACCAATCCCAACGCCGCATTGCAGCGTTGTGATTGGCTTAGGGGAGGGAGCCTGGCTGCCTACTTCCTGTTCTTGAAAGCAGACTCAGGAGAGTAGGAGCAACGAAGACACGGGGCCCTGCCTCAAGGTAAGATTTCTATCATTTAAATATTTACAACACCCGCTCACACACACACCACCGCGATCACGCGCCATCCAGTGTTCTTTTTGGCATTTCCCACATCCCCGCTGTCCAGTCCCCCCCGCAGCACTTCTCAATGGCAGCCGCTGTGCAGCCATGCGCAGCGGGCGTACCACTGGTGTGCCAAAGGTATATATGGAGTTACGACGCATACCATTATATCGCATTCCATTACAATGCATACTAATACTAGGCATATTGCAACAGTAGGGAAGGTGTTGGATTGCGGAGATGTAAACATTACTATTCCCACTTCAGTGGGTGCAACCCTAAATCTGACCCTTGTACCCCAAATCAATCCCTGAACCCTAAAATTAATCTTTGAGCCCCCAAAACACACCCTAAAAATCATATTTGACCCAAATGTACAACCTAAAAATCATATTTGACCCAAATGCACACCCCAATTTTCATATTTGACCCAAATGCACACCCCAATGTTCATGATTGATCCCAAAACACCCCCCAAATTTCAACATTTACCCCATAATACACCCCACATTTCATCTCTGACACCCGAAACCCATACCCACCCTAAAAATAAAAAATACCCCATTACTGATCTCACAATGCTTTGCAATGGAATGCGATGTAAAGGCCCCTGCGTTGTTGGATTTGCGTTCCAAAGGCATTACGATGTGATGCCTGCATTGTAATGGACATCTCCTGTGCCAAAGGCAAGCCATAGGCAAGCCCGTCTGAGTCCGTCTTCCCCTGGACCGCGCTCAGCACCAAGGACCCTTCCTCTCGGACACTCCACCCCTACGGCGCCAGCACCCACCACGCCATCAACCTTGGACGCCACATTGCCTGCCAGTACCAACATCTGCTCCGGACCGGACATCGCCATCGCCAACACTGACAGCTACTAAATCAGCCGCAAGGACCACCCCGACCATCCAGGAGGAGGCATTGCCATCACCTACAGAATCACACTCCGACTGACCACGCACTCTAATGTCCCAATGGTGACCATAAAACACCTCAACTTCCAGATCCGGATTAACCCCAACCCTATCCTCTGCGGAACCCTCATCTGCAGGCCCCCCGGGCCATGGACACCATTGTAGACCTCATTGCACACCAGGCTCTCCCATCCTGCGACGACATCCTACTCAGCGAACTCAAGTTCCACCTGGACAACCCCAGTGACCAGAACACTACCCCCTCCTGGGGTAGCTCCCCAACATCAGACTCAAACAGCTAGTCACTGCAGCAAGCCACATAACAGGACACACGTTCGAGCACGTCTTCTCTGCCATCGGGACCTTCAGCTACAGCTACACCGCCTGACTCTCCTGGTCCGACCATCATTGTATACATCACGGCTTCACCATGCTCACCGTACAGAACCGCCAACATCACCCCCCTCGCAGCTGGATCGAGGCCACTGAAGTATGTCTCATCAAATCCCTCAGCACCACCACTCTGCCAAAGCTTACAGACGATGACACCGCAGAGTGCAACCTCCACCGATGGATCTCCAACGGCGCCGACACCCGGGCACCCCTCAAGAACAGCACTGCCTCAGTACCTTATGCCTGCATGATGGCAGGCGTAAGGGTGACACAGTGCCACAGGGATTGGCTGGCCCCATGCTGTTAGTGACAGCTTGTTAATAGTGCGATAAAAATATTGCCACGTTAGCGGCAGAAAAGTGCCGCTAACACGGCGTTAACTCATTGTACATATGCCCCCTAGTCTTAAACAGGTGACATGAGGAGAAATACTTTATTTCTCCTGGTTTTTGCTGTTTCCATGTGTGTTGCCTTGGGAAGCACACATAGAAGCAGCAAAACGCCAATGATTGCTTATGTGCAGGAAGGGGGGGCTTCCTGCACATAAGCAATTCAAACATTCATAAAAAAAAAAATGCTGTTTTGCAACTTCTATGTGTGCTGCATTAGGCAGCACAGATAAGAGTTACAAAATGGCATTTCAAGATTGTTTATGTGCAGGAAGGGGGTTCTTACTGCAAATAAACAATCGTCCCCTCAACACAGGCACCCTTGCACTATGGTGCAAGGGTTCCTGCATTGGCACTAGGCAGCTTAATTTAGCATCAGCACAGGGGGAAACGCAGGGCTGCACCATATTCTAGTAAATATGGTGCTGTCTTGCATTTCTAAAGTGACGAAGCGTGTTGGTAGCCTTCTTGGCTTAATGACACGCTTCTCCACTTTCTTGTAAAATTGCCCCTTCATGTCTGAGCACTGCCGGTGTTTTCATAGTAGGTGAAAGTATAGAAATACAAGGTACACAATGAAAATGCACACTTTTTTCGCAGTGCAGGCTAACATTCATAGCTGTGTTGGGGGCATATTTCATTTTTTTTTTGTAATTCAGCGTAGGGTATTGTTCTATGCCAGATGAACCCTAGAAACGCATCTTCTGGGACTGTGCCATATTATTGTGTTATGTTACATTATGTTGTGTTATGAATATTTATAAAGCATACATACATGAAGAGTCATGGCAGTAAAAGCATAACATTGCACTAAGATATTTCACTAAAACAACATCAAATGAAATGTATAAAATAAAAAAAAGGATAAAAAGTAGTTCTAAATTGGGGGCTAATTGGGATGTGTTCTGCATACAAATAAAACCCTCTGCATTTAGCTGCCTTTTAAGAAGATCAACCTTGCTATTAAAAAAGCTTGGTACCACCTGGCCACCTAGCCATAATGCTTCTAGTCTGCAGTGCGCAAAACGGAATGTACTAATGTGTCTCAGAAGGAAAACAGCCTTTACAACAAGGTTTTTACCTCGATGTGCTTTTACCACGCATGTTGTTAGCGCGAATATGCATTTACAACCCATGCCAATACCACGCATTTAAGATAAGTTGGGGGTGGGGAGTCTCCTCCCACAAATACATTGTTTTTAAATCTAAAAACAATGCTTGCTATTGGCACATGTTGTAAATGCATGTTTGCGGTAAAAACATGCATGCTAACACATGCGTGGCAAATGCATACAATGTATTTACCAGCGTTGTACTATCGTACAACCGTCTCAGACACATTTAGCAATTCCCAATGGGGTTGCAAATGACCTGCCTCATCAATATTGATGACGCATGTCGCAATTTGCGACCCATTGGGAATGGTTTACAATCACACAGATAGATGGTGGCCTGCTGGGGACATCAGACCACCCTTCCTGTGTTTGCTTTTTAAATAAAACAACGTTTTTTTTCTAAAAAGAACCTGTTTTCCTTAAAGGAAAATGGGATGTGTTTAAAAGCAAAGTTTTATTTACATTTTTTAAGGGTAGGCAGTGGTCCGTGGGACCACTGCCTGCTCTTAAAAAATATTATCGCATACATTCACAAAAGGGACCATTTGCGACTGGCTTAGTTACCACCTACTTGAAGTAGGTGGTAATTGTGATTGTTTCGCGTACATACCATTGCGACTCGCTATTAGTGAGGGACGCCCGTGGCATGCCCCTTCCTTAAAGCAACTCGCAACCCCCATTTTGCGAGAGGGTAATAGGTTACCGACTTGCAAAATAGGGTTTGTATATGTTACAACCCTTTTTAGCGGTTGAAAATGGCCCGATTTTCCATTTGCGACTGCTAAAAATGGTTGTACATCTGGAACTTGGGGCACATGTATAAAGCATTTTTGCGATCACAAATGGGCCGATTCTCAGAATCGGCCCGTTTGCGAACACAAAACATGCTTTTCACATGTATCAAACCCTATTTGCTATTCGGTAACCTGGTACAACATAACCCTCAATGCCATGATGACTGAAAAGAAGGAACCGTAGTCAGCATGTGAGTTCTCAAAAATCATGGAATCTAAACTAACAGCCATCTTAAAAAAGTATACAAAAGCATCGATAGAGAACAGTTCGACTTACACTTGTTTGACCATAACAGTTCTCTCTTAGCAACACTAGGCAGGCATGTTTTCAATACACATCAATATTAATGTCAGCCAAGTCATTTCCTGGTTAATGTTACATAAATCTATCCATGGTGTCTCCTACACTGTTTTAGGTCCTGTGCTTGACTTAACATGGCCAGCGTAGTACACATGGAGTTCTTCTGATTAATGGATGCACACATAGTATGACATCAAACACCTCCTATTCGAAAGCCAACAACTGACCCGTGAAAAGACTAATGTGTGTCTGTAGGAAACTGAGTCCTCATAGGTTTCTTGGAAAATGTGAGGTCAAACATGCACAACTTAAGATATAGCGCTGAACTATTTACAGTTATTGGAGTGTTTGTTGCCTTTATGGATTTCCGACAGCCTTTAATTCCATTTGCACAGTTAGTCTGTGGAATTGGACGTTTCTATTTTGAAGGCACCAGAATGGTTCAGTGTGCACATTATGCAGCTGTTACTTAGTAGTGTAGTGGAAAACCACTGACTAGTTTAAATGTCAACATGAAATTTGATCAACCCTATTGATGTTTTTTTGTGTGAGTTGCCTGAAATGTTTACTCTTAACTAAATGCTGAGATTATTCTAATCTTTCAAAAGAAGGTTCATGATGTAGCACTTGTGCAACACCCAAATTAAACTGTTCATAGGACTCAAAGTTAGAAATCAAAGCAAAACCATTAGAAATTGTTACGAAAGACCGGGCTGATTACTGCCTAAGGAAGGATATAGAAGTTTAGAGTGAAGAAATTTAATTTTTTGTCTTGGACTCTGGTTTGCAGCTAAACAAAGCTGGCTCATCCTGTTGTGCAATAACGATGAAGTGGGCCATGGATGCGGTAGCCTGGGGGTAGTTGCCTTGTTAATTTTGAAAATAGGGGAAATGCTTATGGTGAATCTGGCCAATGCTTTAGTATTTGGGCCTTACATTGGGGATTGTTAGATGCAACAAATTTAGGCTGGTCTTCTTCAAACGTTTTGCCTGCTGACCTCCACTTTTTGCTTTATTCTTTAGTTGGCCCTAAGGCATGGTGCTGTATAAGCAAAAGGTAGCACATGTACTTTTGAGCTTTGCATGTCCTGTTATTAAAAAACACCTGCATTCATTATTCACTACTGTGAGATCGACCTCGCTCATAGGTTAACATTGAGAATTCCTTATTACACTTTTAGGCTGTAATTCCTGATTGAGAAGGAGTAGTTATGTCATATTTAATATCATTGGAATGGTAATGATAAATCCTCTTTGCTAGCAGATATGAATTTGACATTGCTATCTCAGAGAAATGCCACTTTTAAAAAGATGGCCTTTCTCTGCTCTTAAAGCTCTGTGTGCCTGCAGCTTGTCTCCAATACACATCTGGGGTGGCTGACACCTGGAATTTGTGCATTCCCTCTAGACAGCCACACACAAAGGAAGGGTAGTTGTGACTGAGTGCCCATCTCCATCCTAATAGCTCATCCTGGGCAGAATGGGAGGGAGGAGCTGACACTTACACTTGAATGGGCTATGTCCAGGTTGATTACCACCATGTAGTGAGTCTGGAGCCATGGCTGGGAAGGAGGACCACTGTGCAGTTCGAAGCCCCTCTTTGAAGTCACCTCCACTTCAAAAGCACAACTGTGTATAAATACTAGGTCTCTGATCCCACCAAATCAGAAACTTCTGGACCTGTAAAGAACTATCAGAAAAAAGGACTGCTGTGCTGCTACAATGAGTGCCCCTTGCTGGAACGCAACTCTGGCAGAACTGATTTTCTGCTGTGCTGCCCTGCTGCCAGCTACTCTCTGCCCTCTTGAGAAAAAACTGAACCCAGAGGGATCTCCGAGGGCATGCTGGCTTGCCTCCTGATATCAAAGTCTCACCCCTGCTCCTGTGCCTGGTCCATTGGAAGTGGATCCAGGTGTTTGCGTCAGTGGAACTGACACATCCTCTGCTGTGTGACTGTGTGGAGAAACCCGGTGCGGCTGCTACAGCACCAATACATCTTGGCTTTGTCGCTTTTTCTTTGGAACTGGTGCATTGCCATCATTGCATCGAGAAAACTGATGCAGCACCTTGACTGCACGTATCAACACCAACTAATTGTTCGGCTGCACCCCACATCTCGCTATTGCAACCAGGATCAAGGTACTTTTATGTTAGTGGGCCTTGCGTGGCTCCTGTACCTGGTCCATGCTCCATGGCGGTCAGCCTGAACTCTTGACTTTGCCTTGGTCCAGCATGAACAGATATCCCCCCATATGCACTTATTACTTCTAAACACTATTTCTACATTTAATCTTTAAAATGTATATCTCAAATTCTACTTATTGGATTTTAGTTGTTTTGGTCTTGAATCATTTATAAAATCACAATCTATTTTTTTTACCTGGCGTGGAGTCTTTTTTTTGGTGTTTTCACTGTGTCACTGTTTGAAGTGTTTCATAAATACTTTATACATTGCCTCTTGAGTCAAGCCTGCTTGCTCTGTGCCAACCTACCAGAGGGTGAGCACAGGTTAATTTAAAGTGTGTTTCTGACCCACCCTGACTAGGATTGTGGTTCCTGCTGGGGCAGGGTGCACACCTCTGCCTACCAGAAACCCAATTTCTAACAGGGATACTAAAACATGGAACTGATTGTGAATAGAGAGAATCTTTTCATAGTCAGCCATTGATTATATCAAAATCTATCTCAAGTAGAATTGATTGACAGGAGCTCAGGGAGAGCATTATTGATTGAATTGCAGCCTATAGACTGTTAAGTATGCAGATGAACTGAACTGTACACTGCTGTGAATGGGGACCTAGGAGCATGGCTAGGACAACTGGCATCTCGCGAATCATCAAACGGATATTGCATAGGCTTGGAAACTACCATTTTGGGCTTGTCCCCTAAATTCAGTGCATGCTGGCTATAAGCACATACTGCAGGCAATTTAATTGGGACATGTTGAAACCTTTAGTCTTGGGCATAACAGTTGCTACCAGAATAGCTGCATTGAAATACTGACATGCCAAAGTATCGTGGCCAAAATATCACCTACAAGAATACCGCAATGGTAATCATATCTAGCAGTGACGGCACGTGTAGGGCATTTTACCGGGGCGGTGATGTGGCGCAGAGGAGGGGCAGGGTGGGGGGTTGCAAAATGCTGCATACGGGCGAGTTCAGGTAAGTTAGGAAAGAAATTTATAAAACAAATTTCGTTGCGCGCGCTGCATCGCCAAATGCGATGCAGCGCGCGCAACGAAAGTCGTTTTATTAATTTTTTTCGTAACTTACCTGAAATCGGCCGTTTGCCGAATTTTGCAACCCCTCCACCCTGCCCCTCCTCTGCGCCACGTCACCGCCCCGGTAAAACGCCCTACACGGGCCGTCACTGATATCTAGGTAAGTATTGATTTACTATTCTTAATTCCACACCTAAAAGCCAGATGTTGAGTTAAGAATTATAAATCTTTACTTACCTATGTATTGTTACTTCGTGATACATGTATATGTTCAAGGTATATAGAAGTTGAGGTAAAGAATAGTAATTCTATACATGCCTATATAACTTAACCTTCACAATATCCTAGTAGTCAATTTTTTACCCTTAATATTTTGACAGGTCGATTTTTTCCCAAAAACAAAATACGGGTCGCAATAAGTCGACACAATACACACCTTCTGTTTTAGACCAATCTAAGGCCAAATATCGACACATAAGTAAATACTAAGGGCCTCATGATGATGCCGCAAGCCGCCGCAAGCAATTTTGCTGGGCTGAGATGCATCATTTTAAAAGCACAGGGATGCGTCATATTTTCAACAATATGACGCATCCCTGTGCCCTGGTGCACAATTGGGTGCCAATGGCCCAATGCAGGCACCCTTGCAACATGGTGCAAGTGTGCCTTTGTTTCGGAGATGATAGTTTTTGTGCAGGAAGGTATACCTTCCTGCACAAAAATAATAATTGATGGCGTTTTCCTCTTTCTATGTACGCTTCAGAATGTAGCTTACATAGAAAGCGGAAAAAACGAGGAGAAATAAAATTATTTCTCCTTGTTGCGCCTCCTTACACCTCCCCTGGGGAGGCATAGGATCCTGACGCATTCCCAGGTTTACGAAATGTTGTAAATCTGGGAATGCAGCAAAATCCATGGGAAATATCCATGGCACAGTCCTTTCACGCAAAGTGATATGTGAAAAGGGGCCGTATTTACAAAGCCATGAAAAGCCAAGGAGGGTGGCTTTGTGTAGCCTTGTAAATATGGGCCAGCACACTGCACCGCCGGTACGTCGAAAAAAGTGATGAACTAGCAGGGCAAGGGGCTTGTAAATAAGCCCTTTAATATGTTAGATACATTTGCTTTGAATACAGTACCAGTCAGGTACATAATAGGTCAGCAGAGAGATTTTCATCTGACTCACAGAGAATAGAGAAGACACTGTAGAATATAAGAACGCGACAAGTCACACCTCTTTAAGAAAAAATCAGCCACTGCCACATTCATCTTTCATTGGCTTATTAAACTCCAAGAATGTCTGAAATCTTATCCAATCAGAGTGTGTTCGTGTTGACCATGAACATTTATTGGTGTGTCCCTAACAAATCACGTCTCCCCGCTTGAAATGAATGTTGAATTGTCTGCCATTGAGCTCGAGTAATGTGATTAAAAGAATTGAAAAAGCGATATGTAAGGCTGTAGTTCGGAAGTGGGTGCTTTAATGTTTTTTGTATGGCACAAAGACCAAATGAGATTGTTATTGACAAAGAAAGAACCAGCACTGCTTTTCTTCTTCCCTCTTTGCTGCACTAAATAAACATGAATGCAGGAACTTCATTTTTAAAGAATTCTTAAAAATGTCTACCATCTAACGCATCACTTTTTTTTTCAGTTTGAGAACTGAAATGGGCACCAACATAATTTGAGATAATGAAAAATGCATATTCATGGGTAGATTAACATTCTTGTCAAAATACATCTGGAATTCTAATCACCCAGCGACAAAATACACACTGCACAATTCTCTAAGGAGACAATCAATCAATATTAAAACGTATAATGGAGCAGTCTGGTGGAAGTTAAGAGATTCAAATTACACTAGCCAACTGCCACAAAAGGGTAGGGAGCACCAACACTCACTTAATTCAAAAGAAAAAAAAAGCAGGGCCCAAATTACATTTACACTCCTATAAGTACTCTTACGCGTAGGTGTAAATAAATGTGTAACTTTGGGGAATTTGCATGCACTCCCAGTGGTACCCGTAAAATGCTGTGTCAGTCAGTGGTTTTGATGCACACTAACGCGAATGTAATTTTACAAAATGTTTGTCAGTGGGGCCCTTGGTGTTTAATTGTCTGGCGAGCTCTTGGCACAAAATTGAACTGCCCATTTAATATTAAAATGTACTATAACATGTGTGTTGTCTTCTTGACTTGCTCAGAACAGCCATTATTGCATCACTTAAAGGAAAACTATAAAATTGTAGGTTGTATCGTCAAACACTGCAGCTGTTAGGCTAGGTTCTCAGTATGTGTCACCTACCAGGTTCCGATTACAAATTGTGTGTCATTTAAGTTGTAAAAAAATGAAGAGATATATTTACTATTATTTCACGCAATGCGGCGCATCAAGGGAACTTGCTGTGGTGTGTCGTGTGAAAGAGTA
This sequence comes from Triturus cristatus, assembly GCF_964204655.1. NCBI lineage: Eukaryota > Metazoa > Chordata > Amphibia > Caudata > Salamandridae > Triturus > Triturus cristatus. The sequence goes on along the minus strand of NC_140594.1, from coordinate 1,059,603,187 downwards.
AGGACAGAAATGCTACTTATTTACAAAGATTGTATTTCTGCTCTCTCTCGGTGCTGGCACACTGTGTGCTGCCTAGCGCCAACGCAGGCACCTTGCACCGCTGTTCAATGGTGCTTGTGCAGCGCAACGAATTTTGCTGCGTGCGCTGCATCGCCAAATGCGATGCAGCGCGCGCAACGAAATTCGTTTTATTTATTTTTTTCGTAACTTACCTGAAATCGGTCGTTTGCCGCATTTTGCAACCCCCCACCCTGCCCTTCCTCTGTGCCACGTCACCACCCCGGTAAAACGCTCTACACGGGCCGTCACTGTGCTTGTGTTGTGTGGGAGTATTGTTTTTTGCAAAAGGAGATACCTTACAGCACAAAAACAATCCAAAGAGGCATTTTCCTCTTTCTATGCTTGATGGTGAATGCTCCACGCAAAGAAAGAGGTAAATACGAGGAGAGAAAAAAAGATTTTACTTCCCGTTACACCATCCTCTCGCGGCGTACCAACTTGATGCGATTCCATGTTTACAAACCTCAGTAAATGAGGAACTGCGTTAAATCCACGAATGGATGCATAGGAACGCCCATTTTCCACCCATGCAACGCCTCTCAGCTCGAAATGTAACATAACGCAGTGCAAGCCGCTTCCTTGCATTACATTTCTTCACAAAGCCACGCAAGGTGGCACTAATCACCCTTTTATTGTGGCTTTGTAAATATTACTGAAGCCTTTTATTCTTTTTTTATGTCACCTTGTGCAACGCAAGGACAATGCAAAAGGTTAGTAAACCTGAATAAATGTGCATTTACTTTTAAAGGCAGTGCAGTGCAGTACCTTATAATTATTAAAGGGAGAACAAGTCATGACTCAGTAAACTGTCTATGGAAATGGTGAAATAGCCCTTCTAGCTACAGTTTTATTATGCAAATGTTACCATACATAAAGCTGCTGGGCTTTAGCACCACATTTGCATACATATCTTCAGGGTTCTTTGATTCTTTACCTTATTTAGCTGTGTCTTGTTGCATCAGGTGGTCCATCAGGATGTTGGCGATTAATGGTGGTGGCCTTTGAAGGTGCGGCTCAAGTTTAGCGCCTTTATGCATGGAATAAGATGTGTTGGTTTGTCTTTTCAGAAGCTGCCCCCTAACAAATACAGTGTCTCAAACTCAACAGCTGAGTGTGGAAACAGTCTGTCCCCCAGTGTCAGCATTCCTGCAAAGGAGATATTTTGAGACATTCGTTTTTAGCTACTGCTGATAGGAAAAGAAGATCCCAAAGTCAAACCTACTGCTTTCGACAAACAGTCCCACATGTTAGAATGCAGTGAAATCAGGGGTGGCCACTCGTATTGCAAAGTTTTGGGGCAGGGCCACACAAAAAAAATAAAGAATTACAAAATAAAGAAAAAAATGCACTTAACTGCTCCGACGGCCGCTGCCTTCCTTCTGATCCTTGCTGCCTGGATGTCCAGAAACGACTGCGCATGCTCCCAGCCCCTGATCCCAGCACAGCTCGCATGCCGGGGATGCTACTCCCAGCATGTGAGAAGCACTGGGATTGGTCTGAGTGCCTCGGGTTGGCGCTCAGGCATAGACTGGGGGCCTGTGTTGGTTTCTCCACCCAGTTGTACAATGCGGCTAGGTTGAGAAAGGCCAAGTGCGCAAGATGGTTTGGTTGGCCATCTGGGGCCGGCCAACCCTTCATGAGCACTTGGCAGTGCGCACCACTCCCCGCCCCCCCTCCTTCCTAGTGCTGTAACTGCAACATCAGTGTAGGTGGCCACGCCCCTCCCTCGGTTCACAGTTCCAGCCTGCAGGACGAAAAATAAATGGTAATAAAAATGTTTTATTATCATTTTATTTTTGTCCTTTGCCTCTGCTGGCTTTCAGCGGGGGGGGGGGGGGGCACTCCTCTGCCATAACAGAGGAGACACCCCTGAGTGAAATACACTTGTAAAGCACAATGTTCACCCAATGGGCCTCTTGGTCATAACAAAACACACAAGCAAGCCTAAACGGAACCGAAACCAAGCATTAACAGAATTTCTTTTTTATAGCTATCCTAAATTAGAAATGAGAAGCAATGGCATTTATAACCTGAAGCAAAGAACTACAAAAGTAGATGTCTGAGAACTGAAAGAGACATCCATCAGCCATAGATCTTTCAGACCTCGGGATGACAATAAGATGAAGGATATTGAAGCAAAGGTTTCCAAGTGGTATTAACAGCCTTAAACAAGAAGCCAAAGGAGATGTTTGAAGTCCATAAAATACCTTAAAAGCAATCGTTTGACTCACAGGAATCCTGTGCAGTTCAAAGTGTTTCTGTGTTGGGTGATCTTGTCCTTTTACCCCAGAAATAACACAATAGCAACATTTTTAACTCCCTGCAACTGATACAGAGAAGTGTCTAGAAGGCCAAGATAGAGTAGATTACAATAGTCTATCCTGGTAAGAATACAGGTTGCAATAACTTGACTATGTAGCTGTTTTTTTGAGAAAATGGAGTACCTTTCTAAGACGATTCAGCTGGAAGAAACTTGACGAGACACCAGTCGAACTTGTGCACCATGAAAAGATGGGGATAAAGAAAACTCCAACCAATTTCACAGTGGTAGATGGAGTTAGTAGCCTTGCTCAAAGAAGACGGCACAGAGAATTGGACCATCTGTCTGTGTTTTTGCAAAATACAAGAAGTTCAGTTTTATTTGTGGTGAGTTGCAAAACAGTCAAGGAAATCCGGCACTGAATCAAGGGGAGATAAGCTGGCAGAAGACTGAGCTTAATGCTAATCCAACCAAATATTAGTCTGCATTTCAACTGCATACAAAATGACGGGGTAGCAAAAGGATTTAATCAAAGTGATCAAAGAGAAGATATAGTATTAAGCTCTGTAGGACCCCGCACCCCATTTATTTCTTTTGCATCTCGGGATGGAAAGAAGGCATCCAGAAAAGAAGGAAACCAAGCTAGAATGTGTCTCTAACTAACAAATTCTTCCAAGCATGCTAATAAAAGATTGTGATCCATGGTATCAATTCCACAGGCAAATCAAGCAAAAGGAAAGCTAAGGATTCGCCTTGATCAATAAATGATCTAAGTTTGTCTACAGCAAAGGTAAATGCTGTCTTAATACGCATGACAGGTTGAAAACGCAATTGCCATGGCTCCATATAATGAGAATTCTCAGAATGAAGAGCCAATGAAGGAGTGACAGAGGCTTGTATAGCGCACTGTTACTCCAAGAAGTGTCCTTGAGCTCTGTACACAGACCATCACTGCAGAGTGTGTTTCATCCGATTAATCCTGTGTAAAAAGCCACATTTTCAATTTCTTCCTGAACAATGAGGTTGCAGCAGTAGCTCGTAGCTCAAGTGAAAGTGTGTTCAAAGGGAAAGGTCCTAAGAAAGAAAAGGACCTTTCTCCAGCCCTGGTACGCCAAATCCTAGGGATTTTGGCAAGAACGGAGCTGGCTGAATGTAGGTGATTTGAAGGGGCATAAAAGCTATCTCTTGTCCTGAGATAGCCTGCACCTGTCTGATAGAGAGCCCTGTGGACCAACACAAGTGTTTTAAATAACACTTTCTTTTTTGTTTTATAAAACAATTTTTATTAACATTAATCTCGCACCTTTTGTCATACAGGTTTCATTTTCAAGACACATTTTGTAATCATATCGGTTAAATTGTAACATTCGTAATTGTACTCTTTAGTAGCCATACGTCATCTTACATACAGCACAGGTAGCCTCATGAAGGTATTCCCATTCACAGATCTTGTCCTCTTTAACAATTAAGTGTTGCCCCTTTGTTATTCGCTTAGGTCGGACTCTGAAATAACACTTTCTTCTTGACCGGGAGCCCGTGAAGAGCCTGCAAATGCGGGGACACCTGTGTTTTCAGAGGTAGGCCCAAAATGGTGCTAGCGTCTACTGGACCACCTGCAATCTATTAATAAGATATTCAGTGAATCCCAGAAACAGGGCATTAACATAATTTAGCCTTGATGGTATCAGTGCCTGTAAAACCAGTGTCCTGCCTGAGAATGAGAGGAAATGTAGAATACACAGAAGTCCAAAAACTGTTCCCCACCACCATCTAAGCTGAGGTTGAAAGGAAAGACAGTCGTCGAATTAGATCCCCAAATTCTTCCCTGAAGTTTCCTGACACCCAGGGGGAGGGGCATCAACTGGCCAAAAGGACTACCACGTCCCAGGGCTTTAAGACCGAAAATTAACAGTCCGTTCTTATCTGCATTGGACTAAAGCTGATGGTGAGTTAGCCACTGGAAAATGGCTGTAAGACAGAATCACCCGGTAACTCTGCCTCTATGCACCAGGGGAACAGCTGAGTATCATCAGCACAGGAGATCACTTTTTCTCCCAAGGCATGGGCCAGAGAAGCTAGTGGAGTGAGATAAACATTAAATAAAATAAGGGTCAAGGTTGAACCCTGTTGCACTCCCACTGACAGTTCCTGGTACTCTGATGAGAAGGGATCAAACTAAACCTCTTCACCTCTGTCCTCCAAAAAAGAGGCCAACGTGTCCAAGACTTGACCTACTATTATGATGGATTGGAGACACACTAGGAGTTTGCATGGGGTACAGTATCACAGGCCACTGAAAGGTCTAACATAATCAGCACCACCTTCCCCCCCGCATCTAAAGTGCCTCTGATGTAATCAGCAACCTCCACTAGCGCCTTCTCCATGCTGAAATTGGGTCTTAAGCCTGACTGACTTGTGTGGAGCAAGTTAATACTTTCTAAATACTCGGAAAGCTGCTGGGTAGCATGCTTCTCCTGTACCTTAGACAAGGATGGCAGAAGAGATATGGGTCCGTTGTTAGCTTGCTCTCCCCGGTCTGCCGAAGACTTCTTAATCAGAGGCTATATTTTAGCCTGCTTCAAGGAACGGTGTACTGTTGCTGTAGACAGTGATTCCTTCAGATGTTTGTGGGCCAGGAATTAATGGCACTTGCCCCTGATACTAGTATGTTAAGGCGGTGGGGAACAGCTGGAAACCCAGACTTAAGGCTCCTAGTAGCTGTTAACGGCCCATCTAGGGAGATGGGAACAAACCTAGAGAGAGTTGCTAAAGAGGCAGTAGCAATACAAAGAATGCACTACTACTACACAGACTGCGAGCTGGCAGAAAGGCTGGCTTGAATAATTGAGATCTTATTATGAAAGTAGCATACCAACTGCTCACACCTCTCAGTCGAAGGCCGTTGAGGTCTCGAGCAGGCCTCTGGGGACATAAAGTTTATCATAACTTAAAAAACTTCTCTGGATTTATTTCCAGCTCTCTCAATTCTTCCTGCGAAGTAAGCCTTCTTGGCAATTTTAACTTCTCTATGGTATTTCTAAAAGGCCTCTTTGTATAGAGCTTTGGTGTTAGGGTTATAGAGCTTCCTCCATTGCCTTTCTAGGATTTTATATTGTTGCTTTCCATCTCTGAGGGTATCAGTGTACCAAGGGCTGGACAGCTGAACTCTGCACAGTGAATGAAGAACTTCTATTGTGAGCTTATAGAAGGTAGCATGAATCAAACTGGCCAAAAGACAAGCGTCAGGGGGGGCGGGAGCGCTCTCCTCCAGGGACCTGATGAGCTCCCCCAATTGAATTCTGTGAAAAAATCTGAAGGTGCAAGAGGTTTTAACTACCAGTGGTTTTGTAAGACTGCCCAATCAAATTTGATCAAATGGTTGAAGGACCAGACTTGCAGAATAGGATCACCTATTTTCAGTATAGAATCACCTACTGCCAGTATTGCGTTGGAGAAAATCTGGTCTAGCACATGACCTGCTTGGCGAGTAGGGCTGAACACAAGTTGATTGAGTTCCACGGAGGACACAATTTCACATGAGGAAATAACCTCACTGTCTTCTGTTTTGTCCATGTGAAGATTAAAATCTCCCAGTATTGAGAAATGAGCATATCTTAAAGCCAAATGTGCCAAGGCATTGCCAATGGGAACTGAAGAAGAGACCTGCAGGGCCTGAAGGTCTATATATTAGAACCCCAGCCATTGATTGGTGGTGTGAGAGTATGAGGTAGAAACCAAGTGTCTCTGCTCCTTTCAGACCAGCAATAGAAATAACTGAAATAATATTTTTCTCCATAGACCACAGCTACCCACCCTCCTCTTCCACTCAGATGATCCTTGTTGTATATTTTGTAACCCTTAGGAATGGCTGAAGCAATTGCTGGACTGGATGACCCAGTTAGCCACGTTTCGGTCAGAAACCGCATGTCCGGGTTTCCGTCATACAGAATATCAGAAAAATTAGCAGCATGTTTCTGCAGAGAGCAGGCATTGATCAGTGCTGCAGAGAACTGTATGTTCTCACTAATTTCAGTCTTAGGAGAGGTAGTGGCTTCACCTTTTTGAAATAGAAGTTTGACTGGGAACCCACAGTGCGGGCAGGAGCCACCATTTATTGGTGTAGATGAAAGAGATTTAAAAATGCACTTCCGTGCTGCGGCCAGCCTATGCAATTGTTCGGGGCTATAACATAGGAGATGATTACCTACTGGACGACCACGGGCATAGTGGCTGGCTGCTTCCGGGATGCTGACGGGCACAGGCGGGCTTGCTTTAGGTGTGCCAGAAGTGTGCCAGCGGCCTGCCCACTTCAAGCGTCTCCTGCACGTCCGTGCCGTATCTCGTGTTAAATACCTGTGGCCAGGAGAACAACTAGAGTACACGCTGCCCAAAAATAGTGTCTCTAGCTGTTCCCGAAGTGGAAAAATGGCCGAAGGTAGCGTTCAATAGATTTTAGCTGCTCCCTCCTCCTTCAACAACATTGTGATTTTTCCTAGGGTTGAGAGAAATGTAAGTGGCTGATATTTTTCAACATTGTCGCTGTCTGCTTTATGACTCCTCTTTTCTAGGCATTAGGCAGAGCTCCTGTACAGGGGACAGACTGATGATCTTAGAAAACCCTGTACAACTATAAAGGAGCAGGACTCTAGAGAGACCATCAGGTAAATGTAAATGTAGTGCATTTATATAGCGCTCCGCACCCCCCCGAAAGGGTCTCTCAGGCGCTGTGCACATACCGCTGTGGAACCCTTCCTGGCCTTTCCCTGTGAAGTGCCCACTCCTGGGCACCGCCAAGGTGAAGCCAGGCATCCTAGCGCTTTTGGGGCCGTTGTACAGGTCATCTAGTCATTCCACTTTAATCTTCTTTAACAGTGTGTCCACCTCTTCAAAGCTAGCCTGATTAACAGGGGACCAACACATCAAACAAGTAAGCATCACCTCAGAAAAGCAGAAATTAGATTGAAGGGAAAAGAATCCTTTATACTGACAAAGAATAGTTTTTTTATTTTAGCCAAAAACTGAGCGACAAGACAATTGTAACTTTTTTTGTCTGGGGAGGATTAAGAATAGCCTACATTGGAGAGAGATAAATAAACTGATTGATTGGATTAATTGGAAGCATGAACCAGGTCAGACATATGGAAAGATTTAGCCAGGAATGGTGGTGCCATGCTTGTAAAGAGAGGCTAAGTGTCTGTAGCTGGGACTTGCTAATCAATACCATCACCAAGTCTAAAGATAATTGTCTGCAGTTAGGAAATCAATTCATGCTCTTTTTGTGCAGGATATCTATTTAATATAGAATAATTGATGGGTAACAGTGTGTCACAGCGATGTTTTTCACCAAGGGGTGCTGAATGGCATCAAATAGACGAGAGCAAAGCTCGACTTGTCTATGATGTCAACCAGAGGTGAAAAACATCCCTATAATTCACTTTTTACCCGTCTATAATTTTGTGATATGCATGCCCTCAAAAATCATTTGCCTATGCTTTCAACTGCTACGCAGTGGCAGGGTAGTAATGGGGAAGACATACATAACATGTTTCCCAATTCCAAAGGCAAAAAAAACCGTACCTGCCATCCTTGCCCAACCACCCACAACCGTCCCTGCCTTCCTTTTGCCTCCTGCAGCTGTGCTTTCTGCTTTCTTTGAAAGCAGAAAAGTAGAGCTGCACTGATAGACTCTCAGAGAGCCCTGTCAGCCTGGTCTGGAAGGCCTTTATGATGTAGCAAGACAGGGTAACAAGTTTTGTGTTGAAATGTTGCAGAGTCATAGCAGGAAGTTGTGAGATTTAGAAACTGAAATAAATGATAGAGGTGCTCTATGAGAGCTGTGCATAACATACCCGTTATGAAAGGGTTGCAATAGTTGCTCAATGAGATCCCATTTGAAGTAATTTGCATAATGTTCACAACATAAAAATGATAAAACTATTTTAGTAGTGGATATCCTTGGTCTGCTTCTGCTACTGTGATTCTTTTGTGCAGGTTTTTTATGTCACCTTGATTATGATACCTACATATGGTTTACAGCATAACATGTGATTAAACATGTCACCTTTTATTAGTTAAATTTGTGAAAAGGGTATTGGTATATAGGAGGAAATGGCGCTCAGCAAATATGCGTATAGAGTGTACGAATAAACGGGTAAGTATGGTGCTATACAGGAAGGGGAATCCCTTCTAACCCCTTAATGTGTGTAGGGAAAACCCTACAACAAAACAATGCAAAATAATCTTTTGCACACATAAAAGTTAAAAGTCAGTAAAGACTACAGTAGAGACAGCAAAATATACAAAATTCTTCAATGGAAATAGATGTTCTTTATTCCCTAGAGAAGCCCAACCAGCCAACACGTGTTTCGTCAGGGAAAGATAAACTCACGACTCTTCAGGGCTGAGAAAAGTAGCGTGGACGTGGTGCAGGCTCAAAGCCGGTGATAATTCCAACCCGGCTGGGTACACAAATTGGAAAGTAGAAGGAATAAAAAGAAGTATGGGTCTGTCGGAGGTCTCGAAATTGTAAGGTAATCGAAACGCCGGTGATAATTCCAACCCGGCGATCAGCACATCTCATAAATCACAAGAAAAGGGGTATATGTCAGTTGGCTTGATTTTCCACAAAAAACGAGAAAATGGTGCCGCTAGTAAAGAATGGATAAGAGTCCAACAAGTAATATATTTAAAAGATATGAGGTTAATGCAACAAAAGTGTGGTAGTAATCACAGCGATGTAAACGAAGGGGCAAAACACAAGTATGGGTTCGGTGTGTCTTTTTGAAGAACGAATAATCGCGCGTCCTGGCGGCACCCGTGCTGGCAAAGTGTGTCTACCTTTTATTAGTTGCATGTTTTATGTGTTATATTGTTTTGGAGGGAGATTAAAATCTTTTGTATGTTTTGTGCTGTCACAAACATCTCAACGACCACAGGGATTGTGCCCTCAAACCAGTGGATGGGAAATCTACTGCATCTGTCCCTTTCAGCGAGATAAAGATATATGGACCAACGGGTCATGTAAATTGTGACCACCGTTTCAAAGAAAATACACGTGGTTGGTGGTCACCTGGGTTAAGTGTTCTTCATTACCTCCTCATCCGTCTTTCTAATAAGAACCCTTACAATTAGGCCTGGGTGAAATTTTAATTACCAGAGTAATTTGGGTATTTAGCATTACCATTTCTAACGTGCAGTTTTTGAAAAATGTGCAATTACCGCTGTTCGCATAATTTTGACTAATTTGGCACAAAAATCCTACTGCAGGATACAGGCACAATGAACTTAGGGAGATGTGAGCAGCTTCTGCTGTTGCCTTAGCGCTATTTTCTTGATCCAGAATGCATCCTTGCATCCATTTTGGACTCGAAGGGGCATTTTATGCTAAGAAAATAGCACTAAATGCTGGGTTAATTTTCCATAATTATGCTACAGAAATTACGCAAGATACTTCGACCCATAATATCAATATGAGCTCTGCCCCCAGTAAAGTAATAAAATGCACAAAAGAAACAACCAATCTTTTAGCCACATGTACAACCCTTCCATTTTGCTTATCGCAAATTGCGACGTTTTGCGACTAGCAATTTGCGACTCGCAAAATGGAATGTACAACAGTGTCTGAGACATTTTTTGCGAATCCTCAATGGGGTAGCAAACAACCTGCCTCATTAATATTCATGAGGCAGGTCACAATTTGTGATCCAATTGGGAATGGCCAGCACTCACAGGGATGGTGGCCTGCTGGGGTCAGCAGACCACCATGTCTGTGACTACTTTTTAAATAAAGCGTTTTTTTTTTAAATGCAGGCCGTCTGTTTAATTTCTTAAAAATATTTTTGCTGCCAGTCACAAAGGGGAAGGAGTCCCCTGGAGACCCCATCCCGTTTGCGATTGGCTTACCATCTACTTGAAGTAGGTGGTAAACTGCGAGTGTTTTGCGACTGCAATTGCGGTTGCAAAACAATCGTACATAGAAGTGCTACTCGCTATTAGGAGCCCCTAATTTGCGAGTCGGTAATAGGTTACTGACTCGCACAATAGGGTTTGTAGATTGCAAAGACCTATTTAGCGATCACAAATGGACCGATTTCCCGTTTGCGACTGCTAAAAACGGTCGTACATCTGGCCCTTAGACCTTCCTGTGACACCTCCCTGTCAGCACATGAAATGTATTGTAACTATTGTATTTTTATTTGATTTATATTCATTGTAATTCGCACCTGCTTTTTAATGTCACCAAGCAACCTTCCAGTGATATTTCTGAATAGAGCAACTGTTGCTGAGCCGGAATCCCATGTCAAGTTTTTGCTGCATTTTCTCAGGTCCTGCTGCAGTGAATTTTTAATTGGGGGCATTCTTTGTTTCAACAGCCTTGCTAAGCATCAGGGCCTATTGTGTCTTTTCCAACAACAGACACGTCTACAAGGTGTGCAGGAATTACTACTGAAAGCAGCAATAACTCAAGTCCTCATAGTGGAACAATGACTAGGATGTTACTTCATTCTTTTTCTGGTCCAGAAGCATTCAGGGAAATTCCATCCAGTTTTAGATCCGAAGGATGTCAATTGTTCCATCCTGATATTCCGTTCCAAATAGTGAATCTTCATTTTACTCTCCTCCTGCTCTTCCCAGGCATTACTTGACATTATTATACCTAAAGGACACGTATCTGCACATTCCAATTCATCTGTAATTCCCCATGCTTTTGCAATACTGCATCCTGGATCAACATCATCAGTTCACCTTCCTACCATTTCCTTTTTCTTCAGCCAATGGGTATTTATGAAAGTGGGAATTTGTCATTCCAGGGAGATTCAACTTTTTCCTTACTTAGACGAGTGTCTACTTTTTGCATCTTCTTTTTCCAAGAGGTCCAAGAAGTATGCCTGATAGTCTAATTCTGCAGATGGATGATAAACCTCAACGAGTCCCAGCTTCTTCCTACTCAGAATCTCCAGTTCATTGAAGAAGTATTTCGAACAGGGGGCAGGGTTTTCTCCCTCAGGCAAGAAAGGAAAAATTAATCCACCGCTTTTGTTGTGTTGCTACAGAAGAAGCAAATGTAAGCCAGAGAGTGGCTTAAGGTAAAGGATTAGACAACTTCAAATCCTGCAGAAGTTAAATGGTCTTGCACTCATATACAACCATATACAACCCTTAATGCAGCATGTTTATGCTTGTTGGAGTCCATCCTCAATGAACTATGACCTGATAATCCCCGTGACTCCTGACATTTATTAGAGATGTCAGAAGTGGCTTCATTCAGAGACTTAGGACAAGGGAATCTCCCTTCCTCCTCTCCTCCATGTGATCCTGACAAACGGACACCAGCAACAGAGGTTTGGGGCCATTCAGGGGAAATCCATTTTCAAGGTCTGTGGTCCCAGGAGGAGATCCTGAGATCATCCGATTTGAGGGAGTTGGCTGCAATTTTCCAAGTCATAATACACTTCAAAGATCTAGTGCAAGGGAAGGTCATTTGGTTCAGGATAGCTGTTTATTTTTAGGATGGGGAAATGGGCCTGTTAACCACTTGAACATAGTTTTTTCAACGCCAGTAACAGCAAATATATGCCCTTTAGTCTTTCAGAATAATTTCAAGTTCAGCCAGTACTTGACCTTTTTGCCTTGGAAAGCAATGTCCTTCTGCTAAATGTTTGTTTTCTGTTACTTACAGTTAAATCCAGCGGTTTCCGGCTGGCTGAGACTCATTGAAGCCAGTCAGAATCCACTGTCCTAAATAGGATGTGTAAGATAAACATGTCAGATAACTTGTGCTCACCCTTGGGTAGCTTGGCACTGAGCAGTCAGGCTTATCCTCAGGGCCCAAGTGTAAAGTGCTGACACAACACCACCCTCGCAGCACACTGTGTACACTAAAAAAGACTCCACCCCATATGTATAAAAAAACTGGTCTTTGTATTACACACACATTAAAATCAAAACAAGATATACATTGCATATACACTTTACAATTGTCGAACTTTCCAATTAGCAGCAGAATGGCATAAACACATATGTCCTGTTTTAAACATTTTATTGATTTTGCAAACATTAAGAAACCTGATCCACATGTATTCCTATTTTACATCTTAACACCTGAAGGTATTTACTGCTCAACATACAATATACATTATTTCTGTGCCGTGTCTTTGCGAACGTGAACCCCTTTTTGTTTTGACAGCCATCCTATCCCATATAACTCCCAACCGCTGATCAATCTACCCCCGACTCTCCACAAAAGCCATCTTTTATTCACTTACATCCGAGATTGACTCGGCTTGTGGGGGTTCACATATATTGCCCCTGAATTCGTTCCATTTTCCCCATATATTGGACCACTTGTTGGGGCATCCCCTGTGCACGTACACCGCTCGTTCCGCCGCCATGGCGTTATCCATGTCATTTCTCCAATATTGATATGTGGGGGGCAGCCCGATCCCCAGTTCTGTGCTGTATTATGCTTTGCAATTGTCATCCCCAGTGTCGCCCATTCCTGCATCCTCAGGTTCAAATCTGTTGGTTCCCATATGTTAAGGAGGCACCTCTTTGGCTCCGGTGGGACCTCCGCCTCCCCCACTCTCGCGATTACCCTCATAACTTTTTCCCAGTAAGGTACAATCTGCAGGCATTCCCATATTATATGAAAAAATGTGCCTGGTTGCCCACAGTATCGTAGGCACAGTGGGTCGGGAGCTCGTCTCAATTTATGCAACAGGATGCGTGTGTAGTATATGCGGTGAGTTTTGAGGGGATCGCCACTTCTCTTGGTGATGCCAATGCCTCCTGCCACTCCGCTTCGTCCAGTGCACCCACGTCCTCCCGCCAGTGGCCCCGTAGGGACGCCGTGGGGTCCCGCTGGTTATTTATAATTTTGCGGTAGGTTTGGGAAATGGTCATGTGGTCAGTAAGGAGTCTATCCTCCAGTGGTGAGGCCTCCGGCTGCTGAGTATTTAGTGGTATTGCTTTTAGCAAGGCATGTAGAATCTGCATATATCTGAAAGTTTCGGTTGGGGCCATATCATACTTTTCTCTCAGTTGTGCAAAGGGAATGACCCCACCTTTCACCCAAAGGTCTCCTATTTTTGAAATGTCTATAAGGTCCCACTGTTTGAACCCCTTGGTGTTGTATAGCTTACCCAGTCGTTGGGTTTCCCAAAGCGGTGTGGCCTGCGTCAATCTACCCTCCCACCCCAGCGCTCTCTGCGCCGTGTGTCATATTTTGACTGTGTGAGCTGTCGGGCCCATGAGATTGTTGTTCCTTGCATTTGTATATAGGGCCCTCAGTATGTGATCAACCGGCAGGACATATCTGTCTAGTCGGAAAGCTGGTTCTGCCTGTGGTGCATGTATCCACTGGTTTATAATCATAAGTTGCGCAGCCCAATAATACAGTTTTATATTGGGCAGAGCAATCCCCCCATCATACCAGCTTCGATTTAACTTGTGCATCGCTATACGCGTTGGCTTTCCGTCCCACAATAAAGTAGTAACTTCCGCCTCGATTGCCTTGAAATATTCCAAGGGGACCGGAAACGGCGTGTTCTGTAGGGCATACAGAAATCTTGGCAACGCCATCATTTCAAAGAGGGCGGCTCTGCCCAACAGCATCAGTGGGAGAGATCTCCAGTGTGTCACGTCATGGCAGAACTTGTCGAGGGGTTTCTTGAGGTTCTCCTCAATGAAAAGCGTTTGTTGGGGTGTGATAAATATGCCAAGGTATTTGAATCCCCTGGCCGCTACTTGCAGTTTACTGCCGGGCGGTAGCCTCGGAGCAGGCCCGTATAGGACATATAGTAGGGATTTCTCCCAGTTTATCGTGTTTCCGGAGACCTGTCCATACACGGTGCAGATGTCTAGCAAGCTAACAATGGAGCATGCCGGGGACATATGTACTTTTCAGAGATATTCAACCAACATGACATTCCCCAATGTCATATACCCCCAGCAGTTAAAATGGTCAGGCAATGACACATCTTTGACTACACCTCGTGACCCAGCCCCTCAGTCACCCAACTACACCAGTCAGTGATACACATTACCCCTGTTGGCACCACGTTGATGACATTGACGGAACCACCTAACACGAAAAGAAACAGTTAATTAGATTTGTCCATCAGGATTAGACTTCTAGGCACCAACGGCACCTGGTTAAGTACAGGATCGATATCCCCTGCAGACAAAAGGTTGTGACCCAGGAAAATGGTGCGCTTCCAAATCTTGAGAAATGTTTCCCTTTAAGTGGGGGTGTGAGCTTCTGCAGCTCCGGGCAGCCAGCCGTAGGTGTCCACAAGGCACAGCAAAACCCCTCTGGCCTGGTCACGATGTTCTCCAGAATAAAGTACTTTGTGGTGTGGGTCCATGGAGAGGAAGCCAATGACCTCAGATGGAGGCCGCGATGTCAGGCACTGTTGTCCTCTCAATATGGAGGTTGAAGACCGTCTCAGCTTCCAGTTCAGGTCCCCCAACACCCCTCGGACACCACACGCTCCAGAGTGCAAGCTAGCATGGGTCCACTGGTTGCTAGCACAGGTACCTCAGATTCTGCACGCTTCCCCCGCACTCCTTGAACTCCTCATGTCCCGGCACCTCAGGTGAGCTGCTGCTCTTTACAAGCACACCCCTCTGCACAGTGTGATAACGGTGTACATCAGGATGGTCCTTGTCCCAACCAACGATCACTTCCACCCGTTTCTGCCACACTCTTCATGGCCCTTTTGATCTCATGGAAACAAGGAGATCCTTTGTGTTCCTGGGATCTCGTAGACAGGAGGCCAGCCAATCAGCCATTGCAGTGTGCTTAGTACCATGACAGTTGGCACTTAACTGCAGGCCAGCATCATTTAGGCAAAATCCACCAAGAGATGATCCCCTTCCTGGAGAATATGTCAGATCCACTAGCACTACCAGATGATGAATCGCCATTATGAACTCATCGATATCAAACACTATACTGCTACAATTCTGCAGATAGGAAATACTGCTCAGGAGCCTGTCACTACATTCCCCCATGCTAATCCAAAGCGAGAAGCAGGCCCCATTGTACCGAACACACCATCTGATGCCATTCACAACCCTTGCATGTAAAGTACATGCGTATATGCCCTAACTCTTCCTGACACCGCACCCTGTCCTCAGGGAGAACTGCGATATAGCAAGAAGCCGGCAGAACCCCAGTACACAGTTTTTGAAATGCCAAGCCAAGTAACAGTAACATGCACTCACTGGCCCAAACAGGGCAAACCTGTGGCACAATCAATGGGCTTCCTCCCTGGATGGCACACCCAGTGCTGCAGGGCCACGGAGGAGCATTCGAGTTATATGCCCTGGGTATATGTCTTACCCTAGACATAGGACTTACAGCTAACTCGAATCAGCCAATGATGTATACACCAATCACCAGTTTGTATCTGACAAGCACAGAGCTTTGGCACTGAATGGCAGTGTCAAACGCACTCAAAGTCCTAAGGATTGCTAAGCAGGGTCCAAACAGGCAGCCAAAAAGGTCAGTGAAGACCATGGCAATAGATGCCAGGTGTAACACTTACTGCACCTACAGGTATGGAGATAGAAGACCTGTTAAGTTCTTGGCCGTAGAATCTTATGCATATGTTTCCTACATTTTGATTAATACCAAGGCTTTTGTCGGAAATTCAAGATGAAAAGGCCAGAATATTAATTGCGGTGCCTTATTGACCCAGGTGATCAGGGTATTTGCTGCCAGTCCAGCTGGCATGTCATCCTCGCGTGGGTATTTCCCATTGCTCCATCCCATTGCTATCTCCTTTTCTGTCTCAGTCAATTTTCAGGTAACTATGGGGTCTGGCTTTTGAAAAGCTAGCTCTAGAGTCCTCTGTATTTTTATTCAGACATAATCTTATGCAACCAGCAATCTTGAAGACCAGACACATTAAGAGGCACGAGTCTTTACTCCCGTTCAGAGGAGGCCATGGCAGCAGGCCATCTGAAGGCATAGAGATCTCTACTGTGCTGTCAGTGGTCTCCAACTATTATCTCTGACACTCTGGCGGACTGTAGACTGGCATCCTTACTCTGAATGAGGCCCTAAGTTTTTTATCACTATGACCTTTACGTATGGCTTTGGAAATCAATAGGATTGCCATTGGTGCAAATGGGATCAGCACATTTAGTTCACCCGGATTTTCTTGCTTTTGCTCACCCAGTTTTGGGACCTTTACTGTTAGTGAATCTTACTACCTGAGTTTCTCCCTCTGTAAGTTCTTAATATTTGGACTCAATGTGTTTAACACCAGAATCCACCTATTAAGATAAGTCCACTCCTGTGCACGTAGGCTAAGGCACACTTGGTTGATTATGCAGACTGAGCATGTTAGACTATGATCAGGTGCGGCCTGCTAATTGCACACCGGTGGTCTGGTGCAGAAGGGACTCTACATTGATGGCATGGGTCTTATAATATTACTGGGCTTTCAAAGATAGGTCAGTTGGGTTTACTGGAAAATCAGTAGCGCTTTCACTGTATGATACACATAGTAGAAATCTGCCTTGCCGTGCAGTTTTGCTCAACTTAGGCCTGCAAAGTCCGACAATGTGTTGAACTTGGGTAAAACATGTACACTGAGTTTGATTTTGCAGGTTGCAATAACTTAAATATACATCACAAGGAATGTGAAGAATTGTCATATTTCTGTAGATCAATTCATAATCAGATTCCAGGACTTTATACCATCTGTTGGGCCAAGTTAATTACTGTGCTCCACATCAGAGCAAACACGCACATTGTCCCCACAGTGATTGACCTAGTTTGTGGTAGAGGGAAGGGGTGTGGGGAAAATCTGCATCTGATAATGAGCTGTAACACTGCACCTAGGCTAGGTCCGCACCAGGGGCCATATTACGGAAGTACCCCTGGGACACAACAGGTGTTTGGGCCCTCTTTGCGCGCCCCAGTGGCACTTTGATATTACAGAATGGGATGCAGACGCTTGTGCATCGTCTACTGTAATACTGATAGTGCTGGTGCACATAAAGCGCCAACTCTATCATCAGAGCGCGTTCCATCATTTGCATGTGGACATGACCCTATGCAAATGAGGGACTCCCTTTCCTTCTGTGCCCATGCCGTAATATACACATGGGCGCAGAGGACAAGAAGCTGTCTGGAGGCGCACTGGGAGTGCGCCACCTAAAACGTGACACACTGCCAGTGCGCCCCCTGATGGCAGCTTTCTGGAGAGGTAAAAGGGGTCCCATGGACCCTCAGACATCTTCTTGCAGGCGGGTGCAGTAACTCACTGCACCCACCTGCAAGGGGATCTCTAATCCTCTTTCAAAGTGCAGGCATGTCCTGCATACAATGTGAAACACGGAACAGCTTTAAAGCTGATGCTCTCTTTTTCACATGAATGTGCTGTCCCCAGGGCACGTGGCTGTGTCACAGGAAGCATATTCCTCTTAATACAGCCCTTTTTCCGAGTTTACGCTGGGCGCACCTTTAAAAGATGTGCCCAGCGCAAACAAGGAAAATGCGCTGTATCTGCGTTACGGCCCCTGGCCCGCTGAACAAATGAGGAGCCCCAGACATCTAGATCCAACACAAGAGGGGCTCCACTTTGAAGTTTTGGTGGGAAGGGATCTGGCAGTGATGTCACCCAGAGGTGGAGCTGAAAACCTCAGAGGAGCTCTTCACAGGGAAAACACAATGTGGATTGTCCCAGAATGCTGCACAACTGGGTTGAGACAGTAGTGGCGGGATGATGTGGCATCCCGGGATTGGTCAGGATTGGCTGCCATCTAGAACGTACCACCCATCTTATGAACCCCTGCACATGGGAGAGACAGAGAAGAAGACCCTTGACCTTGAAGGCGATGACAGCAAAATCATGGCCATCTGGAAGGAGAAGCCACTTGATGACCTGCAAAAATTAACTAAGGAATTTATCTGCTGCTGACCTCAGGACTAGATGGGTCTCTCCAGGGCCCATGGCGCTGAACCCCTTATTCTCTGTGAGTGCCAATGGGGGAAGATCTGGACTCTACTGCCACCCCAAGTGTTCTGCAAGACAACCAGGAGACTGTGGTGCTTGGGAATGTGGTCAGGGGTGTACTCTGCTGGCTGGTACGCAGAGTGTCTGCGCAAGATTCCCCCAGCAGCAGGAGAGGAATACCATGAACCAGGACTGGCGATGACTGGCGCAGGAAAAGTTTATCCCTCTCAGAGGCCTGGAGAACTGTGGGGAATGCTCCAGATCTGGTACGCAGGATAAAAATAAGCCCAAGGTTAGGAAAATCAGCAAAATAGGGCCCGAGATATGCTCCTTTGAAGATTTACTCCTTTTACATGACTAAAAAGAAAACAGAGCACATGGAGCTCCACCGATGCTTCTCGAAATTCCTCCTGGGGTGGCCCAAGACCTCGGGTGATGGCGCACAAATGATTATGGGAAATCACTGAGTAAGCGTGCTTGCATGGGTCCCCCAAATTCTACCTACACCTGGGGGACCCCATCTCTCCAGAAACCGATGCAAAATGAAAATGAGCTGCTAGACCTAGTACAAAATATTGCAGAGAACCACAAAAACTACTTACCTGCCTGGGGGACCTCATCCCCTCGCCGGAGATCTCTCTCTCTCTCCAGGGTGCATTACTACCCCCCTGTGCCTGGGTCTGGAAGGGTAGGGGCGCCTGCTAGGAACTCCTGCCCCACTCCAGGTGGGAGCAGCAGATGAGCTGTTCTCCCACCAGGATAAACAAAAGAAATGCCGGCTCCTGCACACCGCACCTGAGGGGCGCACAAGCAGAGAGCCAACAGGGCTAACCTTCTGACCTTCACCCCAATTGGCTAGTAGCCAAGGTCCCTGGGATTGAAATCAAAAGAAAACAAAAAGATGCAGTGCAAGGCCACAAAATTAATAAAAGAGTGGCTAGAACCACTCATCAATATTCTCTGCTCCCGCATGGAAGCACCCCATATTGCACTTTACAGACTTTTCAACATCCATTTGCTTGTGGTGCCCCATGGAGGGGCAGGGGCAGAGCCAACAAAGTGTTTATGTGTTGTGGGTGGCAAAAAATGGTGCAGCAGCCCCACAAAAATGTTCATAAATAGAGTGACCATATATCTCCCAAGTCATAAGTTGTGTGACTTGAAGAGATGATTTAAAATGTCCAAGCACACTCAGGTCTGGACCTTTGACACTACAGTTTGAGAGTGTGGCTGCATTTATGTGGCCTGAAATGATTAAAGAAACAATCAAACACTTTTTTTAATGATTTCGTTGAATGCAATGCTTTATTTTAAGTACTTCATTCATGATGAATATTCATATTCACAGCACTGCTTAAATTAACAATGAGCAAATATAATTATTGATTCTATTAGATTTGATGTTGAATCCTAACATGTTTATGATTTTTATTAATGGGGTGACCCGTTGACGTAGCCAATAGGCATTCCTAATACATTAATGTTTTAAAATTTTGACAAACTTAGTAGCCTATTTTATTTAAAATGACACCCCCTTATATTGTGGTGTTGCTCCTAGTATAGGTGGGGCCTATAGTTATAATTAGGTCATGCCCCACTGTGATTTGAGGGTTTTACCAAAGGTACTTCTATCTACCTGGTGTATATATGTGTAATTCAATGAATAGTATTTAGTAGTGTGTGTAATGAATGTACTTTTCCTTTTGAAAAAGAAAACACAGATTGAACAATGATTTATTGAGTGTTATTGTTGCGTACCAGCAAATGGAGATTACAAGCTCACACCACCTCTCCCCAGCAGGCTCTAGACAGCTCTGCTTCACCACCCTGAGGAAGTCAAATTAAAATTAAAATTAATTTTATTGCATAGTCTTGCTAAACAACAAAACAACATTAAAAAAGTGACACAAAATGCAGGGTAAGAAAAAAGCTAATGAGGTACAGAGTTCTAGAAAAACACAATTTCATTGCAATCCTTAATTCTTTTTGCTGTAATGGTTAAAATGTTAATGATTTGGGTGTTAAGTCTGATGTTGTTCCCAATTATAACAGTTGATAACAGCTTGTCTACAACTGTACATTCCCAAAAGACTAAAATGGGGGCACAGCGGAGCCTGTTCTCTACAAGAAGTGCTGGACTGATGCAGATGACGTGTAGTATGGATTCTTGTTCTTGATGACACCATTTGCATATTTTATCTGTGGTCTTTACCAGCCATTTGGGCCAGTAGTCCAGAGTGTGCGGGTTGCCCAGGTGCTGGTTTATAAACTGAATTTTGGTGACTTTTGAGCAGCAACTATCCAGAAAAGGTTGCCTGCCAAACTGGCATCAGCTCTTTATCATGATCCAAGCATGCAATCTCTTGGCGAGACTTGTTTTTTCTTCAAGAGAAAATAACTAGTATATGCAGTTATTTATTGTTTTTGTTTTTTGGAACTGCGAATGAAAGAGGCAGATCCCATAACTGCTGAACTTGGAGAGACTGCAAGCTTTTAGGAAAGTAGGATCTGCTTTCATCGTTACCCACAGTTTTTGCTGGTGTCATTTTGCTTTCTGACTAGTCTGACTGGGATCCTGCTAATCAGGACCACAGTCTCCGTGCTTGCTCCCTAATTAGACCATGGTGTGTACTTAGGTACCCCCCAAGATTGGCTACTGGTGTACCCTTGAAAGTCCCTAGTATATGGTGCTAAGGTATCCAGGGCATTGGTACACATGGGGTCCCCCTTGGCCTGAAGCATGTATTATGCCACCCAGGTGAGACCACTCAAATTGTGACTACAGGCCTGGCATTGCAGCCTGTGTAAGCTGGTGCTAGCACTACTTACGTCAGATATAGGTTTTCTTATATCTGAGGTCACTACACTTAAAACCGATAAGTCGCCCTTAAGGCAGGATTCAATACTGAAGGCAACGAGCTTGGTTATAAGTGTGAGGGTGCCTCTGCATGAGCAGGACACTCCTACAATCCCTGGAGTCCATTCTCCAGGCGTTGTAGATACATCAGCCATTATGATACATAGAGTGGCCATGCGTCATTAAGCGATGGCTAACTAAACTGGTTGTAACGAGCTCTGACATGTTTGGCATCAAACATGTTTGAATCATACCCCAACACCGTTTACGGTGTTGGGGTATGATTAAATGCACTCCGGGGCTCCTCCGGGAAGCCCTCGGTGCTCCCGGTACCAGTCTTTCAGAGTTGGACAGCAATCTATGGTTGCTGCCGACCACAGACACGATTCTGCCCTCCTGCTGCTGAGCCAAGCTCAAGCAGGGGAAGGTAGGACAACAGGTTTCCTGTCACAGGGGGTGTGACCACCTCCCAGACAGGATTTAGTTTATTGGGGCAGAGTGGGGGCGCTTGCCAATGCCACTAGACTGTCAAGAAAGGCACATTTGGTGCCCTCCTTGAATACTCCAGTTGGAACCAGTTCAGGGAGCTGTTGGCTCCCACTCTGGTGTGAAACCGGACAAAGAACACTGTCCAGCCCCTCTTCTGGGAGAGACCCCTGAATCATTCCAACCCTTTCCTTAGGGTACTTAAGGGCTTACCTGTGGGCGGCTTTTCAGATTCAACGTGGGACAAGATTGAGATCCAAAACCACTTCATCTTCAAGCATCTGGGCACTTTGGACTTTGTTGGACTTCGCTTTGGGAACCAAGACTGCATCTGGAAGACTCCTGCTGCTCTTGGTCTTGCCGTCCTGCCAGTCTTCTGCCTCCTCTGTGCTTGTGCTCCATACAGGTTTTTCTCCAGGCCTGTGGGCATCCAAGACACCCAAAGGTGTCTCCCTTGGAGTGAAGGAATCACTCCTCTGCATCTGCAGGCACTGCAACGAAGCTGACCGGTCTGCTGTTCCTGAGCTCCCACAGACTCCGAAAGGTTCAGCAATACAGGTGATGATTCTACAACTCTCTTGAGGCCTGCACTGCCTTCTCAGCAGGTTTGATGTCAGTATCCCTCGTCGGAACCGCTGGATTAGTACCCCTGTGCACTGCGTTGACTTGCTGTTGCCAAGGCTTGTTGACACTCTTCCTCAGAGATCTTCGGGCTCCAAGAAGCTCCAGCCTCCAGCATCTCTTGCTACTAAGATCTTCATAAACACCACATCCTCTGCACGTGGGCCTGCATCATTGGTGAGTTGCTTGAGGTTCTCCTCTTTCGACTCCTGTGTCTCCAGCCTGTGGGTCCTCTTGAGGATCCTCTTGAGGGTCTCCTTCTAGTGGGCTCCCAGGATTGTTTGGGGCCTACTCTGACTTACCTGCACTTGGTGATTCCCTTGGACCTTGCTGGTTCCGGCACTGCACCTTTTTCATCTGCCACGTTTGATGCCGATGCCAAGGCTCTTTGGTGCTCCTGCCAGACACCGAACCCCTGGCTCTTGACATCCAACATGGGTCAGCTCGTGAATGGCTCCTGGTCTTCCACAGTATCACCTGGTCTGCACGGCTATAGCATCATGGTCACCCTCAACTCTCCTGCATCTTCCGATATCTATGGGCATTCGTCTTCTGTGCCTCCCGTTCGCTCCTGCTTGTAGGTACCTCTCTTCCTGAATCCATCCTTGGATTCCCTTGGACTCTTTTACCTTCTTCGCTAGGCTGCATCGTTACTGAAGTCCTCCATTGTGGTCTACGGTGATTTCTGACGTCACTATGCACCTGGCTTCCCTGGTGTATGTATCCTGGTTCCCGGGTTATCCACGGGTAGGGTGACTCTCCAACCTTCGATCTTCCACGTGGTTTCTTCAGGGTCTTCTGGGAAGGGTCCTTTTTCTTGAAAACTGCTGCTGTGACTTTCCCATTCACTTTTATTGAGCACACGGTCGTGTTTCCAATCTGTGCACGGCCTCCGTGGGGTTCCAGGGTACTTATCTTGAGTGGTTCCTTGGGTTCCCAGCTCTTCTAAGTCTTCAGGATCCAGTCTCAACTTCGTTCGTGGGTCCCATTACACTTTATTAGTATATGGTTTGGTCTCCCCCTGGAGACCACTGTGTATTTGTGCTACTTACATGTTCTATTACTGAAGTGTTGTGTGTATTGTGATTATGTATCTGGGGAGGACATATTGCAATGTGTTAGTGAGTGTTTTTAATAAATACATATTTTTATAACTACACTGTGTGGTTTTTTTTCACTTAACCTACACTATATGATTAGTAACTGGTAAAACAAGTTGCTTCACACTCCTTCTGGACTAAACCTGAAGGCTGCTTTCCACAGCTACCCCTTGGAGAGCTTTCTTAGGTTGTCTAAGACCACCAAAATCACAAAAGGGTTGTCTAGATTAGTGCAAGGTGCTCCACCTAAATAATTGTGCACCATATACTAAGCCAGCCTCCTACAAAGCTGTTTTTGAAATAGTCTCTAAAGGTGGATTGCTGGACTGGTTCAACATTATTTGCCACAGCAAATAGCCCAACGAGGTTGAAGTGGCATTTTTTAGTTTGGAACAGATTTTCATGAAAGCTCCTTGCCTCACAAGCCGTTGATTTACAAGGCCAAACTCAAGTCTAATTTGGCCAGGTGAAGCATTGTGGGGCAAACGGAAAAGGTGCCTGTAAATCCTGGGATTCATTTTATCTAACACTTTCACCTCTCAGCCATATCGGGGCTCACACCCATAAGAGAGGGTTGGCCAAAGGTTTGCATTCAGTACTCTCAGCAACTGAAGCATTGGCTAGCCCACAGACCCTTTTGGAATGTGAAGAAGGCCAACGATAGTAAAGCCACCTTGGTTTTCCTTACAGCTTTATGAGTGGAGAAAGAGCATCTGAAGTCTACTATTACACCTAGATGCTTATACTCATGGTCCTGAGAAAGCGTTGTATTGTTTAAGTACCAGGGGCCTGCCTTTGTTGTATTTTTGGTGAATGTTACCAGCTTTACATTCTTTAAGTTGATTTGTAAAAATGGTTTTGCTGTGTATTCACCAAAAGTGTTTGGCAATTTTTGCAGCCCGACATTTGTTTGACTCAAAAATACCATATCACCTGCATAGATAATGCTAGCTTAAGGACTTCCAGCTAATTTCATAGCATGGGCGTTTGCCAAATCAAGTACAGATACCCTGTTTCAAGCCTATATTCATAGCCTAGTTTAATCCTGATCTATGTATCCATGTAAAGCAGTTGAATTGCTTTCAGACTTATTCCAGAGATCCCCCAATTGGCTAGTTTCTGCCAAAGCAGCAATCTGTTGACGTGATCTAAGGCTGCCTTTAAGTCGACAAAGCAGGCGTGCAGCATTGTTTTTGTTTCGTAGGCCTTGTTTGCCATCGTAGTAAGGGCAGAGAAAGTTAGAGTGCTACAATGGGGTACTTGGTTTCCATTAAGGAGATATTTGTGGACCTATAACTATGACTCAGATTCTGCACCGCTAATAACCCAATTTCTTACAGCTATGTTATGATTTGTCCTATTTTTAGTCCTTGGCCTATGTTAATGCATCGGTTAAAGGTGATAGTTATATATATCAGCTGCCTTGCACTTAAGATAACTATTGTTGTTCTCTTACACAATACTAATGTCTTTCAAGGATGTGAGTGCTTAGATTAGGTACGATTATGCCTTTAGAATATATAATTACTTATACTCAAGGCTCCAGAAGGTATGCTGGTAATTGTATGAATGCCTGTTTTAGTTCATACTTTATTGTAAATACCTAAAATGTGAATAACATTTTTGTTTTGCATTTGCCCAGGGTTGTGGTATGAGAACTAGACACTAAATTGTGTCTAGTCCTCATATCATTTGATCCTTGATACAACAAATTAACACAAATCTTCAACTCAATATTTTCACTGATTTCCTTGGCATATGTCACAGAAAATATACTTTTGCTTTATCCATGTTCTCCTTTATTATGTGTTTGTTATTCCCTACCCTGTGATTTTCACAATAAATAACATAAACAAATGAGAACATCTTATAAAATTATTAATGTGTGTAAAGCATTTATTTTTGTTACCAAAGATAATGAATTAATCCCATCACAGATACATGAGAACGTATAGAATGTGGGAACTCTTAAATTACAGTTCTAGTGAGCTTTTCTTTGAATATATATACAATCGTGAATTTGTGAAGCAAGGGTCCCTAAAGCAGAAACAGTGACTCCATCTGATATAAAAGTGAAAAGGGGCCTAATCAGAAAGATAATTCGGTAGTAAATGTACCTTGGAAGTTAACCTTGGAAGTTTGTGAACACTCATAACTCTAGCTGTTTGTCAACATTCACAAACTCATGTTATTTTCTGTTGTACCCTGGAAAGGAATCGACGTTTACTCCAGCCAGAGGCTAGCTTGATTCTCTTTCCAAGATGGGAAGGAAAATGGATCACCCCCAAATTTGATGGGTGAAGGAAAAAAGCTTTTTCTATAGGGAAAAATAAAATGTGCGTCTGCCTAAGGGAATCCTTATTCCCCCGTGTGGAGCTCCCCAGTGTAAAATACCACTGAAAGTGTCCTATGATCTCCCTGGGCCTATGCCTGGAAACCCTTGCCTGGCTCAGCTTTCCAGGCCAACTGCTGGCAAAATTTGTGAATTGCAGAAAGCAAGAAGAGTACATGCAGACAGAGGTGGACGTCTCCACTCATACTTTTCTTGCCTTATTTGTAAATAGGTCCATGTGACCTAAAAAATATGGCTTGGATAAACAATTGCAGACTCACTAGAAAAATCAAAATGCTTTGATAGGAAATAGGATGTTGTCAATATTTTTGTTTCTGCATTTAATATGTTTAAAGGATTGTGATTTCATAAGAAACCTTTTGATGGAAAAAGGGCTATATGTGAAAATACACAAGATTACCATGGCCAAATAATGATGTTTCCTTGTCTGGCAACTTTCTGAGTCTGATGATGACACTCAATCTTTGATCTTCCAGACATTAATCCCCAGTGAAAGCCGATTCAAACATAAGGGCACTTACCCAAATCTTTATAAAACCAAACATCAAAGAAGAGTCAGACACCTTTAGAAACCTATAAAGACTGTGGTCTATACATGAGACATATTGGACCCTTTCTACACTCTACAAATGAGGCCATATTGCCTGTAGCACTTGCTGGCGCAGTGGGGAGTAGACGGGGTCCCTGGAACACATGTTTTTAAATTGGAAACTAACTTACCACTTCTGGATCAGACTACAAAAAACTATGTATCACATTTTCAAGATCCCATTTATGATTGATTGCCTTAGAATAACCGTAGGACTAATGGACCACCCACAATGATTGATTGCCTTAGAATAACCTTAGGACTAATGGACCACCCACACCCTTGAACATTGCTTGCAAATTATATGCTATTACTAGATCTGTTGATTTCACTTTGGTGCAAAAACTGTGATTGGAAGCCAACTTTAGATATCCCTTTTTATAAATAGTGGAATATGTAATGTGTTACCAGGAGTGGTGATAATATTATGTATAAAAAACTACAAAACACGACTTGCGATCAACACTAATGGGATTCTTTTAACGTCTAACTGCAGAAATCTAAACCACCCTTATGGTCCTCCCATACGATTCCATGTACAGTCTGATTACTTGGACAACTCAGTTGTCTTCATTTTACATTTGTTGATGGGCTACACAGGACTATTGCCCCTCTCTCATCTATTTCTTTTCCTTTCATTTTCTTTCTTTCTTTCTTTCTTTCTTTCTTTCTTTCTTTCTTTCTTTCTTTCTTTCTTTCGTTCTTTCTTTCTTTCTTTCTTTCTTTATTTCTTTCTTTCCTTTTTTCTCTGATTTTAGTTGTTGCACATGGCACTTACTTCTACAATTAGTTTGTCAACCTTTCAGGAGCCTACATTCAATGCCCCTCCCGAGATTGTTTTTACTATTCCTCATATGATTGTATTCACTCATTCCGATTATATGTTATGGATTTACAACGTGACTATTAACTTTTATGTTCGTTATGGATCCTTTCATTCTGTGGCTTTATTATCTACTGTACACAAATTGCACTTTGTATTTTTTGTTTTACTCAAGCTTCAATACAATTGGTTAAAATAAAAAAAGACTCCTAGCCACATTTAGATACATTTATAAAGGATGAGTTGATCATGCTTTCTCTGTGAGGCAACTAGAGGGATATTAAAGCCTTTATCACACATCTGGTATGCACCTTTTGGAACACAGCACCAATGTGAGATATGAACAAACCAACATGTATACCACCATGCATTAGATCACTGAAAACATCTAATGTTGTAAAAAAAGGTCACTGGTGAAGGACACATGAATGATAGGCTAGAGCTTCTGTGTAGTAAGGAATTAACTTGTACTTAAGTTTGGTTGGTGAACTTTCAATCTGCAGGAAGTTGGGGACCCCTCATTTTTAAGATTTCTGTTAGGGTGGCAGAGGGTTCCATGAAAACGTGTTAGTGTCCACCACACCAAATGCAGCTTTGGTGAAAAAGTATTTTAGTGAAAAATCCATCAACATATGTCAATGTTTGCAGACATTCTGTGAACACATTGAGAATGTTGGCAAAAGTGTGAATACATTATTCCACATATTAGTCTCCCTCACATGTTGGAAGCTGAGTCCCTGTGTTTTAGTCTGCCACTATTTCCATGGCGGTCAAGTCATTCATGTGATTGATTCAATCAGACATAATGAACTTTTCCAGCAAAACCTCATTTTTGCAAGAGAAAAAGTAGGTTTGAAGTTTATTTCTTATTAGAACCACTCTTTCATAAACTTCAGTATGTGTGGGAATTTTAAAGAAATGTCATGAAGCCGGTGAGGTAAACTTTGCAAACTCCTTGCATCCATTGGTGGCACGATGGCTTTGTGCTTCGAAATCATCTTCCAACAACAAAGTGAGAAGTAAGACGTTTTCTAAACCAAGCTGCAAAAATGAAATGTCAACAGTAATCTGACCTTAGCGCAATTGTCAATGTTTCTAGAAAATCTACTTGAGGCAGCAACCATGAGTTTCTTCAGTCTCCGGTGCTCATTTCCGGAGTTGACATTGTGCTTCTTTTGAGCTGGCACAAATTTTTTACACTCACAGAGCAAGAGCCCCAGAGTTTCCAGACACAAATGGGTTGATTCACAAAGATTTTGCTGTGACGTTGGGCCTGATTTAACTCTTGGTGGGACTCCGGTCATCCTTCTGTGGTGGAGTGTACAAGTACTCCATCAAGCTGACGGATTCACGTCCACCTTATTAGGATGTGGGCTGGCTGATCTACCATTCGCGTTGACAGAGTGTTTTCCATTGTGAAAGGGGCTCACCACTGTCGATGCAGTGGACTCCTCTGCCGGCTAACATTATTACATCGCCGTCGGGGTGGCGAGATTGTGCCGAACGTTTTTAGATTTCACATTTGAACTGGCATTATCCTAGTGGCAGATTGTTGAAGGAGGGTTTACATCACATGCCGCTCAACATTGTACTATTCCTGTGGCTTTTGGATGGATGCTAGCATCACACGCCTGGTGTGTTTTTGCTAATTGTTTGTACCTGCATACTACATTATAAACACACTCCATTTCAGGCCATGATTCTCTGCTATTCCACTCCAGCACATGCAGCACAACATTGTTCCAGAGCACTTTTTCAGTCAAGTAAGGTTGTTGTTTTTTTGCTTTCTCTGTTTCTTGTTCATTTTGTCTTTTTATTATGTATTATGTTGTGGTTATTACAATCATTTAGGTTTTTTATTTCATAATGGCAGGGAGGAGGAATCCACTGAGGGAGATCTGTCAGTCATGGTGGATGAAATTATAAGAGTAGCTCCACAATTGCTTGGAGCCCTAGACCAAAATACAACTATAGCTCATAAAAGGCAAATGAGGACCAGAATAGTTCACAGACTGAATGCTGTAGCAAATAACCCGTGCCACAGGAAGAAAATAAGGCAGAGGTGGAATGACCTGCGGGTAAGAGTGCGTTTCCTGGCCTCCAAGTGTCACCTGGCGGTTCTACCAGCCCCCGCTTTCAACCTTTTCCCTGGTAGGAGAAGGTCTTGCAAATCCTGCATCCTGAAGGCTTGACAATAATCCCTGGTGGAGTGGAGAAATGTAAATTATACATTTGGATTTGTCACTAAACCTAAATGTCGTTTTTGCTTTTAATTCACCTGTTGCTAATGTGTTTTGCACCTTTTTGAAATATATAAACCCAGATATCAAAATATGTCTTTATATTATTTTTAGTAATTTTGCAGTAATGTTGTTTCTCTCATTTTACAAATTGTTAAGATGTGTTGTCAATATGTGTGTTTGTCTTCAAATTTCATTTTTGTATTTTGCATTGTTTCTCTGTTTGTGAGAATCTATTTTGTTGATTACAGGTTTCAATCTCCATTTAATTTCATATGGAGTTATGGTGCATGTAAGTGTTTTTTCACCTAATAACATATTTCATATATGTGTTTCATATTGTAAAGGTCTGTTAATTTTCACTACATATATTTTACTAGGTATATTACCTTACAATTTTGCAAGTGTTGTTAATGTGTAATTGAAATGACTACAAGTACCATGATGCCTTGTTTTTATTAAGTGAAAATAGTATTGCAATGTTATTACAGTCATTCTCTCTTTTCTATCAAATGTTCACATATATTAAAGAGCTATGCATTTATCAATCTGTATTTTATGCTATGTTTTTAAATGTTATTTTGTGTTTGTGACTTACATGGTATTTAATTGAATTGATGTTATTTGTTTCTGTTGTTTAAAAGATTTAAATGTATGGTATGTTATGTGCTGTATATAGGTTGCTTTGATAAGAAATTTACTTTGCAATGTTTATATGATGACTAATGCAATTTATTCTTTTAAGTTTTTTTAATATTCAGATGTTTACCCTGCCTGGCCTTGGAATGGCTTATTCCAAATGTTACCTCTCTACTGTGTTGTGTTCAATGTTTGATAAATGTTATATATACTTCCTAACCACAACCACCAGCAAACCCACAGGCACCACAACCTCCACCATAACTCCAAGCACACAACCACACCAACAAGCTCAACAGCACACTCATTCAAACAAACACACTTAAACAAAAGGACACCTACACACAGAACACCACCAACCAAAACCAAACATACACACTCACCCAGATACCAAACACCTGCCACAAAACACACATTCAAACAACACAACATACACCAAACCCACATGTAACTGCCAAACATACAGATCACCCACTCCAGCTCCCTCTACCTCCAAAACCAAATCCTCTCCCACTCCTCCTACCCATACTCCTCCCACAAATTCACATCTTACCTGTTCTATACCCTGTCAAATCTAAACCCACCCCTCCCAAGAAAGATCCTCAATGTGTCTGCTCTGTGCCCAATACATGCCCCTTTCTGACTAGGTTACCTTTGGCATATAGGAGGAAAATTATGGGCAACACAACAGCAGCATGTTGTCATGGGAAAGTCTTTTGTTCTCCTTTTATGTTTTGAAGCCTGCTTTTCTTTTCTTGTTGTCCTCCTGCTACCTGGTGCCACTGCCTCATCTCCACAAACCCTGGTGGGATCGGAGTCCCAGGGTCTTCCCAGGGTCTTCACTCACCAGCATTGCCACAACGCCCATCACCCTGGTAGGGGACTACCAGTCCAAGGGTGCAAAGCTCCTTCCACGGGTGCTGCTAGTGAAGGGGAGGCACCAGAATCAACATCGCTCATAAAGCGCTGCCTCTCCCCCACGGCACGGGAGCCTGCTTTGCTTTCCTTGTTGTCCTCCTGCTGCCTGGTGCCACTGCCTCATCTTCACAAACCCTGGTGGGACCGGAGTCCCAGGGTCTTCACTCGCCAGCATTGCTACAACACCCATCACCCTGGTAGGGGACTACCAGTCCCAGGGTGCAACACTCCTTCTACAGATGCCGCTAGTGAGGTGGAGGCGTCAGAATCAACATCGCGCATAAATCGTTGCCTCTCCCCCAGTGGCGCGGGAGGTGCAAAGGCCGCACCTGGGCCAAGGACGGGCCCGTCCATGCTCGTCATTGACAGGAAGAGGCAGGGCAGGGCCATCCCTCTTTCATCTGACATCCTGACTTTGGACTGTTCCATGTTCTAGTACCGGCTGCTGAGGTATTGACTGACTATGCTTTGATCCCGTTGCATTTCCAAGCGAAGTCTCCGCATTGAATTTAGAAGTGATTTACACTGTTTTCACTCACTCATGCCAAACGCTAACCGATTTTCATTTGGTTGTAGCCCAGACCTGCGGTATACATCTGAGCACTTGAGCACAAGTTGGTAGGTCTGGCTTGTTTCCTCTGGAACTTAGAAGGATGTGGAAAAAAAAATCCATGGAAGTGGAGGCAGGGGTGGAGGTGGTGGTATTGGTCTGGCCAACAAAGCAAAAAAGGCCAGGAAGTTACAAAAACAGGCAGGAAGTAATTGTGTTCTAGACCGTATGGATACCCTCATTAGCGAGTGCGAGTATATATTAGAGTTAGAACCAACCGAGCAATCCGGCACTGACAAGTCCCCCACAGATCCACCCAACTCACTAACCGAAGCCCAAGTCGCTACCCCACTATCACAGCTATGTTTAACAAACCACACAAAAAAGGGACCATTACACCAAACGTAGAGGAAAAACAAGACACAACGAGGGCATGTCAGTTTCTTACCAGTTCTCTTGGACTTAACTCTCAAAAACCTGGTCCTGCGATTTCCTGTACAAATAGGTTTTCCCCCCTGACGGAACTGATCAATACTGACGGGGAAGAGAGGCCCCAGCCATCCCAACCACTTTTGACTAACAGTACAGGGAGAGTCCCAAGGCCTACCACAGAATCCCAGGACATGACTCAACTTGTTAATACTCTTTGACTCGAAATAGGGACTATGAAAACCATGATCGAGGGCCTAACCTCTATTGTTAAGCTACTATTGCAAAAGGACTTTCCCCGTACAGAGAGTACAAACCTCACGATTGGACACACTCCCCAACTTTGTCAGGCTAATCACACCTGGAGTGAAACAGTCACCGTTGTTAAGGGTACCGGTCATAATGGTCACACGATGTCCCCCCCTGCTGTCATGACCCACAAGATAGCGCCACCATTACCCACGGCCAAGCATTTCCTTCATCCCAACTTAAGTTATCATAATGACTACCGTAGTACAGCAGTGATGCAGGACCACCTAATGCACGGTAGACACACTTTTCCTTTTCAGGTACAATACCCCTCGCGTAGTATACAACTTTGGCCTGACGAATTGAACTCCACTAATTTGTCCCAAACCCCCAGAATTTACATGGCGAATGTCTCCAAGTATGACTCCAGTAGAGGCGCAGAAAATGCGGACTGCCTGACTAACAAAGTCATTCATTGGATACGTCATGTCAGGGGATGCCGCTCAGTCATGAGGGATGACATCATTAGGGCTCGTAGGCTTACCTTTCCAGCTCAATCGTTAGATTGCATCGAGCTCACTCTGAATGGGGCGGCTCTTGCCGAAAATCTTCTTGCTCTGGAGTTTCGTACTAGTCCCCCGGAACCGTCATCCATTCAGTTCAGATGATCTTACCGAGCAGCCAGTGTAGACAACTTGCTAGGCAGACACACACCCCTCTAGCAGGAAGCTTCTCATTGGAGACCAACGACTGTCTAGAGAGTGAACCGTATTCGCACCTAGGATTTCATAGTGTTCCCACAAACAGTAGGGTCTGCCCACCTAGCACTAAGTATCCATGTAATGGCCCTTGCTTGATGGAAAGAACTATAATTACATCATCATCCTTGCCCGAGTGCTTGCGGGTTGCTAGAGGTGTATCACCCAATATGTCAGACGGGTTATTGTCATCTTCTCATACCTCTCCAAGGGCAACTGTGATATCATGAAACATTGCAGGGCTGAGTTCGAAGAACACATAACCCGAATAGCATGGCTTTATTGAGTGCTATGACATCTGCCTTTTCCAGGAATCCTGGCTGGTTGACCACTCTATCGTACAGGCTACCTAAATTATTACATCACAGCTACTAGAGGAGCAAAAGGCCGTCCATCAGGGGGACTGACAATTTGGGTCCGACAAGCAATTGGCTATAATATTCAGGTACTCCCTAAGGGAATGTATGTCTGCCACATTGCACACTTCTAAGTGCCAAAAAATGCTTTTTCTAAGCCATTCGTCATTTACCACCAACTTTTAGTTGGTGGTAAATAACGAATCCACACAACACCCATACACCCCCCCACATCTCATTTCAGGATTCGGTATTTACCGAATCGGTAAAATTACCGAATCGGTAATTTTACCGATTCAGTAAATTACCGAATCCTGAAATGTCCCCCCTACATACCAAAAGCCTGAATACCGGTCGGTAACGGGATTTTTACCGAAAATCGTCCGTTACCGACCGGTATTAGGCTACCTACATATGGCCCTTGATGTTGTCCTTACGAACAATATGAGAAGATTAGAATGGGTAAAGATACTAGAGAAGCCCGAACTCATAGTTAATATTACTAAGGACATTGACTATGCCATAGCCGAGCTAGAGGCTAGTGCGGCCAATATTGAGGTTCCCAAGCTTATAATTCATACCCATAACAAATTCTTTGCTTTTTTAAGCACCTACTTTGTCAAGCATTGCAAGTTCAAGAGTATTGAACATAAGAAAGTCCGTCATCGGTCGATAAAGAATGCAGAGTAGCGCGTAAATCTCTAGGGAATGCCATCAAAGCAGGAGATCCTGTGAAAGTACCGTCTGCTAGGCAAACCTACAGAAGTACCCAGGAAAAGCTCAAGAAGGAATGGGATGAGAACAGATGGCAGGACCTCAAACAGGCTTGTGCCATGAATAGTACCAAGCATTTTTGGAACATAATAAAATGGGACAGGGGAGGGCAGCCACAACAGCCACAGAATCATGTAGCCCAGGAAGAATGGGTTAATTGTTTTAAACCCCAATATGCCCGTAGCCCAACTGAGACAGACTTGGTTGAGCCTACTTACTCGTTCTGTCAAGATGAGTCTTTTTGCAGGGCTGACGTTAACGCAGCCCTTAGATCAGTAATGGGTGGCAGAGCACCAGGCCCAGGCGGAATCCCGGCTGATATATTCCTTTATGACAAAGCCAGATGGTGTTGGTACATTCTCCTGTTGGCTAGCGTAGTTACCCGATAATGATAGGGGGTCAGGTCACGTAACCGATGCCTCTGGATGTGATGGTTGCACCTTGTGTCCATTTGTGCTTATTTTTTATTATGCCTCTGTCCTAGCAACCAGATACGGTGCGGGCGACTTAACGCCAACAGCCATTGAAGTGAGTCCTGCTCTTTGAGAGGTCATGTTCAGGAGCAGTACAATTGGCCCGCCCTGACATATATTGTCATGTTCAGGAGCAGTACAATTGGCCCGCCCTGACATATATTGTCATGTTCAGGAGCAGTACAATTGGCCCGCCCTGACATATATTGTGGGTATTTATTTATATATTTTTATATTCACGTACACACTCACGCGCATTTCACTACTCTTTGCACTTCTTTGGTCCTGATGAAGCGCCAACGACTCTAGCAGCGACAGAGGCGCGAAACATGTTGACCGTTGTTATGACACCGAGGCACAATGTGTCCTTGGGGACCATACTCAAAATGAGAGTTTTTTGTTGACAGGAGGGTAACTAAACCAACACAACCCCCAGTCATTTTTAATTCACATTGCACACATTTTAGCTACCCTCTTTAGAACCCACACCCCACACACCCTCATACACCATCCGGCATGCCTCAAAAAGATCTCCGAGAAAGTGACCCTTCGGGGGCCCGTTGGGAATTGCAGCGCCGGCCCGACGAGGAGCATAGCCCGATGATGAAGCATGACACCCTTCGGGGTGTGTGAGGGCAACAAGAGGCAACATATGTGCTTTCCCCCTTGTGGTGGGTCTGCCTAACCCAGGACTCCCCCTCTTTTCTTTTTGTCTTTTTTACAAGACATATGGGTCAACCTCTGGACCCTATCCTTGGAACAGTGTCCAACCTTTGTTGTGGTAATATAACCTTTGGGAGCATGGACACTGGACCATTAACCGGCTCCTTGGTCCCCCCCCCCTTTTTTTTGATGGGCTAGCGTAGTTACCCATGGAACACCAGTCCCCGATTCCTGGAAAGCGGCCAAAATTATCCCCGTTTTTAAAAAAGGGGACTAATCTCATCCAGGTAACTATAGGCCCATTAGCCTAATAGACTCTCTGCAAAAGACAATGGGGCGGCTAGTTCTTAATAAGGTCCAAGATTGGATAGATGAGCAGGGTGTTTTATCCCCATTACAGGCGGCTTTCAGGCGCACACCAGTACTATCGACCAGGCATTCCTATTTATTTTATTATACTGGAAGACGGTGGTTCTGGACAAGGGCAGCTTGTATGCTGCCTTCGCTGACCTGAAGTCAGCATTTGAGCTCGTCCCCCGTAGTAAACTATGGGGGGGCTGCAAGAAATGGGGATGTCTCCCAAACTGTTAACCCTCATTATCAGATTACATGAGGACAACTACACCAAAATTCAATGGGGTTCACAGGGTAATGTGACTAATCCCTTTCCCATTGAGAAAGGTGTGCGCCAGGGCTGCGTCATGGCACCCACACTATTTTCACTGTTTATCAATGGGATAGTGAATTGAATGGAGTCTACGGCTACTGATTCCCCAGCTCTAGCAGGTGTAAAATTCCCTATTTTAATGTTTGCAGATGACACATTAATTATTTCAAAAACAGTGGTCTTCAGTGAGCCTTGTTAATTTTTAAGGAGTTTTGTCTCTCGCGGGTCTTAGAAATTAATGTGTCAAAAACGAAACTCATGTCTTTTAATCTACATAGAGCATTCAAAGCAGGCATCTTTATGAATAATCGCTCCCTGGAACAAGTTAGTGCCTTTACATACCTGGGGGTTACTATACAGAATTACCTGAAATGGAATTGACAGCTTGACATGGCAACGCTGAAGCACCAGCAACTATCCGGAGCTCTACAAATAGAGTTTAACACCTCAGTCACAAAACCAGTTAGTCCGGTGCTTCAAATATATAATATGCAAGTGGTCAGCTCAGCCCTCTATGGGGCAGAGCTATGGAGATGCGAGTATCTGTCCAAGCTAATTGTAGCAGAAAATAGGTTCCTACGCAAGATCACCAATCTCCTGCAAAGCACTCCAGTGCGCCCCTTACTTTATGACCTCGGTAGAAAAGCACTGGTTGATATAGCAGGATTGCGCCCTTTCTTATACTGGCACAGAATTTGGTGTACACCCGATTTGGCAACCTACGCCGCAGGCTTTAAAGACCTAATAAAAGCAGACAGATTCTATCAAATTAAATGGTTACGGGAGGTGAGAGCCACCCTAGCAAGCATTGGCATGACTACATTGTGGGAAGATCCGACAAGCTCCCTGTTCCCCTTTAAAAAGATTCTAAAAGAAAAATATTGGGATATGGTGATGCATAACATACATAGAAATAGTGACACATCCTCATTAACAGGAGGCTTTTTGGAAGTCAAACCAACACCTAGCCTAGAACAATAGTGGGACACAAAAACAAAACCACATGATCGGAAGTTATACTTCCAATTTAGGGTGGGTTCACTTCCAATAAGATCCTTTAAAGCTAGATGGGCCAATTCAGGTGACATGACGTGTCCCGCTTGCCAGGCCAATCTGGAGTCTCTGGCCCACTTACTTTTTGTCTGCCCAGCATACGCTGCCCCGTGTCATGCATGGCTGAAGCCAATTTGAAAGTCACTGGGCACCAGAAGGAGTGGTGACGCACAAAGAATATTGCGTACTGACACGTCAACTCCTATTGTCATTGCACTAGCTAAATTTTTGGGATGGTCTTGGGCCATAAGATCGAAGTCTCTCGCTGCAAATTGACGGCTGTGTTTGTTATTATTCATTTGCACATGCACTAGTGGAGCTGTAAACATTATAGTAGGTATTTTAGCACCATTTAGCACCTGAGGGTCCATATTAATTACCTGTGGCTAAACCATTGTATCCCAGTATTAATGAATTCCAGGAAATGCTGCTGCTTTTATAGTTTGAGCATACCTAGTAGTCTTATATTGTTTTCACTGAATTTTACTACTTATGACGACAGATTTTAAATTCTGCAAAAAGGCTCTAACGATATTTTTATAGTGTGTTTTAGGAAATATTTCTGTAACGTGCTTTTATGACTAATCTGTTGAATAAAGCTTGTTTGGATTGGATTGGTTTTGAATTTAATAAAATATTTATGAGAGAAGTATATAATTTATTAAGAAATATATTTTACTTTTACAAAGTTTGTCCTAACGTTGTTTTTCATTTACAATTCTTTGATTCATAAACATGTTAATGATGAAAATGTGATTTATAGATTTTTACTTACAATTATGACGGGAAATACAACTGTTTTTTGGAATGTCTTATTTGTAAAGCCTATACACTAGTAAAAAAAGATTGTAAGGGACATAAAAATGATGGTGCAAGCATTCATCATAATAAAAAATTGAATTACTTTTTTTCAAGTGTTAATACAGGTGTGTTTATTTGAACCTAATAAGTGAATACATAAACACATATGCATTACACCCTACAAAAAATGAGATATTTTAAATTTAATAAAATACAGAAAATGCACAGTACAAGGAGATGTGTTACATACTTACATAATTTTTAATGATTTCAGTTTGTGACTAACCTTGACTTTACATCTATATTTTGAATAAAAATTTTACCTTGTCTAGTGCAATTACTAAATTACATTAAATTTAACTTATTCAAAAAATGTGTAGTGCATATTTGTAAACTTTTATATTTCAGGAAAATGAGGAAACATACTAGTATGAAGACATTATGAATTTTGTTTAATGTAATCTTTTATGTATTTAAATGTATGAGTCCAGAGCTAATGCAAACAGTAAATTCAAATGGATACAAGTAAAAAACAAGCGTACCTTTGGTTTCGATGACGATGGGGTTGATTTGCTTTGTGGTCAAGTAGCAGCAGCAAAGGAAGAATTTGGACGATCGGGTTCATGTCAGAAATGGAAGCGAAGAAAGAAAAAAAGGTACATTCCTCCTTATATACCTTTGACACCACCAACTCAGGTGTGGAGATTTACCTGCCATAGTTACGTTGGCGAGAAGGAACATCATGATTGGCCCGGCCAAAATCTTGGCTGGACTCCCTCTGACAGCCTCTTTTACCTTGGTGCCATTGACGCAGGAGGAAATATTTACATAGATGATGGAACTAGGATGGACTTTTGTCCATACACCCGCCAACATTTAAATTGAGTGGGTGGACTACTTAGTAGGAGGGTGGAGAAACGGACAGAAAATCAACAGCTGGATTAAATCTGCCAAGATCTAAATCAGGCCCTTAGTCTTTTTAAATTCCTCAGCTGCACCTCATTTCCAATCAGGCATTCACAAAAAGAGATCTATCAAATGAAAATGCAACAACCGCTTCATAACTGCTCACCATGACAGCATACAATTATGCAGCAGTACGACCCAAGCAAGGCGGTGGGATGTAAGTGGTTCAATGTGTTATTTACTTTGTGAATTTGTGAACACCCCAAAACTCATTTGTATGTGGGCATTCAGACACCCCTCTCCGACTCTGTCTAACATTTCAAATGTTCAGAGATTTGCTTCACTTTTGGTTGGAGTACCATCTGAATCCAGACCACAATGGTACTAGAAGCTTAACAAAACTTTGTGGTGTGGGTGAGGAATGTATGACTTTACAACGCATACATTTACAACGTATGCCTTTACAACGCAGTTTTTACATCGCAACATCCTTTACAACGCATACATTTACATCGCATGCCACTACAACAATTGTTTTAAAACTACATTTACAACGCATTCCATTACATTGCATTATACATTTACAATGCATACCATTACAATGCATACCATTACATTGCATTTAAGGTAAGTGTTGGATAGTTTAGGGGTAAAAATGACTATTCTAACTCCAGGGGGTGCAACAGTAGGGCAAGTGTTGGATAGTGTAGGGGTACTATGCGTTGTAATGGTATGCATTGTAATGACATGCGATGTAATGCCTGCATTGTAGTGACATGTGTTTAAGTGTCATGCATTGTAGTGACATGCAATGTAATGGCTGCATTGTAGTGACATGCGTTGTAACGATGTTGCAATGTAATGACTGCGTTGTAAATGTAGTGCGATGTAATGACTGCGTTGTAAAGGTTGTTTCCCGTGGGTAAGATTGTAGGCAAAAGGGCAACACCATGGGGAAAATTATTTTCCTATAGTGAAACACTTAACCAGAAGAAAAGAGTGTGATTGAACAGAGATCTACCAGCGAACTGTAGGTAAAATGCCACATGAGGAAATGTTTGTGAATTACACAATGTAGTAAATCTGCCCTGATATGTAGCACTACAACTGCATACATTTATTGTTTTTGTGAATGTGGATTATTATTATTATTATCGTCAGTTTATTAGGAGTGTGATTACCCAGAAGTGTCCTGGTGTTAAAATGAGAGGAAGGCATACAGATCGACTTAAGTTACTTAAACAGATATGTTCAGAGATCCTTCTGACATTTTTGAAGTTTTCACTCAAAATGTAGCTCAACAGGAGTTCTTTGCCTGAGCTGTGACCATAGAAAAGGCACTACCCACAAGTAGAGCCTTGGCGAACTTAGGCACAGCTACTAAGTTGGGAGAGGCTTGTCGTGTCTTCGCAGCGCCAATGACGACAGACACGATAGGGTTATCTTAGGACTCTTTATTTTCCTGTCCTCACACCAGCATGGCCCTACTCTCAACTGCCCTTCCCCTGCCCCTGCTCCGCCCCTTCCTGTCGGGGCAGTCCTCCTCTTACTCCACCCACTATACTCCACCCACACAACCACTAGACCACCTCATCTCTACATCTCCCCCTTTGTTAGCAAATGAAGTGAGTCACCAAGAGTTACATCTCTTCAATCAGCCGCTTGGGCTGGTGGATTGTTTGTCGTGGTCTAAGTGTGCGTCCTTCAGGCACTACCATGGCACTGGCGCCGGGTACCTGTCCCGGGTGACTGTCGCCTTCGCTCTGTGCTTCTGACTGTCGAGTTCTTGGTGGTGTCATTCGCGACTCAAGCGTCTCTTGCAGAGCTGGGCTGCACTTCTGAAAGTGGGACACGTTTCGGGTTACGCGCCTGTTGTCCGACTCCGCTGTCAGCATGGTGCCTTTCTGTCGAATGACTGTTAGAGGTTCCGCTCTGAATTTGCTATCCGTCTTCTTGCATTGCTCCTGCTTGACGACCACGCGATCTCCTTCATGGAATGAGAGGGAGCGAGCTCGTCTTCTGCCGTCCGCGTACGCCTTCATGCTTT
The DNA here is from genome assembly GCF_964204655.1 of Triturus cristatus. NCBI lineage: Eukaryota > Metazoa > Chordata > Amphibia > Caudata > Salamandridae > Triturus > Triturus cristatus. The sequence continues at coordinate 1,059,562,544 of NC_140594.1, read as the reverse complement.
CTTTGCGAGCTTTGTCAGTGGCTTCCACTTCCCGATGGACGCGGCTGGGGGAAATGGGTCGTAGTGCTCCCTCCCAGGTGGGTATCCTGACTGGGCGTCCCAGCATGAGTGTGGCCGGGCATTTGCCTGTGGTGGCATGCGGTGTCGTCCGATATGCTCGGAGCACATCATTGAGTGCCGCTTGCGGGTCTTTCTTGTCCAGGGCAGCCTGTTGGAATGTCTTTTTGAGGGTGGCCATGAATCTTCCAGCTGTGCCGTTGGCCTGCGGCCATAGTGGTGTTACCCGTCGGTGTCGCACATTCATGAGTGTCAGGAAGTCACTGAATTCCCGGCCATTGAAGGGGGGACCATTGTCCGTTTTCACCTCGGTGGGTATTCCCCAGGCTGCAAAAACTTCATCCAGGACGGTGAGCGTGGCGGCCGCATTGGTGGATGGCACAAACTGGGCGATGGGGAATCGCGAGTATTCATCTATTATGACCAATACGTATTTGCCCGATGGCATGGGGCCATAGAAATCCATTGCTAGTTCTTGCCATACTCCTGGCGGTAGGGGCGTCATCTGGAGCGGAGCTGGTGGGTCTCCTTGCCTTACCACTTGACATTGCAGACAGTCTTTCAGAGTGTGCTCTACCATTTTGTCTAGGAAAGGGAACCAGACACGTTCTCGAAGGGCCCTTTTCGTCGTGACCACTCCTCGATGACTTTTGTGTGCCAGGTTGACGACTCCTTGCCTCAGTTGCTGAGGAATTACAATTCGGTGATCTCGTAACAATAGGCCGTCCGTCGTAACTGATAGTTCCTCACACACATTCCGGAATGCTTGCCACTCCTGGCGCCTTGTTGTGTCACCGCTCTCGTCCTCCGAGTCTTCGTGCCGCCACCGGTTTGTTCGAACTCTTCGAATCACCTGTTGCAACATTGTATCTTGCTGGGTGGCGTCCAGGATGGCCTCTAGGGGGACCGCTGGTGGCCGCGCCTGATCCACTACAAAGTGGATGTACTCATCCGCCATGGACGGTGTGTGACACTGTGAGTCTTCCGGGTGACGTGACATATAGTCGGCCGGGTTGGCCGCCTTCCCCGGCTTGTGCACAATGGTGAACGTGTATTCCTGCAGACGGAGTCCCCACCGTTCAATGCGGGCGGCATTTTGGACCGTGGATTGCCATAGATGGTGACGAGCGCTTGGTGGTCCGTCACCATGGTGAAGTGTTTTCCGTAGATAAACACGTGGAAGTGTTCGCACGCCCACACCACCGCAAGGCTTTCCTTTTCCGGTTGGGAGTAGGCCTTCTCTGTGTCGGAAAGGCTCTGGCTGGCGTGGGCCACTATGTGTCGTTGGTCTGTGTCTTTGTCGTATTGGGCCAGGATGGCACCCAGCCCGACGGGGCTTGCGTCCACGGTTATTTCGGTTTTACGATCCGGGCTGAAGTACGCCAGGCTCTCCACCGTGCCCACGGCCCTCTTTATGGCTTGGAATGCTCGCTCGCATTCGGATGTCCACTCAAACACTTGTCCCTGTTTGGTCAGTGCGCGAAGAGGGTGGCTGAGTGTGGCATAGTCCTTAATGTATCTTGAACAGTAGCTCGCCATGCCTAGGAAGGACCGCACATCACTGACGTCAAGTGGACTCCTGGTGTTGTTCAGAGTACTCACTTTGTCAGGGTCTGGTTGCATTCCGGCTCCTGAAAAGATGTGGCCAAAGAATTTCAGTTGCGACTGGTGGAACTCGCACTTCTCTCTGTTGAGCGTGAGGTTTGCTTCTAGGAGGGCATGGCAAACCCTGTCCAGGGCCGTGTCGTGGACTTGGATGTTCGCCCCGTAGACTAGGATGTCATCGCTGTAGTTCAGCGTGTTCGGGATGTGATGGATTGTTTGTCTGATGGCTTCTTGAAATATCTCTGCGGCTGATGAGATGCCAAAATTTAGTCTCTTATATCTGAACAACCCTAGGTGCGTTGCAAACGTCGTGATATATCGGGAGCTCTCGTGGAGTTCCAACTGGTGGTAGCCTTTGTTTAGGTCCAGTTTAGAAAACACCCTCGCCCCGTTGAGGGCGGCTATCATGTCACTTAAATGGGGTCCTGGATGACGCTCTCTCTCAATGGCGGTGTTGGGCATTCTCATGTCCACACAGAGTCGGACCTTCCCTGGTGTTCCTTTCTTCGGTACGATCACTACCGGAGATACCCACGGCGTGGCGCCCTCTGTCCGTTCGATGATGTCGGCATCCAGCAGATCTTGTAGCTCATCCTCCACCGCTTGCTGGAGGTGGAACGGTACTTTCCGCGGGTGTTGGGCAACTGGGCGGACCTGGTCATTTATGTGGAGGCGAATCTGGCCTCTGTTCATTTTGCCGAGCCCGGAAAACAGCTTCGGGAACTTGTGTATGGTGTCGTTGTCACTGTTGACGCGGTACAGAATCTCTAGTGTGGTGGTCTAAGAGGAGTGTACTTTTTAAACAGGTTTGAAATGTAGTTAGTAAGCTGCATCTGAAAGATGGCTTTGTGGCAAAGGCACATGGACTTGAACATGGAGCCACTGAAGTTTCCTAAGGTGCATAAGGATTTTTTCCAAATTCGCCAAGACCAACTATTAGTCTGGCAGGAGCATTCTAGATTAGTTGTGGAGCAGCATATTTTTGACTCTACCTTTACCCGTCACATTATATAACCTAAACGTGTGTTTAGAACATTTCTTGTGTGGGCTAACAACATTAATAATAAAAGGTATTGCACTTGACATCATTATTGTAGTGCGTTCGCTGTAGAATCAGACAATTAATACACACTGTGTGCCTTATTTCATTTAACTGTTTAGACGATTGAATAGAAACCACCCTCACAATATAAGTATGTGTTTACTGTAGAAATGACAATGGATTTATGTAATGTGTGCACTAATATTTCACGTATATTCATTTAAGATGGAGCTCCTAATCATACTTACACATGCATATTGCAGAATTTACTGTATGCCCCATGTAATATGAATCTAATGTTCTGAACAGAATTTACTGTATGCCCCATGTAATATGAATCTAATGTTCTGACAGTTACATTCATTTGTGTTTAAAATGCACATGCATATTAAATGTGCACCATTGATTTAATATTCTAAAATTTCCCTTACTAGACCTGTTTTCCATACTGCATAAAATACTGTTTTCCATTTTTGCTTGCATGACCTTTTCCTTGCAGGTGCGTTTACACACATTGTTAGTTTGAGAATAGATACAATAGTGTATTAGTGATAGAGAAAAAACCTAAAAAGAAGACCTTGACAAAGGAACATGGAGTGCCAGAGCGTTCACTGAAGAGTCCTATTCAGCAATGTAACAACATTGCTTGGTTGAGCAAGGATGATGTTGTTCCATGTTCAGTGTGGGTAAATGTTGCAACTTTCAACGTGAGAATGGAAAAGCACAATGGAACCCCTAATTATGTGAAATAAGGGGTGGTGCTTGAGAAATGCTAATCCAAATGACTGGAGTCTACACTGTCTGATGTGAGAGCCACTTTTCCTTAGACTTTGAGAGGTTTAAACCTTCTCCAATGCTGACACCTTCCTTTACTTCCCACACTTTCCAGTATTTTTTATTTTTCTGCAGTTCCCTGATTTTTTAGATTCTTTAGGCTCCAAAACTACCCACTTAGTTTGGACTTTAACTTAGATGACTCTAGATTTTACTCATGTATAGAAAAGATGACTAGAAACTCTTCTCTGTGCAGCAGATCTTAATATTGACCTTTTGTATTGCTGTGACTAAACTTCTTGTTTGCCTAATACTGCCACGTTAAAATTCTTTAGGAGGTTTCGATTCCCAGTTGTTATTCTGTATCTTTAGAGCATGGTGCTGAGTTTCGTGCACCTTAACTTGATTGCTAACTTGTAGTAAACCTTTTTAACTATAGTCATTGATTCCTGGTGCTTATTGTGTAGGCAAATGGGTAACACTGTTAACTGAAATTGATTGATGTAATGTTAACTTCCATTGCCTCTCAGTCTTAAAAGAAAAGGTCCATTGGAGGATGAATGGTAAGAGGGTTGGCCTTGAATGCTGGATCAACTTGGTAGACGGTCGAATGGTTTTCCACTGATGTGAGGGAGATAGGTTGTCCTATTTAAAAATTGCCCAAGCCCAGTCCAAACCCCTAAAGCCCATATTTCAAACGGAGGATTGATGGAGTTCCATCAGAAATGATTTGTAGGAGCGGAGGAGTCTAAGTATTAATATGGTTGCGCATTGCAAACATTTATGCTTAGATATCGGTATTTTGCAGTAGCTCTGTCATGTTCTGTGGAGATGATTTAAGTTGTTGTGTGAATGTAAAGCTTGATGCAGAAAAGTTGAAGTGGTTATAGGGTATGTTGTGGCCTAAGATTTCAGAATAGATAAACTAATAGTCAAGTTGTCAGTATAGAAGACACTGGGTGTATTTGTCTGCTGTGTTGTGGTGCTGGTCATGAGACGTTGTCAGTAGCATTATTGAAATAGGGACTTTTTTTGTGTGTTTGTGAGGTGCAGTTGGTATAGTGAATCTCAGTGCACAGGGAGGAACTGCTACAATCCAGGTGAGATCCCACTGGTCGAAGTTTGATTTGAAGTGAATGTTAGAGTAGGTCGGAAAGTGTTACTCCTAACTTGGTCGTGTTTGTGGATGAAAATCTTTAATTTCTTTAGAGGAGCAGACAGTTTGTTGTTGAAATTGCTTGCATTTATTTTGTGCATAAATTGCTGAGAGAAATGTAAGGAGAGTGAGTTGCTGCAAGGAGTGAGATTGATGTCACAGTGTGCTGCACTGTTATTGGTCAGTTGGTGTGAAACTGTGCTGGTATTGGTTGGATATGTCATAGACAGCAGCGCTGGTATTGGTTGTGATCACTGAACAGAGAATTGTGGTTGAAAAATCATTTACTGGTTTAAACGAAAAAGTTGAATGTGAATCTTGCATATTTTTATCAAAAATGAAATTCTTTGAAGCACTAGAAAGTCTATTGAAGGGAGATGTGATCGTACCTGTTAGAAAGGGGGAAGAGGCACCACCCAAAGGTATGCCAGGTCATATTATGGCAATAGATGTGGGCCTTCACAAGTGTATTTGGCTCAAACAATGGCATAAGATCACTGAGAAAGATGGTCCTTTGACATTTTCTCGTTTTGGAACTGTGGCCGAGAGGGTTTCAGGGGTGAGCTTAAGGGATTACAGAACACCTTGGTGGTCAATAAGGGATTTATTGCTTGCTTCACAAAAGAGTATGGAGTGCTTCTCTTCAATATTGATAAAAAATTTAAAAAAAACAACAGAGAATATAGGAGTTGACTTTTCTCCCAATCAAGTCCTGGTCCTGGTGCTTTGTGTCAGGGATCTTCTGTGTATCTCTCTTGCTTGTGGCGGGCAAAGAATAGAGGGGGGGAAGAGAGAACAGGTCGGGGTAAATAAACGTTCTTTTCACCTCAGCTTTACTTAGTGCTACTGTCACCGCTATATCTGTGGAGCAGGGGCTTTTGTGTGGGATGCGGGTTTCTATGCTCTTCCCACAAGTGCTCTATTTCCCAGTACCCTCCCACCACCCCCACCAGAATGATCCCCTGAAGGGTACTCGCCTTGTGCCACGGCCTGTTCCCAGAGCCGTGGCGTTGGGACCCGGGGCGCCTTCATCCTTTCTTAGTCCGCCGGGTATGCTGGCAGTGTATAATGCACGCTGCTGGTTCGGTGTCCGCTGCTCTCCTTTGCCTTCGTTATCCTCCGCCACTCCGCTTCTGTCGTCCTCCGCCACTCCACTTTTGCCGTCCTCCGTCTCCCCGCTTCTGCTGTCTTCCGCCTCTCCTACTCCACCGACGCGCGCTTTTTCCAAGTCCTCTGAGCCTTTTCCTTCCGCTTGGGTCATTGACTCCTCCCTCCCCTCTGGAGTCAACACTAGACTGCTGCCTGCTTCTGGCGCACACGTATGTGGGCCGTTTAACCCCCACTTCCGGTTTATCACCGCTCCGTCTTCCTCACAGGGACATTTAATTTGAGAATTATTGAACATTAAAGGAGGGTGTTGTATGACTTGAAACCGCATCCTAGACTTACACATTACAAAGCACTTAATGCCTGGGAACATACAGCTCATCTTAGGCAGAAAGAGAGAGATTTCAAGAAAGCGTTCGCACTTGTGCGGATGCTAGATGGAATTCAGAACAGAAAACTTGGAGAACTGGCAATAATTGAGGGAGCTAGATTATATCCTACATTAATGGGTGAGGAGGAAAAAAAAGGTAAACAAAAGATAAAAAAGAAGGAAGAAGCAGCACCCAACCTGGAGGAATGAGTAATGTACACACTGGTTAAACCTTTGATGTGCCTATGGCACCAGTAAATGTAAATTCTAATTCAATGGGAGAGAGTTTAGGAATGACAGCCCCTTCAAATGTGCGTACTCTGAATGCCCCAGATGCATTGACTGTTCCTGCTACAATTGGTCTTGTAGTTCCTTTGTATAACCCTGGAGGGAAAACACACATTCTTTGGCTGTTCCTTCTGGAAGGAGTACCTCAGGTACAAATCATGTGGGCTTGAAATTAGACTAATTCCTCAAACTCCTTTGGTTCCGACACAAGGGAATACCCCATGTGCTACGAGTGCAAACCCTACATTAAATCGGACAGAATTTGACCCAACTGGAAGGCTTCCCCAAACATCACCTCCTTTTTTCATGCCCAACACAAATGTGCTTCCAAGCATTAATAACAGTACCTCAGAACAGGAATGCGTTTGAGTTCGCCAAATTCTGACATGTCAGTTTTGAACTCACCACCTGATGTATACTGTGGTTCCTTTAGCAGAGAGATAATTCTTAACAGTCCAGTAGAACAACAAGGTCTTACTGCCCAAGAACTCATAATTGGATCAGAGGTACAGCTACAGACTAGTAGTGAAAACCCCGGAACAAGGGGAAGGGAAGCTCAGGTCCCAGAAGGGAAATAACATTAGATGTGGCTAAATTGAAATTAGAATTAGGAGAAATGATACTGGGAATTCTTGACATGTCCCAATTAAATGTATATCGGGATGATGAGCTATTGTTCATGTGTAATGACATTACTAGATGTGCAGGACAAGTTCATGAAACATTGTCTGAATTGGCTCATAGATATGAAATTGATTTGCAGAAATCTAAAGCCCTGCAGTTAAAGCTTTAATTATTGGGATCTTGCTAACATGAGACCACCAGGAATGAAGTTACAGATCAAAGAATGAATTGTCTCTGTTTGAAAATGGAGTGAATGGGAGAGATGGGAAGGTAAATGGACAAAGAAAAAGGAACCAAAAAAAGTTACATCAGAAGTACTTCCATCAGGAGCTAAGGAAGAGGATGAGGATATACACATGCTTCCTATGAGAGAAGTGCCTGGTGGAGGTTATGTCCACATACTTTGGAGCAGGACTGACCTTGCGTCATTCACAAATGATTTTCCAAAATTGAGAGAGAACCCAGTGGAATGGTGCAGACAGTAAGTAAGTAAAAACAATTATTAATTGATTACTAAAAATCATTGCAATATGTACTGATAAAACAGTTGTAAAAAGTAATAAAATATATAGTGATAAAACAGGTGCCACACTCATCACATTACAGCAATTAAAAACAGGCCAAAAAAAACATTTGTGCAACCATTAGATGCTTATCATTTACCTGTTATTCTTAAAACAAGCAATGTTAGCTTACGAAGCAGTAATAAAAAAACAGCAATGCATGACTCCAACCAAGCTAATTCAATAATAAAGTATGAGCTGTGGTTTCAGGAATTATAACGGATTAATATTAAGATGCTTATAATGATAATGCAGACTAGACATTCTTAAATGAAACAATCATTTGGTAATACCAGACTGTATATAATTTCAGGCAGGTGTTATAATACATTTGAGTTTGTCAATGCAGTCCTAACATTGCAGCAAAAACAACCACCCTAAGATAATTTCAGGGTTATATTAATTATTCACATTAGGAAGCCTAGGCCGTCTATGCCATAAATGACATCAATCCATCAATATAAAGAAATAAACTACATAATAATCAGAAGTAAAACAAATAAGTAATATCGATAAGGATAATAATCATTCTTCCAGATTCCGCAGTGTTACACTGTCCATGCAGGTATGGTCACAATTTAAATGGAGTTCAACATGCTCTCAGCCAGGGTTAGAAATTCACCAGGCGGCAACTTACCGAAATTGGCCTGCCTGATAGATAGAATTTGATAGCTTCGTGGAAATAATGGTTTTAGCAGAATTTGTTGCACCTGCAATAATCGTGGACAGGTACAAATTATGTGTGATAAAGATTCTTTATCATAGTCACATAGTCTAAAGCAAGATGCTGCCCACTGTTTGATTCACCTAGTTATACCATCTTTGGTAATGTACCTGCCAAATTGCAACAGTAGAAACTTGGTCTTCATATGAGCAGAGAAATGAGCCCTTAAATAAGGCTGGACCTCATGTTTTTCATGTCTATTAACAACAGTCCAGGCATGCTTTTTCCCTGTCAAGACCTCTTTATCTGCTGCAAAAGATATTTGCTTCTTTACTTGGTTTAAAAAGCTTCTTAAACTGGTTTTGATAGTTGTATTAACTCCAAATACTTGATAATTGAAGGTGTGAAGGCACTCAGAAAAACAGGATCTCCAAACATTTGTGTGATGGGAATTATTACATTTCTGCCAACACAGCTTTGCTAAAGCATCAGGTCCAGAAGATAACAACAGTGAAGACTTTTTAGAAAGACAGCTTGTTTCACAAAGGTTTGACTTTGTAATCCAAACTCAAGGTGGATTTCAGCATGGCCTATTTTCTTTGGTATCAGAAAAATAGATTTAAAAGCCTTTATTTCTAACTTATCCAATAGTGGTGCATCTCGACCATGAAAGGTGACTGATCGGTAGGCCAGTGCAGGGACCAATTTTGCCTCCTTGACATTGACCAAATGATCATAGCTTGGACACATTAGCTTGTCTCGCAAAGTCTTAAAAGCAAAGATGAAAGTGACACTTTTGGTTCTTAAATGATTGAAATGTCTTTTAAATGACACTCTATCATTGAAAATGAGTCCAAGGTATTCATTGGACCTTACAGGCTCTATAGACTTCACCCTTACATGCCAAACACGTATTTTCACTTTAGAATGTCCTATTGTGATCATTTGCTTTTTTTTTATATTCAACTCCAAGCCGTTGACTGATACATATTCATTAAAGGGTCCTATTAACTGCTTTAAGCCAGTTTGTGTGTTGCTAAGTAATATAGTAGGTACTTTATGTTATGGCCTGCAAAGGAGGGAGCATGGGCAATCAAATTTTCTGAATGTTGAGGAAGATCGCCCCTAAACATATTGAATAGGCATGGGCATGGACACAGCCGGAAGGTGTTAGATATCTGAGTCGGACTGGTGCCATCTCCCAGCTTCTCCTGAATCCATGTGTTGGTATAAAATAGAATTATTAAGTCGAGAAGTGTGCGCGGAACTCCCCAAGCTGCGAGTTTTGCGCACAACCTATCTCATGGAACATTGTCAAAGGCGGCCTTCAAATCCACAAATCACATATATAATTTTTGCTTTTTCTATATTGCTCTTTCAGCCATTAAAGTAGGAGTCAGTAGATTAGTAATTGTTGACTGATCTTTCCAAATCATGTTTGATAAATGGGGATGATGTTTTGCGATGCGACCCACTCTTCAAGCTCTTCGGGTAGGCGGGACACAAATACCTTCGTTTCAACATTTGATAAGGTAATGAGCCGGTACTTTACTGGGTTGTCTGTTGGTCTGCTCTTGTAGATATGCCGCAATATACCCCCCTGCCAAGATGCTAGGATAAACCTTGTTATAAATATCGCATTGAATAAGGGAGTTAGATTATCAGACCACAGCTCAGGATTAGCTTTAAAGATTGCCTTTGGGAGGCCATTTGGACCTGGTGCTCCTTTAGATCTGATCCCCTTAAGCAGATTATTTACCTGATTCTCATTTGTTCACTCCATTAGATGGGTTGATCCTGAAGATAATCTCGAACATAGCAAAGTAGGTTGATCTTTTATCTCAGTGTCCTTTCCTTGATGGACATTTAACATAGTGAAGGTTGTTTCATTCAGTTGTAGATCTTGAAAAAAGTATCATTAGGTGACTACATTTTTTAAATCAAAAATATCTCCTAAACATATTGATTGGGTCAAGATTGGAAGAACAACCCAAGGGTCCAAAGAAACAATACATGCTTATTATGAGAGACTGTTACAGGTATTTAAGCAGTATAGTGGGTTAGCGACGATTGAGTCTAAAGACATGGGACATTTTGTGTACAGGTTTGTGCATGGATTGAAACCTAAGATTAGTTAGATGATGCAACAACACTTGATTTAATGGCAGAGTAAGCCCATTGACGAAATATTGCGATATACCAAATATTGCAGCGTTGAATTGGAAATGAAACATAGGAAATTTAAGGGATAGTTAATGATGGCACAGAGGAAAGCTGCACAGCGAGGTTTGAATCAACAGTTTGTGGAAATGCTAGCCCCAAACAGGGAGTGTATCAGCAGGGAGTTCCTGTGATGCAGGGTGGTAATAGGTTTCAACTGCAAAGTAGAGGTTGATGTGTTCCAATTGATCAAAGTGCAGGGACTGACATGACGACTTTGAAAAAGTCGAATCCTTGCTATGTCTGCGTCAATTTGGGGCATTGGAATCGGGAAATCGATTCAATGTTGGTAACATGACACATGGGAATCAAATTCAGAATGAATTTGTGCAATTTCAAGGGAATAATATGGGTCAGATGCAGCAAGTACAGAGACAAAGGGCCATATGTAGGTAACCTAGAAATACCGATTCCTAAATACCGAATTTTACCGAATCGGTATTTAGAAATCGGTATTTGCTATGTACCTAATTTTTCGGTAACTTTTACAGATTCGGTAAAAATCGGTAAATGTTTACCGATTCTACAATACCGACCGGTGTTTCTGAAATGGTATTTACAGAATCGGTAAATACCAATTAGGTATTTTCCGAATCGGTAAATACCGAATCGGAATTTACCGAATCGGTAATTCAAATGAACAGCAATTGAGGAATCAGCCAATCCTGTGCAAACCACACCCCACCCAACCAGGAAGTGGTCACACCCAGGCAGGTGCACACAATCAGCAGACTCTGGAGAGGCTGGGAGTGCAGAGGAGAGCAACAGAGCCAGTGGCTGAACTTGCACAGGAAATCTGACACAATGGCCAGCCAGGACACAGAGAGAGATGGAGGGGAAAGGAAGAGGAAATTCAAATTCAGTCCAAAGGAACTGCAGGTACTTGTGGAGGAGGTGGTGAAGCAGCACAATAAGCTGTTTGGAAAGCAGTCCCTGCAAGTGGCTGAATCAGAGAAAAGACGGATCTGGCTTGGAATCCAGGCACAGGTAAATGCCATCGGAGTGACCCCCGGGACATTGATGTGCTTGATGTGCTGAAGAAGCGGTGGTACGACATCCGTATCATCACAAAGAGGAAGATGGCTGATCTGAAGAAAGAGGTCAGCCGGACAGGAGGAGGAAGGAACAGGGCACCTGCCCTAACTGAACTTGAGGAGCTTGTGGAGTCCACGATTGAGCCCGAAAGTGTCGTTGGGATTGGGGATGCAGACAGCTCTGTCAGACCTGCTACCAAACAAGGTAAGACGCATGCACAGCAGTGTGCCCCCCCTTCCCCTATCCCAAATCCCCAATTGGGCAATGTGAATCCCACTCCAGTACAGGGGTTTGTGCATACCAGCAATGCATTATGGGAGATGTAGTCTGTGAAACCTATATCATGACAAGATTCGCACAGAACAACAAGGCATGTGACACACATAAGCGATAAGCAGGCAGAGGACAATGAGATAGTGATGCAGAAATTTATTATGATGTAAGCAATGCAGGGCTGCAGGGACACTGAGCTGATGTTGAATTTCTGTCCACAGGTGATACTTCGCGCAGGAATGCTCAGGAGAAGGGAGAGAGGGCACCCCGGAAGGACAGCACAGAGAAGGCCACCACGAGTGCTGGGCAGACAACAGCACCACAGCCAGCATCACCACCACAGCCAGCCTCGGCACAACAGCCACCCTCGCCACTCCTGCTGGCCTCACCCGCATCAACACCACCTGCATTGGTCAGGTCTAGGAGGCGTGCAGTTGCCAGACTGCATGTGCCAGAGTCCTCATCAGAAGATGCGAGGGGGGAGGAAACATCCACTGTGCCACTGGATGGTAGCAATGCCGGTTTGCCCTCCGCCTCTGAGGGAGCACACACAGGTGCCAGACGCCGCCGCAGGGCTCGGGTGCGCAGTCCACCTCCACAGGGTGAGAGCCATGGTGTGTTCTTAGGGCTGGAGGCCACCATGGTAAAGGTGCAGCGCCTACAAGGCAAGGCAATCCAGTCAGTACAGCGCCAGATGAAGGGCCTAAATGACACAATGGGCAACATTGACAGGGGCATAAGCTCAATGGCTGAGGGCACGAGGGAGATGGCTGCGGGTATGCGGGACATGTCCCAGTCCGTCATGCTGCTGTGCACAAAATTCAATGAGGACAGAGCAACACGGCGGAGGGAGAGGCAGAAAATTGATCACCACACAAAGGCAATGAACTGCCTAGCAACTGCCACTTCTCTGCTCTGCAGGTGCTCCGTGGCAATGCAGGAGGGGCTTGCGCACTGCAGCAATGATGTGTCAAGGGGGCTGGTGAGGGTGACCAGTGCACTTGAGGTGCTGCTTACAAGCCACTCTGGATGCTGGGGACAGCGAGGACACCGCCAGTAGGAGCAGCATTACCCCCCCTGTCACAGACACACGGAGGAGCATCAGACGGCATGGGGCTGCCACTGGTCCCACAGCCAGTGAGGACACTCAATCACTGGCATCCCGCACTGTAGTGCGTGGGCGCAGACGCTGATGCAGCACACAATTACATGACACAGTTGGGTGAAGGAACCCTTGACTTCCAACTATGGACGTCACCAATTTGTTAGGCCAGTTGTGCCATTGTGTTGTGGCGTAGTGCCGAATAATTAAAACTACGTCATAGCATCCAACTACTGGCTGTGTCCCATTACTTACTTAGAAATAGTTGCATGTGATCTCTGCCCGTCTCACTCTCCCATCTGTTGCTGCTGCCACTCCTGCTGCGTTGGGCTCTGGCTGTGCAAACTCATCATCATTGTCCTCAAAATCTGTTATTTCCACCTCTGTACCTGTCTTCGTGGAAAGGTTGTGCAGCATTGCACAAGTGGCAATGATCTTACAGCAGATGATGGGTGTGTACTGGCGTGCGCCTCCGCTTTTGTGTAGGCAGCGGAACCTTCTTTTCAATAGTCCAAACATGCGCTCCACCACGTTGCGTGTTGATTTGTGTGCCACATTATATCATCTCTCACTCAGGGTTGATGGGTGTAGGTAGGGAGTGAGGATGAATGACCGCACGGCATATGCACTATCGCCTAGGTGAGTAAGAGAGTACCATTAGTCACATACCTCAATACACATTCATATGCGGTAAGTATTAGGGAGTGTCACAGTGATTTACCTAGCAGGTATCCTTCTCCAAATTCTCCGCCAACCAGGCGTGTGTAGATCCCACTGTTCTGGAAGATGTAGGAGTCGTGGGTGCTCCCAGGAAACTTAGCTACGATATCAGTGATTATGTTGCAGATTACCTGCACATTTATGGAGTGGGTGGACTTTCTGTTCCTGTAGATGTGCTCAGTGGCTGCTGGTGGGCAGATTGGAATGTGTGTGCCATCAATACAGCCTATGACATGCGGGAACTGTGCCATCTGGTAAAAGTCGGTCTTTGTCTTCAGCAGTTCAGCCTGTGTGTTTGGGAAGCTAATGTAGTGTTGCATTCTCTGCATCATGGCATCCAGGAACTTCCTGAAGAAACGGGACAGGCAACTCTGGGATACCCCGCCTACCACAGCTATCACCCCCTGGTAACTGCCAGATGTGAGTAGATGTAGGCTACAGAGCACCTGCACATGTGGTGGTATGGCATGCGCCCTTGTTGTTGGATGGTCCAGGAGTGGGTGCAGGTCCCTTATCAGGTCCATGATGGTTTGGGGGTGTAGCCTGTACCTTTCATGTATCTCAGCCTCAGTCTGTTGAAAGTGTGTGATGCGCTGTCTGTAAATGCGTTCCTCCCGTCTCCAAATCCTCAGACCTGCTGCCTGTAGACGTAGGCGCCTTGCAATCACATACAGAGCCGCCATGGTGTTCACGCTGTTGCATTTTGGGATTGCTTATATGCACTGTGGCTGGTTACCACCTGCTTTCACTCAGTGTTAATTACCGACTCTTAAATACCGAATTTCATGGAATTCAGTAATACCGAATTTACCTACATCTCTTTTCTCGTTTTACCATTTCATATTTACCGAATCGGTAAATATGAATTCGGTAAATATGAATTGGAAATTTAGAATTCGGTAAAGATGAATCGGTATTTACCGATTCATAATTACCGAATGCTTCTTTTTGGACTCCTACATCTCACTTGGCTATAACGGGATATTTACCGAATTTTGGCCGTTACCGACCGGTATTTAGCTACCTACATATGGCCCAAAGAGTACAAAACTTCAAGTTACCCATGCAGAGACCAAGAAAATGTGTTTTGAGGGTGGTGAGAGAATAGCACGTAATTATCATAAATCTGTGTTTTAACAGAAACTGTTTTTTTTAGATTTCATAATGGTTATAAATGAAAATCATTATTAAATCCCTTATCCCTAACTTTGTGTGGCTTTACATCTCACTTTAAAAAAAAGATAAAATCTTGTTTACACCAATACTCATAAAGACATGACATTTCAAATTGAGTACGATATAATAAAAACATTTCTTCTGTGATCTGAATTACCTAGAGGATTCATGAATACCTTTTTCTTTTCTGGATCAGTGTTTGAGCTTAGTTGATCTCCTTAAACAAAGAGTTTGAAATTCTTTCTCTGTCAAAATTCAGTGAATGATTTATTGATATATCCTAATGGGAACGGTAATTTCCCGGATGCTTTCCTCTGACTTTTTGCTCTTCCCCTTCCCGGTTTTCCGCTGATCTTGGTGCTAGCCTAGGACTTTGAGCATGTTTGACACTGCCATTCAGTGCTAAAGCGCTGTGATTGTCACTTACATACTGGTGATGGTGTATACATGATTGGCTCATTTGAGTTAGCTGTAAGTCCCTTGTCTAGTGGTAAGACATATACCCAGGACATGTACCTCGAATGCTCCTCTGTGGGCCTGCAGCACTGGTTGTACCATCCACGGAGGTAGCTCACTGATTGTGCCACAGGTTTGCCCAAGTGAGGCCTGTGGACACAGGTTACTACTGTTTGGCATTTAAAAAGCTATGTGCCAAGGTTCTGAATGTCTCTTGTTGTATCAAAGTTGTCCCTGGGGAAAGGGTGCGGTGTTGGGAAGAAGTAGGTCATGTGCGTGTGTGTGTTTCATGCAAGGGTCGTGAATGGCACCAGATGGTGTGTTCGGTACAATGGGGCCTGCTTCTCGCACTGGATTAGCATAGATGAATGTAGGGAAAGGCTATTGAGCAGTATTTCCTAGAAGCAGAATAGTAAGAGTACAGTGATGATATCGATCAGTTCTTAATGACAAATTCTCTCCGGTAGTGCGAGTAGATTGGACATTACTTATGTGGAAATGTCACTATGGGAAAGTGCGCATTTCGATGCTCGTGGCTCTGTGTGCCTGTCAGCCTGCCTCCAATTCACATCTCAGTGCTAGAGGGACAGTGACATCTGTGAATTCCTGAAAGAAGACCATAAACTAGGGTCTAAAGGGAAACCTCAGACCTCTGACTCTGAGGGTCCTTACTGGGACAGTTACGTGCAGGTGGAACTGACACCTACATTCCAGGGTGTTGGTTCTTGGCCCCACTAAAGATAGTGATTAAACCTCCCGGGGACAGACAGGAACAAATTTAGAGAAGGCATGTGCATTTCAAAGGTGGCTTTTTTTAACTGATTGTATCTTCAAAGGCCATTGTGGTATAACTACTAGGGCTCTGGCCTAGTAGTTTGGAACATGGATTTGGAACCATGCTACGCTGGTTCAATGCTTGGACATTGACAAGAGGATTCCTTCGGGCAGGAGGGACTGCAACTGGTTTATCCTCAGACTTGTGGTGGTCTGGAGCTTCTCATGCTCCAGGAAGGGGACTGTCAATTGGTGGATTTTGCCTGGACATTGCTGGCCTGTAACTAAGTAGCAAGTGTTGTGGCCTGGGTTCTGAAGTACTCTCCAAGGGCCAGTTGGCCGGCCTCCTGTTCACGAGATTCCAGGGACACAAAGGATCTCCACATTTCCAGGAGATCATAAGGACCAGTTATGACCTGTGCAGGTAAGAGCGGTGGGGGGGAGAGGGGGAAGTCGACAGACTCCGCGAGGCAGCGAGCTCTAGGTAAGTGGTCCTATGGACCACCATATTCATAATCGGGCCCTAAGTAAAATTTTGGTGTTCCTTCCATGGTATGATTTTTTTAATAAATAACCAGATGACTCATAGACCGATTTATATTTCGGAGGATTACCCGTTGTTCCGCCATGGGGACAAAGTCAATGACTCCGTACCCCTGATGGAGAGACTGCCCACTAATTTATAAATGTCCGCTCGCATAAAAATTAGGCGGGCTGACCATTACCTTGGTGGCAAACATACTCCGTCGCCGTTGCGACAGAGTATGGTTACCGCCAAGATACAAGGCGGGCCCTCAGTCACAACAGCAGTTGACTTCATTTTCTTCATATCAAAAAGTAATGTGTGAATTGGTCTTTAGAACACATTTTAATTTATTTCTATTCCTTTCTCTTCCTTTCCATTTATTTTATTTCGATTCTTTGCCTTTCGAGTCTACCCATTCCCTTGTATTTGTAAATCAACTAAATTTGCAGTGAGAAAATGATTGATTTGCCGAGAGAATAATATGTATTACTCATAGGATCATATATTTTACCACTCTTCACACTGAAAATTATCTAGTCAGTTAGCTGTATTTTTAGCACCTGATAGTAAAGTTTTGCAAACGACCTACATGGCCCTCTATTTTTACCGGAAGTACAGGTCCCATGGAGATTACAAGACGTGGTTTCTCACATGGAGATTTCGGCAGCTGAAAGCAACTGAGATTTTGTGTGAAACAATGGGTTAAACATGTGGGAATCGACAGAGGCACAATGATCCTCGCATGTTATTCTTAAAAACACATAATCCATGTTTTTTGCCGGCACTCTGGAATTACCTGGACCCTTATAATGATAAATCTAGGAACAGGGAAAATTTAAGAATTATTCATTGAAACTTGAAATGAGGTCCTTACCCATTAGAACCAGCATTGACTTCAATTTAAGCATCCCATAGTTTAGAAAGGTGGAAACCTAGTAATACTGTACATTTCCCCTCATTTCAAACTCCGAACATGATTATATTTCACCTCACAAATTTCAATAAAGGCATGCAGGGAAAACACTGGGGGCTCTATAATACAGAAGGCGCATTTCCTAGTTTACGCCCTGGCGCACCTTAAAACAGGTGCGCCAGCTGAAAACAGGGAAAGTATGACCTAATACATTGAATGGCTACCCCCAGAGCAGCCGGAAAGTCGTGCTGTCCTGGTGGCAGCGCATCCAAGTGAAAAACGGAGCAGTTTTAAAGCTGCCGGTCTGTGTTTCATTGTGCAACCCGCACAGTATTATAAAGAGGGTAGAGAGATCCCCCTGCAGGCGAGTCCCGTGAGTGACCGCACCTGCCTGCAACGTGATGTCTGGGGTGTGGTCCATAGATCCAGATGACTGCCATCAGGGGGCGCATTGACAGTGCGCCACCTTTTAGGTGGTGCACTGTCATTACACGTCCTTACAGCTTCTTTACCTTTGCGCCCACGTCTATAATACGGTGCAGGCGCAGAGGCAAAGGGATTCCCTACATTCCCATGCCCCCATGCAAATGAGGGAACAGCCTCTGGTGATTGCGCTGGAGCTATATGTGCGCCAGTGCTATCTATATTACAGAAAGGCCCGCACAAGTGTCTGCAGCCCTTTCTGTAATAGCAAAGTGCCCCAGAGGGAACTTAAATGGGCGCCCATGTCTGTTGTCCCCCGGGGCACTTTCCATAATAATACGGCCCCAGGTCAGTGAAAGTATCTGCAAGACTTGAACTGTCTTTTCAGATGCAAAATGCTGTTTATGCCTAAATCAGTCTTACTGGGCATCCCAAAATTGGGTCTTAAATGTGCCAAAATAAAAGCATTCTTATGTGCTTTATATTTCCCTCTTACAGCAATGCAGCCTTATGCAAATATTTGCCTACTTTGATATTTTTTAGAATTTTACTGTCAGCAACTTATTTTTTTGAAAAAGAGCGCATATGTAAGTCTTGAAACCAATTGAAACGGGTTTTTAAAAAAATGCGTTGTTTAGCATAAATAATATTTAAATTAGATTTATCTTCTTTTCCCAACCATGCCAGTATGCATTTCTGTATATTTTGTCCCTATTAAAAGTGCATTCCTACCTTGCTCATTTTAAAGATAGACGGATTTTCTTTCACATGAAAAGCACACTGTAGGAAAAAAATACTGGATGTGATTTCAAAAAATGTCAAAATATGTCAAACGCAGATACCACTCAAGCATTTCATTAACTGAAGCTTTGGCGATAAGTGTCATCTTGTCAAAGACCCACCCTTCTCTTCCAATACCTTGCCAAATGTACTAATTTCCTAGCTGGGCTTGATGTTTATTGTATAGCTGAAATTGAAAATGGTCGTTAATGGAGTGAGCTTATCCAAGACCAATTCTGAATCTAAATTACTTGCTTCTTTCAATAGCCTCAAGAGAGGCGAGCTTTGTGCATCGTGTACCTAATCAACCCTCAGTGTGACCCTAAATTCAGCAGCCTTCCAGATTAATAATAAAATCTTCGTCTCACACTAGCATTCGCCCTGAACAAGTTGCCCATTTTTTTTTTTTTTGCTGAAAATTAAAGAATATGCCATTATGGAGCTCAGATCTGCCTGTTTTTGGAGCACCACTTATTTTCGATCTTTGACCTAGAAGATACTTTCATATTAATTTAAAATCCTGTCGTATGTTACATATTGTCTGGGGAATGGGCTGCTTTGTTGGTTTTAGCAAAAAAAGGTGGGCATGAGATTCTCTTTGCTAATGCTTGTAAATTTGTAATTTAATGTTTTGTTCTTCTGTACATACTTTACAAAATTGAATTCTTTGTGGCACTTGCTGTCAAAAGGCCCCAATGTCTTGAATTGGTAGTTGGTAGATAATATTTTTTTGTACACAAAAGGAATATCTCTGCCTATTTGTCTGGCTGGGTGCCTGCTGTTCTGTTTTCTTGACATCCAGTCCCTCTGTCTACCACTGCCTGTCTCTCTCTGTCCTCCGGGAACATTGGGACATATTTATCAAGGTTTTGCATCAACCTTGCGCTTTACAAAGAGCACAAGGGCAACGCAAAACCTAAGTGGGGTTTCTCATGCTACGCAAGGCCACCTTGCATGGCCTAACGCGGTGTAATAAATCTACAGTATCACAAGTCAATGCAAATCTCTTCCTTATGTTATTCTGGTGCAGGAAGGTATTTCATGGGTGGAGTGTGGGTGTTCCCACACATCCACCCACAGATTTTGGCACATTCCCAGATTTATCATTAGTGGTAGACCTGGGAATGTGTCATAGTGCTTTGCCTCCCCAGGTGAAGTATAACAAGGAGAAATATCTTTATTTATCCTCATTTTGTCCTCTTTCTTTATGTGCTGCATTCTGGATTGTTTTTGTGCTGGAAGGCGTCCCTTCTTGTTCAAAAACAATCCTGCCTACAAGGCAGGCACCCTTGCAACATGACGCAGCGGTGCATGCATTGGCTCTAGGTAGCCAAAATTGCGCCAGTGCTAGGAAAGGACAGGAATGTGCAGTATAATGTTAAAATCCTGCCCTTTCCCATTCTCCCAGCACAGTGCATCAAGATTGCTTGCTTAATTACACTGCATGAAAGGTTGCTAAATCTACCCCATTATTTGTTAGAATATCTAATCTATGCTCAAATGAAATGCATCACTGTGGCTCAGGGCACCCTCTTTCTTTGTCCTAAGATAATTGAAAATATGTGATGTCCATTGATGAGTACAAGAGTATGGACATCTAGGGCTGGATCACAAAACATTTTTGTTTGACACTATTTCATGCACTTGGTGGTTAGTCCAAGCAGCGCTTGCTCTGAACACCTTTTACCACCGTATTATTAAAACAGGAACCTTAGGGGGGGAATTGTGACAAGAACGATTGTGCATATTTGTTATGTGGCAGTTTGTTGTGATGGTGATATGTTCTGTTGTGTTCTTCACTCGCCTCCAGAATACGGCGCAGGGGCAGAGGCAATGTGAATCCCTCATTTGTATAGGACCACATCCCATACAAATGGAGAAACGCCCTCTAATGATAGCAATGTTATGTTAGTTTATTTTTATATAGCGCCAAATCACCGACAGGTCTCTAAGCGCTTTAGAGAGAGAGGCCAAGGGCCAGTTGGTGGTAACATAACAGCATAACAGCATCGCAGAGGAGGGTAGTTAAACAGTGTTCAAAGCCTTCCTAAATAGGACAGTTTTGAGTTGTTTCCTGAAGGGGGGGAGTGCAGGTTTCCTGCGAAGGTGATCAGGTAGCTGGTTCCAGAGTTGTGAGAGTAGGACAGAGAACGCTCTGCCCCCTTTGGATACGGTGTTACAACATGGGGTGGATAGGCGGCAGGCCTGTGATGACCGCAGTGTACGGCCCGGAACATAGTTCTTGAGGCGGTCTTTAATATAGGTTAGGGCATTTCCATAAATTGCCTTATGGGCAATGCAGAGACCCTTAAACTTTGCTCTCTGTTTGATGGGGAGCCAGTGCAGCTTGCACAGTAGAGGGGTGGCGTGAGTACTTCTGGGAAGCCTAAATATCATGCTTAATAGATTTAGCCGCGCACAACCTGATAAGTTGTAGGAAGTTTATTAAATTTCAGTGTGCTCCTCGAGAGTTTTCTCCGGTCCAGTACACAATTTGAATAATGAATTACATTCCCTGCTCTAGGGAACGTCCCCGTGGGCACTACCAGGCCCCCTGGGGGATATTTCAACAGTTCGTTGTCAACACGTTCAATTGGGCACTGATTGCGTTTTTCAACCATTGCGTAGGAACATCATTATTCCGCGCGTCCAGCACACTTACTCAGTTCACTATAACCAATGCTGTTATTCACTCTTTATGGTAGCACTTATCTCTTAATGTAGGCTGATTTTCTTATGGCAACCGTAACGCAATTTTTCAGCACAAGTGACATCTGTTTAGATATTGAGTTATTTTCTTTGTCTCCATGTATATTGAGTTCAAATTCATACGGATGTATATTAATTCACAGGACATTGTTCCCTGAAGAAGGGTTTATAACCCGAAATGCATTGGAGCATAAGGAGTATGCATCAGCAAATTCACCGATGAATGAAGCTTAAAGTCATTGCATTATTAAAGAATTCATATGAAGAATGGAAAATAAATATGAATGAAATCACAGTGATTAATTGATCAATTTATTCATACAACGTTGACCACAGACTGTTGAAATACCCCCCAGGGGGCCTGGTAGGGCCCACGGGGACGTTCCCTAAAGCAGAAAACGCTATTCATTAAGCCTAAATATCAACCTGGCTGCGTCATTCAATACCACCTGCAGCTTATGGATGAGGTTCTGGGGGAGGCCGATGTAAAGGGCATTCCCGTAGGCCAGCCTGGAGACAATTGTGGCTGACACTATTGTCTGTAGTGATGCCGTTGAGAGGATGGGGACACGTTTCCGCAGCTGTCTCATGAGCCCTATACAGGTTCCAACCACTGTAGTAACTTGGTTGGCCATGGAGAGGTCAGAGTCTATTTTTATGCCCAGGCTTTTCACAATGGATACTGGTGTGGGGGTGTCACCCAGGTCTTGAGGCCAGAAAAAAACGTTCCAAGGATTATCTTTTGTGGGGATGACAAGGACTTCAGTTTTGTCTGGGTCCATTTTTAGTGACTTGGTTGTCATCCAGTTTACTATAAATCTAAGGATGTTTTGCGCCAGCTTCCGAGTATGGGTGGAATTGTCGATCCGAAGGATGAGTTGAGTGTCATCCGCGTAATTTAAAATTCAGCAGTCCATGCGGGCTGGGGCCGTCACCAAAGGCTGTAGGCATATGTTAATAAGGAGTGGGGACAGTGCGGAGCCCTGGGAAACTCCGCACGTGAGAATGCCCCTGTCTGATACCTGCTCCCCCAACTGAATCCTCTGGGACCGACCTGACAGGAATGATTCCAGCCATTGATGTGCCAGCCCGCGTATGCCCAGGTTCGTGGTTTGGACCAGCAGTTATTTATGGCTGACCGTATCGAACGCCGCTGATAGATCTAATAAAATCAGGGCACTCGGCTTTTTATTGTCAGCCATAATTCTGAGCTCGTCGAGAACAGACAGCATCACCAGCTCAGTGCTATGGTGGGCTCAAAAGCCGGCCTGTTGAGCTTGGAGTAGCTGGTGTTCCTCCACGAAGGTCGAAAGTATTTTAAAAACATGTTGTTCCAAGACTTTTGCTAAGACTGGCAGCTGGGAGATAGGCCTGTAGTTCTTGGGATTAGCGGCATCTGCTCCTTGTTTCTTTAGCAGGGGGGTGACTTTGGCCTCCTTCAAGTTGCACAGTAAGTAGCCAGTCTCCAGGGAGTGGTTTAGTAACGTGAGGATCTGACTCTCCATCCCTGGAAGGGCCATTCGGAAAATACTCGGGGGGCAAGTGTCTGCGGGTGAGCCGGACTTGGTGCGATTCATCAATGATGTCGAGGAAGCTGAGTCTAAGTTAGGGAAGTTAGAGAGCTGCTTTCAAGGCCGGGGGTAGACCTGATGCTGCACCAGGGAGCCCTGAATAATCGGGGTGTTATCAATCTCAGAGAGGATATCCCTGACTTTTAGGAGAAGGAAGGTCTGAAATGCGTTGCAATCTATAGGTGCGGTTGCCGATTTTGATTCAGATTTTTGGCTGAGTTCTTTCAGTATTCTGAACATCTCTTTTGGTTTATTTGCCGCATCTATAATTTTAGCCTCATAATATTCAGCTTTTCTGGTTGTAATGGCTTTTTTTTATAAGAGATAAGTAAGGTTGTGTAGATTGCCAGCTCAGCTGGGTTGTAAGCTTTACGCCACCACCTCTCAGAGTGCGGAGGCTTTGCTTCTTTTCTCTCAGAGTTTCATTAAACCAGGGGGCCTCCTTGCCTTTGTCTCTAATCCTGTCCCTCCGTTCCGGTACTACTTGGTCCATAGCTCTACGCAGAGTGTCAGTGAGGGCTTCACTCTCCTGGTCAAGATTCCCTTGCTTACATTTGGGGTGGGAGCCTGAGTAGGGTGTCCACTAGTTTCTCTGGCTCGATTTTGTTCCAGCATCGCAGCTTTCTCCAGTTTGGGGGAGGTTGCGGCAATGGATTATACATCGGGACCCAGCAGCTAACTAGCGAGTGATCAGACCAGGCACAGGGGCTAATATCTAATAGCCTTGCCCATGGTTGCGAGGTCCAAATGAGGTCTAGGGTGAGACCTTTAAGGTGGGTAGGGCCGTCAACCAATTGATGAAGCCCCATCGAACTCATCGTTAACTCAAAATGGCTGGCAAGCGGTTCTCTTGGTGTTTTATCCCAGTGGTAGTTGAAATCTACCACCACTCGGAGTCGTTTGTACCTTGAGCAGAGGTCATTGATGGTCTCTGAAAAGAGATCATTGAATATAGGGGTTGAACGTGGGGGGCGATAAGCTACCAGAAGTAGGAGGCAGGAGGATTTAAGTGAGATTTTGTCCGCCAGAAAGTCTGCATTATCGATACTCTCTGCCACTATCTTTGCAACAGTGAACCGCTTGTTAAAGTTAAAGAAAATGGCCACACCCCCCTCCTCTCGTTTCTTCTTATCTATTGTGCCAGAGGGCATCGAATTCGCCTGGGAGGGCGGCAATAATGTCTGGGACTGAGGTGCCATGTTTCTGTGATCGCCAGAATGTCTACATCTCCATCATGGAGGAGTGAAAAGACTTCAAGGTGGTGCATCTGTAGAGATCGCGTATTGAGGACAGCCACCTTCAGTCCTGGTGGGCTGCCGATTACGTTGTTTTTTTGAGTACCTGGGCGCGGGGTCATGGGTCTGCCGCTCCATTGTTTATCAGAATTCTATCAGCTTTCAGTTTATCTATAACATTGCCGCTCAGAGCATGACTGTCTGTGGCTATGGTCAGGAGTTCAGCCGTTATGTAAATCCAGGTTTGACCAGGGGTATTGGCCCCTGGACCCAGTCGGACGCGGATGGGCGCAGACAGGCTTGCCTTCCGCGTGCAAGCAGCGCGCCCGCTGCACGTGTCCGCTGCGCGTTCACTACAGTGTGTCTATTTCTCTATTCCCTTCCGCCCACCAACCATTCAGCTCTGCTGAGCAGTAGCTGTTCTCCCCCTGAGCACTAGACCGCGTTAGCTAAGCGGAAGTGCTGAGAACCTGGGAGGCACTATCGGCGAGAAACAGATCAAATTGATTGTATACGAGTGCAATTTCAAGGTAAGAACAAGTGCAAAGCAGTAATTTAAAAGCAGTTTTAAAAAGGCAGTTTCACTTCAATACCGGTTTCTAGCAGCAGGGTGAGGTTAAAACCAATTAAAAAGTGCAATTTAAAAAGTGCTTAAACAGTGTTTCAAGACCAACTATCAGCATGCCATGAGGACCGCCTCGTGAGCTTTGGTGTGTCTCTCTCGTGCACCAGTGCTGTATTACAGAAGGGGCCGCAAAGCGTCTGTGGCCCCTTCTGTAACACCAAGGTGCCCCAGGGGCACATAAAGTGGGAGCACATGCCTGTTGCACCCCAGTGAACTCTCTGTGAAACGGCCCATGGAGTGCAATTAGAAACTCAGCAATAAACAGGAGTTTCCTGAAGGTCGAATTATTTTGAGTAAGATTAAGTTTCAGGGAAGTTGATTCAGTACCAATTCAATGGCCCCCTAGGGCATAGTGCCAAGATATAGTTTTCAATATTGTGCTGTCAAAATACCACAACAAAAATATTGAAGACTGACATATTGACACAATGACTATGTATTTATAAGAATAGGTTTAATATGCTTGACTCCCCATAGATGTGCCCTGACAGTATACATATCTTCAAGGTACATTAAAGTGGAATTAAGGACCTCATTACAATGTCAATCGAAAACGAAACTGCTCAACTCCTTGTTGGATTCGGATCCGACCTACCCACGGTCGGCAGTTCCGCCCGACCGATTATGATGCTTCCGAACACTGTTCGGAAGGACTCCCGTTGACTTTAATGCGAGCTTGTGTTCGTACCTGCAACACAGGCTCCTATGGGAAAATTGGGTGTCTGCGGAAAATCTTGCACCCTGTCACGGGCACCTGCCACACTGTGCATGGTTGTACAGTGGGGTCCCTTGGGTACCCCCTCGACCCCAAACCGTAGGACTCAGGATGAAGGGGGGCCTGATAGGGGTCTCCAAAGTCAGTTTTCAACAGCCTTTTGATGTCGGATAGACCGAGTTGGAAAGGCCAGTGGAATCCGACATTGTAATCAGTAGGTCGAAAACGCGGTCCGTTGAGCTGTGTGAATGGCTTCGACCAACTAGGATTCTCCGAATGCCGCTCGGGACTGATTCCGAATAACCGAACAGTTCCCCTTCCGACTGCAAGCATTGTAATTGGTCGGTTGGAATTGTTTTCAACTGAGTCAGGCAGATGGGTTCCGACACGGTCTAGGGGAATCCAACTGTCGCTCAGAGGCTTTCCGACTGACATCATAATCAGGCCCTAAGAATGTTTAGTTATTGTCATGATATTCTAGCTGCTATATCAGCTTCCATTCTAATGAGGGAAGACAGCTTTGAGGTTGCACTAGTGCACATGTAGCGCTGCCGCAATATGTATCACCAAAAGGGCCGCACAAGTATCTGCTGCCCTTTCAGTAATACCAAAGTGCCCAGTGGTGTGGAAAGTAGACACATTCACCAGTTGCACCACCAGGGTACTGAACGTAATATGTCCCAAAGCTCCTCGAACATTTGTGCAGAAGATATTAGCAAAAGACATGGCAGAAATGATGCTGCCCTTCACAAAAAATCTGATTGCCATTATTGTCGTCCTAAGATAAAATAAGGGAATCATATAACAAATAGGTTTACAGACATCATTAGATCTTGTACACTTTTGTTCATCATGTTAGAGCAAGAGACTGAGGGGCATATTCTCAAGAACGTGTGATAACCATAGCAAATGTATTTAACGCAACTTTGCATATCGCAGTCTATCGCGGTAAAACAACGCCGTGTTAATGTAGTATTCTCAACCCAGCGGCACCATGCGATAGTCCCACAATAAAGCATCAAATGACAGCGTTAAAATCAACGTGACGCCGCAAAAATGCGAAACGCGAACGTGAAAAAAGTTGCGATGAGGCCAATCGCGATACAAAAATCTGCGACAACCAGCACTAGGCCTGCAAATCCCACGCGTCATGCGGGAAAATGCACCATTAAAGCAGAGTAATAGAACGGTGAGATGACAATGTACGAGCACAACCCCACATCCGTGATGTAGAACAAATGACCATTGTCCCGCATCAAATAGGCATCTCCTCACAGTCACAATGTACATTGACATGCAGTCTGCATGTAAACTGCACCAATGCCGAAACATGCATGGAACACACTGTGAAACCGCATCTCCCTTTCACATTGCAGAGGGACAAGCACCCCTCCTGCACACAGACGTGTCATGACCATGATCAATCAATTATGAAAGCGTGGACGAATGGAGGGGCAGTGACTCCCACTCACGTACATGTTGCCCATGTTGTGGGACTTGAGTCACAGGGGGCATCCCTGCA
This sequence comes from Triturus cristatus, assembly GCF_964204655.1. NCBI lineage: Eukaryota > Metazoa > Chordata > Amphibia > Caudata > Salamandridae > Triturus > Triturus cristatus. The sequence goes on along the minus strand of NC_140594.1, from coordinate 1,059,535,519 downwards.
TCATGGTGGTACATATCTGACCCCAAAAGGAGCCCTCTTGTCACCTGTAGGTCACAAATGGCAGCCAAAATGGCATGATTTTGGACACATGTGAAACGCCGAAGAGTGGGATTCCCCACTAACTGTGACACACAGAACTGGCATTTCGAATACGTGACACCATAAACAGCCTCTCTGCACAGAGGTGACACACCCACCATCCATGAATTGTCAGCACTACATGTCGCACTCACACTTGTCTGAGTGATGTGCCTGTACAGATGAGTGACATGCACTCAGAGAATGTATTATTGGAATGCATTTATTTGCACATGCTGTGCCTGTGGTCATTTTGTACTGTCCCATGATTGCTAAGGACTGTCACAATGTGACGTGCTCATGTGAAGAAATTGTCAATGATGATGTTCCTACGGGCTATTCCTGCTGCGGCTGCAGTGGGGTGTGGTCCACCTGCATCATCTTCATCATCATCGTCCGGTGAATCTGTCACTTGTATCCATGGGGCATTGCTGCGTACACATATGTTGTGCAACTCACGACATGCAACGATCATCCTGCACACAATGTCTGGACTGTACAGGAGCCTTCCACCTGTGATGTCCAGGCACCTGAAACGTGACTTCAACATGCCAAATTTGCGTTCCACGATGCCCCGGGTGCATTTGTGGGCCGCATTGTACTGCCTCTGGGCCTGTGCGTTCGGTGCTCGGAGGGGTCATCATCCAAGCGTGGAGTGCATATCCTTAGTCACCTGTGACAGTGCAGAGAGACATGAGTCAATAGTTGGTTCTGCATGATGTGTTGTTGGCAGGCTCACTGGTTCATTGGTGTGTGATATATGTGACTTTGTGATTTCTGTATGACATGTACTGCTTGTTGCAAATGAGCGGCATCACTGTGTATTACGGGGCCTCACTGCTGCTCCTCCATCCCCCCGAGCCAATTCACTAGTGTGCGCAGCGCGGCTGCATCACTTGCACCCCTATGACACACCATTGCCATGCCTGTCTGCGCATGTCCACAAGCCTGACAACGACACAGTGATGTTGTGCGCTGAAGGTGGGTGGCCACTTGTGTGTAGGCCTATGGTAAGGACAGGGCGGATACAGATGTAGAGTTCATGCCTGGCTGAACTCGCCATGCGGTTGAGGGTAGACCTTTGGCCTATGCTGCGGAAATAGCGACACACACAACAGTTGGCATGTCTGAACCCTGAACCCGAGCGAGCTTGTGCACCCTCATGTACCCCTCGGCAGAGCCCGCACTCTGGGGCATGCTACATAGCAACATTGTATATTGCATGGCAGGTGGCGCCGACACTACACCAGAGACACACGCATCAGTAACTTCCTTGGCAAGGCCTAAGGTAAACCACGCCCAGAGCCATGTGTTGAATGACTGCACTTCTACGCCATACTGCCGTACGCTGGTCCACCCCCTTACGCTCACAGGGGGGTTCACAGCTACATGTCCCAGGTCTACCCCACTGCCTGAGGTGACAAGGTTGCGCCCGCTGTACACAGCACAATGTAATGTGGTATGGCTCGGGCCCTCATGCATACATAATGACCACACGGACACACTGAGATAATTTGTGGAACTGGCGACGGGCACGTGCGCCCGGCACCTTTTATTGCCAGGATCACACATGCAGTGACGTGTGTGCTGGATGGGTGTTGGGTAGTGTAAGCCACCCCTCAGGGGTTGGTTGGTACTGGCAACAACAACTACAACAGTGATCAGACAATCAGGAGTTCAAAGTACAAACAGCAAGGGTCCATGACTTGAGCTGCACAGAGTTAGTGGCCCTGGATGCACTGTGGCCGGCACAGCCACACCCGCAAGGGACGGTGACTTGCGGTGCACTGAGATAGGGCCACAAGAGCTGAGCGGGTCCTCGTTGATGTCCAAGTAGAATGTCGCGGAGTGATACGGGGACAGTGGAAGCTGTCCATCCAGGGCATGATACAGAGGGCAGAAGTAAGCAGCAACAGGCATTATTGAGTAGTTGAATGCTAGTCTCCTTTTTCCCTCCATGTCAGTATGAGCTACATGATGATGAAGACAACCCCCAGGCCATAGACTCAGACGCCACCAAAGTTCAACCAGAGAGTGTCCCTGACTCCCGTGGCACAGAGTCAGTGGCACCAGAGCTGGAAGGGGATGCAGTCTGCGATGAGGCCTGTACAATGATATCAACTCTGCCATAAATAAATCAAGGCTCAGTTCCAAATGTGTGACCTACAGGACCACAGTGTGGGCCGGAAGGCAGCGGTCAGCAAGGACCCACAGACACGTGCGGTCAGACTGCTATGCACAGAGTTGGTGGCACCACATCGAAGGGAGTATAGTGACATAAACTCAGCCATAACATTTGTACTTTGCCATTGTGTAATCAAGACTCAGTTCCAAATGTGTGACCTACTTGTCCGCTGTGTATGCCGGTGGAGTACGTCAACGAGAAAGGAGTACTGCGGGCCTGTTTTGCGGAGGCCAAGATGGTTTGAGGAGGCTGCCAAGGTCGTGGTCCTCGGGCTTGGAGCATGCACCAGCACGTGGTGGGCCCTCTTGGAGACACGCCGGTGTCAGCAGGTGAGCAGTGAGGCCTAGGTGCGCAGGGGGGGGGCAAGACGAGGTCTGGGGACCAGCAGTCTGGGGTGCAGCATTCGCACAGGAACGCAGACAACACTGCTCATGGCGTTGGCCTCGTGGCGGGGTGAGAGGCACTGCCCTGGCAGACACGTTGGCCATTCCGGAAGAGAACCACGCCCAGGGCTATGTGCTTTTTATTCACACCCCTACACTAGCCTGGTGTACGCCGGGCCAGCCCACTCCACACACACTTAAAGGGGGGACCTAACAAGCTACATTTCCAAGATCTTCCCCGCTGGCTGGGGTGACATGGTTGCGTCCACTGTCCACAACAGTACCACCACCAGCAGTATATGTTGACATGGATATGTCTGTGGTCTGCATACTGCAGTCTATCCAGCACATCCACGCCACACTTGGCATTGTATGCATTCTCATTCATGGGTCACTTGCCTCCTTCGCACATGCCTGGTTTCCACCTCTCCCCACATTCTGCTATTGTGTGGCTGAGGTGCCATGCTGTTGATGGCTCATGTACATGGCTAGCCCAGGTTACCGCAGTACGTTGTGCTGTTGTATGTGAGTTTGTAACGTGTGCATTCCCAGAGTTGTGAGTTGCATGATTGTGGAGTTGAGGTGTGTGGTGTGTTCATTTGGTACTTCCCAACGAGCACTGCATTTCCGTAGGTGCCATCCTGGAAGCGACGGATGATGATGGACTGTTGGAAGATGTATGAGTCATGCACACTGCCTGGGTAGTTTTGCAACAACATTGGTGAAGAGTCCCCGGTGGTCCACTATTGCCTGCACATTGATGTGCTTTCTGTTGTGGTAATTGTGTGCAGTGTCGGCAGGGGGCACAAGTAGGACATGAGTGCAGTCAATTGCCCCCAACACGTGCAGGTATCCAGCTATGGCGTAGAAGCCTTGCTTGGTCTCCAGCTGTTCCTTTGCAGTGTGGGGGAAGTATAGGTACTGGGGTACCAAGCTGATGATGACATCTAGGACAAGTGTGAGCAACTTGGATAGGGCTGGCTGTGAGACCCCTCCGACTCTGGCGGTTGTTGTTTGGAATGTCCAAGAGGCCAACAGGTGCAGCACAGCCAGCAGCTTCGTCTGAGGTGGGATGTTGGTTCTCTGCTGTGTTGGTACCGTCAGTCTGTGGGCTATGATGTTCAGGATGCGGAAGATGGTTGTCCTTTTGAGTCTGTAGTGGGCAATGACATTCTCTTGTGTTAAGTCTATGAGGCTGGTATGTTTCTTGAAGGTCCGCTGTCTTTGTCTGTGCTGCCTCTGTGGTGGTACGGGGGCAGTTGGGGTCTGGCTGGGGGTGGCAGGCCTGGGGGTGGTTGTGGTGGGTGTTGTGGGCCTGTTGGGGCTCCGAGCTGCATGATGAGTAGCTCCATGGCATCTGTTCTTCTGGTGTGGCTGTGGGCTGGGCTCCCTTTTCTGGTGCAGGTTGTCGTCTGACTTTGCACCAGGTCAGAGCAGGTGTTAATTTCCTGCTGCTAATGTGCCTTATCACCTGTTTTGTGGTCTTATCGCCGATCTGGCTGGTCGTTGAGAATGTTGCGGTGTGGTGTTGTTGCGGCATTTTGCTCGGGAACGCCTACTCTGCATCTCATTAGCGATAGTTGCCTGGGTCATCTGTGGAGATGTATTTTGCGGATGCTATCGCAGGTAAACTGGTGGTATACGCTGTTAGCACCAGCTTGTGAATGGGGCGATACATTTATCGTGACTTTGGCTGCGATAAAGTGCAGATAACTCGGCGATAGATCCTTGAGAATATGCCCCTTAGTTTCCATAATAATTCAGAAGCACATTGTAATGAACTTGACAGCTCTCATTGCAGATAAGAACCATTTAAAGTTCATGAAAGTTTTCAAAATCTGACTTTCCTAAGTTCAATTTGCTGTAATGCTTAGCCTACACAATCACAAGACATTTTTTTGATGAAAGTTGTTAAAACAGTATAGTATGACATAACCAGCATTGTGCGCAACTTGTGTTCCTTCAGGTTCTTCAGACAGTAGGACAATTCTTCTGATTCTTTACAGGTCCAGGAGTGTTCTGAAGAGATATTTGTAGCATCCACCTATGTGCTCAGTGACAGGTTGTGGGTGGAGGGTACACCTTTGTCCACCCCCTAATCATGTTCTGATCAGTTCCTCTCCTCCCACAGTGTTTGGAGGCAGCCTGACTAGAGAGACAAAATGGAGACAGGCCTATGTGTAGGCTTCATCTGCCAGTGACAAGGTAGGCATCCTTTAAATCTCAGGAAGGGGATGGGTACAACCCCAGACCCTCCTCAAGGGCGGTTACCTCTCCCCTCACCCAGAGCCCTTTGTCCACTGTCTGGAAGCAGTTACCAAAGTAGAGAGTCAGGCAGAGGTAGAGACTAAGTTTATCCTCCTGACAATTACTTAGTTAGACAAAAATCAAGTATATAGAAGAAAACCTGCCCTTCGGGAATTAGATAGGATACAGCAAGAATTCATTGTAATCCCTTTTCTAGAAAAATTACTTTTTTTCTCTAGAGACCCTGCACCCACCAGGGTTGCCCCTAGGTGGCATGCTTCATCATTGGGGTTCCTCTCAATTCTCTGCGGATTGAGGCGTGCTGCGACTTGCTAATTATGTAGGAGCACGTCGGAGGCTTACCGACCGATATCGTAATGAGCCCTATGTTGTTACTGGACATTTCACCTAACTATAAAGTTACTTCAACCTTTATATATATATATGTATGTATGTATGTATATATGTATATATGTATTTTTTTTTTTTTGTAGCAAGAGACGCCGCACTCTGGAACCAATGATTTTCCAAATTATTTTATTATTCAAACAAAGCCCAGTCTGTCGTACCGACGCGTTTCGGCCATGACGGCCTTTCTCACGGTAGGTGACATTACTATCAGCTGGTATTATATGTCATTTCCTGTTAAACCATTACTCCCATTGACTTCTGGGAGTTGAAGTTCAATTACTTCACAAATCACCTTGTGACAGAAACAATCATTAGTATACCTTGTTAATGCAATTCACATATACCAATGCATTCGTGATTTTGTTCTACTGTTATAAGTGAATTGTGCAAAAAAACGGGCATTATACAACATTCGAGTTTTAAAGGGGTAATACGGTCAATTGTGTAGTACCACATATTCGCTGTGGATTGGTGTATATTAGTGAATGAATGGATGCAGTATACCTAATCAGTAGGAGGGCAAAATAGTCATATAGTACGTTTTTGTGCATCTAATGTCATAATGGAACTATAAGGTGAGTTAACCATATTGACTGTATCCTGTAATGCATACTGTGGGTATGGGTATGAATGCATATATGTCAGTACATTTAAGGAAGCACAAGTAATGGTTTAGTACAATTAACTATGTATCGATCGTCACTTGTGGAGCTGTAAAGTAAATTATGCACATTAATGCAGATATTATTCACTCCATATTTATAAGTGAACATAGAATTCCTCATCAATGTTCATCCCTTTCGGATTTTTTGTGCGCAATCTGATAATGTATTTAGACTCCAGCTGTCGGAGTTTTTTCTTGCGATCTCCCAAGCGTTCACTTTCTTCTACTGAGTCTATAGCAAAAAAGTTCATATTGTGCCAATCTCCATTCTGACATGAGAGAAGGTGTTTGGCAGTTGCATATGTTGAGTCTCGATTTTTTACAGCTCTTATATGTTCGAGAATCCTCTTTTTCAACATGCAAATAGTGCTGCCAATATATCTCAACCCGCAATTGCATTCAATACAATACACTACAAACTTGGTGGTACATGTTATTCTCTGTGTAATTTCAATCTTTCTACCATCTGGATCTCTGATGTTTTTCGTATTAGTTCCAATTTTACAGGCTTTACAGTTGTTACATTTCCTGAATCCAATTTGCTGTTGTGCAAGCCAGTTCGTAGTTATGTTTTTAGATTGAAAGTGGCTTTGGACTATTGTATCCTTGATTGATGGTGCTTTGCGGAAAGTGATTAAAGGTCTAGGTCCAATGATTTGGGCCAGATCTCGATCCTGTTGGAGTAATGGCCAATATTTTTGGACACTTTGTCTGATTTTGTGCGCTTCTTTGCTATAGGTCAAAATTAGTCGAGGATTCGATCGTAACTCTTTAGGATTTTCTTGCGGTTTGTTTATCAAAATTTCAGTGCGTGTTAGTTCATTGATCTTTCTTTTGCTTTTGTTCAAGTCACGTTCTGGTGAACAACCTTTACAACGCAACTTTTACACCGCACTACCATTACAACGAAACTATTACAACGCGAAATCTGTTACAACGCATGCCATTACAACGCATGCTATTACAACGAAATGCACTAGATGGCGTGCTAACATTAGAAATAGTGTAGTTTTACTATCCAAACACCTTCCCTACTGCAACGTGGACTGGAGTTAGAATAGTAAATTATACATTTCTAATGTCAGCACTCCATCTAGTGTACGTCGTTGTAAAAGCATGCGTTGTAAAGGCTGGCGGTGTAAAAAATGCGTTGTAACGGCATGCGGTGTAAAAGCATGCGTTGTAACGTCATACATCCCACGTTCTTTGTATCCTCTATTGCTAAGTCTTTGTGCACTCTTTTCAATTTCATTTGATGCATCCTCATTTTTTGAGCAATTCCTTTTCATTCTAACAAATTCCCCAAAGGGGATGCTTCTTACGAGTGCATATGTATATATATGTATATATGTATATATATATATTACAGCTCCAAAAGCAGGCCCTCAGCACTCACGGGACTTTTGTTTTATTTTAAGCAAATGCATTTCGGCACTCTGCCTTCCTCAGTGCCCATATTAAAACGCCATCCAAAACACATGTTCGAATTACTTCACAAGTTTAAATTATTTCACAAGTGATTTCATTGGGGGAGCTCGAAAGAATTAACAGCAACAAAGGACTGGCACAATTCATGCTATCATTTAGCGATATTCTGGCAGCCATGTCTGTGTATACATCCTTAGTTTAAATCCAACTGGTACTCGTTTCGTTTTTTCAGAATTGTCAACTTCTTATAGTCTCTGATAGACAATGCACAATTTACTCTTGCATGAAGAAAAAGCGAAGCTTTTTCTTAAAGTACCTTTCAATAGGCTGCCTCTTTCCAGTCCCTTGTAAGATGACAGGCTTTATCCTCCAAATAGGTTAGTGCCTTTGGGATAGTTTCACTGTCCCTCGCCGCGGTTAAAAATAACAGCTGTAATATTTAACGTGACTTACCCTTCACGTTTGCAGGAGATAGCACCCGTCCTGAGTTTCGGCAGCAAAGGGTGAACCTGGAGCTTCGGTATATATATATATATATATATTTATATATATATATATATATATATATATATATATATATATATTATCTACTGGCGGTCGCCAGTAGATAGTTATAGTTAGGACCGTGTTTCCATAGGAAATCTGAAAATTCTATTTTGAATAACTTTGGCGCCGGTTGACGAATCCTCGCGAAATTTACAAAACTAATGGGGCTCTCCGCTCAGCTCCTACCCTGAAAGTCTCGGGGTGATTCGTACAGCGGGGGCCGAGAAAAATGGGGGGTCCCAAAACGCGTTTTCCCCATGCATTTTCCCATAGGACCTTTAGTCGAAGGTACAGCCCGAACGGCTGAACAGAATTACTTGAAATTTGGCAGAGAGGTAGTCCTCAGGTCAGGCATGTACCTTTCGCATGTATGGAGTCAATCTGTTCATTATTTCCTGAGAAAATTGCAGTTAAAAGTACATAAATATCTATAGGCGCGCACCGTGCGCGCACCGTGTCGTGCGCGAGCGTAATTCTGATTGGTGGTTACATGTCAGTCAACGTTCGAATCGGTCGAAATCAGGAAGTGTCAGCCGCCATTTTGTTTGTTTTGGGTGCGAGAGTGAAAAAGAGAGGTGGCGAACGTGAAAAGGGGGCAGGGTAGAGAGTTCCTGACCCCCTAGCCTTTGTCAGGGGGTCCCTAAAGGACCCCGAAGGGTGAAAAAACATTTTTTTATTTTTTTTTAAATCGCGGGGTGCGCGCACGTTGAAAAACCTTAAATAAATAAATAAATAATACATACATAACTTAGCATTTAAAAAACCGTACAAATTCACTTAAAAAACCATAGGTTTCACACACGTTATAGTTAGGAATTAGCATTAAAAAAACCTTGCAAATTCACTTAAAAAACCATAGGTTTCACACATGTTATAGTTAGGTGGACATTTCACTCGTAAAAAACCAATGAAATTCCCCCGTTATAGTTAGTTCAGATAACTATAACTCGCGCGACCGCCACACTATCACAAGGATGATGTCATCAGTGAAGCGACTGACCATGTCATGAGTGATGTAATATGTGACGTCATGAGCAGTGGATTGCGGGCGCGCGAGTTATAGTTATCTGAACTAACTATAACGGGGGGATTTCATTGGTTTTTTACGAGTGAAATGTCCACCTAACTATAACATGTGTGAAACCTATGGTTTTTTAAGTGAATATATATATATATATATATATATATATATATATATATATATAGTAGGTGGTTATAGTTAGGACCTATTTTCCATAGCAAATCCGCAACATTCTATTTTGCGCCCGTTGACGAATCTTCGCGAAATTTTCAAAACTTTTGGCCAACTCCGGTATGCTTCTATCCTGAAAGTCTCGGGATGATTCGTGTAGCGGGGGCTGAGAAAAAAGGGGGGTCCCAAAACGTGTTTTCCCCATGCAATTTCCCATAGGACCTTTAGCCGCAGCTACAGCCCGAACTGCTGAACGGAATTACACCAAAGTTGGCAGAAAGGTAGACCTTGGTTCAGAGTCGTGCCTTTTGCTTAAATGGTGTAAATCCGTTCAGTAGTTCCTGAAAAAATCAAAATCACATATATATCTGGGCGGAGCCTAACCACACATCTCACCGTGAGATCTGATTGGCTGTCAGCACTTCATCCAAGAAGTAATGGCAGCCATCTTGGGACCAATATACATGATAGCACCTCATTAAAAAGCATTGCAGTTAATAGAAGGTTTTAAGACTTTGGTTACATTCTAAATCATTTGTTGATGGTACCATATTCATTTTAGGAATTGTGGTGTGTTCTAAGGTGATTTTACCATGTGAAAAAGCCTTCTGCTGTGATATCATGAATCATGTTTGAGAGAAAACTATTTTCTCATGCTATTCCCACAGAGGTTTGGAAGGTGATCTATAAGCTAAACTGAGAGCATATTTTCTGTAAATTCACATTATCTTTCTCAGTCATGTGAGAATGAAGTCTGACATTCTCAGTAAAACATGTACATCCAACAAGGGCAGAGACTGTCAGTTGATTCCTTTGTGTTCTACTGCAGCTTCCCAGAGTGTTCTAAAGAACAACTAGAGCGCTAACAGTCCTACTTATGACAAACGTATTGCACACCTGAAGCCATCTTGATTGGAATAAAGTGGTAACTCTTAAAACATTTAATTTAAAAAGGAACAAAATGAGGGGGTTCATTTTGCCATAGAAAGTATAATTAGTGCTGCAGAAAGAAAAATTAGGGCACATTTTGAGTGACTTCTCAAATCCTCTTCTATTTCATTAAAAAATTCTGACATGCAGACTGAAATATGCACTTCCAATACCAGCAGCAGACTTCCCTGGTGAGCAGTAGCTTCACTACAGTGATCTAATGAGCAACTAGAGTGCTAACATTCTTAATTTATGGCAAATGTGTGACACATCTGAATGCCTTCTTGATGGAATCAAAGTAAAAAACTGAAAGTATTTCCTACTGAGGAGACTGTAGTAAATGAGGAAATTAGGAAACTTCATAACAAATAAGTCTCCCAAGATGGCCACCAGAGACAAAAGAGCCCAAATGTAGCACAAATATCACCCAGATGTAGCCCAAGTATATCCCAATGACAGAATGTCCCAGAGTGTTCTAACGAACAACTAGAGCGCTAACAGTCTTACTTATGACAAAAGTATGGCACACCGGAAGCCATCTTGATTGGAATAATGTGGTAACACTTAAAACATTTAATTTGCAAAGGAACAAAATGAGGGGGTTAATTTTGCCATAGAAATTATGATTAGTGCTGCAGAAAGATAAATTAGGGCACATTTTGACTTCTCAAATCCTCTTCTATTTCATAAAAAACTTCTGACATGCAGACTGAAACATGCACTTTGAATACCAGCAGCAGACTTCCCTGGTGAGCAGTAGCTTTACTACAGTGATCTAATGAGCAACTAGAGTGCTAACATTCTGAATTTATGGCAAATGTGTGACACATCTGAATGCCTTCTTGATGGAATCAAAGTAAAAAACTGAAAGTATTTCCTACTGAGGAGACTGTAGTAAATGAGGAAATTAGTAAACTTCATAACAAATAAGTCTCCCAAAATGGCCACCAGAGACAAAAGAGCCCAAATGTAGCACAAATATCACCCAGATGTTGCCCAAGTATAGCCCAATGACAGAATGTACCAGAGTGTTCTAACGAACAACTAGAGCGCTAACAGTCTTACTTATGACAAAAGTATGGCACACCGGAAGCCATCTTGATTGGAATAAAGTGGTAACACTTAAAACATTTAATTTGCAAAGGAACAAAATGAGGGGGTTCATTTTGCCATAGAAATTATGATTAGTGCCGCAGAAAGAAAAATTAGGGCACATTTTGACTTCTCAAATCCTCTTCTATTTCATAAACAAATTCTGACATGCAGACTGAAACATTCACTTTGAATACCAGCAGCAGACTTCCCTGGTGAGCAGTAGCTTTACTACAGTGATCTAATGAGCAACTAGAGTGCTAACATTCAGAATGTATGGCAAATGTGTGACACATCTGAATGCCTTCTTGATGGAACCAAAGTAAAAAACTGAAAGTATTTCCTACTGAGGAAACTGCAGTAAATGAGGAAATTAGGAAACGTCATAACAAATAAGTCTCCCAAGATGGCCACCAGAGACAAAAGAGCCCAAATGTAGCCCAAATATCACCCAGATGTAGCCCAAGCATAGCCCAATGACAGAATGTCCGAGAGTGTTCTTAAGAACAACTAGAGCGCTTACTGTCTTACTTATGACAAAAGTATGGCACACCTGAAGCCATCTTGATTGGAATAAACTGGTAACGCTTAAAACATTTAATTTAAAAAGGAACACAATGAGGGGGTTCATTTTGCCATAGAAATTATGATTAGTGCTGAAGAAAGAAAAATTAGGGCACATTTTGAGTGACTTCTCAAATCCTCTTCTATTTCATTAAAAAATTCTGACATGCAGACTGAAACATGCGCTTTTAATATCAGCAGCAGACTTCCGTGGTGAGCAGTAACTTTACTACAGTGATCTAATGAGCAACTAGAGTGCTAACATTCAGAATTTATGGCAAATGTGTGACATATCTGAATACCTTCTTGATGAAATCAAAGTAAAAAACTGAAAGAATTTCCTACTGAGGAGACTGCAGTAAATGAGGAAATTATGAAACTTCATAACACATAAATCTCCCAAGATGGCCACCAGAGACAAAAGAGCCCAAATGCAGCACAAATATCACCTAGATGTAGCCCACATGTAGCCCAATGCCAGAAGTGTGCAAAACACTTAATTTTTTGGGTTTTTGCAGTTTTATATGGTGCAGACTTGTCAGGTATTGGAGTGCTTTACATGAGCATTGGTTACATCACACAAGATCAAATTCATTTTGGTTGTAGACATGGGGAGATTAAGTGATTTGACCAGAATCACAGAATGTTGAGCAAAAGCAGAAACTTCAACCTGGTTCCCCAGTTGCAAAGTCTGCAGCTCTGGAAGTAACACCACATCCTCTCCCCTAAGTGCAACATTTAATCAAGTGGTCAACTGGATAAAAAAACATAAAGATAACAAATAATTTAAAAGTGCTTTGTCGCTATTGGAAAACTCAGAAAATATGTCCTCATTTTAGTTTTTTAGAGGACTAACCATAATTTTGATGCAAATAAGACCCTCTCATATATGTAATTTCTAAAGGAAATGCTCTAGGTATTACAGTTTTGATTACATCAAGATGACGTCAGGCGTTCCACACTTTTGTAATAAATATAGAATGTTAGCAATCTAGTTGTTCATTAGGATACTATTGAGAGGCAGAGGCCAAAGGCACGGACTCTGAAAATTTAAGGCTGGTAGGAGGGTGCAGAGGCAACAATTTGACCACACTGGGCAGGCAGGAAGGGCAGTGGCAGCACAACAGACTATGGAGGGCAGTGGAAAGGGGGGCAGGGGCATCAAACCAACAATACAGGACTGGCAAGAGAGGCTGTGGCAATATAATAGATCATTGTGGGCAGAAGGAAGAGGCAGTGGTAGTACAACCATACATGCCAACAGACCAGATTCAGCCTGGAAACGTCCACTGTTTTTAAGCTCAAAAGGGCTTTATTTGATCGGTCTCCTGTCTACAATCTCCGCTTTTTCAATGTAACTCAAAGGGGAAAATCAATACCCCAGTTTTTTTTCAAAATCTCCCTCTTACCAAGTTGAAAATGTTTGCAAGTATTGTACATTGGATCATGGAAGGCTGGAGGAATTGGGGTAGGGACATGGACTCGGATAACAGAGGACAGGAGGGACTTGGAGAGGTGCACCAAACTGACCCTACAGGGCAGGCATCAGGGTTTGCAGCAGCACAATACACCACACAGGGCATGCAGGACGGGAGTGCAGCACAACAATCCATAGAAAGCAATAGGGAGGGGACAGGACCATGCACATGGACAACAGAGAACAGAGGGGAAAGAGGCAATGGTAGCTATCTGACCATAATGGACAGACAGGAGAGAAAGCTGCAGCATAACAGACCATAAAGGGCAGGAGGGATGGATCAGGGGCATTACAATGGAACAGACAAGCCAGGAGGGAGGGAATAGGGTTCTGCACATGGAAACAGAGGGCTGGGGGTAAGGGGGCAGGGCAGGAGCAGCAAGATGACCTTGGAGGTCAGGCAGGATGGGCACTAGAAACAAGACACACCATGGAGAGCAACAGTGAGACTATGATGGCATACACGCAGACCATGGAGGGAAGGTGGGAGGGGGTCAGGGGCAGCTAGTGACCACACAGGGAAGGTGGGAGTTGCCGTGGCAGCACAGAAGACCCTCCATCCCCCATCGGACAATGTAATGCCCGTGAAATGGGTAGGTGAACGCAGTGTTATATAGAACATAGTCCTGAGAGCCCGATTGAAAATTAAAACTAGATATAGTGTATGGTATAAACTATGCACCAAAAAGTGTGATATAAGATGAACCGGGGAGTGAAATATAATATGCAATACATTGTGCGCAATGACAGATTCATTGGACAGCGTGAGATAGCACAGGCACTAGCGCGTGCTATGCGATATGCGCCTTGGAGTGTAATATGCACAGGGCAGTGTTGTGTAACCTAACTAGTCTCTAAAGTTGTAATATAAAATATGTGCTAGGGAGTGTAACGTTGCATATGCACTGTGACAAAGATATGGATTCCAGATTGTAATATGTATGGCATAGCGCTGTGCGTTATAACATAGGCATCGAGGAAGGCACGTCAGATGGGGCAATATAACCCGTGCGAAGGCAAGTGTGGCATGACATATTCACGGGGTGGTGTTACAGTGCACATGGGCTAGAGAGTGTCATAGCATACGTACTAGCTGGTGGAATACAACACAGAGGTGTGTGGCACTCGGCAGGCACTGGTAGGTGTAACACAGCATTGGGCTCAGCCAGGAGCACGCTGTGACTCTCAAAGGAGGTTAGTCTCCTTTCCAGAGAGTAAAATAAAAAGTATTACACATACGGCTGTGGATGTGTGTTTTATTAACCATGAGGGGGGTTTCTTGCATAGTTTTGGTGGAATTTTTGTCGAATCCCCTTTGAATGGCTTGGTGTGCGTGTGTATTAAATGTGCCCGTCAATAGCTACCCATGTTTGTATAAATAAACGACAAGGGTGTCTACTTGGAGAGTACCCACCGGCGGGGGCACCGGGATTCGGCACGGTAGGGTGTCAGACACGTCAGAGCTTCACTAGTGGTGTAAATACATTCCACGTGGATTCATTGTATGCGTAGACGCCTTTTAATGAATATCACGCAAATCGTCATGGTGATAGGTACATGCGGTTTGTCCAGCATGTCCTAGGTGTTTCTATAAGTATATTAAAAAAAAAAAAAAAAAAAAAACAAAGGCCGGCCCCGGGGGATGGGGTCCCCGGGGCCATAAGTGGTCTGAGGAGGGGGGCAATGCAGCCCCCCTCCAAAAGATTTTTTTTTTAAAAAAGGCCATGCCCCGGGAGTTGGGGTCCCCGGGCTGATTAAGGCCTTGGGAGGGGGTCCACGCGGCCCCCTTCCAATTTTTTTTTTTTTCAAAATCAAACAATTAGGGGGCAGGCCCTGGGGGATGGGGTCCCCAGGGCCAATAAATTAGAAAAAGAAGGGGGGCCACATAGCCTCCTTCTTAAAAAAAATTTTAAAAAAATACCGGCATCGCGCCGGAGGCCACGCCCCCTCCTTGCAGCACTCTGCAAACGCGCCCCCTGGCCAGTTGTAAGTTTGGGAATTAATTCCCCTTCAATACTGAGGGTTCCTGAGGACCAACTAGCCCAACAGGTATCTCCAGTATGTGCCAGGGAGCTGCGTTGCAGACAGGTGTTCTGAGGCCACGCCCCTTTTTACACCTCTCTGCAATGCAGCTCTGTGGCGCTTACTGGAGGTACCTAGTGGGCTAGTTTGACCGTAGGGACCCTTAGGATTCAAGGGGACTTAATCTCCCAACTTAAAATGGCCACTGGGCGTGTTTACACAGTGGGGAAGGGAGGGGACGGGGCCTGAGTTGACGTGTGCAAACACGCCCTATGGCGCGTTTTAAGTTGGGAAATAATTCCCCTTCAATCCTGAGGGCCCCTGGGGGCTACATAGCCCACCAGGTGCTTCCAGTAAGCGCCACTGAGCTGCGTTGCAGAGAGGTGGTCCAGGTCGTGCCACTTTTTACACCTTTCTGCAACACAGCTCTGTGGCGCTTACTGGAGGTACCTAGTGGGCTAGTTGGACGCTAGGGACCCTCTGGATTCAAATGAACTTAATTTCCCAACTAAAAACGGCCACAGGGCGTGTTTACACAGTGGTGAAGGGAGGGGACAGGCCTGAGTTAACGTGTGCAAACACGCCCTGTGGCACGTTTTAAGTTGGGGAAATAATTCACCTTCAATCCTGAGGGACCCTGGGGGCCACCTGGTGCTTCCAGTAAGCGCCACTGCGCTGCGTTGCAGAGAGGTGGTCTAGGCCGTGCCCTTTTTTACATCTCTCTGCAACGCAGCTCTGTGGCACTTACTGGAGGTACCTAGTGGTCTAGTTGGACCCTAGGGACCCTCAGGATTCAAGGGGACTTAATCTCCCAACTTAAAATGGCCACAGGGCGATTTACACAGTGGGGAAGGGAGGGGACGGGGCCTGAGATGACGTGTGCAAACACGCCCTATTTTAAGAGATCGTTTTAATCCCCCTGCTCTATTGTATAATAGGGGCTTACAGAGGAGGTCATGCTAATCACAGGGGGACCCCAACGCATAGTGTTCCCTAGTGTATGTAGGTGTTTTCACAGTATTCCCAGTGTCATTTAACATAGCACTGGCTCTAGAACTGGTTAGTCAGACTCAGTTACCACCAGTATCCGTCTGAAAAAGTTGAGGGTACAGGATGATTTTGCAACAAGGCTTCTTTCTGCTCTTCTGTTTGTTCTTTCTGCACGTTATCCTTCTTCCTCCACTTTTGTTCATCTTTGAGGACTTCTGTTGCTTCTTTCTGCATTTCTTTTTTTTCTTTCTGTGCGTTTTTTCTTCTTTCTTCACATGTCCTATCTCTGTAGGCATAGTTAGAAATTAACATTTAAAAAACCTTTGAAATTCACGGAAATAACCATAGGTTTCATGCACGTTATAGTTAGGAATTAGCATTTAAAAAACATTAGAAATTCACTGAAAAAACCATAGGTTTCAGGGGCGTTATAGTTAGCTGGACTTTTCACTTGTACAAAACCATTGAAATTCCCCCGTTATAGTTAGTTCACCTAACTATAACTCGCGCGCCCGCAATGCACTGCTGATGACGTCACATATTACATCACTCATGACATGGTCAGTGACATCACTCATGACATCTCAAATGACATCACTGATGATATCACTGATGACATCATCCTTGTGATAGAGTGGCAGACCTCCTCTCACCCTGATATAACCTTTGATACACACATTCAAAAATAGAAACTAAAATTTTCAAAACAATGGACATACCAATACCAGTTACAACAACCTATTCAGTAATTCTAAGATCCACAAACCCATCCACTCATTCACCAACAGTCCTATACAGTCACTCATACATGTACTCACTCATCATATGTACTCATACACCTATACATCCTGTTACACAACGCCACTCATCCATAGATTTACTCACACACATAGTCACTCATGCTAATAAAGAATCAATCATCCATTTACTTGCATATACAGTTATACACACACCACCACACTTACCTCTACAGAAACATACACATACTTAGTCCTTTAAACAATCACTTATAGAAACACATACTTATTCATACAGGAATAGGCCTGGGCGGTAAATTCCGTTCCGCTCGCGGAATTTGCGGAATTTCGGTAATTTCGCGTTCCGCGGAGAACGCGAAATTGCCCAAAATTCTGCTTTCCGCGACTTCGCGAAATTTTTTCTTGTTCGCGTTCTCAAAATGCGTGTTCGCAAGATATTTCTCCCTGAGCACGCAAACAGCAACTGTGAACAGGAAAAAAGCATCGCGAACAAGCAATTCTGCGTGTTCGCGGAATTTCTGCATGTTCGCGGAGATTTTTTACCGTTTCGCGGAGATTTGCGTAACGCGATTACGCAAATTCCGCCCACCCCTATACAGGAACTCTTCCAATCTCTCACTCTCACATATACTCACTTATATACACCAATAGTCACATATACGAGTTTAAAACATATGTAGTTACTCATAAAGACACTATTGAGACAGTCATTCACTCACTAACACACCCATGCACACACTCATCCACCCATACAGTCCTGCACACATGCTGTCTTCAACACATACAAGCAGTGAGTCACTCATTCATGCACCTATGCACTACGTAATACCCCCACCGAACCATACAGACACTTAGACACTCATACTGATACTCAAAAAACCAACTAATAACCTATATAGACACTCATGTAGCTACTCACCAACCCATGCAGCCACTTATACACAAAGTGAGAGACAGATACAGATAATTACATATTTAAACATTACTCACTAAGCCATGTATTCACTAAGATACACTTAATCAGTCAGTTATACAATCAATTTTTTAAAAACAAATCATCCATTTAGACACTTATATACCCATTTATTCTTCCATCGACCTTGAGATATACATATATAAAACATATTTAATTTTCAGAAAAACACACATTCACTGGATTATGTCATCAGTGATGTCATCAGTGATGTCATTTGAGATGTCATCAGTGATGTCATCAGTGATGTCACTAACCATGTCATGAGTGATGTAATATGTGACGTCATCAGCAGTGCATTGCGGGCGCGTGAGTTATAGTTAGCTGAACTAACTATAACGGGGGAATTTCAATGGTTTTGTACGAGTGAAAAGTCCAGCTAACTATAACGCCCCTGAAACCTATGTTTTTTTTCAATGAATATATATATATATAATTTTGGGGAGAACATGTCATGAGTGATATAATTTGTGAGGTTAGAAGAAGCAGGGCATGGTGGGAGCACAAGTTATAGTTAACTATGCTAACTTTAACTAGTGAATATCTGTGTTTTTTTAGTTCAGAATATTTATATATACTAGAGTATATCGGTAGGTTGTTATAGTTAGGACCTATTTTCCATAAGAAAAGCGTTTTTTGATTTGCCAATAACAAAGCTGATTATATAAAGGAAGCGAGGAGACAGTTAGATGATCCCACAAAAGACAAGAGACTGGCCTGTAATCTGATTAATAAAATGACCATGGAACTTCAAAAGAACCTAAATATGTGGCTTACCTCAGGTTTATTCAATGACAATGAGTTTCAATTTCTCCTCAAAGAATTTCCACTTATACCAATAATATATCTCCTTCCCAAAGTTCATAAGACTCTGTGTGATCCACCTGGAAGGCCGATTGTTTCCTCTTGCGAATCCCTCTATAAAAATATTTCAATATGTGTAGACCATTATTTAGCACCAAACCAATGGTACATAACCTCAGTTCATATATTCAAGACAAAAGTAATTTCATACGCATTTTGGCCAATACCACTTGGAATTCCAACTATTTCATGGCTACAATCGACGTTGTATTATTATATACATCAATAGAACATAGGATTGGACTACAAGCATGTGCGTATTTTTTGAAACAATGGAATATCACCGAATTGCAACATTCAGCCATGCTCCTTTCCATGATTGAATTATGCTTAAACAACAATGTCTTTTTGTTCAACCATGAATTATACCATCAGCAGTGTGGAACTGCCATGAGCATTTCATTTTAACGGAATTATGCCAATTTAACTATGGGCTGGTGGGAAAAGGAGATTGCATGGAGGATAGAGAATCAGCAGACACTGGACAGAATCCTACTGTGGGTGCGATATATTGATGATTTATTCTTAATCTGGAATGGCAAAAAGACTGAGTTCATGAAATATTTTGATACATTGAATCAAAATGACATAGGCCTGTCCTTTACATGTTCAATAAGTCGCACAAAAGTCCACTTTCTAGACACAACAGTATATATCGAATAAGGCCAAATACACACAACTCTTTTTAGGAAGAAAACAGCGACCAACAGTATCTTACATGGTACGAGTTTTCATCCGAAGCCATTCCAAAAAAGTATTCCGTATGGAGAATTTGTGAGAATACGAAGAAATTGCTTCCAAGATACTGATGCCAAAAGTAAAATATTAGAAAGTGCACCAAGGTTACAAAAAAGAGGATTCAAGCCAAGAGTTATAAAGCTAAGCATACAACAAGTTGAACTGAAAACACGTACTGAAATAATTATTCCAAGAAAAACAAAAAAAAGAGAGAACAAATGTCAAATTTCCAGAATTACCAAACAAGAGACACAAAGACTGATTCTCACATATAGCAAAGAAAGTTCAAACATCACAAGGATCATTCAGAAGTATTGGCATCTATTGACACAAGATCAAGACATTGGACTAATTATGGGTTCACAACCACAAGTAACATATAGGGAGGTACCATCCCTACAGGACAAAATAGTCCAGAGCCATTTTCAAGACAAAACCAAAACAAATTGGTTGGAAGAACAACAGTTAGGCTTTAAAAAATGCAACAACTGTAAAGCCTGTAAAATTGGGGTCAACTTGAAGGAGATTAAAGACACAGAGGGCAGGACTATTAAGATCAACCATAGAATCACCTGTACAAGGCAATGTGTGGTTTATGTTATCCAATGTGTATGTGGACTCAAATACATCAGCAGCACCATCTACAAAAACGAATATTGGAGCACATCCGTGCCATTAAAAATAGGGATTGAAACTATGCAACAGCAAGACATATGGCCACATGCCAAAACAATACTTGGAGACAAATGCAATTCTGTGAGTTAGACACCATCCCACAAAATGAAAGAGCTGGCAAGAGACTGAAAAAAACTAGACAACTGGAATCATGTTATATTATTAGATTACGCACCAAGACCCCTAAAGGGCTTAATAATGACGAGGAACCTTTTGGCCATTTATGAGCAAACAAATCAAAGACACACTATGTATTAAGTAATGACCTCTGTGCATAGCAAAAATTCAGTAAAAAATAATCAACCAATAGAAGAATGATAAAATAATCCATCATAGTAAAAAGATCATGGTCAAGAAGTAAGTATGTCTCTTTTGAAAGATCCTAATGCCAGTGTTACATATTACTGAATATGTCATGCAAAAATACATAGGGCTACTATCAGCATTTATACATGAAGGACTATAGAGAACATCACTATCCCGGTAAGAAGATACTATATCTTATACATGGATGGCAACTCATGAAAAAATACAAGGACAAGTGATAACATATCCCAAGAGAGAATCTGGCATTCTAACAACACAATAACAAGAGACTACGAACTATCGACAATGATGAAAGTAAAAAGCACAAATATGGCTGACAAACACATGAAAAAACCACTGAAGTTTGAAATGTATAGTCATTATTTCTGTTTGGTTTTCAAACCCATGTATATATTTAAGTCTGTATTTTAAAGGAAGGACATAGTAAATTGATAAAAACTACATCTCCCAGAAAGGCAGGGTTTGGTCAAAATGGGGAGTGGTATAAATTGATGTGAGTAGTTATGTCCGCCAACCGTGAGGCCCTGTTTGGCTGAAACGCGTCAGTGAGACAGACTGGCTGTGTTTGTAAAATAAAAATACCTGAAGAGCAGGAAAATTGAGTGTGGCGTACCTTGTTTAAAAAACTATTCAAGTCAAAGGCTCGGCTTTCTTTCGGCTGCATGCGCTGCCGAGCGCTCCGACGATTGAGCCTCATTGTTTGGAATATATATATATATATATATATATATATAATATATATTATATACAATATATATATAATGTTTGGGAGAACATGTCATGAGTGATATAATCTGTGAGGTTATAAGAAGCAGTGCATGGTGGGAGCACAAGTTATAGTTAGCTATGCTAACTATAACTGGTGAATATCTGTGTTTTTTTTTGTTCAGAATATAGATATAGTAGAGTATATCAGTAGGTTGTTATAGTTAGGACCTAGTTTCTACAGGAAAAGGGTTATGTGATTTGCCGATATCTTTGGCATCGTTTGATGAATCTTCGTAAATTTTAAAAACTCACGGGGTGGTCACGTCAGCTGCTGTGTTTAACGTTTTGGGGTGATAAGTTAATTGGACCAATTATGGGTACACAACCACAAGTAACGTATAGGAAGGTACCATCCCTACAGGACAAAATAGTCCAGAGCCATTTTCAAGACAACCCAAAACAAATTGGTTGGAAGAACAACAGTTAGGCACATGCCGAGATGGAACTAATTTACTTTTCTGGATATGCTGGGACAGAAAGACTGATGAAGTCAAGTAGTAGGTGACAGAGTGGGAACTGGGCAATTCACCTTGTATTCAGTTTGTGTGCACTGCAGTTGCCATCCATTTTTAAGATATAGTATCTTCTTACCGGGATAGTGATGTTCTCCATAGTCCTTCAGACATAAACGCTGATTGTAACCCTATGTATTTTTGCATGACATATTCAGTAATATGTAACATTGGTATTAGAATCTTTCAATAGAGACATAATTAATTCTTAACCATTATCTTTTTACTATGATGAATTCTTTTATCATCCTTCTATTGGCTGATATTTTTTACTGAATTGTTGCTTTGCATAGAGGTTATTACTTAGTACATAGTGTGTCTTTGATTTGTATGCTCTTAAATGGACAAAAGGTTTCTCATCATTATTAAGCCCTTTAGGGGTCTTGGTGCGTAATCTAATAATATAACATATTTTTGTTAAATGGTGTAAATCCGTGCAGTAGTTCCTGAGAAATGTAAACATTTCTCAGATATTCAACTGTGGCCATCCGCAAACCCTCCCGATCGCGTGCCTGTAATCTGATTGGCTGCCAACACTTCGAACCAGGAAGTGTTGCCAGCCATCTGGTGACTCAGTTGAACAGAAATAAAGTAGTCATGGACCCTCAATGTTGTCCTATACTAGTAGCTTCCATGGCAGTGCAGTGTGGCAGGAATGAGATACTAATCAATACCATATGTCCTTTGCATTCCCTTCCACCCCTTCATTGCATTTTATTATTTTCCATTCGTAGCCGCATCCTACCATTAGGAGAAAAAGGTTTTCAGTTAATTGCGGGTTTTTAAATGTTGTCAACCAAACCTCCAAAAATTATACGTTTGATTGAAGATGGCTAACCTAACTTTAGTGCGGTGTTGCTGTTGAAATGTGTTTAAAATAATTACTTAGGTGGTTCATCAATTATCTAAAATGGGCGCATTATGTCTTTGTCTAGGCACACAGACCACCAGTGCTGCCGCCAGTGCGAGTCACCCAGTGACGGGGGAGGCCCAGGTTGAGGTAGAGGGAGATGACCTAGTGGTTGCAGGGACATGTGGTAGGCCACCTTGTTTTCTCGGTGACAATACTGTATTTGTTAAGCTATCCTGCCCTTCACCTCCCTGTCAATCACATTTCTCCACCTAAAACAGTAGCACAGTTTAATTAGGCACTGCAGCATAGGCAGAGAAATGTCCGTCTGCTTCATTTATTAGCGTGGCACAGACTGCAGTGCATACAAACTGAATACAAGGTGTGTTCCCAGTCCCCACTCAGTCACCTACTATTTCACTTCATCAGTCTTTCTGTCCCAGCCTACCCAGAAAAGTCAATTTGTTCCATCTCAGCATGTGCCAAATTTTTCTGCCCAAGTGACTTATATTTCATGGCTTCAAGTACAGATTTGCGGTTCCAATTTTTTCCTTCCATCAACCAATGTGGTTAGTGGCACGCAACCATTCCGTAGCTAAAATTGTATCTTGCCCAATCCCTATAAATTATCTTCCCGTAGACTAACTTTCCCCACTGCTAAGTGAGGAGTATTTTTTGAAAATAATGTGTGGTGGAGGGTGTAATGTGGGACTAATGGCCTGACTTTGGGTGGTGGGATTCTCTGCGACATATGTGGCACATAAAATATCCTGTTCATTGTACTAGAGTCCATAATTTATATTGTATACACTATCTTCTGTAATATGGTGCACTGGATATCCGTTATCCACCATGTGTGTGACGGAGTATCCCATATGCTATACTCTATCAGCCTCTAAGTTCGGACTCAGGGTCGAATTGAAGAGGGAATAGGAGAATAGCAGGGTCATTGGAATAAATGATAATCAGTTAATAAAATTTCATTAAAGCTGCCCCAAAACAAATATATCATTTTATCTAATATATCTTCACTCACTAACGGCAGCTGATTCATTTATTAATACACATAAAGGTGCCGATTCCGATCCTGGAGAAACCGGGTACGAACCGTCGGTCGGAGCGTTTTCTCCGTCCGACTCGTACCCGGGAAAAAAACCTTACAAACATGCAAGTACGATTCGCACGGAAACACCATTTCCGTACGAATAGTAAAAAACACCAACCGACGAAAAAATACATACCAATGTGATCCGGGACAGCGCCGACGTGACGTCGGGACGCATTCAGGCTGCATTTCACGAACCAGGAAGTACGATTCGAAGCGACAGCAGTCCGGACGGCAATATTTTTACGGCACCCAAAAAGTGCCGGGAAAGCGAAGTACGCCGCGATGTGAGCGGAATTGGGGGACCGGTATGCGCCGTACCCCCCCAGGCCCCCGTATGTATGCGCCGCCCCCCCCAGCCCCCCCCGCAGATGTACGCGCCGTCCCCCCAGCCCCCCCACGGAGGTACGCGCCGTCCCCCCAGCCCCCCGCGGATGTACGTGCCATCCCCCCAGCCCCCCCGCAGATGTACGCGCCGTCCCCCCAGCCCCGTGTAGGTACGGTGCGTACCCCCACCCCTGTATGTACGGTGCATACCCCCACCCCCGTATGTACGGTACGTACCCCCACCCCCGTATGTACGGTGCATACCCCCACCCCCGTATGTACGGTGCGTACCCCCACCCCCGTATGTACGGTGCGTACCCCCACCCCCGTATGTACGGTGCGTACCCCCACCCCCGTATGTACGGTGCATACCCCCACCCCCGTATGTACGGTGCGTACCCCCACCCCCGTATGTACGGTGCGTACCATGTATGGGGGTGGGGGTACGCACCGTACATACAGGGGTGGGGGTATGCACCGTACATACGGGGGTGGGGGTACGCACCGTACCTACACGGGGGGCTGGGGGTACGGCGTGTACGTCCACGGGGGAGGCTGGGGGGACGGCGCGTACATCCGCGGGGGGGCTGGGGTGACGGCGCGTACATCCGCGGGGAGGCTGGGGGGACGGCGCGTACATCTGCGGGGGGGCTGTGGGGGGACGTAGCGTACATACAGGGGGGCTGGGGGGGGACGGCGCGTATGCAGGCACATGTCTCCATGGTTGCTATGGGAGTTCGCTCTGTGTGGTGTTTTTTCCATACGGTTGTACAATCGGACGGACGGAAGTGATCGTAATTGCGCGGTCGGACTTCCTTTTTCCGATTCGTACGGTAAATCCTCCGGGTATGTGTCGGACACAATTTCCGACCCGAGGACGTGTGTGGAAATTTTCCCGATGTGATTCGTATGGAGTTTTTCCCATGCGAATCGTACTTGGCAGTTTGTACGCTACTTGTACGATTCGGACGGAAAAAAGTCCAGATTCAATTCGGACGGGGGAAATTTTTCCAGGATCCGAATCGGCACCAAAGTGTCTGTTCAGTTTAAAATTTCACTCTATGTAAATCATTTAATTTAAAATCAATTTTTAATAATGTTGGTGATCTGACTTCATGCCTTGCAGTCAGTGCCATTGCGTTTTATGTTTATGTTTGTTTATGTTTGTTGTAATTTGTATAGCGCTAATCACCAAAGGTCTCTAAGCGCTTTCTTTTAGACAACAGACAAACAAGGTAGCACGCTGACGATGGCCCAGTCCCCATAAGCCTACGCAAAGGCCTCCGAGAATAGCATGGTCTTCAGCCTCCTCCGAAATGAAAGTAGATATGTGTCCTTTCGTAAATCCTCAGGGAGTTTATTCCACAGCTGCGGGACAAAGACAGAAAAGGCACGACCCCCATGTGTCGACAAGTTAAAGCGGGGGCAAGTAAGAAGACTGGCCTGCGAAGAACGAAGGTGACGACCGGGAATGTAGGGCTTCAGACGATCTTTGATATAGTTAGGGGCTTCGCCAAACAGGGACTTGTGTGCAATACACAAGCCCTTGAAGCTTACCCTTTGTTTAATAGGAAGCCAATGCAGATGCCGCAGCAAAGGGGTGGCATGCGTTTTACGAGGCAGCTTAAATATCAATCTAGCTGCATCGTTCATGACTACCTGGAGTTTCTTCAGGAGTGATCCAGGGAGCCCAATATAGACTGTATTTCCGTAATCAAGCCGAGACAATACCAAGGCAGTTACCACCGTTTGCATGGTAGTGAATGACAATAGACGATAGTTTCCGGAGCTGACGCAGTAATCCGACACAGCTTCCCACCACGGCGGAAACCTGGTTCTTCATGGTCACTCCGGAATCTAGTATGATGCCTAGGCTCTTCACGGTAGATACTGGAGTGGGGGTGGGGCCAAGCTCTTGAGGCCAAAACAGGTCAGACCAAGGGGAGGAGTCTGGGAAGAGTACCAAGACTTCAGTTTTGTCAGGGTTTACTTTTAACGAATTCAGAGTCATCCAATTCATGGTGTACCTGAGGATGTTCTGAACATTCCGTTGTGAGTCACAAGAGTGGTTGATGCAAACTATTAGCTGAGTATCGTCCGCATAGTTAAACACCTGACAGTCTAGCCTGGCTAGGGCCTTAATCAAGGCTTGGAGATAGATGTTAAAGAGCAGGGGGGACAACGCCGAACCCTGCAGGACCCCCCAGAGAAGAGAGCCCTGCTTGGACGTAAGAGCCCCTAGCTGGACCTTCTGCTGGCGGTCTTCCAAAAAGGAAGTGAACCACTGAAGAGCCGTTTTATGATGCACGTGCTGGAAAAACTTGGCTCTGTGACTAATCAGACCTAAAATTCCAGTGCCCTAGGAGACCAGCACTGCTCTGCTACTGTACTACTGTGGTATAAACAAGTGTTTGCGCTAAGCATTACAATTCGTATTTTTATTTCTTTCTTGATATAGTTACTCATGGTGCTGGAGGTCAACAAATACAGCGGGAGATAACCACCCAAATACGGTGCCACAAGTTAGAGCCTGTGATGACTGAGTACCTCTAGCTGGTGGCCTTGGAGGAGGAGGAGGAGGAAGCTAGGGTATCTAGTTCTATGGGCCACCAGCTAGTCTCGCCTCCAACCCAGCAATGCCACTGCTGCCACCACTACCACCGCTGCCATCCTCAGCCGGGGTCCACAGCTGCCACCTTGAACAGCACGATCACCCTCTTCATCAATTGACTACCTCCTAGCCACTTTGCTTGTGAGCTGGCGCTGATCAGGCAGGGCCAGTGGAACCTAGCCCGAGAGATGGCCAGTGTCAGAATGGACCTTGATGTCATCAGGGGCCTGTTTTATTGAAGTTTTTTGGGATGGGAGGGACTGCTTTAGGTGGAGAGGATGGGTATAGGATTTGGGAAAAGGGACATTTTGGGGATGTTGCCTGGGGAGGGGTGGTCCAGTTGTGGTTGGAGAGGGTGCATGTCCTATGCTAAAATAAATGGGCCTTGATCTTTATTATTTGTCTTTGCACTGCTAATTAGTGTAGCATTGTGGCTGTGTCACAAGAGTGAGACGAGAAGCTATGCTCTTAGATTATCATATATTATACTGTGTATCCACTTTTCCCCCTGAAAAACACAACAAAATTGGCAACCAGGCGTAGAAACAGACAAAGGGCGCTCAGCATTCAGTACCAGGATGTATTTAAGGCAATAGTAATGTTGGTGCTACTAGGTGAGGAAGGGTCGGTTACCAATTCAACCCCAATAGTCCCTTTGGAGAAGAGAACAAACAATCAGCACAAATTCTCTCTGAGCACACAAAGAGTAATAAATTGTCCATAATAATCTCAAAGTTGCAAATGTTCTAGTCCACTTTTAATCCGTAGTCACCAGTTCAGGATCAGAATTCAATCCACGTTCGATTCTCATCAACAATGCAGTTTGATACAGCTTCATCAACAATGCAGCTTGATTCAACAACAATGCAGCTTGATACATATGCTCTGTACAATTTCTCCGTGCCCTGACCATTTCCCCATAGGGGATTGCATTGATTTGGAATTTGGTATAGCAGCTGGTTGCATGAAGTAAAGTATTACAGGATGTACTCTTTCTATACATTTTTCTGCAAATCCTATCATCAGATACATAGAGTTCTACGTCTAAGAAGACAATGTGATCTGTACTTGTAGTGAAATGTAAATGAACGATTATAATCATTATAATTCAGATACACAAAGAAACTCTTCAGTTGTTGTATAGAGCCTGTCCATATTAGTAGACAGTCATCAATATACCTCCTCCAATAGTGTATGTGGTCAATGCAGGCCCCTGATCCGCTCTGCCTCAGACCATCCCATAAAGAGATTGGCTAAAGACGGAGCGAATCTCGAACCCATCGCAGTCCCAAGCAGCTGTCTATACCATTTGTCATTAAACAGAAACACATTATTTTCAAGAATGAGTTTCGTCATGGTAAGCATCATTTCCGTTTAAATTCTGCTTAGCACCAATGCAGGCACCCTTTCAGCTTAGTGGTAGGTTGCCTGCATTGCAGCAGGGTTGTTTTTGTGTAGCAAGGTACACATTCCTGCACAAATACAATTCTCTGAGGCATTTCCCTTTTTCTATGTTTGCTGCAGAATGCAGCACACATAGAAAGAGTAAAATAAAATTGGAGAAATGAAGATATTTCTCCTTGTTACACTTCCTCTGGGGATGTGGAACATTTTGATGCATTCCCAGGTCTACTAGTAAGGGCAAATCTGGGAATGCCCCGCAAACTGACCTGTATAGGGCGGAATCACTTCCAAGGTGTGATACTGCAAGTCCGCTGTATGGACGTCGCGTATATAAGATGTGTTTCTGGAAACAACCAGAATGTCAGACACTTAGTCCCTTTTCTGTTTTTTGGGCCTGGGGAACACATTTTATACGCAACATTCGTAATGCAGACTTGCCGTCTCACACATTGGTAACAATTCCGCCTGATACAGGTCAGTTTACGGGGCTCCTGCACTTTGTACTACTTGCTGAATTTTCAAGAGACATTAAGGTTATAGACTATTCTACATTTAACATTTGTGCAGGCTGTAGTGAACTGTTTCCTGCCTAGACTAGGTCGCCGAAAGACGTGCGATTTTAGGATCTAACCAGTTATCATATAAGTGCACAGCCCCAACTGTCTGGGACAGACTTTCATATAGGTTACTACTTTTAGTCCTCAGACAGAGCAGGACTGACTTGTATAAAATAAGGGCAGTGCTTGTGCTCATTTGCTTTATGGGCATAGGTGTGTTGTTTTGATCATTTGGATATGTACAATTAACATTCTGTTTTTAGATCTATAGGGGCTTATCAAGGTCCCCGTTTTGGCTCATCTAACGGTCAGACTACTTAGTTTCTTACCGGGTAAGACATTTGTGAACTTAGCGTCCTGACTAACACACCATTGATCACCTTGTACTCATGTAGGACTACAAGTCTCTGCGTAGCCAGTTGACTGTTACTTGTACGTCCCTTCATTTCTCATTGATATTTTCAATTCACACATTTACACCACACAACTAACAACATATGTTTTTATTTTTACCATGCCATCCGGGACATGGTGACTCATCTTACCTGCATGTCTCTGTCCTTGTTACATACCTTATGTATGTTTCTAAACAAAATCTGTGTCTTTACATCAATAAAAAAAAAATTACTAATGCTTGATACTTAATGTGACTTCCACATCACTGGCATCTCCTTGTACTTGAATTTCATTTTTTGTACTTGTGTGTCCTTTTTTTTAATCAGTTTTTTCCAACACATTGAAACCATTTCTGATGTGTATGAGATTTGTTGTCTACTATAGGTTACACACCTTTGCTTTGTGTGCACTGTTCTTTGCGGCTTACATGTGAGTGTTTCAATCATTACTCTTTTGGATCAGATAGAAGAGACTATTGGCTTTTACTACTTGATAATTCATTGACATTAGTCTTAAAATATATGAGACCTTTCTCTCTTTTTTCTTCCTCAATATTAGCTACTTGCAACACAAGCGGCATATGACCACCCATTACTTGTTGCTCTCTGAAAATAGAACATATATCTGTTGCGACTTGGTTCAGTATAAACCATTTCTGATGTGTATGAGATTTGTTGTCTACTATAGGTTACACACCTTTGCTTTGTGTGCACTGTTCTTTGCGGCTTACATGTGAGTGTTTCAATCATTACTCTTTTGGATCAGATAGAAGAGACTATTGGCTTTTACTACTTGATAATTCATTGACATTAGTCTTAAAATATATGAGACCTTTCTCTCTTTTTTCTTCCTCAATATTAGCTACTTGCAACACAAGCGGCATATGACCACCCATTACTTGTTGCTCTCTGAAAATAGAACATATATCTGTTGCGACTTGGTTCAGTATAATTTTTCCATTGCCAGGAATCTTAAATTAATTAAGGTGGGACACTAGATTCTTTTTAGTGCACGCAATTGATATTCACTGATCTTCGCATGCTTCGATTCTCACTTCTATAATTCATAATATAAGGCACACAGGCACCTTTCTGCGTTGATACCTACTTATACAAAATTGGCCTTGTATATCTGCACATTCTTTCTGATACATGGTTTGGGTATACCTTTCCTGGGTATGCCTCTGTTTGGCACATCTTCTTATTGACCTATACATATTGTAGGCATAGGCCCTGTAGTTTACTATACATGTCTACTTCGGGTCGAACTGTTGAAGATGGCATTACTTTTTCTGCCTAACACAGAGGTGTAATGGACAACGTTCTATGGGGCTTGTCTCTCTATCCTTTCTCTTTTTGAATTGTTTTGTGTCTTTTTCTAAATTATGTTTACAAATGTTATACAGCCTTGAAAAAGTCAACACGTGGCAGCTGTTATCCAGTATTGGAAAGGAAGAAAATGAATTTATGAAACATGAATGCACTAAAGAATACCTAAACTACGTATTTCTACAATAAAGAAAGATCCTTATCCAACACAAGTCCTTACTGCTTGGACATTATATGTCTTCTGTAATTACTTATTGAGTGCTATGGTTTTCCCCTTCTTTTTTAAGTTAGAAATTTGGTGTTACTTTACTCTTGCAGTGTAAGTTTACGAATAGTAACTTTTCCATCTGTACCTTTATGAGTAGTAACTTAGGGAGTAGTAACTCCTATTATTTAAAAAGGAGTTACTACTAGTTCGTTACTACTCGTAAAGTTACTTGTAGTACAGTTACACTGCAAGAGTAAACTTTCACCAAAAGTATAACTTCTTTGTCTTTGTGAATCAGACCATAATGCACACTAGAAATACCTATCCTTGGACAGACATTGTTCCAGTTTCTGCAACAGATGGTGGTGCTTTAACCTCATCCATTCCATCAAATGTGTGATCAAATTATGGTGTCAGATCTCAAAGAATGTCAAAAACTGTCGCTTTTGACATTCTTTGAGATCTGACAGCAACCCTCTTTGTTGTACTCTCTCTGGACGTTACCTAGTCAATATGTCGAGACCTGGTTCGTAACACTGAGAAATACAGACCCAAATGATGACAAATTCACCACCTTCTGTGATTGATGGGTCCTGTCCGAGAAGGGTTCTCTCTTAAAGAGATGTCAGAATAGGTATATACAATATCTCCTGGTTCAGCTTTGTGATTCAGCATCAGACCCAGGTTGTTTCAGTGGTTATAATATTGCTGTTGTGTACCTATGAGACACCTAAGGTTGGTGGGGGTGTAGAGTAAAATGTAATAAACTTTTTAGAAAAAAATGATTGCTTGTGTATTGTGCACCTATGGCCTATCACAAGACATATTGCAGGCAGGTGGTGCAGGGAAAACTTGAATAATTCATGTAAAAGAATTATTGCTGGTGTGCATCTATGGCCTTTGAGATAAATTTGGGAGGCAGGGGGGCAGGGGAAAACCAAATAATGGAAAGTAAATAATTTCTTGTGTACCCGTAGGGGCCCTGAGAAGTCCTATGGGAGGCAATGAGGCGTAGGGTGAAATGGAAAATGTGAATAAAAAAACACTGTATTACACGCCTCCTTAAGTACATTGAACTCATATCAGGAAAAAAAACATGAACAAAAAAGAAAAAGGTATAGGCCTCTTCTATTAATGTCTCTGGAAAATGGCTTTGAAAAGTGGAAGAAAAGGATTTAACACACTGGCAATGTAAAATGGCAGCCAGCCACATGTTCAGAACAAGCAAGAAGGCATGAGCACCAAAGAACAAATGGATGCTTAAGGCAAAAGCACACACTGGCTACACTAAATAGCTACATGGCCAGCAAATAAAGGAGGCATGGTAAACAAAGAAGAAAACAATTTCTTTAATTCAGCAATGCCAAAAATGGAAATTAATTAATCTTTAAAATTCCCAAAACACAAACATCCCAAGGCATCAACAAGTACCCCACCAAAACACACAGGAAAATTAGCAAAATAGTGCAAAATTCACATACAACACACACGAAAATTGAGAAAAAGTACTTTAAACCAGCTCCTCAGGCCTCCCAAAATGTGGAAACGTTTTCTCTTACGAAAAACTAAAAAGGTTAATGAAAAATAGACCCCTACCCTAACTCCATCCCCCCACATTCAAATTTAAAAGCTTACCAAAAAAATGAAAAAAGTAAAAAGAAGACTGGTGCATGCCCTCCATCAAGCACTAAATGTTCTTTAACTTACAAGGGATGGGCAAAGCAGTGGGGGGAGCCTTCTGAACAGTAAGAGGAAGTTGGAGTCTCTGTGGCACAAGCTTACTATTAAAAAAATCAAAGACAATAAAAGAAAATGTGTTTCACACTATATTAACTACCTGAACCATCAGTTTTGCTAGAATATCTACTCGAAAAAATATTTTTGACTTGATTTTGCTGCTGCTCAAGTAGAAAATCTACTCGGGAAGCACCCGAGCTGACCATGCTCGCTCCTGTTCAAATATCTAGCATGAAGACCTCCTAGATAACAGAAATCGTGCTATGGGACACCAAATCCTGCTTGCCAGCTCACATTGTAAAGCCACACATTGTTCCCATTGTCGTTGTGTTACACGAACGGGAACAAAATTCTGCCACATGGCGATAGGTGGATTTTGGCAGGAGCACCGCATTTGAAGTGTAACGTGGACTTACCAAAATTCCCTAATTCTGCTTGCGGAAATAAAATTCCATCCAGACCTATTAAAAAACTCCTAACGTTTTTTCCATGACTAATACGGGGTTACCTTATTACATTTAAATATGATCACTTTTGATTAGGAGCAGGTAGAGATGTGCTGTTTAGACTGAAATTAATTGCAGTTGGAGGTCAGGTTATATTGTACTGTCAATAATCTATGTGTGGGGAGGTGATGGGGAGGGGAGGGAGAAGGCTGTGTTCTGATTGCTCCATGATGACTGCTGCATTTGATTTGATTTTGCATGTAGATTGCCTTTAACATCAATAACATGTTATTCAATTGAATTGTGATTTAAAACCCTCTCTAATTGTAAAGTCGGATTGTAAATCACAATTCTGGAAATGCCACTTTTAGAAAGTTGGCGTTTTCTTGTCCTAACCATTTGTCCCTTCCTGCTAGTATCCTAGGTCACATGACTGTGAATGGCTCTGCTGCTGGGATTTGTTTATTCCTGCTAGACAGTGAGACAAAAGGGGCTGGGTGTAGGCTTCTGCCCTCATCAACCAATAATCCAATATTTTACAGCGGGCATAATGAACATTTCTTCTATAACATAACAAATAAGGTAATGGAATGGAATAGAATAGCATAACATAGTGAATAAGAAGCTGGATGAGGGTCAAAGTAAACAGCAGGGCACAACACATGTTGCTACTTGCACACTATAAGGATCTTGTCCACAATGTGATCTAAATGACCAGCATAGAAGGCATTCAAGACACAGTTGACCCAGGAAGATCAAGTGACTAATGGAATTCAGTTCAAGTTCAGTTCAAAAACCTTTTATTCGGTTTGTATTGATACAACCATGTAAGCTAAACAATAAAATAATATATCACATAACCTTAAACAGGACTAATGGAATTGAAGTGAACACGCATAGCATTGCAAGGCAAATAACTAGAGATCATGACTGGACTTCATTTAATGCAGTTTCATGTGGTGAAACTGAAGAATAGTAAAGATCTAAAAACGAACAAATATGTACAAATGAAGTACACTCACGCCAATGTGATCCTGGGCTGGTCACTTATACCTTTACATTTACTCATCACACCCTGCCAACAGTCACATGTACACACAAGTTATCCAACAAAGAGCAAGTGTATTTTAAAAAGTGAGCCTTGGTCTACAAAGTGGCAATGCAGCCTGAGGTCCCATCAGAATGGAAAATATCATCACAATCAACACCTCACTATTTATGCCAGCAAGCTCACTAACCTGGTGTCTCTCGACTCGGGAGGTTCGGTCTTGGGAGGCAGGAACTTACCAGTTATCACCCCCTAATCAGTTGACAACATCATCTAACCAGGACTCTCACTGGCTGAGCTTCAGTTGTTGCAACAGACTTGGACTCCTCACTCGCCATGAACTGACAGGTCAACGCCGTCACCTCCAGCTGCTTCAACACCCTCTGCATCCTTTGAAAGACCTTCAAATGGATCCCCCCGGGGTCAAGGAAGACAGTCAACCACGCACTCTTCACCAGCAGACTGGACTATGGAAACACTCTCTACGCCGGCATCAACAAGTCTCTACTCCGCAAACTCCAAACAATTCAGAACACCGGGGCCAGACTCATCCTTGGCTTACCCCGTCATGAACACATCAGCCAACACCTGCGGAGACTCCACTGGCTCCCCGTGCAGAAGAGAATCACCTTCAAGATCCTCACTCACGCCTACAAATGCCTACACAACAACGGACCCAAATACCTCAACGACAGAATAAACTTCCATGTAACCAAAAGAAACCTCCGATCTGCAAACCTCACACTAGCTGAAACCCCGTTCATCCACAGAGCCAGAGCAGGCAGAAGATCATTCTCTCACATTGCAGCCAAGACCTGGAACGAGCTATCGACAGACATCAGACGCGCCCCCTCCCTGGACACCTTCAGGAAGGTTCTCAAGACCTGGCTCTTTGGCTGAACGGATCTGTGTACTCCCCCCCAGCACCTTGAGACCGTCACAGGTGAGTAGCGTTCTTACAATTCCCTGATTGATTGATAGATGAGCTGGTGCGTACTTGAGTCTTCTGTGTGGGTTGGTTGGTTTGCCGGCTCCTCCTTGGATTGCCCCTATAGAGACTTAGTAAGGGACTTTCCCTTAACAATGTTTTCTTCACATACAGGTTTGGACAACTAGCCATTGCTGGACTGCCCTGGGGTGTGTGAGTTTATGGTTAGGGATTTTTTTCTTTTTGTTAGTAGCCCGGATGGGGGTTTGGTCGGCCCTGGGGAGGCTGGGGGGTGTGAGGTAGGACTAATAGCCAGAATGCGGGATGGGGGTACTGGCCCATCACCATGGTGAATTCACACAGAGCCATAAAAGTACTGACCTGGAGCAAGCAGGGCTTGGGTTCACCATCCAAGCGGCATAGTATACACCACTACCAATGCTGCTGGGGTGCACAAGTAGTCATGCTACAGGGAACCCTGCTCACTAAAGAGGAAGTTTTCTGACTATGCCGCAGGTGGCGGGGTCATATAGTTGCTACCTCTTACTCTGCCTATTCCCAGGGTACATTTGCTGCGGATAATGCGGAGAGGCCCTTTGATGTCATCCGTTCCATTATGGATCCGGAGGGCCATTACGTCCTAGTCAAGGGCAGGTTATTAGGGAGGGAGGTCACTTTGAGCAGTGCATATGGTCCTAACCAGGATCAATTATCATTTCTCCGGGCTCTAACAGTGCCATTGTCCTCCCTGGTGGTGGGTGATTTTTGGCAGGGAGGCAATTTCAAATTGTGTGGCGAACACTAATCTAGACAGGTCCACTCCCCCCTACATATGATAGATGTGGAAAGAACATCGAAGGGTTTCTCTGAATGGGCTGCAATGTGGGACTTTATGGACATTTGGAGGGTAAAACATGTTAATGACTGTGATTACTCTTACTATTCACAGCTCTATGACTTACACACACATGACATGTTTATGTGTTTGGCCAGAGTCTGCCCCGGGGTAACCCGCACTGAATACCTGGGGCATACATTGTCTGAACACAACCCTCTGGTGCTCACTCTTTGTCTGATCACTGAGCCCCCAGTGATCCCACTATCGCGCCTCCGTCCTCAACTCTTAGAAGATGCATGCTTCAGAGACACCCTCCAGACAGCGGTTTCTGATTATTTCAGGATTAATCAGGGTACTGCTAGGGACCCTCTCATCGAATGGGATGCTTTTAAGGTAGTGGTGAGGGGTCAGTGCATGGGACAGATGGTGGAGGTGAAGAGAGAACTATATAGGAAACTCATGCTCCTGGAATGGCATCTACACAAACTAGGTAATAGACAGACGATACTATCCAAGTGGAGCACCTAGAGGTGAAAGACGAGTATAATGCTGTCTTAAAGCGACTTCATCACATTGACGTATGAGATTATCAAGAGTGGGTGCATGAGGAGGAGGGACCGTTGGACAGGCTTCTGGCCTGGTTGGTGCACCGGCAAACTAGAGGCTAACCTATAACGCAGATTCTCAGTAGTGAGGGTATACCGCTGTATGCCTCAAGGGCCATTAATGTGGCTTTCTATAATTATTACAAAACTCTCTAGGGCCAGCCAGAATATAATCCACCAGCGACAGTGGATGATTTCCTTAAATCTAACCTAGACCCAGAACTTCAGGGGACCTCAGAAGGCCTAAGACGGCATGAGAGATTCGACAAGCCATCAAAGAAATGGCTAAAGGGAAAACACCTGGCCCGGATGGCCTACCGCTAGAATTTTATACTGAGTTTGCCTCAATTCTAATCCCTAAATTTAAAACCATATTTGCTGAGTCCCTGCAATTGGGTTTCTCTTCCGTCGTCGTTCAGAGAAGCAATGGTGGTCCCTCTTCCTAAATCTAAGTCCGCTGCTGTGGGTCCATCGGGTTATCCCCCACTGTCTATGTTGAAAGTAGGTTTTAAATTCTAAGTAAAATATTGGTGATGAGACTACTCCCACATATGGCGGAACTTATCCAGGAGGACCATAACAGCTTTATACCCACTAGATCTACCTCGGGTCATCTACGTAGGCTGTTCCACATTCTCCATCACTCGGAAACCTCCCAGTATCCGGATGCCTTGATCATGTTCATTGATTTGAAGAAGGCATATGATTCTTTACGATGGGACTTTCAAATTATGGTTATGAGGCGTATGGGATTGGGAGAGGACTAGACCTGCTGGGTAAGCCTGTTACATATGAATCTGACGGCGAGGATCAAGACTAGATGGGTGATCTTGGCGACATATAGTGTCCATCGCGGTACTAGACAGGGGTGCCCACTGCCGCCACTGTTATTTGCCTTTTCTACTGAACCCCTGGCGGTGCATTTCCCGCAACAAGGAGCAGGTCATGGGCTGGCTGTAGGGGGAAGAGAACATATTATATCACTATATGCTGATGACCTGTTGCTCTAGCTGAGAGACAGGCACGCAAGCGTGACGAATGCTATTGAGTTGTTGGAGGCGTTCTCTACACTCTCTGGGTTGCGTGTCAACAGGACCAAGGTGCATCCTGTTCCCCCTCAGAGCGGGTATGACACGACCGCTCGGCATGCCGGTGGGTATGGAGTGGTCACCCCGATCTTTCCGATATTTAGGTATACAAGTGTTCTATGCCCTGGACGATCTTAGGGATGGCAACCTGGGTTCTGTGCTTCGATCCCTCAAAACTAACATACAATTTAGGCATCCCTTTAAACCTTTGGTGATGGCACGTATCTCTCTCTCTAAAATGATCATGCTCCCCAGACTTCTATATTACTTTGTGAACCTCCCAGTCTTGTTGCATTGCTCCTGGTTTAAGGACCTAGATTCTTTGCTCCGTGAACTGATCTGGGGTGGAGGGTGGCATAGGGTCTCCCTGTCGGTCCTGCAGTAAGCTCTGGAGAAGGGTGGGTTGGGGGCACCAGATTTTGAATTGTATTTTTTGTCCACCCGGTTTCAGTGGCTGGCTCACTGGCTAGATGGCAAAGACCTCCAGTTATTAGGGCCTATTGGATTGACTGCACATCAACGACTACTGTTGGTGAAGCTAATTAACCCGAAAGTGAATGCGCCCACCCCTGGGGTACTGCTACGAGTGGCACTACAGTGTTCTGATGATGTGTGTGGGGTGTACAACCCGGGCACCTCTCTATGCCCTGGACCTACCGCTAGTGGATCTGCCACACAGAGATCCCCCCTCCCCATTTACAGGTGCCCAATTGGCTGACTGAACGACGGCGGGACTGGTGACAGTGGGAGACTGTTTCCAACTGAGGGAGCTTTTACCACTCAACGAACTTATGGAACAGTGTGGACTGCCTCCTGGTCAGTTACTGACATACCACGCTATGGTCAGGACTTATAGAGCTTTATGGCCTGGGAGTCAGGGGGAACTGGACACCCATGCTGTTTTGCAGGCACTTGTGACGTTGGGCTCAATTGAAGATGGTCACAGGGCCGCTGTCAGGGACACAAGACAAATGGACATTATTGCTGGGCAGGGACTTGATAGATGTAAAGTGGAGTAGAATTGTCGAAAGCCCTAGGCCTATCTCTAGGAACATCAGTTTTAAGTACATCCAATTCAATTACCTACACATGAAATATTTGACCCTCCACCGACTCCAGGTTATGCATGGAGGGGAATCCAGGGTCTGTCCGAGCTGTGGGATTTGCTCACATGACAGGGGATTGCCCATGGCTGAAGGTTTACTGGGAGGTAGTCATTGCTATGATTCATGGGGTTCTAGAGTGCTCTCTCCCATGTACGGCAGAGGTTTGTCTACTCGGCCTGTTCTGTAGACCCAAAGCATGCAAGATTGGTACCAGATTCGTAGACCTAGCATGGATTCTAACGAACTGTCGCATAGCACTAAGGTGGATGTCTTGGGCGAATCCCACAGTCGCTACCTGGGAAAGAGATGTAGAAGCATGGGCCAGGGGCGATGAAAAGTTACTAATGAGGGAGGATGCCTGGGGACTCCGACACTGCCCAGTGGCGGAGCTCTGGACGGAGTTTATCTGAGCATGTGATACACGTCTCACTACAATGCCAGATGAAACACAGATGAACACATCATTGGCAGGGATGCCAGTGGCATACCCCCGGAGTGGCCCGTACGGGTTACAGTGGAGATTACCTGAGTTGACATGCTAGAATCATCTCCCTTACTACCCTCTTCCCACCCGGCTTGACACTTGTACTCCTTTGTTAGTTATCCTCTTAGGCATTTCTCCGTCCTCTGGCCCCATATACCCATCGGGTGACTGTATTGTTTCTTTAATGGTTTATTTGTAATTTTGTTCTATGGAAATAGAATTCATGTTTTTTCTTTTAAACACATTGTTGGCACTACCAATATGTCTGTATCCGCAACCATGACTCCCGGTACACCAAGATATTATGAACGGTCAAGCACACGGTTGTACGAGGTTGTACTGTTATGGACTAAGACGGATAATAACATGATTCTTCTCATACAGTACACACCAATGCAGTTTGTAGTTTTGTCATATACTGGCAATACATAGAGGATAGTACTTATCCATTTGTTGTTCGAGCTCAATAATTGACTGGTAGAATACTGATATTTCATTCATACAGTAATGTCTCTTGTATAGATTTACACCTGTGATGTGCCCGGAGGTGAACTCTTGTTATCACTTATATAACCACGTTGTCTCATCTTAAATGCCAATAAAAACGTTTGGAAAAAACCTGCTGGTTCTCTGCATGCCCGGAGCCAAAGCACCATCAGCCTGCAGACACAAAAGTGTAAAAAAACAAGAAGACAAGAAGACAGCAGGCTTTTTCCATCTGTGCACCAAGATTCCATAACAACATTCCCATATTCTTCAGGACGATCCCCACACCGCTACAATTTAGGAAAGAATTGAATACTCACCTCTTTAAATAACACAATGTACTAACCATCCAAAACCCAGCCTGTTCTACTATTTCTCATTGACTTTATGCTTGTCTTTAACCATGTACAGTATTCTGCTACCTATTGACTTGGTTCACAGTATAGAAATATCATACTCAGTCATAAATACATACATATCTCACAGAGCTCCACTTTTCCAACACATTTTTCGCCAGCCCACCACTCCCATTCCATAAGTAGAAGATCCAGTCAATGTTTAAGTACATCTGCTTGCCTTCAACACCAACGAGCAGGAATTGCAAAGAAATAATGGAGAAAACATATATATGTGTTGTGGGAAATTAAAGTGTTTATGAGGTTTTTCTAAGAGGTGAACACATGCACTTTGACTATGGTAAGCTCTAACCGAGGCCAATTCATACGTAAGTCGACTCCCTGTTATAAACCTTAAGTAAATAAGTACCCTACATAAATGAATATGTAAACTGACAAACTTGGTCCCTACTTTCTAATGTCACTTGGAGCAACTGTCAGCCACCAGTATAGTCTACCGTATGACTTGGGAAAAATAGTAACGTTGCCTTGCAGTGCGTGGCCCAACAAGACACCAAGGGTCAGATGTACAACCGTTTTTAGCGGTCGCAAACAGAAAATTGGGCTGTATGTGACCACTAAAAAGAATTGTAGCATGTACAAACCCTATTTTGCGAGTCAGTAACGTATTACCGACTCACAAAATAGGGTTTGCGAGTCGCTATTAGGAAGGGGCGTGTCAAGGGCATCCCTTCCTAATAGCGAGTCGCAAGGCATGTACAATTGTTTTGCAACCGCAAAACAATCGCAGTTTACCACCTACTTCAAATAGGTGGTAAGCCAGTCGCAAACGGGAAGGGGTCCCCAGGGGACACCTTTCCCTTTGTGACCGGCAGAGTGAAAACGTTTTTAAGAACAGGCAGGTATCCCACGGACCACTGCCTACTCTTAAAAAAAAAAAAGAAATGTTTCATTTTTCCTGTTTAAATGCATCCCGTTTTCCTTTAAGGAAAACGGACTGAATTTAAAAAAAACTGCTTTATTTAAAAAGCAGTCACAGACATGGTGGTCTGCTGACTCCAGCAGGCCACCATCCCTGTGAGTGCTGGCCATTTCCAAATTGTGAGCTGTCTCATGAATAAATATGTCTGAGATGCATTCTGTTTTGCAAGTCGCAAAACTTTCAATTTGCGACCCACAAAACAGAATGGTCGTACATCTGACCCCAAGGAATGTCACGTTGTGCAGCACAGCAAGTCACCTTGCTGTGCTCCATTACGTTACAGGGAAAGGGCAGGAATGCACCATATTCAAAACAATGCAATGCATTCCTGCCTTTGCCCCTGCCCTGGCCCCCTTTTGGCAGCCTAGCGCTAACACAGGCACCCTTGCACCATGGTGCAGGGGGGCCTGCATTGCATGCAGGATTGTTTTTGTGCAGGTAGGCACACCTCCCTGCTCAAAAACTATCATGAGAGGCATATTCCTCTATGTGTGCTGCAGAATGCAGCACTTGTAGAAAGAGGAAGTGTTAGACTTGGCATCTTTTGGCGTGTTTCCCCTGACTTTTTTGCTTTCTGACCTCCCAGTGTTGACTGTGTTTTGCTGGGGTAACGTTATTGTGCACTTTTCGCACTGCTGATCAGTGGTAAAGTGCAGGTGTTCTGTGTAAATTGTGCTAGGCATTGGTGTTTCAATGATTGGATATTTGATTTACTTGTTAGTCCCTAGTAAAGTGCACTAAGTGTGCCAGGGCCTGTGAATCAAATGCTACTCGTGGGCCTGCAGCACTGATTATGCCACTCACGTGAGTAGCCCTGAAAAAGTACCTCAGACCTGCCATTGCAGAGTCTGCGCGCAGTTTGTAACTGTCATGTCGACTTGGCCAGTGCACACACTTGCCAGACCCCACACTTCCCTTTTCTTACATGTCAGGCACCCCTAAGGTAGGCCCAAGGTACCCCTGTGGGCAGGGTGCAGTGTATGTGAAAGGTAGGACATGCCCTGGTGTGTGGGGCATGTCCTAATAGTGAATTACAGCCAATTTCGTTTTTCACTATTGCAAGGCTACCAGTTCCCCATAGGACAGAATGGGAGGTTTGTTTATAACATCTTATAAACATAACTGGCCCAGAGAATTCGGTAAGAAAAGAAAATGTATTTTGCCTGAACTAAGAATCTAAAGATCCATCTTTTAGTGAAGGTGCTTTTTACATTCTGCGTTTGAAAATACCACTTTTAGAAATTGGGTATTTTCTTGCTCAGTCATCCCGTGCCTCTGCTGGAATGTGGATTGCCTGTCTGGGTTCGGATGACAGACGGCTGGGGGCAGGAGGGCCTCCAGATAGTCTAGGTAGGTCAGGAAAGGGCTAAATAGACCTGGGCTACGATGGGGGAAGGGGGTGGAGATTTCCTTGCACTTCAAAGGGCTTGGTCTGCCTCTGACAAATGCTGTCTCCACCTCCTGGCAGGAATTCACACCAGAGAAGGCCCAACTGGTTCTAGCCAGGCACAGACACCCTCTGCCTGAAGGATCAAAGGATTTGTAGATACAAATACTGGGCCCCAGACCCCTGAACTTTAGAACTCCTCTGGATCAAGAAGACTGCCAAGTAGAAGCTGTGAAAAGGAATGACTGCTTTGCTGGGTGCTTTGCTGGGCTGACCTGCAGTGGCTGCTTTTGTCTTGGGTAGTGAAAGGCCTGGACTGGACTTTCTGCAACCTAACTTGTGAGGCTCTCCAAGGGATTGAGGTAGAGCTTGTCCCCTGTTCACGAAGTCTCAGGAACAGCAAAGACTTCAAGTTCTTCGACCTGCAGCACTGCGGACTGTGCTGCAACCCGAAGAACACCAACTCGACGATGTCTACAACATAACTGCAGACTCCGTGTCCTGACGGCACCACAGAGGGCACCACCACAATGCAGCACCGCAACCCTGGTCTCACTGACGACACCTGTGGATGCCGCCACCGAGCCGCTGCTTGCACCGCGACCTGTGTTCACCCCACTCTGCACCGCCTCACTTCATGCCAAAGCTTTTGGCACTGCAGAGAGCACCGCCGCAACACCGCACCACGTCCCTGGTCTCACCGATGAAGCCTGTTGATGCCACCACTGAGCCGCTGCTTGCAGAGCGACCTGTGGGCACCGCACTCTGCACCGCCTTGTTTCACGAGGATGCCTTGGCCTGCCTGACACCGCCACTTCCCGCCAAAATCGACGCCACTGCTTGCACCGTGGTTTGAGGGCACCACTTGTAAGTCACACGACACACCGCCCTCATTCCGCACCACAGCCTTGGCCTACCGACGCCTGGCGCCATCGACTCCAGTTCATCAGCCAATGACAGCACTTCAGCAATGACGACAACGCTGCTTGCACCGTGACCTGCTAGCACCATGGGGGGCACTGCCTTCATCTCGCACCGCGACCCTAGTCTCACCGACGATGCTATCTGATGCCGCCACTGACCCGTGCTCGCACCACGACCTGGGGGCACCACATGTCACACCGCTGCACTTCACACCACAGCACCCGACACCTACCTGTGCCAGCGCTCCTGATTCCACCAGAGAGGAGCTCGACCTGCAACGCGAGTGACTTCAAGGGTCTCGGTGCCCTGCATTTCTCACAGGTACTGTTTTCGGGTCTTCCCGACACCGTAGCTGGCCCGCGAACCCGCGACCAGCCAGAACTGTTGGATTGGTTGTTCACGACGCCTCGGTAGCCCGGACGGAGCTATCCACACAAGGAACTCTTTTTAATCAGCGCATTTTTGGAAGTGTGATCTTTTATGCATGTCAAGACACCCTGACATCCTGTTCCTAATGGAAACTTGATTGTCACAGAACTCAACTCCTGGCATCTTAGCAGCTCTCCCTAATGATTATTATATTCTCCAGGCAAATCGCATGTCAGGGAACGTAGGTGGGGGAGTGGCGGCCATTGTGCGTCAAGACTTAAAATGTACAAACTTAATCCCACTTGACCTACCTTTGGTAGATAACTTAGTCCTCAAATTGGAGTCAGTCTTGACCACTTTAATCTGTGTGCTACTATATAGACCGCCTAAGAACATGCCCTCGTTTCCCTACTCCATAGCTGAACAGTTGGCTCGGCTAATCACCAACAATGCAAAAATGTTACATCGGTGATTTTAATTATTGGGCAAATGACACACAAGGTGGACCCCATGCTAAAGAACTAAATGACCTTCTTGTTGGATTAAACCTTAGTCAACAAATAATAAGGGACACACGTTGGACCAAGTGTGGACAGCCAACGTTACAGTATCTGATTTGACTCTCTTTCCCTGCACTTGGTCTGATCACTCCCTAATTCAGTTTACTATTAA
Source organism: Triturus cristatus (assembly GCF_964204655.1). Lineage (NCBI taxonomy): Eukaryota > Metazoa > Chordata > Amphibia > Caudata > Salamandridae > Triturus > Triturus cristatus. The sequence continues at coordinate 1,059,491,453 of NC_140594.1, read as the reverse complement.
TGATGTTGCTATAGTGAAACCCCCAAGCCTAAAAAGACTAGTAGCTATAAACTAGAATAATATTAATAGAACCCAATTCCATGCCACTCTAGCAAATACAGTTCCAATCCATCAGACGTCAATTAATTCAAGTGAGAAAAATCTCACAGAATGGCTTACTGCGGCCAGCAATGATTACGCCCCATTAAAAACAATTCGGTCAGCAAGACGCCACGAGGCACAAAAATGGTTTCCCCCAGATCTACAAAGCCAAAAACTAGCACTTCGTCAAGCTGAAAGGAAATGGAGAGATAACTATTCTCTAAATAAAAAAGAGAGATTTTTGATTTAATTAAAAGAGTATAAAAAAGCAATTTCCTCAGATAAGGCTGTTTATTTCTCGTCAAAAATTATGAGTTCTACCAACAAGTCCAAAGAAATTTTTGCTATTGTGAACTGTTGGAAACGGCCCTTTTTGCAGGGTTATCCCCAAACTTTTTGCTTCTTCCTCCTTTATTTTTTCTGACCTGTGGTTGTTGGCAATAGGACTCTGAGCACTTTACCACTGCTGATCAGTGCTAAAGTGCATATGCTCTCTGTATAAATTGTTATATTGATTGGTTATCCATGATTGGGATATTTGTTTCACCTGTTAGCCCCTAGTAAAGTGCACTGAGTGTTCCAGGGCTGGTGATTCAAATGCTACTAGTTGGCTGCAGCACTGATTGTGCCACCCACAGGAGTAGCGCTAAAATGATGTCTTAGGCCTGCTTGCAGTGCCTATGTGCAGTCCAGGACTGCCATGTCGACCTGGCCAGTGCACCCACTGACCAGGCCTTATCCTTCCCTTTCTGTACATGTCAGGCATCCCTATGGTGGCCCTAGGTACCCCCCTGGGCTGGGTGCAGTGTATCTGAAAGGTAGGGCATGTACTGAGGTGTGTAACATGCCCTGGTAGTGAATTACAGCCATTTTCGTTTTTCACTGCTGAGAGGCTATCTTGCCCATAGGATAGAATGGGGAAGGCTGTTTACATGCCGATCTTCCCAGAAGGGCAAGATAGAATATCCAAGTTTGGTATTTCTGTGTTCAGAATTTAATTATACATCTTTTTAGCAAGATGGTTTTTAAATTCACTGTGTGAGAATAGCACTTTTTAGAAAGTAGCTATTCTCCTGTTTAACCTTCCTGTGTGCCTGTGTGCTGGTTGGCTGACTGGTGTCATGTGATGGGCCAGGTGGCTCCAGGAGCCTGGATGAGTCAGCAGCAGGGTGAATAGGGAGATCTGCTTTAGATGGGTGGGAGGAGTAGTCCCTGGGTTTGAATAGGGCTGCCCCTGCCAGCACAAAGCTGGCTCCACCCCCTGCTGGCCAGGCTGAGGACTCTGCCTCTGCTGGCACAAAGAAGGCTCCACCTCCTGCTGAGCGTCTAACGACCCTGCCCCTCACTCTGAAAGGAACCAGGTGCTCCAGAGCAGAGCACACCCAGGAACCGGTTTGAGCAGGGAAATCCCCCCACTGGAACAAAGAGAGACAAAGACTTGGAGGGGTATAAGAAGAGCACCCCAGACACCTAAACTTTAGATCACTTTGGAACTAAGAAGAAACCTCTGCCAAGGAGAAAGCTGAAAAAGACTGAAGAGGAGAAGACTGCCTGCTTGCTGTTTTGCTTTGCTGCCAAGGAGAGGGGAAGGACTTTGCTGTGTCCCCTTCTTTTGATTCTGATCTCCAAGGGCCTGAGAAGAGCTGGCTCCCTGTTAAGAAGTCCCAGGAACAAAAGGACTTCACCACCAGCTCCCCTGGAACTCTGCCGAGAGAGTTCTGACCTGCCTTGGAGTGCTTGCCCAGTCTTGGGGCCTCAGGAGGTCGTTTTGCTGTGTTTTGGGAGCTGGGAAGCAGAAGCGTGAAAAAGAGCAACTGGTACCCAACGCATCATCCGATTGCGTGTCGCAAGAACGAGAGTGCGTGGAAAATTTCATCGCGGCACCATCGCAACACGCAGGGTCCCCGCATCGCCGAATGCGTCGAGCATCGTCCTGAAGCGTGAAGATTCCTGACATTGCAAGGGTCCTCGCAGAACCAGTTTGCGAGCCGCACCACTGCCGGTGCGTGAAAGTCTCCAGTCATCGGGTGCGTCGACGCAGAGTCCCGTTCCGTGGCGCATCGAGAGTTGCGGCGCCGGAAGACAACGCTGCGCCGCGCATCGTGCCACATCGAAGCGTGTCGCATCGAACCTGTGCGTGAAGCTTCCCCCTAAGAAACCTACGCAACGAAGGCCAAAGTCATCGCATTCTCCCCTTACAGATCGGAGCCGGCGCATCCACCTCTGCTGCGTGAAGCAGGGCTGCTGCAAAGCCTCCCCAGGATCTCAGGAGTATCGCATCGCCTTTGCAAGCTTCCTTGTTATAGCTTTTGGGAACCTTATCGCAACTACAGGTACTGTTGGACACGAAAGTGTCGCATTTTGTGCATTGAGAGTCGCATTGTGCAGGACACTGATTTTGACATCCTGGAGTACTTTCTGCAAGCTCTTGAACTATCTTTAAAGTAACCTTTTGAATTATATGTTGGTTTGTCTGTAGTATTTGGTCTTGTGAAGTTTTTAGTAAAGATACCTTATTTTTCGAAAACTGGTGTGGAGTAAATCTGTGGTGTTTTCACTGTGTTACTGTGAGTGTTGGTACAAATACTTTACACATTGCCTTTGATAGCCTAGACTGCTCAGGCCAAGCTACCTAGAGGGTGAGCAGGGGTTATCTTAACAGTGTATCCCCCTTTCCCTGACTAGAAGCAAGGGTCCCTACTTGGACAGTGGTACCTACCCTGCCAACTAGAGACCCCCAGATCTAACATTGGTGGTCAGCGGTGAGGATTGAATTTGTATTTGTACTTGACCCACAGTAATTGGTGTACATCACTAGTTTAAGTGCAGACCAATAGACAACCACATACTGTGTTATTTTTGATTCTATTTTTGAGTAACTCTTCAAGAGCATCATGTCTCAGGTGGCAACAAGTGAGAGGGCAGAATTGGAGTTTTCCATTGAGGATTTGTATTCATACAAAGTTGAAGAGCTCAAGCAATTCTGCAAAGACCTTGGTTGCCCTGTGAAAAGCGGATCTAGAAAGGATGTGCTACAAAGAGTCTTGAAAGCCTGGTGGGAGGCCCAAGAGGAAGGTTATGCAAATGAAGAGGATGGTTTTGTTCCCCAAGATCTGCCTATGGGCAGAACAGTCTCAAGGACTGGCAGCTCCCATTCCAGTAGGGGTCTCACTCCAGAGGAGTTGGAGGAGAATCAAAGGGTGAGAAACCATGAATTAGAAATAATGAAAATGAAAGTGAAGCAATTGGAAGTAGAAAAGGCGTTGGAGGAGGAGAAATTGCTTCTGGCTCATGAGTTGAGGATGAGGGAGCTTGATTTGGAGCTCGAGAGGCTGGAGGCCATGAGTGTCTCAGCTGAAGAAGAAAAATGGGTAGCTCAAGAAGTGAGCTTTGCTGAGTTGGAGGTGGAGTCCAGCTCAGATGGTGGCAGCAAGATTGTAATATCCAGGGCTGAGGGAGAGGTACAAACACCCAGAGATGTGGCGCCTAACTTGAGGGAGGGGGTTGACATACACCAGGGGGTTCAGGTTTATGATGTAGTTCCAGTGGAGTGCAGTGTCCCTGAAGTGGATTGGGGAACTGGCACAGGGGACCATATTCCTAGTGGTGGGAGGGACACTCTACTGACCCTAGATGAGAGGTACAGGGAGAGGGGTTCCCCCATGGTAGAAACCTTGGTGTGTGAGTGTGAAGACCGCCCAGAAGAGTGTGAGTTGTGTGACAGAGACAGTCAGGTACTGTCTTGCCAATCTCAGGAGAGTGGTGTGGGGTACTTGTGTGAGGCACTGGAAGGTGAGGCAAACGGTAGCTTGGTTAACAACTGTGGGGGGCTGTGTGATTCATTTGTTGGAGAGCATATTGTAAGTCCCTGTTTTCCAGAGCTATGCCAACACCCGGTGGAGTGTGAGTTCTCTGGTTCCAGAGAGCTTGCGTTGGAGGCAGACCTTTGGTTGGATGTCAAAAGGTCTGGAGAGGCATTGGGGAGTGATCCTAAAAGGAGTGGCCCGGATATCTTCCAGACCTGTGAGGTGGAAGAGGTTCAGTGTAGCCCAGTTAGGTCCCAGTGTAGTGGGAGGGGTGTAGGGGCTCACATCCTGTCTCAGTGGAGAAGGGGTGAGTGTGGGACTGTAGGTCCCAAGGTGCCCGAAACCCAGTCGCAGGGCCTGAAGTGTTCCTTAAGGGAACACCAGGTTGGAGGCCTAGACAGTGCTAGTAGGCCATTTGAGGAGGATCTCCTAGTGTCATGAGAACCTGGAGCCTCTGTAAACAGAGCTCCAGTGGTTCTGGTGTCTGGCGGTACCGCTCCAGTTGGGAGGGTGCAGAAGTCCAGACGGAGGGGTGAGAGGGGGATGTGTTCCCCAGTGGGAGAACCAGTGGGTCAGGGACCAGCCAGAAGGGCTGAGTCCCCTAGGAGTGACCATGGTGACACCACTTCTGTCCTGGGGGATCTTCGCGCACTGTCAGGTGGACAGGAGCCGGGAGATCTGCGCCAGGCAGACTGTCACGAGACACATGAGTCATGTGTCACCCTCGGGGAGATACTGTGTGAGTCTCCAGAAGTCCTGGCATGCCAGGCAGGTGTGCAACCGCAGGGTTTAGTCCCTGGGTTGGGAGACCAGGTTCAGGATCTGCCTGACCTGGAGGGAAGGACATCTGTAAGCTGTGTCCTGACCGGTTTGGCTTCCAGGGGTACCACTCCAGTGGGGAGGGTGCAGCTCTCTAGAAGGGGGTGCAGAGGGAGAGAGTCCTCGCCTCTGACCCCGGTGCAACCTGAGGGTTTAGACCCGAGGTTGGGAGACCAGTTGCTGGAGAGAGGTCCGGAACTGGAGGGAGGGACATCTGTAAGCAGTGTCTCTACCAGTTTGTCTTTGAGGTGTACCGCTCTGAGTAGGAGGGTGCAGAACTCTGGAAGGGGGTGCAGAGGGAGGGAGTCCTCGCCTCTGACCCCGGTTCACCTGAAGGGTGTAGACCCTAGGTTGGAGGGCCAGGTCCGGGGTGTCCCCCCTGACCTGGGATCCCAGTTGCAGGATAGAACCCCTGAACTGGTGGGTGAATGGTGCAGGACACCTGCCACAGGTGCCCTGACTATTCTAGAAGGGGGTACCGCTCCAGGTGGGAGGGTACAAAGCAGGGAAGGGAGTGGACAAAGGGTGCCAAGCACCTGGGGCTACCACCCCCCACCCTCTGACGCCACAGGGGTTTGAGAGCCCTGAGAGGCATAAGGCCTGGGTCTCATCCCTGACCACTGTCACTGGTCACTGCGGTTTGCTGTCTGTCTGTTGGGACACATCTGTGAGCAAGTTAAGGCTAGGTGCTGCACAGGTGGTGTCCACAGGTGAAGAGAAGGGTTCCACATGGGTTGGCTTGGTGGACCCTGAGAGTATGGATGGAGAGATCCAACCGGGTTCAGGAAGGCGTAGAACAGGAATAGTGCTCTGCTGTTTGGGCCAGTTTCCGTGTTCTATCGCCCTAAGCAGGGAATCCCATCGAGGTATCGCTTGGTCTACCCTGGCTTTAGGCTGGAAGGGGGTTGTGTTGGAAACGGCCCTTTTTGCAGGGTTATCCCCAAACTTTTTGCTTCTTCCTCCTTTATTTTTTCTGACCTGTGGTTGTTGGCAATAGGACTCTGAGCACTTTACCACTGCTGATCAGTGCTAAAGTGCATATGCTCTCTGTATAAATTGTTATATTGATTGGTTATCCATGATTGGGATATTTGTTTCACCTGTTAGCCCCTAGTAAAGTGCACTGAGTGTGCCAGGGCTGGTGATTCAAATGCTACTAGTTGGCTGCAGCACTGATTGTGCCACCCACAGGAGTAGCGCTAAAATGATGTCTTAGGCCTGCTTGCAGTGCCTATGTGCAGTCCAGGACTGCCATGTCGACCTGGCCAGTGCACCCACTGACCAGGCCTTATCCTGCCCTTTCTGTATATGTCAGGCATCCCTATGGTGGCCCTAGGTACCCCCCTGGGCTGGGTGCAGTGTATCTGAAAGGTAGGGCATGTACTGAGGTGTGTATCATGCCCTGGTAGTGAACTACAGCCATTTTCGTTTTTCACTGCTGAGAGGCTATCTTGCCCATAGGATAGAATGGGGAAGGCTGTTTACATGCCGATCTTCCCAGAAGGGCAAGATAGAAAATCCAAGTTTGGTATCTCTGTGTTCAGAATTTAATTATACATCTTTTTAGCAAGATGGTTTTTAAATTCACTGTGTGAGAATAGCACTTTTTAGAAAGTAGCTATTCTCCTGTTTAACCTTCCTGTGTGCCTGTGTGCTGGTTGGCTGACTGGTGTCGTGTGATGGGCCAGGTGGCTCCAGGAGCCTGGATGAGTCAGCAGCAGGGTGAATAGGGAGATCTGCTTTAGATGGGTGGGAGGAGTAGTCCCTGGGTTTGAATAGGGCTGCCCCTGCCAGCACAAAGCTGGCTCCACCCCCTGCTGGCCAGGCTGAGGACTCTGCCTCTGCTGGCACAATGAAGGCTCCACCTCCTGCTGAGCGTCTAACGACCCTGCCCCTCACTCTGAAAGGAACCAGGTGCTCCAGAGCAGAGCACACCCAGGAACCGGTTTGAGCAGGGGAATCTCCCCACTGGAACAAAGAGAGACAAAGACTTTGAGGGGTATAAGAAGAGGACCCCAGACACCTAAACTTTAGATCACTTTGGAACTAAGTGGTACCTACCCTGCCAACTAGAGACCCCCAGATCTAACATGAACGAATTATCCAATCCAGATAGAGTTACATTCAAATCTACTCCCAGCCAAGTTTTTTGTAACTCCCTCAATTCGTTCTTTATTGATAAAATTGCTAAAATAAAAAAAAACAGTATTCCCTATTTCCCTACTCCTGAGGGCTCATCCTTAATGTTGGAAAACTCCTGCTCTCTTGAACAGTTCTCAGCAATAGACAATCAGACTTTTTTGGACCTTCTGTCTGAAGTAAAGTCAGGATCACCTACGGATAGATGCCCGCCTCACATCCTTAGAGAAGTTTTCACCATTTTACCCGGGTCCGCTTTGGCACTCCTCAATGACTCTCTAACTCAGGGCTGAGTTCCAAGAGCTTTTAAAGAAGCAATAGTTGTCCCCCTGTCAAAAAAATGAGGTGCGGACCCTGGGGCTTTGACTAACTATAAGCTTATTTCCCTGCTTCCCTATTTGGCCAAAATATTGGAATCTCACGTGGCCAAATGTCTTTGTACCTTTCTTGAGCAGTCGGAATACCTTGATCCTAACCAAGAAGGGTTCCGCCAAACCCACTCTACCGAGGCAGTAATACTCACTGTACTGGACACGCTTCGAAGAGAAGCTGATGAGGGCTCCCCCCAGGCCTTGGGGCTGCTGGATCTGTCAGCAGCATTTGACATGGTCGATCATGGTATCCTGATCGACCGTGTCAGGATAGCTGGTATTAAAGGGATGGCGTCCAATTGGGTTGAGTAATTTCTTAAGGAACGCACTCAGTCAGTGCGCCTTTCACAATTCTTTGCACCTAAAATGGCAACGACATGTGGAGTGCCACAGGGTTACTCATTGTCCCCTCACCTATTCAATCTTTATCTCCTTCCCTTACTTCACTCCTTGAAAAATAGGAAGGTATGCACGTATAATTATGCAGATGATCTGCAACTGGTGTTCTCAATCGATAATTCATCTCACTCGATATCTGAATTCCAGGCAACAATGTTACACATACGTGACTGGATGAACTACAACCAGTTAAAACTGAACCCTGATAAAACAGAAGTGATTCTGATAGGTGGTCCCCTGAACCCCTAGAACGCACATTTCTGGCCAAGTGAACTTGGCTCCCCACCTAACCCTTCTTCCTCAGCTAAAAGTCTGGGAGTGATTATCAATAGCGATCTCACTATGAAATCTCAGATAGGAGCTGTGACCTCCACTTGTTTCTTTCAGCTGAGGAAGATAAGGAAGATTAGGAGATTACTCAGTCAGGAAGCCTTAATCCAGGTGGTCCTAGCCATGGTGATATCTCACCTGGATGATGCCAATTCTCTTTACTTTGGCATTCCACTCTATCTTACAAAAAAACTGCAGATGGTTCAGAACCAGGCAGCCAGGCTGATCTCCCAACAACCTAGATGGGAACACACCTCTCCCACTATCAAAGAGCTACACTGGCTCCCCATTCTGCAAAGATGTGCATTTAAAGTTGGTTGCCTCATATTTAAAGCCTTGCATGGTGCTAGCCCAAAATTCATATCCAGACTTGTCCAGAAATACCTACCTGCACAGAGCTTACACTCTGCCCACAAGAATCTCTTAACCATTCCTTCCTATAAACGGAAACGAATAGATGGCTGCAGGTTTGCAGTATTGGCCCCCAGCTTCTTGAACACTCTCCCGTTAGATATTAGAACCTGCACAGAATTTGTTAGATTCCGTAGACTTCTTAAGACCTGGCTATTTATCCAAGCCTATAATTAGACTTGTTGACAACTAATTACATAAGGTCCCAGCAAAATTCTTAAATTCAGCGCCAAGAAACTAATCGGTGTACGAGCGCTTTATACAAAATTTTAACATAACATATGTATAGTATTGTGGATTTTTATCGTATTTGGTCTTGTCTTAAAGTTTATAAAAATATTGGCTATTTTCTAAACTGGTGTGGTGTCCTTTTGTAGTGCGTACACTGTATTACTGTTGGTTATGTGCAAATGCTTTACACACTGCCTCTAAGATAAGCCTGGCTGCTCGTGCCAAGGTACCATGCACCATGCTACCATGTTGCATGGTACAAGAGCGATGCAAACCGGCTCTTAAATAGACCCCCTAGTGATAAGCTACAAATAAATGGCTGATTCAGGTTTGGTGTAGAGCCAGAGACTAGAGTCTCCATAGCTACTCCAACCATAGAGACAACCCAAACTTATACAAATGTCACAGGGGTTTGGAAGGCAGAAAATGATACCCCATCCACTGACATACCCATCGAATAGTACAATTACTTATTAGGCCAGGGCATAGCCACAGGAATTTCTCCACAGTGATCCAGCCGACAAGCTCTTGCACCCGTGCGCTTAGAAGGCAAGTATTCGCTTGTGTGTGCTATACAAAACTGTGTAATATTACATAACATAATTTGAGTAGGTTTTTGAATAATTGTTCTTAAACGAAAAGGTTACATGCAGAAAAGACCCAGGTACACCAGACAGAAGGGCTTGATGGACCGGCTTCTTGAGTTTATTGGGCAATTTTGCCTTTATACAAAAAAAGTTGAAGTAAGACAAAAGGCCTTTTCACCAGACCAATCAGCATATATCAAATGAATGCAGTGGGCGTATAGCTTCGATTGTGTTTTGTAAAAAATCAGCCCACCTTCTACTCAAGCTTGACTGTGATAGCTACAGAAGCAAATATAAATACAACACACTATTGCTGCAAAATTCAATTTTTTAACCCATGCCATGCATGATTCCATTTTATTTTTTAGCAGATTTAACTACTGGAGACCACATATATTCTCCATGTACTCTGTAAATTGTAGATGAAGTTTACGGTAATGCATGGTGGATGGGGGGGCTACTAGAAGGTTTGACTGCATGGCTAAAACACATACTAGACATACACCTAGGGCACCACCTGGGTGCACGAGAAGCAAATGTGGAATCATAGCCATCGCAGGAGGGGCCATAAACTATCATTAAGCCTGTGGTAGCAAATATCCTCGCATCGGCCAAGACAGCTGGGGTTTTAGGCGGAGCCTAATTGGGATTGCGTTGCCCCTCTTGTACAAATGGGCCAGCAAAAGAATCAGAAAGCGAGACACCGGAAAATGAAAAAAAAAAAGATGAAACGCTATCATGACAGCACGTACAATAAAGAGTTCCTACGGCGCCCTCAACCCCCCCGCCGCCCCTCCATTGCACAGAAGCGCTGGCCACACAGGGCGACTAAGAGAGTGAGTTGTCGGGTTGTCTGTCTAATGGACTGTGCTCCTCTATAAGCGGGGTAATTCCACAAAAAAAAAACACGCTGGACATCGAGACCAATTAACTACTATATTTTAATCCAAACGCGGCTTGGACAAAAGACACCAGTCCCCAGAGACGCTTCAAGGAGCTTAAAACAAGTTAATCCAGGTTAATCCACTAAACCTCAAACAAAACGACAATGGCCCCTGCAGGCCTCCTGGCACTTTCACGAGGAGAAAAAGTGCAACTTTGTGCTCTTGGGCAGATTTTTGTTCAGAATTCAAAAAGTCTTCCTATTCAGCCCGCCCACAATTGATTCATTCTTGGGGGATGGAAACTACATTGAAATACTGAGAGTCCGGGTCAAACACACTGGGCCTTCTGGTAAAAAGAGCAGAAAAAGGATATTTTACATAATGCAGGGAGACGTAATACACGGAAAGGGCTGCATAGAAGAAAAGGAGACCCCTTAGGTGACCTGCATCTGTTAAATTCTTAATTACATTTAGTAGACAATACACGGTTACAGTTTCAGTTTGTGAAATTATCTAATTTACTATGGCCCTACTTACAGAATTTACAGGGCTCGAAATTTCTCTGTAACTTATTTTTGTAAATCCTCAAAAAGAGTAGCAAAAGAGGAGTTTTCCAATAATACCCCTGGTAAATCAGTAGTAGTGCAAAGGTCATTCACATCTACTCACAGTGAAATCTTTGTAAATGTGGTCCACAGTTAAATTATACTGTGGTGTACAGAAGTGTAATCTGCCCAAAAATGACTGATCTGAATTCAGAGAAAGTAAATCTTCTGCCAAGTAAACACATCTTTATTGTATAGTTAATCAAAACCATCATAACTGCATTTGTAATACAAACAATATTAAAACAGTCACATGCTTTCTCCATTATGATCACTGTGCAGAGGAAGAAAAGGGAATATATATTTAATTAGTCATCACTTCAATTTGATTTCTTGGGTCTCATATTTAAAATTGACACAAATATTCATAAATACTCAAAAAATCCAGTTACCTTTGATGGAACTGAATCACTTTGCACAAAACCAACCCTCGTGACAGAAGCTAAAATAAACTTAGTCATGACTTGTAGAATATGTGCGTAAGTCTTTTGTATCTACAATGAGGATGTAATACACTCAGAAATCCTTTTTCTATGGAGGGCAGATTACAGTTAAATCCCCCAGTCTGCCTTCCCCACAGGTGGAAACCAGAAAGCACGCTAGACACCACAGAAAAAGCCCTCCCCCAAAAAAATGCATGGGGGGTATGTTTGCCGTCCTGACATCCACACGCACCCACCACCCCAAAGACAGACAGTCATTGTGCGTCCCCCGGGGCAAGATTGGTGGGTTTACCCCCAATCTGACCACCGTGGATACAGGAGAGAAACCCCACTAGGTACCAAGTATAGATTTAAGAAAAAAAAGAATGGTGTAGAGGCTGGTCTTTCCTGGCTTCGGGGTGTCCCCCTTCCATAAAGCCCCAAACGTCATTCTACCCCTGGGAGATATATTGGGGGACTTACTCTCAATTTGCTGTTCCCAATGAGAGAGGGAAGAAGGTCCAGTAAATACAAAGGATCTATTCCTTGGAGTAGGAATGCATCAGGCTGTATTCCCCAACCCACATGTCTTTCTGCCCTCCTAGGGGACAGATTGGGTGAGCTGATATACTAATGGCTGACCAGAAAGTGCACCATACACCAGGAGCAGTATTACAGAGAGTGCCCTGGGGAGCATTGGGCCTTGGTGCTCACTAACTGCCCCCTTTGGAATTTGGTATTGTAGAAGGGGCTGCAATGCTTGTAGGGCCCATTCTGCAATATGGATGATGCTGGTACAGATTCTGCACAGGAATGATCACATGGGGACATTCCCTCATTTGCAGCGGTGTGTGGTTCCATGCAAATGAGGGAACACTTTGCCTTTACACTTGTGCCACATTACAGACATGAGTCCAGACGCAAATAAAATTTGTTGGGAGGTGCACTGACTGCGAAACAAAGAGATGGTCACAGAAAACGCAGCCTTTGAGGATGCCCCTTGGCTGGGGGGGGTATAAGAGTTCCAAGGAGGCTCAGGAATCCTCTATATTCAAAGGGAGGTTGGTCCATCCCCAGTAAAAGACAGTCTTAGTTTCAACCCAGGGCTATGTGTTTCACTAATGTCCTTTCCTCAGTACCGGTTTGAAATGTTGGAGTTTGCACATACACTGAGGTCAGATTGTTTTTTTGTAATTGACTACACTCTCCTGGTCTATGCCAGGCACACTTAATTAGGTTGCATCACAGCACAAACAGGGACAGTGCATCTGATGTGCAGTTTGAAACCAAGAATTAAAAAAGAAAAGGGGTAGGGGCTGGTTCGTTCTGGCTTCTGATCCTAACCATGGAGCCCTTCAATCATTCTGCCTGAGGGAACTGGAACATGACTACTTTAGGTATCCCTAGTGGCAAGCGCAAGGTAATTTGGATTTTTGGGGGGTGGGAAATTTTGACATATGAACTGGATGAGAGGGTATAAATCCCATATACTGCCTAACCCAGGTACAGAAAGTCTACCTGGTGCCTGAGGGTTCCACCCACTGCCAAGAAGGGCTGATGCCCATAACCTTTCCTTTTTTTAACTCTAATCTCTGGTGTCCAGTGAGATGTTTGCCCTCTGTGGCAGGACGATAGCAGGTGGACCCTCCAGTCATCCCTTTAAGGGACTAGAAAGACTTTCTGGTGCCCGGGGTTGGGGGCTGCAATCTAGTGTCAGAATGGGCAGACCCGGCACTTAATTCTGATTTTCAGTGTTGTCCCTGATGGTTGTGGTGGGCTTTCTACTCCCCCCGCACCTCCAGGATGAACAGATAGGTGGTAAATAACCCAATCTGCCCGTCCAGGGGATTTAAAGCCCTTCAGACTATCATGGAAAAAAGAGATCATAGGAACAGGTTGAGGCTCTGAATCATTTTGGCACTGGGACGCACTCATGCACCCAAGATGGTCCTTTTACCCCCAGAGGAAGTCCCATTGCGGGTTTTCCCACACTCTGCCAGGCCATTTGTCAAAGATATGCTCAAATAAATACCGATTTCTTCCTCCGGGGCACAGGGAAAGATTGCAATTTTTTGGCTCTTAGTCAGCTGGCTACCAGTGAATCTTACTAACCCTGGACATTTCGAAATCCAGGGTATTGTAGCTTGCATGGTTTTTTTCTTACCCAGAATTAACTGCAAATTAAGTAAGGGTAAAAAAAAAAAATCCAAATCTTGTGACAGACATCTTGGGCTCTTCCACCCAAAGGCTGATGTACTATTACCATGCATTCCTACACTTGTTCCAATAAAAAAAAGAGTGGGTGAACCTAATGCATGTCAGGGGAACGGACAAAACTATAGACCACATTGACTCTACATTGATTTCAAACAAGTTGACAGTCCAAATTGTGACCAGTTCCTGTTGCAGGTAATAGGCCTACCTAGGCATTTGGGGTACTGCTTTTATTAGGAGACGTGTGCAAACACTGGATGGTTGCACCATTGTTGATCCCTGTGAGAAATTGGGTTGTTGGTTGACTGAGGTGTGAGCCCTGGCCAAGCAACAGCTACAATCTCTTGCAGGGTGACCCACAAAACATCATTAAATGAATCTGAGCTTAACCCTGGGTAGCTTGGCACAAAAAGCAGTCAGTCTTAACTTAGAGGGAATGTGAAAAGTATTTATGCAGCACACAAACAGTAAAAACGTGAAAACACAACACAAAAAATCCCAATTTAGAAAGCAACCGTACATTTAAATAAATTATTTAACACCAAAACGACAAACCCAATTAGTAGAACCAGAGTTATGAATTTTTAAAGTTTAAGGTTCAAAATAGTGCCTAAAAAATCAAAGTTCCAACCGCAGACATCTGGATTCGCGAGACCGGGTCAAAGTCGTAAAGTTAAAGCCGACCACTATGGAGTGCGGTTCGGATACAAAAGGTGTGGATTGAACCCGTACAGCGCTTACGTTCAGGTTTAGAAAAATTCTTGAAAAAAATGTCTGAGAAGGTAGAAGTTCAGTAGAGCAAGGCTGTAGGAGTGTCAGAGGGGGGAACATTGCCATCGGGGGACCTTGGAGCGAAGCCACATTGACAATTTTTACCTTCAGACTCAGTCATTGAAATGGAAGTCAAAATACTCCAACAGGACGAGGCAGAGGGTTGTAGTAGAAGGCAGTTCCACGAGGTCAGATATCTATTTGGCGAAGAAACAGAGACAGATTTGCTGCAGTGGAGAAGAACGCAAAGTCAATCTGACCGGCGTTGCACCTCGGGCAGATAGGCAAGCATGTTGGTCTGGTCTTCTCCTGGTTCTCAAAACAGTTTTTGGCCATAAGTCCTCAGTTTTGAAAACTGTCCATCTTCGCATCTTTAGCACCACAACCAAGGGTCCAGGAGTGGATGGAGACCTCTTGGGGCTTCAGGGCTCACTCAGGCTGGGTCCAGGTGTGAGTTCAAGAAGGCGGGAGACTGTTATGTCCCTGTGGCTGTGAAAAGGAGTCCAGCAAACTAGCCTTTGGAGTCACTTCTGGTAGTCCTAGGGTGTAGGTGATGATGCACGGCTCAGTAGCAGGGCTGGCCTCTCAGGGTTAAAGGCAGGCTTCAGGCAGCAAAGCATTCCTTCCAGGTACAGCAGCAGTCTGGCAGAGTGCACAGCAGGTCACAGCAGCAGGCAGTCCTTTGAGAGTCCTTCCCCATTCCATTAGTGAACTGAAGAGTGGGTCTGAAGGGCCTATTTTTATACCCTGATGTGCTTCTCCTTAAAGATGGGAGTAGTTTCTGGAAAGGTTCCTTGAAGTTCTTGGGATATCCTAACTCCCCTGCCCTGACTCCAAGCTGGCTGCAGTGACAATACAGGGTTGTTAAGTGGGGGGACATGGCTAAGCCAGTCAAGTAGGAGGATGCAAACTCCTAAGGCTGTCAATGATCCAGGCTGGTGACTCGGCAGGGGAGCCACTGGTGAGCTCAGCTTCCCCTACACCTCACTCTCCCCCTGCTGGCTCCCTGGGAGCGTTCAAGAGTGTGAGACCCATGTGCCTCTTGGCACCCGACACTGCAACATGGGGCCGCAGCCACTGACTTGCACTGGCGGGAGTCCCATGGAAGGTGGGAGACCATTGGCTGCTCCACTTCTCCTTCTTGCTGTGGCAAATAGTGGTGTGAGCGCCCCGAGGAAGCCTTTCACAGACGGACATGGGGCCCTCCCACATCCTGGCCCAGTGGCCGCACAGTTCGCTTTGGTGCTGTCATTGAGGTGCTCCTCTTCCTTCTGCTGACTGCAGTAGCACTGAGGAGTGGATCCTACCCAGCAACTGCCTCGGATGCTGGGCTAACGGCCGCTGCTGCAACATCCAGGAAGGTGTTTTAGCTGTGGGTGTCGTCCTGCTCTTTGTTGGGGGCCCAGGTGAGATGCGGTGATGGCGGACAATGGCGCCCTGCAGTCTGACTCCCCACATATCCCCATGTCAGTGCTATAACTGAGGGCATGGCAAGTAGTGCCACCAGCAGGAGAACCAGGAGAGCTGCCTGCCCCAGGATCCTGCCCTCTGCTCAATTCCCCATAGGGCACGGCAAGTAATGCTACCAGCAGGAGAACCAGGAGAGCTTCCTGCCCCAGGATCCTGCCCTCTGCTCAATTCCCCATGGCCTTATAAAACACCCTCCTTCCGGGCCTCTGCGGCGCCATCCAGGGTGACCTCGACAGACCCAAGCTTCACCAGACTTTGTGCCGCAATGGATACTTGTGGCCCAGATAGCAGTGACTGGGAGGCCTCCTTCACTTTCGCTCCCTGGCATCCACTTATCGGCACTATTATGAAGGCACAAACCTCTCAGCCAGGAGGAGGTGACCCACTAAGCCTACCCCTAGCGTCTCCCCAGCCCCCAAACCGGCACCACTATCGAGGCACGCAGAGAGGCAGTATTCATTCATAAGTCGCCGGCAGGACTTTCTCTTCTTCATCTCTTTATCTAACAGCCACGCATTGGCACCATAATCGAGGTGAGACACGCGACGGCTCAGCGTGCCATCCATGGCCCAACAGCAATCTCGGACAAAGGGACCTAGCCTTCAACCTTGCATGCCCTGACCGAGACCCTGAGACCACCTTGGCTGGTGGACCCAGTACCAGGCCTTGCGAGGGGATCTCAGGCGGGGGGTGACATCACCTACAGCACCTAAGCGAGCCTGCACTCAGTGCAGGCACCTTGTTTCATCAACCATCTTTATCCCAACCTGGGGGCCTTCGCCCTGCAAGACCTGATGGTGTTGGGCGCTCTTGCTCCTCCGCCTCCCAGCGCCACAGCCAACGCACGCAGGGGCAGGCAGTAGCCCATGGAGGATGGGCAGGACGCCCAAGCCCGCACCTCATCCTTTGTTGCACACCACTCAGGGTTCCAGTCTCCTGCCTGTGGCATCCCAGAGGATGAGGGCATCCCCTGCATTGCTGTTGTGCCTCTACAGAGCCTCAAGTAACTCCTACTCACCACGCAGTCCCAGGTGCCAGAGCACATAACCTGAAGGGGAGCTCCCGTAGGAGAAACATCCATAAACTGGGGCTCCCAGAGGGGGTCTAGGGAAGTGACCCCCTTACCTACCTAGACACCTTGTTTAAATCTTTCACCCAAAGATCAGACCTCTCCCCTTTCTACTCTCTGGAAAGGGCACATTGCATGCCCACCAGGCACCCACCACCAGGGTGCCCCATGCCCCATGCTGGCAAAGCTATTGCACTTCAGGGATCGTGATGCCATACTTCACGGGGCCAGACGGGTGGACCCGCTCTGGATTCAGGAAAAAAATATTATGCTGTTTCCTGACTATACCTAGGTGGTTCAATGTCAATGCTCCTCCTTCCTAGAAGTCAAACGGCATCTCTGTCAACAGGGGGTGCAGTACTCATTATTGTTCTCAGCCCGTCTCAAGATAATATCTGGCGGTACCACAGTCTTCTTCACCGACCCCAAGGAGGCCTGGGATTGGGCAGACCAACATCAAGGAGAACCAGCAGTGGACCATGCCAAACCTGCACCGGGTCCCCCTCCCGGTCGTGAGGCCAGTGGTCGGGTAAGTCACATGCGAGTCCCCCATCTAGGATATCTTCAGCTAGCATCTCTACTTGGAGCAGATAATTGCTGACCGCAGGCGAGCTCTACATGCTGCTGCTAACTTGGGGCCCAACACCACGACCACAGACGACAAAAAAGGTCTGCATATTTTCTCCTCTGAAGATGAAACTCTCCAATCAGAAGACTCTTACACTGGATTGAAGACGCCCCTGCTGGTGACGCCACAGAGAGCAGACAACCTTATTTGAACAATGCAACACCCAAACCCTCAAGGCAGACCGGCCTCAAGCTGTTTTTCAAAAGATACCAGTTCAGCATTATACGTGCCACCATCGATGCAGAGATCCTCTTGGCCTGTCCATCTCACCTGGGCTTTCCACACTGCGTGCCTTCCCTCTCCACCCAAAGCCCCTGTTCTGGTGCCCACCCCACGTGAGAACTCAGTCCTATATGCCGGAACTGCCGGCGGCCTCCCACCAGAGCCTGCATGATCCATCTCTTGATTTCCATGAGCATCAGGGCTACCCTACAACACACCAACAACTAGCCTCACCCCCACGACACACTAGGGCTCATTGAACATGCCTTGTTTGGGCATAGCACCAGTTGTGGCAGCCCCCAGTATTGGCATGCTACAATGTCAAGTTGACACAGTTTTCCCTAATCCCTTTCCTTACCACCATCCTGGCAGGCGGGCCCTCTGTGGGTTCCAAGGCAAGAGGTGGATGACACAGCAAGATGACAATGTCTTAGAGCAGCCTACCCCCACATGCCACTCACTTCACTCTCACATTGTCATGGTCACCTTAGCTGACATCCTTTTCCTCACCCTGAACATCCTAGGCATGCACACCACCAGAAAGTGCTATGTAGTCTATTCATATATCAAGCGCCTGTGAGCACAAATCATCATCCTGCAGGAGACTCATGTCACAGCGGGTGATCTAGACCACTTGTGCTGGCGTTGGAGGGGCCCATATGCGCCACCAGCTACTCAGCATATGCGTGAGGTGCCCCAGTTTGGGTACGTCTTAGTGTACCCTTCCAGGAAACAGGTATGGCCATCGACAAAGAGGGCCACTATGCACTAAGGATGACTTGACAGGCGGCCACTACTCCTCAGAAGCATCTATGCACCCATTACCGAGCAGGGCCCCTTCTGGGAAACCCTTTCCAACGCCCTCGCCCACGAGACCACGCTGCCATGGGTATTGGGCAGGGACGATAAATGCGTGCTCGACCTAGCACTAGATAGGTCTATCCTACTCTGCAACACTCCCCTCCACATGCACAGTGGACTGCTTCCAGAGCTGGGTACACTACTGGCCTCTTACGGTTGTGTGGCCATCTCAACACACCCCGAACCCTAGTGCTACTCCTTCCACTCCATAGCTTACAATTTGCACGTTCGACTCAAACGTTTCCTATGCTCTGCTCTACTGGTATCCCTAGTTCAGCACTCAGATTATCTGGGATGCCCTGTCTCAGATCATGATGCGCACATCATGGTGTCCTCGTCCCCCCCAACCCCTACGTGGAAGTCACCCTGAGCTTGCCTGGAGGACCCGGTGTTCCGGGAGGAGCAGGGAGACCGCATTTGACACTACTTCTCTAAAAAGCACAACACATCCTTCTCCAGGACGCTGTAGAGGGATGCTTTTAATGTGATGAAGAGGGGAGCCTGTATCCAACAGATAGCAGGAGTACGCAGGACCCTGGAAAGCGACATAGGGACAGCCGAGCAGGACCTGGTCAACCTTGGCAAAGCAGCCGACAATTAACCTCACACTCATCCTGCAACATGTGGGGCGAAAACCTCTTATGCCGCCCTCCCAGAAAATCTACAGCACTACAATTTCACAGCCTGCCTGGCTAAAGTTCACAGAAAAGGTGATGAATCCAGCAGACTCCTGGCCGGGCTTATCAGACAAGAGTCTGTGGCCCACCCCATCACTGTAGTGGTCAAACTTACAGGCAACTTTGTCCGCACACAAGCTGACACACTGCAGGTCTTCAACGACTACTACTTGTCCATCTAAAAGGCACCACCTGATGCTGTGGCAGATCATTCCAATGTGTTCCTGACAGACATTACTCTCCCACGGATCTCAGCCTCCACTAGACTCTCCCTGGATGTGGCAATCACATCCACAGATGTGGTTCAGGTGATCCGTGACCTCACCTGGAATAGAACACCAGATGGTCTGCCCTTGGAAGACTACAGCACCTTCTCACCACTCTTGGCGCCCCACCTTGATGAAATATACAAAGCTGCATTAGACACTGGCAAGCCCCCACACTCTCTCCGAGAGTCCATTCTGGTCTCCACCCCTAAACCGGACAGAGACCCCATGCAGTTGACATCATAGAGACCCATTGCCATGCTCAGGGCCAACTTTAAAATCCTGGGCAAAATCTTAGCTGACAGGTTTGCCCAGATCCTCCCAGAACTGGTACACACAGACCAAAACGGCTTTGTTCAAGGCCGTAGCACCTCCCAGAATATTCGGTGCCTCTTTGACATACAGGACCAAGTAAAGGGATGGTTTCTGTGGGTGGCCAGGAGAAGGCATTTGATACTCTAACGATGCACTACCTCTTCACTGTGCTCACCCGTATGGGGATTGGGCCCAGACTTCTACACCAGGTTACATGGTCATGGTAGGAGTTGGGGATGCCCGCTCTCTCCGTTACTGTTCATGCTTGTAATGGAGCTCTTCACCGTGTGAATGCATGAAGGGGTCGAGAGTGGGACATTCCACTCACAGACGGAACACACACTGTGTCCCTGTGCGCGGAAGACCTGCTCCTCTACATAAGTGACATAATGGCCGATTTCACGCCACTTCGCCACATTCTGACAGATTATGCCACAGCTGCTGGCCTCCAAGTTAATTGGGCAACCTCAGCTGTACACCCATTCTGTACTGACCAACAACTTCAAGACTTATATCTCGGCGACGCCTGCCTCCACTGGCATGCCCAGGTGACCTGTTACCTAGGGATCTATCTCTAGCCTAATCCCCTGGACCTGTACAAGCAGAATCTCCGCAAGGCCCTGGCGGGCATCAAAACCCAAGTACATTTCTAGAAGTCCCTTCCACTAGCCCCTATGGCCCAAAAATGGTTATCTTACGCGCCTTTTATATTATTTAGCAAACTTGTTCCACCATGCTCCTTCTTCAAGGAACAAGACTCTCTCCTCTTCACACTCATCATGGGCACCGGGCGGACATGAGTTGCCCTTGCCAAATTATAACTGCCGGTGGATCGGGGGATCTCGGGCTCCCCCACTATTGAGACATACCTTTTTGCAACACAGCTACAAATGTTGTCCCGCTGGATGACTGGGCTCTATCTAGGCAAAGCCTGCACCAAACACAGGCCTCTACTGATACCCATAGTCAGGGGTTTACTCTTGCAAAGGCCCTGCCTCCATCCCCCTGACCCCTGCAAATCTACCTCTAGTTGATTGCCCACGCAACCGGGATCTCTACACTGCTAAAGACTCAAGGGTTTGGACAGATCACTTGGTACTTACAGCAGGTGACCTCTTTGCCTATGACCATCTCCTCCCCTTTGACCAACTGGCCGAGGAACATGATCTCCTATTGGGACAGTTCCTCCTGCACAGCAACTCAGCCACATGTGTCATGCCCTTTGGGACCGATCGAATGGGGAACCCACCACGCATCCAGTACTACAGACCATCCTGGCTATGGGTTCCAGTCGTCACCTAGACACCTGGTTATGTATGGCCATCCACAAACTAATGACCACCCCCTCCCAGGGCTGCACCAAAAGTGGGAGGATGAATTTGAGAGGGTATTACATGACAAGGAGTGGGAATTGGGACTCGAGATTCCCAAAATGGTCACCTGCAACTCTTGTTTCAAAAACATACAATTCTTCATACTCCATCAAGCCTATCTGACTCTGGCTCAACTACACCGGTACTTCCCCGCGATGCAGTTCAAATGCCCACGCTGCCAAGCTCCAGGCGCGGGGAACAACCTTTACAACGCAACTTTTACAACGCACTACCATTACAACGCATTTTTTACAACGCATAATCCATTACAACGCATGACATTACAACGCATGACACTACAACGCATTTTTAAAAACTACCTTTACAACGCATTCCATTACAACGCATACTACCATTACAACGCATACCATTACAACGCATAATATTACACTATACTATCCAACACTTACCCTACTGATGCACCCCCTGGAGTTAGAATAGTAATTTTTACCCCTACACTATCCAACACTTACCCTACTGTTGCACCCCCTGGAGTTAGAATAGTAATTTTTACCCCTACACTATCCAACACTTACCCTACTGTTGCACCCCCTGGAGTTAGAATAGTAATTTTTACCCCTACACTATCCAACACTTACCCTACTGTTGCACCCCCTGGAGTTAGAATAGTAATTTTTACCCCTACACTATCCAACATTTACCCTACTGTTGCACCCCCTGGAGTCAGAATAGTAATTTTTACCCCTATACTATCCAACACTTACCCTACTGATGCACCCCCTGGAGTTAGAATAGTAATTTTTACCCCTATACTATCTAATACTTACCTTAAATGTAATTTAATATTATGCGTTGTAATGGTATGCGTTGTAAAGGTAGTATGCGTTGTAATGGTAATGCGTTGTAAAGGTATTTTTTAAAAATGCGTTGTAGTGTCCTGCGTTGTAATGTCATGCGTTGTAATGGATTATGCGTTGTAAAAAATGCGTTGTAAGTGCATACGTTGTAAAAGTGTGCGTTGTAACGTCATACATCCTCCAGGCGCATATCGCATGTGTATGCTGTGGTCCTGTCCTGCCCTCCAAAGTTATTAGCATTCGATTCATACCACCCTGCAGGAGGTCACAGAGCTAATAAACATCCACACATTGAAGCAAGCTTCTTAGGCATATTTAAGCATAGAAAGCAACAGAAAGTATGAGCTCGCTTTGTGGCCGTGGCACTACTACTGGCCAAACGCACACTCATACTACACTGGGGCTCCCCGACAACCCCCTCAGTGGATGCGTGGCAGGGGGCAATGCGCAAATGGGGGGGCGGCAGAAGAAGATGCCCTTTGCTATGAGGAGGTAGGACACCTGCACAGACTGCCTATATCCCCTAATAAGCCACCCTGCTTACACACTTCCAACAGGAGGTGGGAAATGGCGATCTCCCTCCTTGAACAAACTAAGTGCCCCCTGCAGGCTCTATGCACACTGCCCCATTTGGGGGCACCAGCATAAACACCTGCCCGCAATATTCCGTCGCTCACTCCCTCATACCTAGAGGAACCCCATACGCCCAATCGCCCATCCTCACCGCGATGCTCATGCTGTTCGCTGCAACTCACCACCAAAACCAAGCCCACATGCCCCTTACCCTGATCCCTTTTTTCACCCCCAGTTACAAAAGAATGACTATCTGTGTCAAGTTAAACACAGCATGCACCAAAGACAATGCGGACCTCTATGTCTCTATGCACCCAGTGCAGACGTTTTCTCTAAAGCAGCCTGACCTAACTGCAGTGAGCCTACTGTCTAGCACTGCTGTCTCGTGCTGTAAGACGTCTTTTATTATTAACACTGTTAATGTTGAGAAAAACAAAACAAAATTATTTAAAAAATACAGGGTTGTTAAGCCTTTTGTGTGGAGACAGTACACATCCTATTCAGGTGTAAATGGGGCTGTGCACAGCTCTGCCCTCCCATAATGCCAGTGATGGCCCATTGAGACACAACTAATCCCTCTATTGTGTGACTGTCTGGGAGGAATTCACAAAGTCTAACTGTCAGCTATACCCAGTCATGTGACCCAAGACAGGCTTCAGGCACAAAGGACTGAGGGCAGGAAAATGCCAACATTCTAAAAGTGATATTTTCAAAATAGTAGTGAAAAATCTGACTTTACCATTAAAGAGGGTTTATCATTACAATTCCATAGGTACTGAAAATAAGATATCTACCTCCTCTAAATCAGGAATTACACTTATTGAATGTATTAAGGAATCCCCAATGTTATCCTATGTGAGTGGTATGCCTCACAGTAGTGAAACAAGAATTTGGGAGGTTTTCACTACCAGGACAGGTAAAACTTAAAAGTACATGTCCCACTGTTGCAGGGATTCTGCTCATGCACAGAACTATGCGCAGGAAACCAGGACCTCAGTGAATTGCGGTGTACCAAAAACTCACCTCAGTACCCAGAACCCCTATCCGACTAGCATCAGTGTCTCATTCGCTCTCCGTATCATCTCGAAGCTACCAATGATTAGACAACCCAGAACATGCAACTTAGAGTACTCTCAGGAATGGTGGGAATCAGAAATACCTGTTCGTTATTATTCTCATATCAGTCCACAACAAGAGTAATCAGATACACAGTAAAGTTTACAATGTTTATTTTATAAACTACGTGTCCTAAGATGCAGTACTTTGGCTAACATAAGCAGACAAATGATTAAGAATAAAACCATCAGCATTGTTACAATACCATAGAAAATGAAGGGAGAAATCATGTTACAAATGATAGTGGAATACAACCACTCTCCCTTCGCTAATAAGCTAGTATTATTAGACTAATAGAAGGTCTCTAGGTTTGAATGGGAAACCCCATACCGTAAATATCAGCTTAGGTGAATCACATCACAGGATCAGCTTTGCTCTGTGTCTGGAAAAAGTCTTCTCCAAAGCAGCAAAAGTGGCAAGATGGCGTTTTTTTAACTTCTAAGATGCTTATGCTTACATAGCAATGTGTGTACCTGAACCTCAGTCTCCACTACACCCACCCTTGATCGGACCACGAACAAACAGGGATACAATTCAGGAACGCAGAGTTCAAGTTCAATATTGACAGATTGCCAATCCATATAAATGGCAGTGAAAGTTCAAAAAATCAGCGTAAAAAATGGAAAAAAGAAAAAACGCTTGTCGTAATATCTCGCAAAGGCTTACCACATCCTAAATAGCGAGTCAAAAAAGGGGAGAAAAGAAAGAAAGAGGAGAAAAAAATTCTAAAACAAGTTGTGTAAATAACGGAAGTAGGTCGACTTCCAAGTTAATCCATCAACGTGTAAGCACAATAAGTAGCGAAAGCCTCCAAGAGGAAGTCATTATAATGTTCGGTAAAAGTGTCCGCCATCCAGTCTAACAAAGTAAATGAACATACATGTTCCTCGATAACTGGAGCCTCTAGCACAATCAGAGGGCAACTTGCGTGTTCTTCGATGTAACTTCTCGCCAAGAAGTCATATGCTGCCATATAGATGTCCCAATTCCCTAGGACTCCATGTCCCACTCCACAGGCCATAATCCTGATACCAGAAAAGTCCAACTCATGAGCCACTAAGGGACTCATCAGTCGATCATAATCTGGGGCAGGAAACACCGAGTTCGACAGGCACAAATCCAGAGCCCATTCGAAGGGACAATCTCGGCAATGAAAATCAGGTTGCACGCAAGTAAAGTAAGAAACCCGGAAGGACAATCCATAGACTATGCTTAAAGTGGCCAGTGGCAACGTTCCATAATATTCAAGCATCCGGTTACGAAGATGGAGCAGCTGTGGCAGGCTGTCATGTGACACATATTGTGCAGCCATTGCGCATCAAGCAGACCAACAGGAGCACACCAGCAGCGAGGGCGAGAATCAATGGGAGCCCGCCGAAGAAGCTGGAAAAAATAGAATGAAAAAATGCCGGTATCACACCAAAAATTGTTTGGAAAGAGGTCACGAGGCCGGAGCCCGCAACTTTGAAAGAATGAGCCAAGCCAGTTGTTGACGAGGCATTGAATATAGTGTGAATTAGAGCACCGAAATGAAGGGGGAGATCAGTATTTAAAAGCGCATGCACCTCGGTGCGGGTGTTTGCTACGTGAAGGACAAATGTTTCACAGGAGGAAGTCAGAGCGACTTCTTTTTGAGACAATAGAGCCCTTATTCTGCTCATCTTGTTGAACTCTGCTTTCAAGGTTGGGATGGAAGGCCAGATGGATACATCCAGCCTCCCATGCGGGGGCGGGCAAAGGACATTTTTACAGCAGACTACTCGTTGTGAGACAGTCACAATGTAGGGAATACCCACTAGCATCCCGCAGCAAGCCTCATTATTTAAAAGCAAATAACTACCGTTAGCTAACAATGTAAAAGTGGGCGTAATAGCTGTTACAGGAATCCCTTTCAGAATGCAAGCTAAATTCGGTGCCTGAACGTTGCATGCACCATGCAATTGGATGTGCCTACAGACTACTGAGTGATCAGGTGTGGAAGTGCATTCCTCACCTTTCAAATAAACCAACCTCTTTACCATCTCTCATGCATCTGTACGAAAATGGGAGCGACCAAACTTCATGCAGAAAAGCAGTACCCAATGGTTCATACCTGCCTAGGGCATAATGTTTCATACAGGAACTGAACTTAAACAAAGGAAATGGCAAGGTGATCAACCCGTGGATAAGCCATACTGCGGAGTTCAATTCGGCCACAGAGAAAGGCAAAGGTTCCAACTTTTCAATATGCAGTAATGAGTATGTTGCATCTTTCATGGACATGAACTGTTGTTTTGCAGTCAGATTAAACGGCAGGAATAAAGAAGATGTATTCATGTAGTCCCAGGGAACTTTCCCAGCCTTCAATGTTTGCAAAGTCCATGCAAACTGCATTATAGAACGCAATTGATTTTGGCCATGATATTAAACAGACATATCATCCTGTACAATATCCACAACAGATGAAACAATATTATCTAATGTGAAAATTCTGGAAGAAAGGGTGTTAATGCTATTATCGATAACAGCAAGCACTTTTTCCAAATTTGCTTGATCAATAGCTCTCAATCTGGAGGCCGCTTCAATTTGCGATAATTTCCAACCTTCATTATAAATAGCATATACCCATCTTTTGGACCTGCCACCCAGAGGACCCTTAACAAAATCATTCAAATCTATTTTGTCATCCAACTTTAATAAATGAAGTTTAACAGATGCCAAGGTGGAATGTTGCAGCCAGGTCTGACAAAACTTCCCTATAGAATAGGTAGTAACCGAATGGGAAGATTCAAAGTGTGGGTCCACTCTAACCTAACCTGTGTATAACCAGGGTTTAGACCCAGAAAACGATGTTGACAGGAATCTGAGCTCTTCTGCCATATCAACCATCCTTCACGATTTAAATTGGAAATGTTGAAGGATGTGTTAGTAATATATGACTGCAACGCATCAAGGGACAGATCTGTGTGATTATCCCAATTTGGGTAAGCACCCAGATCAGGAATAGAGGGGGAATTAATCTTTTTAGAAGTAGCCAATCCAAAGCAGGTGATTTGAAAAATGGTAGAATTCAAAAATAACATGTGGTTTGGGATAAGGCAAGCACGATGCAGAACCTCAGTTCCTTGTACCTGCCATGTTTTGGAACCCCAAAGTGATTTAAGATCAATGGTATCTTTCCAAAGCTCATAACCCCTTATAGTCAACTCATCCATAAAGGATTTGGAATATAACAATTTAGTCGAAGTCAGTCTAACTTTAGAAGCTGGCTCCGCAGCTAATTTAAAATAAAATGCTTCAGGGTTAGATACACTGAAATCCTTAAAATATGTACATTTGTTCACTAATGTTTTAGAGCCACCTTCAATTGGCGAGGGACAATGTTCCCATTAAGTGTAATTATCAAAATTTCTAAATGTATTGGCTTTATGTAAGAAGTGATTACCATAGTGTTGGTAGCAAAATAGCCCCCATAATTAGATGTGTCTAAATAAAACTCTTAAGCATCAAAGGCAGCATAATATTTCAGATCAGAAAACAGTGCTTCTATGGCCTGGACATCCCACTCATCGGAGTGGATGTTTTGTTGTACAACATCTCCCATAGAAACACGAAGAACATTTGGGACATTAATCACCTCTGTAGGACCATGAATTTGAAATTTAACAGCATCCCACACAATCCCATCTAACACAGGGCAGGCAGTAATATTCACAAAAGTCTGGTCCCTTTTCATGATGTGCGATGAGGAGTGGGGGCCAAAGTTCCATCAATTAGTCTAATTGCAGAACTTTCGGTGAGATAGTGTCCATTCACAAGACGAAAAAATATCACCACAAATCCAATGGACATAAACAAAAAGATACTTATGAGCAACAGCCAAATGTAAGTCCAGGGGGCGATTAAAAAATTTCTCTTAAACCAAGTTGCAAAAATAGTAACTTTCGATGGGGGATTGGAAGTCATAGAGTTAGTATCAAATGAAAATCATGACTGGTCAACTGCAGTTGATTGTAAAAAAGGCAACGTTACATCTGTGGGATAAGCATACTCAGTCTCTTCAGATCCACCACCAGCTGGTGGAGGCAACAAAGGATTAGTAACTATGCATCTCGATGGCAATGTCAGGGCTGTTGGTATTTGCCGGAGCCAAAACAGAATTTCTCAGCATCGCTGGACAAGAGACCGCTGGAGTCATACTAAGAAGAATCGTCCATTCGCTGTAGTTTGACATTGTCAATGGAGATGTACCTGTTATCCTTGCGACCAGGAAGTGGAGGTAAAGTGACTATTCTTGTACCCTGCACGCCAAGCACTGGTACTGGTGCACGATAAGAGGGGCCGAACTCCTTCTTGTTCTCCACCTTCTCACGGACCAGGTCACCAACTCGAGGTAGCCAGCTGACTACCGGAATCTGAAGCACAGCATCAGTTGTGGAGGGCAAGTGTTCCTTTGCAAGACTGTCTCTGGTCTCTTGTAGATTCTGTAATACAGCACAGTGATCATCTACGTCAAAGGGTGCGGCTGACGCTGCCATGTCTAGACCATCAAGGTCCGGGACAAATATCTTTATGCCAAAGAGCATTTCGTATGGGGTCCGCCCACCCAGAGACCTTCTAGGGAGATTATTAAGTGCACGTTGTACGTTATACAGATGGGCTAAACAGTTCCTGCCAGTGCCTAAAACCCTAGCTGTCAGGGATTGCTTTAAGTCACGTTTCATCCATTCCACAACACTATTACCCTCAGGCCTGTATGGAGACCAAAATTTGACTTGGACCCCCAAAGATCTCATGGCTAGGGGTGGGCGGAATTTGCGTAACCACGTTACGCAAATCTCCGCGAAACGGTAAAAAATCTCCGCGAACACGCAGAAATTCCACGAACACGCGGAATTGCTTGTTCGCGATACTTTTTTCGTGTTCGCGATCGCTGTTTGCGTGCTCGGGGTGAAATATCTCGCGAACACGCATATTGAGAACGCGAACAAGCAAAAAATGTCGCGAAGTCGCGGAACGCAGATTTTTGGGCAATTTCGCGTTCTCCGCGGAACGCGAAATTACCCAAATTCCGCAAATTCCGCGACCGGAACGGAATTTACCGCCCAGGCCTACTCATGGCATCTTTGTACGCCTTAGAGGCGAACGCAGGACCTTGGTCAGAATGAAGGGTTTCACTTGCAAAGATTCCCACACAGACACGCAAATCCCTGATGACAGTTCGAGCATCAGCACTCCTTTGTGGCCATACCCAAAGAAAACGTGTGCACGAATCTACTGCAACTAAGATGTAATTATACGCAGTATCAGAGGAGAAAGGACCGCAGTGATCTAAATAAACACACCCAAGTGGTTTATTAGATATGTACAACTGCGTTTGTGGTGGGCGCGTAGCAGTCGAAGGTTTAATCTGCTGGCAAATGTCACAATTAAGAACATAAGCACGAGTTTGTTTATACAATCCGCGCCACCAGTAACGTTGTTGTAAGAGAGTAACAGTCGCTGAAATGCCGGTATGGGCAGAGGCCATACCTTCGTGAGCCGCTGTTATCAAAGAAAGTCTGCAGTCCGCGTTGGGAATCAACCTGTCACCAACGTCATTAATTCTCACATAGGGAACTTTATCAGGACATAAATGATAAGATTACCGAGAAGGAAAACCTCTAGGGTAATTACCACCCTTCTCTGTTGCAGCAATAGTTGCCAAGATGTCATCATCAATCTTACTTTTGGATCTTGTAACTGCTGCCACTAGATATGTTGCCACTGCAGTTTTCGCTGCTTCGTCAGCTAAGCTGTTCCCGACAGCGTGGACACCAATTCCCTGGTGCCCAAGAGTGGGAATCACATTCACGAGAGGCAAATTCTGTTTAAGTTCCGCCACTTGAACCCAAAGCATTTTATGCTTAATTGTGCTACCCTTGGAATCATGATATTAATTTTGAGACTAAAAGAATAAATTGTCATTAAAAGACTAAAAACAGTAAAACGAGTCACTCACTATAAGAGTTGTAACCCATGGATCAGCAAACTCCAGTGCAAGCACAAGAGCACGCAGCTCTGCCAACTGTGCGGTACAATCACCCAATGACTGCTTATGCACGACATCAGACTTGAATTCACCATTCACGAAAGTACCAGCCACAATTTCGCAGGCCGCCGAATAAGCATGCTTTGATTCCGTTGCCGGTTGTGCAGAACCGTCTGTGTATATGACACAATGGTAATCCTCAAGTGGGCGCAAAGACAGAGGAGCTGGATGAACGAATTCATACTGCAAGTACTCCTGAGTCTGCAATGAGGCATCAAAGATGTAGGTGACATCAGGTGATGTCAAGGACGTTGCCCATTGTATCCAACGTGGATGCAAAGCTTTAGAATTAGGTACACTGGCTTTCGTCACTGCCTCAAGAGCAGGATACGGTGTGACAACCAACATGCGTTTCCCCTGCGACAGAATTAAGAATTTCCATCTGCACTGCAGTCAAAACTTTTTAGACTGTGGAAAAACGCATCTCAGCCGAAGTGTACAAGTGTGATTTGTAAGCAATGGGGACTGTATCGCTCCTCATTGAACGTTAAGTATGTGAAACCCACTGTGCCAGGCACAATTCTTATTACCAGGTTTGTGCGGTTATCACGTCTCAGTAAGTATTTCGAAGCAAGAAGGTCAGCCTGCAAACATTGCAAGATAGCTGAATGTTCTGGCAGCCAGCTCGATTTGGAAAAATTAGGTTGTACCAAGGCATATAGCGACTTGATACGCTGGGCATAATCGGGAATGTAAGTACGCCCGAAATTTAGGAAACCCAGCAAAGATTGTAGTTTTTTCAGTGTTGTCGGAGCACGCGAACACGCGCACTTCTCCAGGAAGTGAGGGGCTAATCCTTGACCTTCATTGTTGAGTTCATAGCCCAAAACCAACACTGTTTACTCTGCAATGTGTGACTTTGCAAAGTTGAATTTGTAACCGAAGTCCGCAAACATTACAATGATGCGGTCAACGGGACACAGATGCGGCCATAATTCATCATCTGTGAGATAGATATCATCTACATACGAGTACGCATCAGGGTCAATGCTCTTTAACAGAGAGACTACACGTGCGGCAAAGACGCCAGGGCTGTTTTAATAGCCCATGGCTAATCTCTTGAACTGTTTTTGTTTGCCGCCAGAAGTAAAGGCTGTCCATTGACTACTAATAGAGGACAGATTATGGCTGAAAAAGCCATTAGATATGTCAAGTGTGGTCTTAAACCTTTTTCGCACGAGACTATCAACTAGGGCAGAACTGTGGGTATTTTGTACAGCACAGGTCCGACAATGAGAGTTCAAATGCCGGTAATCCAAAACTAGGCGGTACGACCCATCAGGTTTAGTCACAGTGAATAGAGGATTATTCATTGGGGACACACAAGTTTCAATAACACCTTGATATTCCAATTGTTCAAGGATTTCTGCGACGTGAGATCTAGCTTCGCGGCGCATGGGATATTGGGGTTGCGGCTGGGGCATAGACCGTAAAGGAATCTCATGGATGTACGGTACAAAGCCGGAGCAAGCACCTGGGCCCACTCTTCTGCAAATTCTTTAGCGTGATCCTTTGGCACAGTGTGCGAGAAAGATGGCAGGATTACCTCCTCCCCTCTAGGAGCGGCCAAAACAAAAGATGGGGGCCAGTCTGTCTCTGCCAATAGAATGTCATATGTAGAGGTCAGATTATCCCAAAAAATCCCTTGTATTGTACGTTGTATGTCACCCTCAATTAAAAGGACTATATCATATAGTCTGTCAGGGGAAGCCACTCTAGTATCCGCAGTTTCTACAGTAATGAACATGTCAGTTGCTGTCACCTCCAGAAATGGACGCAGTGCTTGCTGCACTACTGTAACCTCCGCTGCGCTGTCGAGCAGCGTTAGTGCCCATGTCAGGTTCCGAAGCTGCGTTCTCACTATCTGTGGCATGCCTCGCTGTTAGGGCAGTAACCTTCTTTTTCTGAAACGGGGGACGCTGTCGTGCAAACTCGTCCTGCTTGCCCTTACCGCCAGGCTGACGGGGTTGCTCACGTCCTTGTTGGGCACCCCGACCTTTGCCACATTCTCCGCCACCGGACTGTGAGGCCGATGTTTCCTGTGAAGAACGAGGAAAGCATTGTTCAGTAACCTGAAATCTATCAGGTGACCTAATTCTAGTGCGATTGCGCAAATCATATGTGCGTTCACTAATCGCCTGTACCGGTGACGCAGGACGAGACCCCTGTTTCTGTTGCTGCTTTCCTTGTTTGTTACTTCTCCAAGTCTGTTTAGAAAAAGCTGGACGTTCATCGTTGACAGACGAACCCGCCTTAGTTTGCTGTTGCACATCTGCAATGATAATATTAGGCTTAATTCCCAAACTACTGCGGCCGATAGTTCTGTAAGCCTCCGCAATAATTTTAGGCACCTCTCGGGGTTTATCGACGTCGTCTACGAGGGCTAACCCATTCACCACTTGAAAGTGAACCGCATCTCCCTTGAGGTTACCAAGGATGAGAGTGGCAACCACGTCGAACACACCAACAATTCTCATTCCCAACTCGACCGCTGCGTCCGGACTGTGTTGATCTTGAACACGTTTGATCACAGAAGGAAGTACGGCCATAGATGGGGTGCCGAAGCACTTAGAGTAGACCGCTGCAAAAACCTTACCCAAGTTCTCACAATCGGCCACTTCTGGCACTAAGTTTTTCTGCAAACTAATCGTTAGTATCCTGTGTTTCTCCACAGGAGTAGAGTGCGGAAATACAGCTTCCAGCTGGTCGAATTTCTCAGCAAGCCAATAAGGTAAATCATCCTTATTTTGGGGGCACTTGCCCATTACCGAATTAACCATGACGGGACTAATAACAATCCCGTCCGGATCAGCTGGTTGTCCCGCAACAACAGTAGCCCCAACCTGCACACTGCGTGAAACGTATTGCACCAAAGCCCGATGTACTGTAATCTGGGCTGTATGGAGAACACATAACTCATCCACCGTAGCATGTAAATAACGAGGATGAGGTGTAAATCCGGCCAGTACTGGCCACGTGGCCCCTGAAATGAACAAAGGGCCCAAACGAACTGGTGTAACCGTGTGGGGGAGGGAGCCATTAAAACAAATAAGATGCTGCCAAGCCGAAATAGGAATCTCCTGCGTCCTATATGGCGTATAATTTTCTGGGAGCTGCGTGGAAGTATAGGTGTGAAACGTACTATCGTCCGCATTCACCGCCGGCATAGTTACCCAAGAGTAAAACAACTATTAGGGATATGACGCATTGGCACTCACCACAAAAATAACAGCCATCCCATCGTCCGTCACCCCGAACTGCGTCAAATGACGCCGGAGAGGTGCGCGGCTATGCGCCGCAATAGCGACTGCAGCCATAAGGACACAGAAAAGAAAAACAATCTATTATAACAGTAGCACAAGCGTTCAAAATAGAAAAAACCTTTTTAATTGACAAGCTCGTTTGAACCTATAGAGTAACTATCAGGTAGGTCAAAACCATCACTCCTGTTATCCGGAAACAAGAGTGAGGGCGTCGTGGACTAATATAAGCACTACTGAGGCGTCTCAAATCATAAGACCAAACGTTAGGTGCGCCATGTTGCAGGGATTCTGCTCATACACAGAACTCTGCGCAGGAAACCAGGACCTCAGTGAATTGCGGTGTACCAAAAACTCACCTCAGTACCCAGAACCCCTATCCGACTAGAATCAGTGTCTCGTTCGCTCTCCGTATCATCTCGAAGCTACCAATGATTAGACAACCCAGAACATGCGACTTAGAGTACTCTCAGGAATGGTGGGAATCAGAAATACTTGTTCGTTATTATTCTCAGATCAGTCCTCAACAAGAGTAATCAGAGACACAGTAAAGTTTACAATGTCTATTTTATAAACTACGTGTCCTAAGATGCAGTACTTTGGCTAACATAAGCAGACAAATGATTAAGAATAAAACCATCAGCATTGTTACAATACCATAGAAAATGAAGGGAGAAATCATGTTACAAATGATAGTGGAATACAACCACTCTCCCTTCGCTAATAAGCTAGTATTATTAGACTAATAGAAGGTCTCTAGGTTTGAATGGGGAACCCCATACTGTAAATATCAGCTTAGGTGAATCACATCACAGGATCAGCTTTGCTCTGTGTCTGGAAAAAGTATTCTCCAAAGTGCGTATCTCATGCATTCAAACTGTAATATTAAAGGCGCTCGAATTTCAGATATGTGCAGCTGTGTGCGTGTTATGGCTAGAGCATGGGCCGATCTACCTGAATTCAAAAGCATACATTGTTTGTTGGCCCTGACTGTGTCTGCACACAATGTTCAGACCAAGGTCGCGGTGCACATCTAGGGATGTGAACAACAGACCGTTCTCATGTGAAGAAAAGGCAAGCAAGCAGATTTCATATAATAACATTTATCAGCAGTGTCGTGTGCAAAAGCAGCAAAAGTGACAAGATGGCGTTTTAACTTCTAAGACACTTATGCTAACATATCAATGTGTGTACCTGAACCTCAGTCTCCACCACTTTTCATTACACAGCACCCTGACATATAAGCTACTAGGGTCTACCATAGGGGTGACTTATATGCAAGAAAAGGGGAGTTTAAGGCTTGTAAAAGGGGGTTTAAATGCCAAGTCAACATGGCAGTGTGACACCGCATTCAGACTGCAATGGCAGGCCTAGGACATGTTTTGGGTGGCTACCTAAGTGGGTGACACAATAAGTGCTGAAGGCCCACTGTTAGCATTTAATTTAAAAGCCCGGGTATATGATATACCACTCTACAATGGACTTACAAGTTAACTAAATATGCCAAACAGGTGTAAGCCAATTGTACCATGTTTTAGGGCGATAACACTGGTTAGCAGTGGTAAAGTCTTAAGAATTAACAAAAAAGCAGTGTGATTCAAGCAAGTCACACCACCATGGACTGCCCCGGGTCTATTGTTTTCAGGAATGTCTGTTGTTGGTAGGTTTTCCTGCGTACTGAGCTACCCTCAGCCCAAATACTTCCTCTACTAACGTCTCCAGAAATATTGACATTCAATGGAAAAATCCTGATGCTTCTATGCTGCATTTTGGAGTGTTTTCTTTTGTGGGTGATAGGGCCACCTGCAAAAGTGGGGATCGGGAGAAGTGTGAAAATGCTTGATGATGGTTTTTTTGTTAGTCCCTAGAGATTCCAGAACTTTCCCTCACAGAAATGTGACAAAGTTATATGATTGTATGAAACGTTTGACATTTGAAGGACATTCCGGGTAGGGACAAGTAGGCGCATGCACCCTTGGCACTCCCACTAGTCTACTTTTCAGAAAAGTCTGGCGTTGGAAGGTGTCCTTGGGTGCCAGCCAAACCAGGGCCCAAATACCACATCTATCCACATCCTCAGAAACATAAAACTTTCTGAGAAAAATCTTTCCTTTTAGCGTTGAAAGACCCGATCACACAAGAGGGACATCATTTTTATCAAAAGAAGTTTGAGAACAAAAAACAGTAGAACATGTATACCTGTCTATTGAATTTCAATCCATTTGTGGCTTCCAAATGTAAGTCAGTGTGCAAGGAATAACGCATATTGCAAAATGCCCTCTGAATCACATACTACATGCTACTCAAACAAAGAGTCATACAAATAACCACTATTCTCAAACTCAGATTCTTGGGAAGATTTTAAAAAAGCAGTTTTCCTTCAGACCATTATTAATTCATGAGATTTTACCTTATGAATAAATGCATGTCGGTACAAAGTGAAACATTTTTATTAAGCTGCAGGTTGGTTGATGACTTTAGGTATCATGCATTCTTGGATAACTAACAAACAAAATAAATTCCTGCAATCAGAAGCAGCAGATGGGTGTTGCGGTATAATTATTGATATCATCCATTAAGCCTAAAAGATACAGATTAAAACATGCTTCTATATTTTCCTGCTTATTTTAATTATTTTTTATTTCAATGATTAGTTCCTTTTAGAAAACCATTAGTGATCTTCACCAATGACTCATTGCTAAAAATTGCTAAAACTGTTGAAAACATTTATTTTTACAAACTCTGCCTGTTACTGAAAGGTGCAACAAGTGTGACCTTACCACCAACTTTAAGCTGATGCCATATTAGAAAAATACCCACAATATTTCTTGCATGGTGCTTTTTCATATCCCCCCCCCAAAAAAAAATAAACAATATTGCTTCATTTCAGTTATTTTCTAAATTCCTTCCAGGGGACCCCACAAACCCTTGGTACAGGGGAGGATAATTCTCAGGACTTACATGGTTGAGTAGCCAATTACCAGCTTTCTAATTTTTTACTGAATATGCCTATGTTCGTTTTAGAAAGATTAACTGCCCAAAAAGTATTTTATAGGCCTCAGATCAGAACTTAAGTGCTGCAGATGAACACCTGTCCAGTCTAAAAAGATAGTATTTTTCCACAAGCTGAAGATTCAGCACTGTATGGCCCCTAAAAGTAGGCCTGGGACAAGATCATTCAGTCATAAATTAATTCCAATATCTGCTACATATAGACTAAAGATTAGAGGGGACAACACACACCTGGGATCCCTGCTTCATGCCTCTATTGGTGTTTATTCTGCTTAATGGGAAACTATTATTCCCTAATTTAAACCAGGCCCAGGTAATGCTGACTTCCATATTGAAAGATCCCTGGCTGCTCTGTTTTCCAAGCAGTCAACATGTTTAGAACACCCACTATAAAAAAACATATTTTTTATTTAGAAAAAAAAAACTACCAGAGATGGAGCTTGTTTCCTATCAAAAAATAGAAATGGCCGACACACAAGGAGTTTTCTCCCAACATATGGAGTCATTCTGTCTTGTCCCTCCCTATGTTCACCATGCATGGTATGGAAAATGGGAGCAGGGAAAATCAGTGAGGATCACCATGCCAGAATGGGTGTGGGGTAATCACTACTATACCCTTGCGGCCCTTTAATACAGACTGCCAAGTCTGGTATTGTTATTGATAATGTGTGATAAATACCACCTATACTCGTAATCATGGCCTAAATAGTTTAGGTGGTGGTCTCTGCTTGAAGTTGGACTTGAGGTCTGAGCACTACTGAAGTCTTTATACTACATGATTAGTCATAATATATATATCTATCTGCATCCATTGGAAACTGGATGAACTGCAACCAGCAAAACTAAATGCCGAGAGGCAAAATGGTGATCTTGACTTTTGTTGTGCCCACCACATTCTGGCAAATCCCTTTTTGGCTGGCTGAAGTGGGCAAGTCTGTTATGTGAAGAACCTGGATATCAAGCTAGATGTTGATCTATCTAGGTGTCTATTTAGATCACATTCAATTCAAAACACTGTATCCTGAATGGTGATGTTGAAACGCTACCTGCTCTGACTCATCTCCACTGGTTGTCGTAAAAGCAGCATGTGGTGTTCAAGTCTATATGCTTCATACACAAGGCTGTGTAACCGGCAGGCCAGTTCCAATACTTGTTTTAATTGGTATCCTTCTTCCCACTCCCTAATATCTGGCAAGCAATGTCTCTTACAAGTTCCCAAAGTGAAAAGATCAGGATTGAAGAAAGGGCCTTTTCAGTTGCTGTCATCAAATGAAACCATCTTTCACTGGCTATTTGCCAAGAATTCAATTTATTGCAATTCTGCAAGGTTTTAAACATGGCTCTTCCCCCCACATAGCAGGAATCTGTAGCTCAGTCTCATTCTTTGCTTTTGCAGTCATTAGCCCCTGGGTGCCCTAGGGTGAACGCACCAGGACATTGACTTTCTTTCTCTCTGTCTGTGACCCTACCTAGACTGTCCTCTAAAGGTGGGGCACACCACCTGGAAAGTGCAACTGTGCTGCCACATGGTAAAAAAAAAGAGGCTGGGTTCGAGGGAGACACTGTCTTCCTTTCTCTCTGTTTCTGACCCCACCTAGACTGCCCTCTGAAGGTGAAGCACACCACCTAAAGCTGCATCCTGTAAGGAGCAAACGACTGCTGGAGACTAGGACTCAGCATGTATGTTATTATCCCAGGCATCTTTGTCAGCCGTTGCCCTGCAAGCACTTCTTTTCCTCCTCACCCTTCCCCCAGTGCCATTGGCCCCTCCTGAAAGCTGAAACACCCACTGCACACACCGGCAACCTCCACATGGCAAAACTTTTCTTGCTCCCCACTTTCCTCAACAACTATTTCCTTACTAACCCTGGCCCAATGTCATTCATCCTCCAGCAACACTCATTATCCCCCCCACCAGTGGCACCCATCCCCCTGCCTCACCCTCCACATTAACTGCCTGCTCCCCTCCGCATGTGCTGTTGTCCAACTGCCCACCTCCAGAGTGGTAAATCATTTCATGCCCCTCCCTTGCTTCACACATCATTTACAGTGTGAAATACGTAGTGCTGGAGGGAGCAGTTTTTATAGCCCCTTCTGCTCTCCTACCACCTTCAGTAGAGCATGAGCTCCCTCCAGCACTGCATACCTCATGCTAGGAAGTGAGAGGTCAAGATAGTTCCAGAGAGAGCACAACTTTAAAGTTTACATCTGCCCTCTCTGGCACAAGTCTACACACCCCTCTTCACTGCTGCAAGGCAAGTCGTGGTTTGCAGGCACTGCATGCGAGCCACAATATTTCCGTGACAGGCACATAGTGTGCCTGTTAAAAAAATATCAACATTTTTGCTATTTTATGCAGCTTTTTTTCTTCTTTTGTTTTTTTTGAAGGCCTCAAAAGTTGATAAACCAGACGTCATGTCCTGGATGGCCTGATTAAAAGGTGCGTTTCACCACAGATAGTAGCTAATTATGGCGTGTCCTCACATCCACGCTTGTGCCACATATTTGCCTTTACAGATTGGTTTCGCAATAACTATGTCCTCTCACGTAAATGTAAATACTTTTATCCTACTTGAAATATGTTCCAGGACAAAAGGTTTTACTCAGAATTTCTGAAAATTCTTATAAAAAGGGCAAATAAATTCAACTGAATTTAGCTTACACAGTGGTTTGGGCATTCTTGTTTCAAATACCCACCACATATAATGTAATGTTGTATATGCTGTTGCTGTACAGCAGCGGGTGCTTCATATCTTTCTGCTGTATATTAAATGGTCTCTGTTTAGTGTACCACTGCTCCTTGAAGCTAAGTTCACACTCTCTCAAGTGTTAAAATTAAACAGATGATTTGAAGATTGTATGTAGCGTAAATATGTACAGTAGAAACCTAGCTGTCAATGAATGTTTACATGATGGTTGTTCATCATTCCCTTTTTTCTTTTTTGGTAAAGCACTGAAGACTTTGAGTTTTCCTATGCAACACCCATGGAATTACTGCCCCAGATTTATAAAGTGATGTAAACCTGGGGACATGTAAAATCCATACGGCTCCCGAGGTGAGGCGTAATGAGGAAAACCCAAGTGTGTTTTGGACTTTCACATTTGCACATCTCCTTGAGTTTAGCTTAAATTTAACTCCTATAATTGCAAACATGCGCTTCCCTATTGTGCCATCATAAGTGCTGCTATGTAAATTTATTGGGATTCCTTTCAAAATCTGCTAAAGCTTCCACATACAGTTAACACAGTTGTCCATATACTTTAAAACAGATTTTATCATTTTTCTTTTGCAGCGCTATTTACTCCTGTGAGATAACTGCTTCTTCAACTGCCTCAGCATTGACGTCAGAGAGCAACAATCATACAAATTGCAATGGATGGTAGATGGAGGTTACCCCGGTGTTATCTCGAAGTTGGAAGTTTCATTTTCTGATGAGACGATTACTATTTGCAGTCTGAGTCATATTATTTACAATTGCTGCTTACATTAAACGACAGAAATGTGTATTTCACATGAGCAATCTCATCTTTTAATCAAGTTCCAAATAATCATATTTATTTAGAAGGAAGCAGATGATCAAACATAGCATTTGATTTAGGACCGAAAGAATTGATGCATTTTAGTCCCACTAAAGGTACTTGACGTTGGCATTGGAGAGAGGAATTTGAAGACATAGTTAAATCCAAGTTGTAATGCAGCTCAACATGCACTGTATCATTCCTTCTCTTGTATTATTTGGTCGGTATGTTTAACAAAGGTCTGTGATCCAGATTTAGCTGAAAAACGATCAATATATGTTGTTCAGTGGCATGTATTGTTTTGTTACCGATTTGATATGTTTCACTTCGGTGTGCTCAGTTTGATACAGTTGGCAAATATATTAGTATGGGATGTTTTACTTCTCTGCTTCCTTATTATGCCTATATCCTTATAAAATACATTTACTGATGAACATCATTGGTCCCTCACAGTATGACATCACGTTAAAATCCCACTGTTTCTCTTAGAGTATTTGGCTGTATATTAAGATTGATTTTGACTCAATGATATTTTAACATTTTTGTAACAACAAATTTGTTGCCTTTAACTTTTTGTTTTTCCTTTTCTATGTTAGGTACCTGTATCTTTTTTCTTTGATTCCTATCTTTTGATTTTTTCCTTATACCATTACTAAGTTATTTCATTGTATGTTTTGTAATTCTTAGACAAAAGCTTTGAAGAATTAATTTTATTATATACTGAATATGTTGTATATTTTCATTTTGTTGATTTTTGTATATGCAAAGTTTAGTTATCCAAGTAGACCTTTTCAATCTTTAAAAAAACTTTGTTCATCTTTCCATGTTTGGTCATTCTTAAAATTGTTCTCAGTTTTATTTCTAGTGCCTCATTGCCAATTCCAAGAAGTGGATGGCCACAGTTCCAGTTATATGACTTCAGCTGTTATTCAGACTGCGACACAGTTAGTATGTATGTAAAGAAAGTAAATGTTGCAGCCTTGGCGTATTATACATGTCCAAGAGTGGCTAATATAAGCATTCTCAAGCATGTGTATAAAGCTTCCACCAACCATCGTAATCACAAATTCAATCATGGTGTGTTGACACAAGGGCAATTTGTCCAGGGAAAAACAAGTCAAAATCTCCAGTTTAAATTCTCTCCCAAGGATAGCGCCTTAAACCAAACACTCCTCACGAAAGGCTGGAAATACAGAGATCACAGGCATGTGGAATATCTTCAGATTTTTTTTAAAGAAAGGAAATGAAAGGCAGAGTATTTTCATAAGAGGTGAGGAAGTCACCGCGTTAACCTGTTGGGCCAGGAAAAGCTCAAATTTCCAGTGGAAGCCCAGATTTAAAAAGAGGAAAACCACCCCAACCCCTTTGAGTAAGTTCCTTTAAATGTTCTCTACTGGGGCATCCAGATTTAGAGAAATAGCCAGGTGCCCCCAAAGTCCTGCTTGTAGTACCAAAGTAAGAGTTACACCAAGCTGTTACAGACACATTTTTCTCCCACTTTCTGAACAAGGTCATGGTATGTTTTTCAGTAGTAAATGTGTGTTAAATTTTCTCTTAAAGAATAACCAAAATATATTAAAGCTGCAAACATGTGCCTATAATTTCACTTCATCTGGTTTCTTGGATCACTATTGTATCACGTTTTAATATGAAGCATTGATAATTATATTCTGATTAATAAGGTGGATATGAGCATGCTAATATACCTTAAGATATTAAAATTGCATAACTTTTTCAGACCATTAGCAGTGATACAGCGTGAATCTTAAAAACATTTACTCGAGGAAAAAAAATAAAACACAAATTTTAAAGTTACATGTTGGACACATTAGATAGAAAACTTCATGAAAAATAGAATAAGAGTAATAGAAGCACCATAAAAGAGTGCATTAAAACATAAGACATAAGTATTCATGCAAAATGTATAAACTTAGCATATAATGACGTGGAAAAGAAAACATGGCCTGGTGTCATTGAAGAGTGTTATGGGAAATTAACATGAGATGGAAAATGAAGTGGTATGAAATGATACTACTTCCCCTGGGACCACAGTTTACCAGTCTTTGGACGCAGCTTTGACTCGTCTACCGGTTTGTGTCCCGTCACCCTCCCCTCCTCTTTCCATGCTGTGTCTCTCACCCTCCCCTCCTCTTTCCCTCCTCCATTCTCTGTCTACTTCCCCTGCTCCTACACCCCTCCCCTGAATCTCTCCCCTTGCCTGCTTTTTCCCTTACGTATATGTCCTTCTTGTTTGTCTCGACCTTACATGTAACTATGTTGCCAGGCTCTAATAATTGTGTAACCTTTGTAACGATGTAACCTGCAACTATGGTCTGATACTCATGTAAAGCGCTCTGATACCTCCGGGTCTAGCCAGCGCTATATAAAACCTTTAAAATGGAAAATAAATAAAAAATAAATAAATTGCTATTAAACAATGAGTTAGGAGCTTGAAATCTTAGGGTATGATATTAAAAATTATATAGATTATGATAATGTTGAAACAATTTCAGTATCTCGAAAATATAAAAACGTGTGTTGTGTAGAATTAATAGAAT
This sequence comes from Triturus cristatus, assembly GCF_964204655.1. Taxonomy (NCBI): domain Eukaryota; kingdom Metazoa; phylum Chordata; class Amphibia; order Caudata; family Salamandridae; genus Triturus; species Triturus cristatus. The sequence continues at coordinate 1,059,449,576 of NC_140594.1, read as the reverse complement.
GTGCAGTAATCTAACATACCTAGGCATAGGTAATGACATATGATGTTAGTATATGGTTATGCATACTTAGTTAGGAACGTTGTTATGAAAATATATTTCTAAATTACTGTTTGAAAATGCATTAGATGAAGTAAATGTGAAGTCAAGTTAAGAGCTTCGTGTTAGGACATGTTTGGTTTCAACCTTTGCCCTGAATATTAACAATGGCTTAATGACTACTAATACTGTTGCATTTCATACTTTCAAGATGTACATTCTATATTCTCTACATAAGTCCTTTCCCATGGGGAAGGGAGAACTATGAACAGTGTTACCTACAATGCTGTATGTTGCTACTATGTTTCTCTTTTACAGCAAATGTGGACTTGTAAATCTTTCTGTTCTCATGGCATATATGGGGAACTTTGCTGATGTTGTTATTCTGTAGATGAATTAATGTGCATCATGAGCAGATGATACTCTTTTGATGATGATATGACACCTCATGACTTGGACATTTCCTTAAGAACGTATAAAAGAAGAAACCCGAGAAGAGGAGCATCACACTCAATTGATTTTTTATTTTGATAACACTCAATCTATTTTGCTTACGCATTTTTTTCTTTATGGACTAGTGAAATGCTTTATTGCATTTTACCTATTTTATGCTGACTGATCTTTGAAGATTCAACCTATTTCCTTGGATTTATGTCTTAATGCAACAGTTGGTAGCAGGTGACTGAGAACCTTTCTTGCCGAACCTGAACGTGAACTTTTTTTTTAGTTTATGGAAAATGCCCGTAGAGCCTTTAACTCCTTTTTTCCCAAGATCAGTGTAGGCTATTGATGTTAGATGAGGAATCACCCTTCTCTCTCATGGGTAGCATTCATTTGTACCACTGTAAGCAGAATTGAGCTAATCCTGCACTAATGCTGAGTGCCCCTTTCAAAACTGTTATATTCCTAACTGAAATGCTGAAGAGATTGCTTTTATTGATACATTTTGAGTCTTTAATGCAATATTTGTTTACAACTTTATACTCGAATGAGACTTTCATTTGTGTCTATGTTTGTTCATTGAAACTGTGCATTTTGTGGGTTTTGGTCTAAAGTTGTTGGGGGTGTTTGGGAATTTCTAGAATCACCCCTCCAATTGTCTTAAAAGTATTCGAGTGGGTTTAATATATAGAGAATGATTCGGAATTTAGGAGTTTTGATTTACATGAGCGTTCACTCTAATCATAGGAGAGCCCAGTGTGGTTGGAGTGAATACAAAAACTAGTGAATATTTCTACTGTAAGGGATAAAATACTGTTAACTGCGGCCGTTGCGGGAATCGCCAGCAGCCCGAACCTCCATTACCTGCGGTCGTCGTGGGAATCACCAGCATCCCCCTGCTCTTACATGCCACTGCGGGCGGCAAACGCAGGGACCGCCAAGGGCGGCACATGGGCTAGCTGTGTCACTCAAATAGCTTAAAGCATTACTGCTAGTTTAAACTGTTATTTGTCTTACTGTCTGAAGTCTGAGTAATCATGCAATCCGAGGCGGAATCTCTGCTAAACGCAGATGTATATATACTGGTAGGCTTACACTTTCTGTGCTAATAATGATTGAATATTTGAATGTACTAAATTTACTGCATCATGTTTTCTTGAAAAATACTGAGCACATTAATTCTGTGAAAAATAATGCTTCAGATTTTGTTGATTCTTTACATAATGGTACCATGAAAATCAATTTCAGTTTGAATGTTTATACAATGTTATTGAATAAATATGTGAATACTATGGATGTAGGTAATTTCTACATTTGTATGCAAATACCAGCATCAATTGCTGAAGGTCTAACATATCATAGTTCGCCGTTACTTATGGGGTTTCAGCTAGTTTATTTTATGGTACTAATCAGTTGCAATATTTTTATTCCAATCAAGACCGGGCCTTTTCCGAACTTTTAGTGTGGAAAAGTTTATATTCACATTCTGAAGTTTCAGCTATTGAAACAATGGGTTACATTTTCAGACCAATTCAATAATTTGACATGGCTTATGCACATAGAAATAACCTAACATGTAAATTAGTGAGAGGTGAAAATAATTTTATAAATACGGTAGAAAGTAGATGAAAGAATAAAACTAATTCTGAAGAGGATGAATTTCTCAAAAGGAGTTTTTGTAGCATGAAACAAGAAGGAAATAGAATAGTGGGGAGATTACGTTTATTAACATTGATTGGCAGCAAAAGGGTCAACTTTGTATATATAGAGAAAAGTCAGGTTAGAATAATATAAATGTGGGAATTAATCAGTGTGAGCATACCTTTGAAATGTTCAAAAACTGGGGAGGATATTTGGAAGCAGTAGATCCCATTTTTCCTGGAGTATATTTTATATGTGGGAAAAACGCTTACTACAGATTGCCAAGAAATTGGTGTGGAATTTGGAACCTGAGAATCGTGTTTCCAAAAATGCATCATGGTAAAAGAATAAAATACGGAATTGTGGACATTAATAAGAGGACATGAAGAGGTGCAAGTGCAAATGAAATAATTTGGGATATATTCTGATTTGTAATACCTTCAGAAGGAGTAGTATTAAATGCACAGAAAAATTGAAAGCTGTCTACAATTGTAGACAAATTAACAGTTAGTACATATGGAGGTTTTACTGTAGTAAATGAACAAATGTTAGTGATGAGATCTAAGGTTAGTCAAAATCAACTTGCACTTGATATATAACTCGCAAAGGAAGGCAGAGTCTGTCATTTACTGAAGATACAACATTGTTATGCATACATACCAGACAGAAGCAAATACTTACATACCTATATTAGAAACATTACTGATTTAAGTAGTGACTTAAAAGATATAGAAGCTGATGGCTTGTGTGAAACAATAGGTAAAGGACTATCAAAAGTTAGCAACTGGCCAGGAAGAATAGGTAATTGGGTTTGTAATTTAAATATTGAGACCAATGATAAAAATGTCTTTGTGTGTATTGCTATTGTTTTTATAAATCAAATTTTGTAAATTCTGAAAGAAAAGAAATATAGGAGTAAAAAGGACAGGGGCCAATCTTTGAATGGAAGATGCTCAATGCAGAATCAATGATGAAATAAAAGCTGTAGATTAAAGTAGAAGGAAAAGACTAAGGACAACACATTCAAATCTGTAATGATCTGATGAGATAACGAGAAGGTGATGGCTAGATTGCCATCAGAGGGGCGATTGATGGAGCGTTAATCTTAAAAACATTTAAGCGAGCAAACAAAATGAAAATATGAATTTGGAAATTGCAAGTTGCACACATAAAATAAAAACTTCATGAAAAAGAGAAGAGTATTAGAAGCACTGTAAAATAGTCCTTTAAAATAAAATAAATAAGTATTCATGCAAAATGTATACACTTACATATAATAATGTGGAAAAGAAAACATGGCCTAGTGTCATTGAAGAGTGTTATGGGGAATTAACATGGGATGAAAAATGAAGTGGTATGACTACTAAACAATGAGTTAGGAGCTTGAATTAGGGTATGATATTAAACATGAAATAGATTATGATAATGTTGAAACATTTTTATTATCTTGAAAATAGAAAAACGTGAGTTGTGTAGAATTAATGACATTTGCAATAATCTAACATACCTAGGCATAGGTAATGCAATATGATTATTGTATGTGGATATGAATACTGAATTATGAAAGTTATGATGAATTTATATTTCTAAATTAGTGTTTGGAAATTCATTAGATTAAGTAAATGTGAAGTCAAGTTAAAGGCTTTGTGTTAGGACATGTGCGGTATCAACCTTTGCCCTGAATATTAACAATGGCTTAGTGACTAAGAATAGTGTTGCATTTTATATTTGCAAGATGTACATTCTTTATTCTCTACATAATTCTTTCCTTTGGCAAGGAAGAACTATGAATTATGTTACCTATGGTGCTCTATGTTGCTACTATGCTTCTCTTTGACAGCAAATGTGGACTTGTAAATCTTTCTGTTCTCATGGCATTTATGCGAAACTTTGCTGATGTTGCTATTCTGTAGATGACTTAATGTGTATCATGAGCAGACAATGGCCTTTAGATGGTGGTGTGGCACCACATGACTTGGAAATTCCCTTAAGAACTTATAAAAGAAGAAACCACTGAGGAGGGGCATCACACTCAATTGATTATTCTTTTGATACGCACTCAATTGATTTTTCTTTTGCAAAACACTCAATTCATTTGGCTTAGAACCACGCCCAATTTATTTTCCTTATGCACTTTGTTCTTTACGGACTAATTAAATGCTTTATTGAATCTCACCTATTTCATGCTGACTGATCTTTGAGGATTCAAACTATTTCCTTGGAATTATGCCTTAATGGTATAGTTGAACTTTCTTTTTAGTTTATAGACAATGCCCCTAGAGACTTTAAATACTTTAAATACTTCCTTTCCCGGGTCAGAGTAGGCTATTGATATTAGTTGAGGAATCATTTTACTATGTTATGCGTAGCAGGACTTTGTACCATTGTAAACAGAATTGAGATAATCTTGCAATAATGCTGAGTGCTCTTATTAAAACTGTTATCTTCTAACTGAAATGCTGAAGAGATTGTTTATATTAATGAGTTTTGAGTCTTTAATACAATCATTTTTTTAAACTTTATTCTCGATTGAGACTTTCTTTTGTGTCTATGTTTCTTCATTCAGACTGTGCTTATAGTGGGTTTTGGTTCTAAATTGATGGGGATGTTTGGGAATTTCTAGAATCACCCCACCTATCGTCTCAAAAAGATTCATTGAGAGGGTGTAAAATAAAGAGAATGATTTGGATGTTTGGAGGTTTTGAATTACATGAGCATTCACTCAAATCGTAGGAGGCCCCATTGCAGTTGGAGTGAGTAGAAGAAATAGTGGATTTTATTGCTGTAAGGGATGAAATATGGTGAATTTAGATACAAAATAAAGCAGAAAGAAAACGCTCCAATAGAAGCATTGCATGGCCTTCTCCTTGATTGGCAAAGAAGTGATGTTGAACAAATATAACCTTCCATCAAACTTAAAAACATAACAGGAGCAACTGCAAGCCTGAGGCACAGATCTTGGTTATAGGAAGAAATATAAAACAGTTACATTGATTTATATATTTTTATATTTTCTTTTTATTGAAAGCATATTCCACAAAATAAAAAGGTAAAAAAGAAGGAACAATATACTGCTGCTAAGCTCAGTGGCCTTATACTTGTAATAAACAGCCTACAAGTATATATTTAGCCATTGCATATTATTTTAATGGGATAGTATGGGTAGTAGCTATCTTGATTTTGAAAAAACAAAAATTTTATTTTAATGCACATCATTGGAAAACATTTGATGTGGCAAAATGGAAGAGCTAAAGAATGATGATGGATTAAACCCAGATCAGTTGACTGAGGGGGAGTGCTTGCAATGTTCAACACTCCGTCCATCATCCCCTTTGGTTTTGCTTTGTTCGCCCTAAGTTGGCAGGGTATGCCCAGACGTGGGTCCCTTGCTCACTTTGCCACTGGATTCAAGCTAGCCTGCTGATGATAGCTGATTAGCCAGAAACTGGTCCCAGGATGCTTGTTTCCGGTCCAGGGAAGACATGGCTTGGCAGTTCGGGCTGGACTGTTCCCAGGAGGCACAGGGTCAGACTGATTTGCATATGGCCATGTCTGAACTGGGGTGGTGGAGTGAGCTAAAGAATGATGATGGAGTCAACCCAGATCAGTTGACTGGGGGTGAGTGCTTGCAATGTTCAAAACTCCGTCCATCATCCCCTTTGGTTTTGCAAAATCGAAGAGAGACAATTTCTGATGTGGGACAAAACAGTAACCCAGGTTCTATGCTGGGGTGGGGGAAGCAAGATGCTAATGACAGTTAAACGGACCAGTAAATGAAAAGGGCACACCAAAAACCCTTCAATCTATTTTTCATCTATTTATTTTCTTAATACTTGAGGCTGGTGAGACAGCCATTTCTGTCTCTAGGCCAGATCAAAAATCATGGTGCAATATGCTTTACCACTATGAAATGACAGGGTGTGGCCCTACATAATTTCTTCTGAAACAGGTAACACCAATTGAAATAAGCATTTACAAATGCAATAGGACTGACTGGTAAAATTTGTATAACAGGGTACTTACTGTATATGTTCACTTGCACTTTCTCCTTTATTCCCTTGGACTTTAACATATTCAAAATTATTTATTTTCAAGTTTTGCACCATCCTCCTCAGCTGCCCAAAGGAATTACCATTATTAAGTCAGGTCCAGCAATATGATTGAGTGGGCAGCATCATGCTATGAATTCTCACAATAATTATCAACATAAGGCAATATAGGAGTTTTGAGCTCCATGGATGCCTACATTATGTCAAGAATTAACATAGATGTGCAAAGAACACCTACACTATCACAAGAATGTCCACCATGCTGTCAGAGTCATAACAGTGAATTGATTCATAACATGTTAGGAGTTACCATCATTGCTACAGGTAAACATAATGCCATGTTTGGGCATCATTCTGCAGTGGATACCAATAATAGACCAATAATTATTACAATACAGCTAGAACATCCAATAGGCCACGGGTGTTCACCACAGTACTATGGGTGTGCCCAACATTCCAAGAATGACCATAGTAGGGATGGCAATTTACCCTGCATTGGAAACAGTATTGTACACCTGCCTTGAGTGACCCGACTACTTGTGAATCTGGTAACCCGTCATTTTGTTGGCCCTGCTAACACATTAATCTAGCATGCTCCCTGATGTCTAGGTCTCTACACGGTAAACCCAGGGTCTAAGACCTGTTCTATAAAGTGCATGGGTGCACCATGCATGCTATTTTTATTGACCGGGAGCTGTGTTAGCAGGGTACTGATTGTTGTAGATTTATATAGTCCTGAAAAATACAGTTGGGCTTTTGTGGAGTTCTACGTAGATGCATCGCCCAGGCCTGGAATGAGATTCCATGTGCATGCTGAGTGTGCGTTTGCACAGGTTACGTAGGTACATGCATTATAGCAAGACTGTGATTAGGAAGAGTATGATTGCTGGGACCAGTGGAATCCATTTTGGATTGGCATTGGGTTTGCATGGTACAAGCTGAAGGATGGATACAACATGCTCAAACACTGGATGGGTATTGCTTGTATTACTGGAGCTGGAATGAAGAGAGTCAGACACTAGAGTGAGGGAGATTGGAGACACAACAAAAAAGAAACTCTTTGAGGACCTTTTAGGAATAAATTACTGAGTAATTTTTCCTTAGCACTTCCATTTGCTGGATGGGAGGTGGGGGAGAAAGGTGAGTCAGACAGGCCCGCTCCTGCGAGAGGGAAGGAGAGTGTTTGGAGGAGAGGATACTGTCCAGGAGGAGAAACCCAGACATACTCCTGGCAATAAGAACCAACTTTTATTGGTAGTGAAGCCAGAGCCAACTCAACTCTTCAAGATTCATGAGATATTCCTACATGGTTTGTGACAAACTGCATGAAAAATCTACAAGCCACAACAACAGTCTTCTATACAGCACACAAACAGCGTGATCAAAGAAACTCCTCATCGTTGCCAAAACCGACGACCCCACCGGCAGTCCTGATGCTGCAACTACTGCAGACGTGCACCCATTGACCAGACTTTCTGCTTTGTTCAAACTGATGAACCGGAAGAGGAGAAAAACCATTGCCTTTCACACCATGCCATTGACACACACAGATGCCAATGTTACAATTCTGACGAGTGCACCATACACCACCTAACACAGCTGGGCCTACTGAGTCACAGACCAAGGGGCTGAGAGACTGTATCTTGACCTCATAAAGTTAAGCTTACAGTTAAATAGGTTAACGTTTGCCAGCATGAATTTGCTTAAGATCTGAGAGAACTGACCTAAAAGTTGCAAAACATGGTGGTCTGTTACTGAACTTGCACCTGTGTCTGAGTGTTGCCTATGACCTTTTATCTCTTCTAGATACTATACAGCTCAGGGGCAATATCGGAATTAGGAGAGTGTATTATAGATGATGTAACACTTGGCTAGGGCCCTTAGAAGGGATAATAGCGCCCTGTAATTGAATGTCCATTAATGTGTGTAATATTTTGTTTTTGCTGTAGTATTAAGATACTTCTCTTCTTATCTATGAAAAGCACTGGGCTGTGAAGTCGGAATTATGACAAGGCACTGTAGTCTCAATCGTGTGATTTCGCCAGAGTCGATTAAAACAAACAGTAGCGTGGGGGATACTCTACAACATGAAAAGCCAGGTCTTTAACGCATTTCTGAAGGGGGAGTGAAACTGATACTGGTCAGATGACTTGGCAAATGAGTTGGGACTGGCATACCCAGGCGTAGGACCTCATCCTCACCCTCACCCCTAAAGCACCAATAAGCATTTTCATCAACATGGCAAGCAAGAGAACATTTGGATTCCTTTTGTAAGAGTTTTGACATATGTTTCAGCAGAGAGGGGGTTAACTCAATCATTCTGCACTCGCTGTGCGGCAGAAAGACTGGTGCCTTTGTGTGAGAGATGCAGTGCAGTGCTTGGATGAGCAAACCCCACACCCCATACTGTTTTTCACTTTTGCACTGATGGGCTGGTGGACTTTCAACCACCCCTGGGAGAGGCACATAGGTTGTGAAAACGATAAAAAAAACTCATGCTGCTGAGCTAGGAGGGGATGAAAGCTCACCAGGCTGCCAGGGAAAAAAGTGAGAAAAGGAATTTGGAGTGGTGCTGGACGATCTTGACATCAGTCCCTTTGCCTGGGCTCTAGGAACTCTTTCTGTCTCAAGGGTAGGCAGTATGGGAAGTCCACGCCTTTCTGCCAGGCCATATGTTAAAACTATGAGCAAACAAAACACAGTTTCCTCTCACTTGCCTTGGTGAATGGCTGCACTATTTGGGTTCTGGGTTAGCTGTCAACCAGGGAACTCCACTAAATCAGGGTGTTGTGGCTTGATTGGATTCTAACATGTTTTCATGCCCAGAATGTCCTATGAATGTGAATGTCAAAGTATGGGAAAAAGGCTAGTTTCCCAATATTTATGTGACAGAAAACTCAAACACTTCCAGCCAATGCCCAAAGCCTTCCACTGTTCTCCTGATTTAAATATTGTCTACCCAGTGTGGCTGAATCTTACACATGTCATTGCAACAGACTAAAACTATAACTATGTGAAGACCTCAATCAATCAATCAAATTCAGTTTTATTTGGTTTTTAAAGTAGAATCATAAAAGCATTCTAAAAAACTGTTAGCACATTAAGAAAATCATATAGTCGATTCCATTAGATAGCACAAACACACGAATGGAAGAAGATTAAGAAAAAAAGTCATAACTAGGTTATCATAATATTTTATTACAGAATACAAAGGATACATTACAATTCAAAACAACATAGGAGTCTTGGAGGAGTATAATGAGGATTACTAAAATAATTTACAAATATTAAAAAATAAACAGTTATTTAAAACACTTTTGTACGTTAGGGCCTCAAGGTGTGAGTTATCTTTTCTTCTTTTAATCACCATTTGTATGAAGACAACTACTGCATTGCAAACTTTTCCGTTTTCCAAGCTACGGATATAATTAAAAGCAGATTAATAAAAATACAATTTACTGTCAATAAATAAAGATCATAAAACACGCTTCCTGTGAAGACCTCATAGACACTACATTGACTTCACACAGTCCACGTTTTGACTGGTTCCATTTTTATCAGGAGAATTGTGGGAAAACCTGGTGGCAGGCGTGTAATAGACCCTTACAGATTCCAGAATGTTCCCCTCACAGAAATGTGAGGATAATGCGTGATTTTACCCAAAGTTTGATATTTGTAGGCTTTCTGGATAAAAATAAAGAGTGGGATCCATGCAAGTTAATTAACACTGGATGACCCTGGGTATCTAGTTTTCAGAAATATCTAGGCTTGGTGGAGTTCCCTGGGCTGCATCAGAGCCTGGGCCCAAACTCCTACATCTTACATTCTACCCACATTGTCAAAATGGGTCATTCTCCTTAGCAAACAATTGATGTCTCTATGTTACATTTTGTGGTCTATCATGTTGCTGGAGATATGCCCACCCATATAAGTGAGGTACTGTTTTTATTGGGAGAAGTGTAGGAAAAAAGAATAGTATAACATTTGCTAATATTATAGCTGAATTTTTGGCTTCCAAATGTAAGCCAGTGTGCAAGAAAGAACACATTTTACAAATCTTAAAGACATATCATGGATAACGCATCATTTAAGAGTTGTATAGATGACCAGTATTCCTAAACTCAGTATCTTCCCAGCCAAAGTCATCGAGAAAGTCATCAATGCCCAAATCTCCGAGTTCACATCCTGGACCTCTCCCAGTCAGGCTTCAGAAGCAACCACAGCACCGAGACCACTGTCCTCACTGTTACAGACAACATCCGCACCCTCCTTGACTGAGGTGAAACTTTTGCCCTCATCCTCCTGGACCTCTCAGCCACCTTCAACACCATCTCCCACCACACTCTCTGTGCACGACTACACAACGCTGGCATCCGCAACAATGCCCTAGAATGGATCTGCTCATTCCTCACTGGCCGAACACAGAGAGTCAGACTTCCACTGTTTAATTCAGAACCCACAGAGATCAACTGCAGAAGATCCTCCTTTAACTTCCACAACAGGATTAAGTCAGTCACCACCTGGATGAAGTATAGTTGCCTCAAGTTTAACTCAGACAAGACCAAAGTCCTCATCCTGGGCTCCACTCCCTCCACCTGGGATGACTCCTGGTGGCCCTCAGCACTCGGATCCCCCTACACCCACGGTCCATACACGTAATCTCAGCATTGTCCTGGACTCCGCACTCTCAATGAACAGCCAAAATCAATGCTGTTTCTTCCTCCTCCTTCCACATGCTCCGCCTGCTTCATAAGATCTGCAAGTGGATCCCCACCGAATCTTGGAAAACGGTCACTCATGCACTTGTCAGCAGCAGGCTCGACTACGGCAATGCACTCTATGCCGGCACCACCCAGAAACCCCTAAAGAAACTGCAGAATATCCAGAATGCCTCCACCAGACTCCTCCAGAACATCCCATGATGCAGCCACATCACTGGCCATCTGAGAGACCTTCACTGGCTACCTATCAACAAAAGAATTACCTTCAAGCTCCTCATGCATGCCAACAAAGCCCTCCACCCAGCCTGGCCTGCATACCTCAACCACTACCTCGCCTTATACACTCCCACCAGAAATCTCCTCTCCGCCCAACGGGCTCTATGCCACTATGCCACAGATCCTCAAGGCCTTGACTTGAGGAATACCCTTCTCCAACCTTACTGTGAAGACCTGGAACTCCCTGCCTCTGCACCTCAAGCAATTACCATTGCTGCTTCAATTCAGGGAGGACCTCAAGACCTGGCACTTCGACTGAACGCAGATCCACCTCCCCAACTCAGCGCCTTCAGACCCTTATGGCTAAATAGTTGTGCTTTGTAAGGAACCTGATTGATTGATTTAAAAATGTGTATTTTTCCTGGATACCCCTTTCTTCATTCACTAGTTTTTTTTCCATATGAGTTGATGCATTGTCCATAGACAATGAAAAACCTTTATGAGCTGCAGCTCAATTATTGGCTCTGGGAATCACACATTTTGGACAATGAACAAACACTATTATATCTCTGTGACCAGAATGAGGCAAACAATTACAGATGAAATGTTATCACCAATTTCTATTTCTTCATACTTATTTTGATTTTTTTCTATTTCGATTATTCATTTGTATGGGGAAAGCATAATCGAGCTACATCAATTATTGCTTGCTGAATTTCAAATGTTGCTACGTTTAAGATTTACACATGTGTCTCTACTACAAACTGCAAGTAGGTGAAAACCACAAAAAATCAAAAAACTTGGCTGCCAGTTCGAAAGGTGTTGAAAAAAATGATTTTTTTTACCATAATGTCCCTCCTGGAAGCTGGGAAAAGCAGGATATTGGCTCAGGAAACAATTTGTTAATACCATTTTAGAGAAACTCTATACACTTTCTTGCACTTTTTCTCTTTTTTTCAAAAATATTACTGTATTTTGAATATTTTCTCGGTGCACTCAAGGGGAATCGATAAACCTTGGGTACCCCTAAAATCACCAACATGTGGAAAAAAGGATGGCAATTTGACCTGTAGACCTTTTGTGGGAAAAACCGTTAAGAAGACTTAAGAGGAAACTGCCCCAAATACCAAACAGGTCTCAGCACTTTGAGAGGGTAAACATCAGGATTTAAGGGCTTAAGACCGTTCAGTTGTTCTCCTCAAACTATTTCCTTAAAGACCTTCTAGATAGTTTTCAGGGATTGGAACAAAATACCTAAGCTCCTTCTAAAATGTAGGTCGTTAAGAGTGGTTGATATATATCCCCAACTTCTAATTAGTCCCACCATCAAACATTTGCTGGTATTCCTACCAATCCAGCCAAAGCAATTATTAGCTTGTTACTCCTTTTGCCTGTCCTTCAAGAAATGAATCATGGTGCCTTATCTTCCCTAGCCTCACATCTGTTACAGCTATAATTGTGTTCAGGGTCAAGCCTCTAGCTTTATTCTCACCTTCAACCACAAAATGAAAAATAAAGACAAAAGAGATTATTAGCTCAATCATGGTCTTGCAACAATTAGCCTGCTGCATTCTTCTGGGCATTGACAGTTTAAGTGAACCATATGATCATAATATGGTCTCTCATCCAAGTCCTGATTCAATTGATGTGGCTGTGGAAATAGTGGTCATGTTTTTAGTGCCTCAAAAATAACAACTTTTTCCACAATTCTTTAAAGTACAAGTGATTCAGCTAAATCATTCAAATTAAGCGATCCACATGGCATGTTTGTAATACACAAATCCCGATGACTGGAAGCAGGCAGAGGTCAAGCCTCTCCTAAAGAAACCCTTGGCTGACCTGACGGACCTGAAAAACTACATGCAATCTCTCTCCTTCCCTATGCAGCCGAAGTCACAGAAAAATTCGTCAACGCCCAGCTGACCACCTTGATTGAAAAGAACGCCATCCTCGACTCTTCCCAGTCTGGATTCCGCAGTAACCACAGCACCGAGACCGCCCGCCTTGCCGCTCCTGATTACATCCAGGTGCACACAGCGGCCCTCATCCTGCTAGACCTCTCCACAGCCTTCAGCACCATCTCACACCGCACTCTTGCAGCCAGACTCCACAACGCTGTCATACGGGGGACTGCCCTCGACTGGATACGCTCCTTTCTCGCCGACAGAACCCAAAGGATCAGATTCCCACGCTTCCTCTCCGAACCCACAGAGGTCAACTGCAGAGTACCCCAAAGATCATCGCTCAGCCCCACGCTCTTCAACATCTACATGGCCCCCCCTCTCCGCCATCGCAGACAGCACGAGATCAGCATAGTATCCTACACCAATGACACCCAGCTCATCCTCTCCCTCATGGCAAATCCAGAAGACACCAGACCCAGCTTCCAGGAAGGAATGAAAGACGTGGCAGCCTGGATGAGCAACAGCTGCCTAAAGCTCAACTTGGAGAAGACAGAGGTCCTCGTCCTTGGACCCTCCCCCACCTCTTGGGACAACACCTGGTGGCCCTCCAACCTCAGAAACCCACCCACCCCAATGGACCATGCCTGGAATCTCAGCATCACTCTAGACTCCTCCCTCACCATGACTCACTAGATCAGCGCCGTCGCCTCCACCTGCTTCAACTCCTTCCGCATCCTCCGCAAGACCTTCAGGGAGATACCACTGAACCCAGAAAGACTGTCACCCACGCACTCATTACCAGCAGACTGGACTACGGTAACACCCTCTACCCTGGAATCAACAAAACCCTGCTGCACAAACTCCAGACCATCCAGAACACCGCAGCCAGACTCGTCCTTGGTACCCCACGACATGAGGACATAACCCAAAACCTATGAGACCTCCACTGGCTCCCCGTCGAGAAGAGAGTAACCTTCAAGATACTCACCCACACCCGTAAATCTCTCCACAACATCGGACCCAAATACCTCAACGAAAGAGACTCTTTCCACGTACCCAAAAGAAACCTCCACTCCGCCGAGCTCGCGCTTTCAGATATCCTGCACATCCGCAGAACCAGAACAGGTGGAAGAGCCTTTGCCTACGTTGCAGTCAAGACCTGGGACGAGCTCCCAGTGAACATCAGATGCGCCCCTACCTTGCACACTTTCAGGAAAAACCTCAAGACCTGGCTTTTCACCTGACCAGGAGTTGCAGCCCTCCTCCCCCAAGCGCCTTGAGTAGCGCACTTAAAAGCCCCTGATTGATTGATTGATTGATTGACTCTACAACTTAAGGTGAAATTTTGACAACCACCATTGGTAATAATATTTTGCTAAATTAAATATTTTGGATAGAATGCAGCCTGCTCCTTCACTACAGGCATCTTCTGTCTTCTCATTGTGGTTAACATTTGCCATGACCAGGTAGGTGATTTAACTGCTTAACTGCCGTTCGAATTCCGCCGCGGTGCGGCGGTTTTAATCAGTGGGCGGGGCCACGTCGGCCAACGGACTTGCGCAGCACTACGGAGGTAGTGCTTGCAACGGCCGTTGGCCAATGGGAGCACTTAAGGGGTTATGGGTCATGACTATTTGCTCATTCATTTTTGGTCGATATCGACCTCAGTTTTAATCCTTCAAAACTAGAAAAGAGTGAAAATACAGAGATCAAGATCAGAATTAATATTTAAAGGATTGTTGTAAAAGAAGGTTTTTACATTTTTTTTTTCAACAGAGCAGGAGAGATTTCTAAGGACACTTCCTGACACGAGGTAGAATTGCCCACACTTCCTGACACGAGGTAGAATTGCCCACACTTCCTGAGAAGGGTTAAGGTTCTTAAGTGCATGCTATTTCATTCAACGAAAGTCAGAAATATGAAACAGTGATAGGCATCCTGAGTATTATGCAAGTCAGTTAGTTTGAAATTTCAAAGTGAAGACCTTTAAATGCATGCCACTTTATTTGCACCCTTTGCTTAGATGGAAAGCAACTGAAGAGACATATGAAGTGGTGGAATACAGTCAAGGTGTTTATCCTGTGAGAGCAGACCTGCTGTACCATGCAGGGCATTCTTTAAAGGGACACTGTGTGCCTTAGGTATGTCAATAAACAATTGATTGAAATAACCATGTCTCGATAATACAAGGAATTGTACCACTACTTCGTCTGAACATGTTCCTCTAATTACTTGCAGGCTGGCATAAGACATCAGACCCTCCCATTTGCACATGTGATGCGTTCTCCGCATTAGACACTTTACATATTGTTTTAATTTGTCCTAAATGGACCTATCTGTGACATAAATATATTCGCCCATTACTCCTGCCTTTGAATTTTAAGCAAGCAAGAACAGCTCTTTTATATTTGCAATTTTTTAGACAATTTTACTGTTTGCTGGTTTTATCTAGATTTTTAACAGGAGTGTATTATGCTTACGCATGACACTGTATTTTTATTGAATTTTATATTATGGACTTGAAATGTATTGATGTATTGATGTTTGATTGTACTTTTATGATTGCTGATGCTAATCGAAATAAAGTAAATACTGCCTGACTGTATCACTACTTTAAAGTCGAATTCAGGGTGTATGATTTTATCTCTGACGTTCATAGTGGGCATTTCAAGGCCTACTGCTAACGTGAGGATGGAGATTAAGTTTAGTGAGAGTGAAAACTATAGATTTTGCCCAGCTAAAACTGATGACTAGCAGTCCAAACCATTAAGTGAGGTGAGCTATAACTGGTCTAGTACAGTAGTCTAAAACCTTGTCTTGAGAGGATTGAGTTTTAAATACCGATTATACATCTATGCCTGAATGACATAAGAAGCCAGTGTAAGGTGAATGAAATTGTCAGTGAATGAAAATTTCAGGTATGCCTAAGAATTATCATCATATAAATTGTATGACAAGTTGGGCCTTTTGAGCAGATATCCTAGTGGTCCAACATGAAGATTGAACAGCAACATTGGAATCTTCGGGGACACAATGTGTGGGAATGGGTGAGATTGCACGTCATCTATTTTTACTTGTTGACAGTGTCTGCCTGGACAGGTGTTTCCAACAAGTAGCAAACCTGACTGATGTGTTGATGTGATCACTGCTGACAATCCTGGACGTGATGGTCACTTTACATCACCAGTATTAGTAGCTCAGGATGATTTTCATTGAACATACATAGCTATTATTACAGAAAGGTGAAGACCCTTGGTTCAGGAAGTGACCAAGTCAGGAGGGCAGGCAGTGCCATTCAGCGTATCAAACACAACTGACCAACCTAGATGGATGAGCGTAGTGGGAAGTCACCGTTATTGAGGAGTCAAAAAACATCATTGTGTTTTTTTGCGAAAAATGTGCAAGAAGTTTTATATTTTTTTTCCTAAAAAAATTGAAAGTGTATATTTCTTTTTCTAAAACCACTATTTAAAGTAGAGTCGTCTCTCTACTGAAACCTGCTTTAAAATCACATTGTAAGTTATCAAATTAAGAATTTTGGGGGATGAAATGCGAAACTGTCAGATAACACACCTTTGTAATATTTTTGCTGTGAAAAGCAAGGGAGGAATCTACCGATGTGAGATTGACACCATGTGGGGTGATTACGATTTTGGCCGGATGTAACCAACGTGGAAACAGGACCGACCTCAGGTTGCCGGTCCCAACCACCTAATCCGGATGCGATCAAACACTGTTCGATTGAATACTCTCATTCCCCTATGGGAACTCATGTTATGGCAATAAACTGGCCTTAACACAAGCTCCCATGGAGGAATAGTAGTCTGTGTTCATCCGTGCACTTTGTGGCAGGCACCTCAGGGTGCCTACCACATGGTGCAGGGATAAACATGGGGACACCATGGTTGCCCCCTCGGCCCTCAACCGGAGGCCGCAGAGGCAAGGGGTCCCTGCTAGGACCCCCCAAACTCACTCTACGGCAGGCTTTCCATAACAAAAAGCCCAACATGGAAAGCCTGCCGAAGACCAGAGTTTTGTAATGCCAAGGGCGGAAAGGTTTTCCTTTGGGATTACGGCCCGGCCTCCGACTGGCCGACGGGCTCCTTGAGCCCATCAGAAGCTAGCCGTAATGACCGGCCAGTTTAATTTCCAACCACCAGCATTGTAATGTGGCGGTCGGAAACTAACCTGAGATGGGGCCCGTAATCGGTGGGACCCTTTCCAGACCACATCATAATAAGGCCCTAAGAGCCAGATGTAGATAATCCATAAATACCGATTTCTTAATACCGAATTTTACCGATTCGGTATTAAGAAATCGGTATTTCTTATGTAGCTAATGAATCGGTAAACAATACAGATTCCTTAATATTCCTTATTACCGAATCGGTAATACCGATTTGGTAATAAGGAATACCTAGCCATTCATTCCTATGGGCTTGGAGGCCCATAGGAATGAATGTAAAGACTTAGAGATTCGGTATTACCGAATCGGTAATACCGAGAGGTATTTCAAGGGTGCCAGGGTGTCCAAAGGACACCCTGATGCACCCCTGAAATGTGCCTGTGTGCACATGTGGCGCACATACATGCCCTAAGGGCATGTATGTGTGCCACATGGCACTTAAAAAAAAATTCAAAGGTGAATATTTAAAGGAATTTGTTAATTACCACCAACTTGAAGTTGGTGGTAATTAACAAATTATTAAAGCACATCAGTGCTCTTTAACGTGCTTTCTACATTGCATTTACCGATTCGGAAAATGCAGATTCGGTAAATGCAGATTCGGTAAATACAGATTCGGTATTTACCAAATCATCACCTACATTAGGAATGGCTAAATACCGGTCGGTAACCCTGAAATTTACCGAATTTCGGGGTTACCGACCGGTATTTAGCCACCTACATCTGGCCCAAAGTCTCTTCCCATGTCTCTTGGCTTGGGTGGGTGTCATAAAAGTAGATGGAAGGCCTCCAGGTAGCTGTAGTTGTAATTACATTTGGTTGGATTACATCCTCAAGCACTCTTCATTCACCAGCGAATTTTCTGCCCAGTGAGTATAGAGCAAGGTCAATGTTCGGTAAGGTCGGTCAAAGATAGTCCATCAACTTAACTTTGTACACGAAAAAATGTGCAAAAGTCACTTTGAGGATCTTTGCTTTTAAGAAGTTGTCTGCCTACCAGCTGCAAATATTTTTAGGGCTCTTTTAAACAGAGCAATCTGACATCTGAAGTGGGTTGATTTGGCTTGAAAGATATATATGTTTTTTCAAATTCACAGAAAACATACTTCTATCATGCTTGTCATTTCCCTACACTACAGCATTATACATTCCTTGAAGTTCAAAAGTTGAGAACAAGTGTAAATGTCCAAATAAGAAAATTTACCCTATTAATTTTTCCCTTTTGAATTGGGATCATTTTACGTTCTGCGCCTGAACACGTATGTGTGTCATGGCAGTAACATCACAGCAATTATGACTGTCATATATAAATCACTGGCTTCACGTTCACAGTTGAACATGGTGGATGTCCCCGGTTTCAAGCCACCAAATTGCATTCTCCATATAATGTGATCCCTTGGCGGCTGTCGTGTCCTTAATTATAGTTTCCACTTTCAGTGAACACTCACAGAGGAATAACATATAAATGCCCTCAGGGCAGCTCGAATCTGTCAATGGACACTTATGCTGTAAGCATCTTCTTCTCTGAAATGTTTTTAAGTGTTTTCTATTCTTTTTTTAATAATAGCTACATTTTCCCTGTGGGAACAGGAAACATCCAGGGAATACATGAATCAGCAGGGCACATCTCTGAAACTCTAAATGTGCCCTGAATACTATTAAACTACCTGAGAGCGGTGGGGTGGAAATTGCAGATATATAACATTACCACACAAAGAAAAAAAAGGAATGTAAAGCCCTTAATATTTATCTATATTTAAAAAAAAAAATGTTTAGCAATGGACTTCAGTAAGTGGTTTAAAACAGACAGAAAACTAACAATTCGTGGTGGAGGAGGGGTGAGAGCTCAGGTAGGCAATCATAACTAATAAATACACAACAGGGACAAGACAGGAATGTCCTTGGGGAGGCTGCTGAAGTCTGTTGATGTATGATACATCTAGTTTGCAGAGTTGAAGAATGAACAATATGGAGAATACTATTATGCCCCGAATATTTGTCACTATTTGAATTTTATCTGATAGTGTTTCTTTTTGTCTGTACAAACATCCCATTTCTTTTCTTCTGCAAATGGAGAAGAGGGCACGGTGGCTTCTGCAATGAAATGTCCCTTTAATCTCTATATTCAGTCTAAGCTATTAGCTGTGAAATATGCATACAACCTGCTAAACAAAAACATAGATAGACTCGTATTTTCCCACTGCCCCTTTTTAAATCGTGCTAAAATGTTTTTGTCGGTTTTTAACCCTTTCGCTGCAGCGGGAATTCCGCCGCAGCGCTGGGGGGTGTGGGGGGGCAGCGCGGTGCTCATGACGGAACCGCTCCTTCATGAGCCGCGGTTGAGCTGTGCTCATGACGGAGTGGTTCCGTCATGACTCCGCCCACTGCGCTAATCGCCCGCGCAGGCGGGGAATTAGCGCCGCGTGGGCGGCGAGGCCGCCAACGGCCGCAGCATGACGGAACCACTCCGTCATGAGCACATGGCGACCGTGGCTCATGACGGAGCGGTTCCGTAATGAGTGGGGAAGGGGTTAATAGGAAAATGTATCTGTTAATGTACTTAAATAAATCTTTGCAATCATTTTAAAAATTGGAATACGTAAGTTGCACAATTTTCTGACTAGCCCCTGAATACTGATTGTAATATTCTACATTTTTAATACATTTTGCATGGTTTGTTTTATATTTGTGGATGATATATGCCACGTTTATGTATATGATCTTTGTCTCTTTTATGGATTTGAACATAAATCTGAAAAAGATTTTGATTGATATACTTGCATGCTAAAATATTGCTATATTCAACAATAGTAAACAACCTAACCAAATCTCTACCCATGCGTATACCGACATTTTGGAATTGAGAATTAATCATAAACTGAAACCTCCAAGAATAAATCATGATCTGATTTTCATGCTGTATTTATACTTCACATACAGAATTATAGGTGGGTAAAAGTGAATCACAGGAATGTTTGTTAATGAGGGGTTCTGAGTGACAACAAATAGAGAAAGAAAGTGATGCTTGAATTGTCTTTGACTTCTATTAGAATTGGGGGTCTCTAGTTGGCAGAGGTAGGTACTTTTGACCAAATAGGGGCCCTTGTGTCTAGTCAGGGTAAGAAGGTACACTCCTAAAATAACCCCTGCTCACCCCCTTGGTAGCTTGGCATGAGCAGACAGACTTATCTCAGAGGCAGTGTGTAAAGCAATTGTGAACACATACAGTAACCCAGTGACAACACTACAGTTGTATATTAAAAATAAGTATCTTTACATAGACTTATCATAAGACCACAAACGACAAAAATCCACAATACTGAACTTTAAAAATGGTAGCATGTAAAATGGTAGATGTAAAATGTGACACTTTGAGTTCAATGTACCTTTGGATGCGTAACGCTATACAACGAGAGTGTTGCAGGGAAGGTGATGTGTTGGTTCCTTACACGCAAGAACGGTGATGCGTCGGGTCCCTACTGATGCGTAGGGGATGCGTCGGTTCTTCTCTGCTAGGGGAGGTGATGCGTCGGTTTCTTACTGCACTTCCGTGGCGATGCGGCTCGCAACGCCGTGATGCGATGAAGATCTGGTACAATGCGACAAAGATGGCGTCTTCTTCTTGATGAGACACGATGCGTGCATGCCCGACGGCCGTGCGGCGAATTCTTCTGAGCCGCGACAGTCCCTGTGACATGCTTCCCGGTGATGCAGCGGCATCTGATGCAACATCGATCCTCTTCTGCAGCGATGCGAGGCACTTCGGCAATAATGCGACAACTGCAGTGGCGACACGCTTTTTCCAGCGATGCGATGACAGCGGCTGCGGCTGAGACATGCTTCTCCAATGATGCGGCGGCATCTGGTGCGACGTCGAGCCTCTTCTCCGGCGATGCAAGGCGCTTTCGCATTGAGAAGCGACAACGACAGTTCGGCGACACGCTTCTTTTTCGCGCGTCGCGCTTCCAGCTCCTTGCGACACGCAGTCCCTCAGAAATCCCAACACAACTGCAGGCACTTCCAAAGAACTCTTAGGGAGCTGGTGGGTGAAGTCTGTTGTCCCTGAGTCTTCAGCAGGAGGCAAGCTCTTTCTCAAGCCCTTGGAGATCCTTCACAAGTTGATGAAAGTGCACACAAAGTTCCTCTCTCCTTTCTTTGGCAGTCAGGCAACCACTGCAGGCCCTCAAGCTTCCTCTCCTCAGTCTCTCTGGTTCCTCTCCTCTTATACACAGTTTCACTTTGTTCTCTGAAGGCAGAGAGGCCTTTTCCTAGTCCAAACCAGTTCTGATCAGTCCTGGAGCACTTTGTTGACAAGACTCCTTCTTTCCTTTCACAGTGTAGGCCAGGGACATCAGACACACCACAGGAGGTGTAGCCAGCATTGTGGTGGGAAGGCACAGCCCTATTCAGGTCCCAGGTGCAACTCCTCCCACCCATCTACATGCAGATCTCTCTATTCAGCCTTGTGCTGACTCAACCTGTCTCCTGGAATCCCCAAGCCCCTGTCACTCAAACTCCAGACAAGGAATACACAACCTAGCAGAGGCAGGCTTGGATGGTTTGACAAGAAGGTACCTACTTTCTAAAAGTTGTATTTTCAAACACAGAATGTTAAAACCAACTTCACTAAAAGATGCATTTTATCATTCTGAGTTCAGGCATACTAAACTCGGATTTCTACCGAGTTCCCTGAGTCAGTTAGGATTATAAGATGTAATAATCAAACTGCTAATTCTGGTCTCTGGGGAACAGGTAGCCTTGCAATAGTGAAAAACACAAATGGCTGTAATTTACTATTAGGATATGCCATACACATCAGGGCATGTCCTACCTTATACTTACAATGCACCCTGCCCTTGGGCCCACCATAGGGGTTTCTGATATGAAGAAAAGGGAAGGTTTAGGGACTGGCAAGTGGGTGCACTTGCCCAGTCAACATGGCAGTACCAGACTGCACACAGGCTCTGCAATGGCAGACCTGAGACACACTTTTCAAGGCTGCTTCTGTGGGTAGCAAAACCAGTGCTGCAAGCCCACCAGCAGCATTTGGTTTACAAGCCCTGGGCACACTCAGTGCACTGTACTAGGGTCTGACAAGTAAACCAAACCAGCCAATCATGGAATCACTAATCCATACATCAATTTACCATAGGGAGCACTTGCACTGTGACACTGGACAGCAGTGGCACAGTGCCCAAAGCATCTATAACCAGCAAAAACACATGAAGCAACAGCAAAAAATGGAAGGGTGACCCACGCCAAGGTGCCAGGTCTAACACGTGTCCCCTCTAGCTGAAATGTGGGGAGAACTACCCTACCTCCTGGGAGTTCTCATCACTAAGGTGGAAAAATCTGGACAGACCATCAGCATTGGCGTGTTCTGTACCAGAGCGGTGTTCCACCGTGAAATCCATCCCCTGTAGGGAAATGGACCACCTCAACAGCTTTGGATTCTCACCCCTCATCAGCATCAACCATCTGAGGGGCCTGTAGTCTGTCTGAACCCAGAAGTGAGTCCCAAACAGGTATGGTCTCAGCTTCTTCAGTGCCCAGACCACAGCAAATGCCTCACTCTCAATCACACTCCACCTCTGTTTCCGTGGCAGTAAACTTCTACTGATGAAGGCTACGGGTTGATCTAGGCCCTCCTCGTTTATCTGTGACAAAACAGCCCCCACACCATGCTCTGAAGCATCTATCTGAACGATAAATTCTCTGGAGAAGTTGAGTGCCAGGAGCACGGGCGCCGTGCACATAGCAGTTTTCAGGGCCTCAAAAGGTTTCTGACAGGTGTCAGTCCAAATCACTTTCTTGTGCTGCTTCCTGGAAGTGAGCTCTGTCAAGGGTGCAACAATGATGCCATACCCCTTGACAAACCTCCTGTAATACCCAGTGAGTCCTAAAAAGGCACTCACCTCTGTCTGAGTTTTGGGGGGCTCCCAAGCCAGGATGGCTTCAAACTTGGGCTGTAGGGGCACCACCTGGCCACTCCCAACCTGGTGTCCCAAGTACACCAAGTAAACCTACCCGATCTGGCACTTACTTGCCTTGATCGTGAGGCCTGCCCTCCGCAGCACCATCAACACTTCCCAGAGGTCGTGCAGATGTTCTTCCCAACTGGCGCTGAACACTGCAATGTCATCCAGGTAGGCAGCACTGAACTCTTCCAGTCCAGCCAACACCTGGTTGACCAACCTATGAAAGGTGGCAGGGGCATTCTTCATCCCAAAGGGCATCACCCGGAACTGGTAGTGCCCATCTGGGGTGGAGAATACGTAACTCTCTCTTGCCCCATCGGTCAAGGCGATCTGCCAGTACCCAGACGTTAGATCAAACGTGCTGAGGTATCGGGCAACCCCTAACCGATCTAGGAGCTCATCAGCTCTGGGGATGGGGTGCGCGTCAGTCCTCGTGACTGAATTGAGCTCATCAGCTCTGGGGATGGGGTGCGCGTCAGTCCTCGTGACTGAATTGAGCCCTCGATAGTCCACACAGAACCGGAGTTCTGGCGTGGCAATTGGTGCAGCAGCCTTTGGGACCAAGACCACAGGGCTGGCCCAAGGACTGTTAGAGGGCTCAATCACCCCTAACGCAAGCATCTTGGAGACCTCCTCCTTGATGCAAGCTCTCACCCTGTCAGTCACCCAGTAAGTTTTGTGCTTCACACGCGGGCTGTCTCCAGTGTCCACATCATGGAAGCACCAATCAGTGACACTGGGAATCAGGTAGAAGAGATCAGAAAACTGTCCTAGCACCTGGTGACAGTCATTCTATTGCTCAGGGGTCAGGGTGGAAGAGAGGTTTACACCATCCACTGACCCATCTCGCTCTATCGCCGACAGTAGGTCAGGAAGAGGCTCAGTCTCCTCCTCCATTTCATCATCTGTTGTTAACAGCATGCCCACTTCGGACCTCTCCAAGTGGTGCTTCAGGCGAATGACATGCAGGACCCGCAAGGGTTCCTGGGAGACCGCAAGTCCAACAAGTAGGTAACAGGACTTTTGCGCTCCACCACCTTAAATGGTCCGGTCCACTTATCCTGAAGGGCACAAGGCTCCATTGGGGCTATGACCCACACTTTCTGACCAGGCTGAAGCTCTACCAGAGTGGCATTCTGGTCGTACCACCGCTTCATCTCCTCCTGGCTGGCTTCCAGATTTGCCTCAGCGAGTTGCCTGAAACGCCTCGTCTGGTTCCTGAAGGCCAGCATGTAGCTATATACATCCTGGGGAGGTTTCCTGGGAGATTGCTCCTAGCCTTCCTTGACCAGGCTCAGAGGTCCTCTCACTGGGTGACCATAGAGAAGCTAAAAGGGACTGAACCCTAGAGATTTCTGTGGCACCTCACGGTATGCAAACAGCAGGCATGGTAAGAGGACATCCCACTTACGCCTCATAGGTTCCTCAAGACCCATAATCATGCCTTTTAGGGTTCGGTTGAATCTTTCTACCTCTCTAGGGAATCCCACTTGGGAGCAAATTCCCATCAGTGCCCGTCCCACCACGGGGGCCGTCACAGTCCTCAGATGGTATGGCTTCCGGGTACCGGGTGGCACGGTCCACCAAGACCAGGATGAACCTGTTGCCCATGGCTGTCTTGGGCTCCAGTGGCCCCACAATGTCAATACCCACCCGTTCAAAGGGGGTGCTGACCACAGGGAATGGCTGGAGAGGAGCCTTCTGCTTCCTCCCACTCTTTCCACTTGCCTGGCAAGTCTGACATGTCCTGCAATGAGTGTCTGAACTCTTGCGCATTTGGGGCCAATAAAAGTGGGTGACAAGCCTCTCAAAGGTCTTGTCCTGCCCCAAATGTCCTGCTAACGGCACATCATGAGCCAGCCCCAGTAGGAAGGCTCTGAAGCGCTGGGGTACCACCAGCACACGGGCTGACCCAGGCTCAGCAACCTTAGGCTCACTATACAGAGACCATTTTCCCAGTAGATCCAATGTGTGGCAGAGGACAGCAGTGGCACAGTGCCCAAAGCATATATAACCAGCAAAAACACATGAGGCAACAGCAGAAAATGGAAGGGAGACCCACGCCAAGGTGCCACGTCTAACAACTTCACTCAGATCTTCCCAATGAAAAAGTATTCGGTCATTAATTTTTTATGTATCTATATTTTTACGTTATGTAATGCCCTCAAAATCAGCAGCTCCTGCTTTCAACTACTTAGCAGTAGCAGCAAATTAAGGGGAGCCACAAATCATCTCCCTGTCTCAAGAGTAAAGAAAAACACCTGGCCTCCTGCCACCCACCCCAACCATCATCTACATTTACCCCATCCCACATAAATTGAAAACAAAAATACTTTGTGGTTTGCCATTCATCCACATGACCCTATACAATTGACCCCACATATTTTTTCTAAACCCTGATATCCTGTCATTCACCGCAACTCCCTCTCTTATATCAATTTCCACCACCACCCCATACCAAATAAAAAAAACTAGTGTCATGTCATCCACCATTAACACTTCCACCACGCGTTACCCAAATACAGAAACAAGCTATATGACCGCCTGCTGATCACCCCCACCACACTCTGTCCCATCCCTTCTTCTTGCCGCTGGAGCCATGCTCTCTGCATCAAAAGCAAAGTGTTGGATGGAATGATTGCATTAATCTTAGCCACTGGCAATCACTCGGGCTGCATCTCAATCCAGTGTTTTTCACCCACCATGCCATCTCAGTTTGGACCCACCAATTTGCAAATCAGTCTTGACCCTACTCCACTGGAAACAGTTTAGCCCAAACCGCTAGGCCAGGTCCTACCTGGACCAGAACACAAGCAACCCGGGACTGGTTTCACTCTTATAGGAGCTCATCAGCCATTTTCCCAGAACCAAGCAATGTGGAACTTGAACTAGGGGCTGTATCGAGACGAGCTACACTGGCTCAGAGCAGAGCTGAGCACTTGTTGTTTTGGCACCTGCAGTGTGTAAAATTACTTAATTTCTGAGTTAGTGCATTATTTCAAGCAGTACAGCTTAGAAAACAGAAAAGGCCAACCCTCTGCCAGGGCACCCCATCATGATACTGCCCCTGGTTCCCCATGTTCCAAGGTCAGCAGCTCTAGTGTCTAGGACAGCTCTCCTACAATTAACCACTGCCTCCATCCAAGGGTAATACAGCAGAGCAATCCAAAATACAACCTCACTGCCATTGCAGGTAAGTAAATGGGCGTTATCTACCATTCCCTGAAATATGCTGATTTCGACTATCTGAGCCCTATGTTCAGAGCATCCATGCAATCTTGAAGCGTGTTCACTTCATAGAACATTGTTGCTCTCAGATAATTACCTTGTTCACTTCGGGTGTCACGCAAAAAGCACATTGTTAGTTGCACGTTTAAGTGCACCCAGGCACTGTTTATTTAGTTTCCATTTGATAGAGAAAATATTATGTTGTATTAGAAACAGTCAGGTAGGTTTGCACACAATGTTGAATTGGTGAGAAGCTTTAGGGTGTGGAAGGTTAAATAGTTTTATAATCTCATGGTTCTCTAAACTAGTGGTTCTTAACTTTTGAACTTCCCGTAGACCCCTACTTAATTACTACTTGAATCCGGGGTCTCCACTTAATCATTTTTGGAATCCAGGGACCCCTAAGTCATTATTGGAATGTTAAGACACCGGCATAAGCCATTTGATTATTTGAACTCCATAACAATACACAAAAATACACAAGAAAGTTTTTCCAAAAAATGAGGAGAAATTGTATTTAATTCACAAATACAAAAAAATCTAAATAAAAATGTTTGATGGGAAGGTTGGAGCTTTTCTAAATGTAATTGAGGCTACCCATTGTCAATACTATATTATGTTTGTTGCACTTGTGTTGCTCCCACAAATCAGTCTGAGGATACAACTTAAATTTTACATTTTGCTTCTTTATTTATTCTCACTTTATTGGGCTGTTAATTTCTAAGCATTGATGGACCCCATGAGTATCCTTCGCGGACCCCCAGGGATCTCCGGGCCACAGGTTAAAAACAGCTGCTTCAAACCACAGCTGTTTCCTTCTAAAATCGAAATATTTGGCTGTGAATCTTAGTACAGAATAAGAATCATGTTTGGTCAGCGGGAAACACCACTCATTGAGGGCAGTCGAGGCTCGAGCCAGAGATGCTGGATATGGCACAGAAAGAACAGTGAGGTTCTAGCATGACCTGGCCACATAATAATCAGGTACCTTTGGCCCCCAACCGGAGGCAGCAGAGGCAAGGGGGCCCTGCTAGGACACCCCCAAACTCACTCTTCGACATGCTTTCCTTGCCCGACATGGAAAGCCTGCCGAAGACAGAGTACCGTAATCCCAAGGGTGGAAAGGACGCCCTTTGGGATTATGCGCCAGCCTCCGACTGGCCGAGAGGCTCCTCGAGCCTATCAGAAACTATCTGTATGATCGGCCGGTTTAATTTCTGACCACCAGCATTGTAATGTGGCAGTCGGAAACTAACCTGCGATGGGGCCCTTAATCGGTCAGACCCTTTCCAGGCCACATCATAATAAGGCCCTAAGTCTCTGCCTATGTCGCTTGGCTTGGGTGGGTGTCATAAAAGTAGAAGGAAGGCCTCCAGGTAGCTGTAGTTGATAATAAAATATTGTTCACCATTAGTGTCGTAAAAAATTGACAGAAAACAAGGAATGTGGTGCCACAACTGACATAACTAAGGATGCTGTACCCTTGTACTCCTGGTGCTGATTTAGACACCTCTTTGGCCAGGGGTCACAAAGGCAGTGCTGGGGGTCGCAAGGGGAACACCAGGGGTTGCAGCTGTGACCACTGGCAACCCCTAAATGATGTCTAAGCCCCAGAGCGCCCTGGTACTTGTGCAAAAGAGGTCCAGCCTCTGCATGTGATTAAGAGACCAGGTGCATGGATAAGTTCCATTCTGAGTGTTTATAACTTTTTCCACTGCTGCATCCACCATCTTAAAAAGGCTCCAGATCTCCATGGCCAAGTGAGGGGATCTGCTTTGGTTTCAGTTTTTAAATGTCTCTCTCTTTCTACAACAGCCATTCTTATGCCCCTGTGGCTTTTCTAAGACCCCTCTCCCCAGTGGCATTGGTGAGTCACAAGTGGGGTTTTAGGGGTGGGGGTCGGCACATGTATCAGAAAATGAGCAGATAATTTTTTTCCACATTTTCATTGGATAACTCCATGTATATACTATTATGGTATTTAGCAATTAACTACTTTAAAAATAACAACTGAAAATAGGACATAAAACCAGAAAGTAGTATTGTACTATCAATGGCATGGTAAATAGACAAAATTGTGGTGTACTGATGAGATGGTTGGCTTCCTTCTTCCCGTAAGTACTATTTCTGCAAGAGACCCATCTGAAGGGTAACTTTCTGAAGATTTCTATACCAAGGCAGTATTCACATGTGACGTTTGCCTCAACTGGTCTGACAGCAAGAGGGGGCTATCTATTTGAGCAGAGCTCCCGACTGGGTCCTAAGAGATACAATAAGGGATCCGCTGGGTCGTTGGCTCTGGGTCAAGGCTGTGGTTAGCGGCCTTTCTATCAACTTAGTTAATTATTATGCCCCAGTGACCAATGTGACTGAACCTCTGCAGCAGATATACAAAATTGCATTGGCAGCGATCAGGCGGATTATTATGGATGGGGATTTCAATTATATCCAGGAGCTTGTTAATGACACCGCAAATAATACGAAGAAACAGTTAAAACCTCAAACTAAAAAGTTAATCGATATCCTCAAAAATGAATTACATTTAATAGTCCCTTGGAGGTTGGACCATCCCGCTATTAAACAATTTACCTGCTTTTCAAGCAGGTACCGTACAGCTTCCCGTGTTGCTTTCTTTCTACTCTCTCACTCCATTACAAGGGCAGGATTGGATATTTGGGCCAATTCTTTTATTCCAATCACTTCCTTATCTCAGTTACAATTGAGGTAGAGGCCATTCAGGATAATAGGTGGCTGCTCGACCACTCGTTATTAGCACATCGATAACAACTCAGGGATGTGAGGGAATTCATTAAGGAATTTTTTCAAATAAATCAGCTTACAGCCTCTGGTTTCTCTATATGGGAAGCATTCAAAGCTGCCGCTAAAGGGCAGATTATTGCCTGTAAGGCATATAAATATAGAAAACGTAGACAGAAAACCGATCACCTTCAAGCTGCTGTAGATCAGGCGTCTCGAGTAAACATACATTCATGTGCTTATGAAACAGCAAAGCAGAATCTGAGGGACTTTTTGTGCTTCTAGAAATCATTTGTTCCAGGGCTCACCAAGTGCAATTATATGAAGAAAGTCAGCAGATGGGAAGATATTTGGCTCGGTCTGCTGGGCAAAACATGAGTCGGCATTTATCAGGAAATTGATGAACCCTGCCTCGGGCGACCTAGTAATAAGACAAGGAACAAGTATCTCAGGTTTTTCTTGAGCATTATAAGCATGTATATGAAACCAGCTATTCCATTTCGCAGCTAAGTATAGCTCAGTACATTCAGGCTATCAGTATGCCAACTATAGGAGACACCCAGCCTGATCAACTCATTACACTTAAGGAATTAAAGGATGCTCTAGTTACAATGCCTATTGGTAAGGCCGTGGGCAACAATGGCTTTCCAGACAAATTTTATAAAACCTTTGCCGGCGAATTACTCCTTTATTTGACATTATTATTCAATTATATAAAAGGTGGAGGTGAGATTTAATCTTAATTCAGGGAGGCAACAATTGTTAGTTTCCTAAAAATGGACAAAAACCCAGAGGATGTCAATTCCTAAAGGCCTATCAGTCTGCTTATTGCAGACTATAAGCTGTTTATGAAACTATGAGCTATTCTTATCAGTACGCTGGCCCAAGCTGTAATTAATAGAGACCAAACAGGCTTTGTAGCTGGACGACTGATGGCTGCAAATACAGGTTTCTTACTCCAGGAAATTGATTTCTTCTCAGTTAACCAGACGAAGGCTGTAGCTATAATGGTCGATGCAGAGAAAGCCTTCGATTTGGTTAACTTGGATGCATTGTTTTTTGGCCTGGAAAGATTTCGGTTTCCTTCACATTTTGTCAGTATGCTATCAAACATTTATCATGGGACTAATGCTCAAATTTCTGTAAATTCGCACTTAGATGGCACAGTTGCAATAAAGAGGAGGAACCATCGGCGTTGCCCCCTTTTGCCTATTTTATTTACATTTTTATAGAGCCTTTAGGAATTTGGATTAGAGCATCTCAGGTTATGGAGGCACCTCTTCCAGATATGACCAAGTTAAACTTATTTGCAGACAACATTATTATTTACTTAAAACCAGAGAGGAGCAATGTGCAGCAAGTATTAGATGAGTTTGACCAGTTCAAGGAAATCAGGGGTATAGGATCAGCCCATTAAAAACAGAAGTTCTGCTTTGTAACTCTCCTATCGAGGCCATCCTGGTACTTTTACAGTCTCAGGCTCGACAACAGACACCAGAGGTTTATGTGACTCAAGAATATTCTATGCTATTTCAGCTAAACTATCTCCCAAATATTTTATAAAAATAAAGGGTCTGCTTGATAAATGGACATTGCTCCCCGAGACTTTGGTATGTGGAGTAGCTCTCGTCAAGATGTCTGTTCTCCGGCTTCAATTATTCCTCTTTGCGAATGTCCAAATAAAAGTTAATGTTAGACTAGGCCTCTTTGGTGTGGTTTCCTCTGACTTTTTGCCTCTACCTCCTGTATTTTTTTGATTCTGCGCTGGATTTCATTTTTGCTGGCTTAGATGCTTTGGGCACTTGACCACTGCTGATCAGAGTCAAAGTGCACATGCTCCCTGTGTAAATTGTGCTCACAATTGGTTCTCCCTGATTGGTATATTTGATTTACTGCTAATCCCCTAATAAAGTGCACTGAGTATGCCAGGGCCTGTAAATCAAATGCTACAAGTGGGCCTGCAGCACTGATTGTGTCACCCACCTGAGTAGCCCTGAAAAGGTATCTCAGAAATGCCACTGCAGTGTCTGTGCGCAGTTTGGTAACTGCTATGTCGACCTGGCAAGTACATCCACTTGCCAGCCCCTAACCTTCCCTTTTCTTACATATAAGGCACCCCTCTGGTAGGCCCAAGGTACCCCCTTGGGTAGGCTGCAGTGTATGTGAAAAGTAGGACATGTACTAGTGTGTGTGACATGCCTGATAGTGAAATTCTGCCAATTTCGTTTTTCACTATCGCCATCGTCCACAAGAACAGCATCAGGGTCTCGACCAGCACCGATGACACTCTCAGCACCACCGAACACATGCATTTCCAGGTCCACACAGACCCCAACTCCACCCTCAGAGGCACTCTCGTCTACAGACCCCCCGGACCCCGACCCCAGTTCAGCGACTCCATCGGCGACTTCATCAGCATGCACGTTCTGACCTCCACCGACTACATCCTCCTCGGAGACCTGAACTTTCACCTTGAGAACAACAACGACGGCAACTCCACCACCCTGATCAATAACCTTGCCAACCTCGGACTGAGGCAACTCGTCACAACACCTACCCACTCTGCCGGCCACACGCTCTACCCCGTCTTCTCCACAACTCCCATGTCTCCTTCAGCCACACCACCGAACTCCTCTGGACCGACCACCGCTGCATCCACTTCACCTTCCAGAAACCCACCACACACCACCGCACCCAACAGATCCCCCGCCGCTGCTGGAACAAAATCACTGAAGACCAACTACACACAACCCTCGCTCTCAGCCCACCCAGTGAACCCTCCAACATCGACGACGCTGCCCACAGCCTCAGACGCTGGATCGACGACTGCGCCAACACCCTCGCCCGCTGAAGAAACCCTCCCACAGAGACACCAGCAAGAGGGCCAGCTGGTTCACCCCAGAACTCCTAGCCTCCAAGTGAGCCTGCCGGAAACTAAAGAAGAAATGGCACAGTGAACAGACTCCGGAGAGCCACGCAGCCCACAAGGACGCCATCCGCAACCACCATCACCTCATCGGGACTGCCAAGAGGACCTCCTTCAAAGACCGCCTCGACAACAATGCACACAATAGCAAGGAACTCTTCAACATCGTGAAGGAACTCTCCAACCCCAGCTCCAACACCAACGACATCCCGCCGTCACAAGCCCTGAGCGACTCCCTCGCCACTTTTTTCCACTGCAAGATAGCAGACATCCACGACAGCTTCAACACCCAGACAGTCCCAACAGACATCAACACAACAGACTCTCCACACACCATCGACCACGACCCCCTGCTAGCCTGGGCCAACATGAGCATCGATGACACCATCAAAACCATGAACACAATCCACTCCGGCTCCCCGTCAGACCCATTTCTGCACCACATCTTCAACAAAGCCAGCAGCTCCATCACACCCCATCTGCGCAACGTCATCAATCTCTCTCTCGAGACCATGACCTTCCCAGAGAGCTGGAAACACGCCGAGATCAACGCCCTACTCAAAAAGCCCAAGGCGGACCTGAGAGACCTCAAGAACTTCCGTTCCCGGCCAAGGTCATCGAGAAGATCGTCAACAGACAGCTAACTAGTTACCTCGAAGAAAACAGAATCCTGGACCCTTCCAGTCAGGGTTCCGCAGAAATCACAGCACCGAGGCTGCACTCATCGCCGCCACTGGCGTCATCAGGACCCTGCTGGACAACGGTGAGACCGCGGCCATCATCCTCCTGGACCTCTCCACCGCCTTCGACACCGTCTGACACCGCACACTATTAGCATGCCTCCACGCCGCAGGGATCCGAGACAAGGCTCTGTAATAGACCACCTCCTTCCTCTCCGGCAGAACCCAGAGCGTCCACCTCCCCCCATTCCGATCCGAAGCCTCCAAGATCATCTGCGGCGTACCCCAGGAATCTTCCCTCAGCCCAACACTGTTCAACATCTACATGGCCTCGCTCGCACACGTTGCCCAACAGCACAACCTCAACATAATCTCCTACGCCGATGACACTCAACTGATCCTCTCCCTCATCAAGGACCCCATCACCGCCAAATCCAACCTCCACGACTGGATGAAGATCAGCCGACTGAAGCTGAACACAGACAAGACGGAGGTCCTCATCCTCGGCTCCAACCCTTCAGCCTGGGACAACTCCTGGTGGCCGACGGCACTGGGGTCAGCCTCGACACCCACCAACCACGCACGCAACCTGGGAATCATCCTCAACTCAACGCTCTCCATGACCAAGTAAGTCAACGCTCTCTCCTCCTCCTGCTTCAACACCCTCTGCATGCGCCGCAAGATCTACAGGTGCAACCTGACAGATACAAGAAGAACAGTCACCCAGGCCCTTGTCAGGAGCAGACTCGACTACGGAAATGCCCTCTACGCGGGAGCCCCGACTAAGCTCATCAAACAAATGCAACGCATTCAAAACGCCTCTGCACGACTAACCCTCGATGTACCACGCCACAGCCACATCACCCCACACCTGAGAAACCTGCACTGGCTCCCCGTCAACAAGAGGATATCCTTCAAGCTCCTCATCCACGCACACAAGGCACTCCACAAATCTGGCCCAGCCTACCTCAACAGACGACTTTCCTTCTACATCCCCAATGGCCAGCTCCGCTCCGCCGACCATGCACTCGCCACTGTCCCTCGCATCTGAAGAACAACCACCGGCAGGAGATCCTTCTCCCACCCCGCCGCCAACGCCTGGAACACCCTCCCACTGAGTCTACGACAGACCCAAGACCTGCTGACCTTCAGGAGGCTGCTCAAGACCTGGCTGTTCGACCAGTACCGACCCCCCCTCCCAGCGCCTTGAGACCCTCGCGGGTATGTAGTGTGCTCAACAAATGACTGATTGATTGATTGACTATTGAAAGGCTATCTGTCCCATAGGATAGAATGGGAAATGCTTTGTAACATCTAACAAGTATATCTTCCCAATGGGAAAAGATGGAGAAATACAGTTTAGGCTCTCTGAACTCAGAATTTAATAACACATCTTGTAGTAAAGATGATTTTGAAATTGTGTGTTTGAAAATGCCACTTTTAGAATGTAGGTATTTATATCACAGACTTGCCACCCACTTTTACTGGCCCCAAATGCAGAGGCACGTTGGCACACATAGTAGATCTTGTCAGATTTGCCAGGCAAGTGGCAAGAGTGGAGGGAAGTGTAAGGCTTCCCCTCCAACCCTTTTCTTGTGGGAAGCACCCCTTTCGAGCAGGTGGGCATCAACATTGTAGGGCCACTGGAACCCAAGACAGCCTTAGGCAACAAGTTTATCCTGGTCTTGGTGGACCATGCCAGTCGGTACCCAGAAGCAGTCCCTCTCAGTACAATCACAGCCCCTGTGGTGAGCCGTGCATTGATGGGGATCTTTTCCCGTGTGGGCTTACCCAGAAAGGTGGTCTCTGACCATGATATCAACTTCATACATAGGTATATGAAGTAATTGTGGGAGGAGTGCAGTGTAATGGACAAATTCACCACTCCTTACCATCCCCAAGGAAATGGGTTGGGTGAGAGATTCAACCGTACCCTGAAAGGCATGATAAAGGGTCTTGCAGAACCCATGAGAAGTAAGTAGGACGTCTTCCTACCATGCCTGTTGTTCACCTACAGGGAGGTACCACAAAAATCCTTAGGGTTCAGTCCCTTTGAATTGCTGTATGGGCACCCTGTGAGAGGACCTCTGAGTCTGGGGAAGGAGGGCTGGGAGAAAACTCCTGGTAAGACCCCCCAAGATGTTTTCAGCTACATTCTGGCCTTCAAAAACCAGACTCTGCGCTTCAGGGAAATCACTCCGGCGCACCTGGAAAACAGCCATGAGGAGATAAAACGTTGGTATGACCAGAATACCACTCTGGTTGAGTTTCAGCCTGGGCAAAAAGTGTGGGTGATGGCACCAGTGGAGCCTTGTGCGCTCCAAGACAAGTGGACTGGTCCATTTGAGGTAGTGGAGCGCAAGAGTGATGCGACCTACTTGGTCAGCTTGCAGACTCGCAGGAACCCTTTGAGGGTCCTACACGTGAACCGCCTCAAACCTCACTTTGAGAGGTCTGAAGTAACAATATTCCTGGCTACAGATGACGGAATGAAAGAGGAGAGTGAGCCTCTTCCTGATGTCATGTCAGCTGAGGAACATGTTGGGTCAGTGTATGGAGTGAACATTTCTCCCACCCTGATCCCAGAGCAGCAGAGGGACTGTCACCAGGTGATGGGACAGTTCACCTCCCTGTTCTCCCTGACTCCAGGAATCACCAATTGGTGTGTCCATGATGTGGACACTGGGGAAAGTTTACCTGTGAAACATACAATTTACAGAGTAACTGACAAAGTCAGGGCCAGCATTAAGGAAGAGGTTTCCAAAATGTTGGTGTTAGGTGTGATAGATCCCTCCAGCAGCTCCAGGGCTAGCCCATTGGTCCTGGTTCCAAAAGCTACTGCATCCGGTGCCACTCCTGAACCCTGGTTTTGCGTGGACTACTGTGGGCTCAATGCCATCACTAGGACTCTTGCGCACCCCATCCCCAGAGCTGATCTGCTCACTGATTTGCTAGGAGCTGTCGGGTACCTTAGAACACTTGATCTAATGTCTGGGTACTGGCAGATTGCCTTGACTAATGGGGCAAGATATAGATCTTCATTTTCAATGCTAGAGGGGCACTACCAGTTCTGTGTCAATCCCTTTAGGTTAAATAACACCCCTGCCACATTCCAGAGAAGGGTCAACCAGGTACTGGCCGGGCTGTAGGAATTCAGCACTGCCTACCTGGATGATATTGCTGTATTCAGCTCCAGCTGGGAGGAACACTTGCAACACCTCTGTGAAGTGTTGAAGGCTGTGCAAGGCCAGTAAGTGCCAGATAGGGCAGGGATCTGTGGTGTACTACTACTTAGGGCAACCGGTAGGAAGCGGCCTGGTAGCACACCTAAAGCCTAAGATCAACAGCATTCTGGCTTGGGAGCCCCCCCAAGACCCAGACAGAGGAGAGAGTATTTTTAGGACTCACTGGGTACTACCAACGGTTTGTCAAGGGGTATGGCACCATTGTTGCCCCCTTGACAGAGCTGACTTCAAGGAAGCAGCCAAGAAAAGTGATCTGGACCGCTGCCTGTCAGACCACTTTTGATGCCCTGAAATCTGCCATGTGCACAGCTCCCGTGCAAAAGGCACCCAATTTCTCCCAAGAATTTGTTGTTCAGACAGATGCTTCAGAGCATGGTGTGGGAGCAGTACTCTCACAATTAAACAACGAGGGCTTGGACCAATCTGTAGCTTTCATTATTAAGAGGTTACTTCCCAGGGAACAGAGGTGGAGTGCAATTGAGAAGCTTTTGCTGTGGTCTCGACACTGAAGAAGCTAAGACCCTACTTATTTGAGACTCACTTCTGGGTTCAGACAGATCACAGGCCACTCAAATGGTTGATGCAGATGAGTGGCAAGAATCCAAAACTGTTGAGGTGGTCCATCTTCCTACAGGGAATGGACTTTATGGTGGAACACCGCCCTGGTACAGAACACACCAATGCTGATGGTCTGTCCAGATTCTTCTTCCTTAGTGAGGAGAACTCCCAAAAGGGTGGGTAGTTCCTCTCACATTTCAGCTGGAGGGGACACATATTAGACTTGAAATCTTTGGCGTGGTTTCCCCTGACTTTTTGCCTCTACCTCCTGTATTTTTGATGCTGCACTGGATTTTGTTTTTGCTGGCTTAGATGCTTTGGGCACTTTGCCACTGCCAATCAGTGTCAATGTGCAAGTGCTCTCTGTGTAAATTGTTCTTACAATTGGTTCTCCCTGAATGGCATATTTGATTTATTGCTAAGCGCCTAGTAAAGTGCACTGAGTGTGCCTGGGCCTGTAAATCAAATGCTACTTGTGGGCCTGCTGCACTGATTGTGCCACCCACATGAGTAGCCCTGAAAGGGTATCTCAGACCTGCCACTGCAGTGTCTGTGCGCAGTTTGATAGTTGTAATGTCGACCTGGCAATTGTACCAAGTTGCCACGCCCTAACCTTCCCTTTTCTTACATGTAAGCCACCCCTGTGGTAGACCAAAGCTACCCCCCTGGGTAGGGTGCAGTGTATGTGAAAGGTAGGACATGTACTGGTGTGTGTGACCGGTTTCGGGGTATGTCACCCTTCATCAGCCAGGCCAGCCTGAATCCAGTAGCACTGTGAGCAAGGGACCCACGTCTGGGCATACCCGTCCCACTTAGGCAAAAGGTGTAACTGCAACAAATGATGGACGGAATGCTGAATGATTCAAACATTCTCCCCCAGTCAAGAGATCTGGATTAAATCCAGTGTTCTTTTGCCCAGTATGCCACCCCAGTTTGGACCCAGCCTTAGCAAATCAGTCTTGACCCTGTGCCTCATGGGAACAGTCCAGACCGAACTGCCAAGCCAGGTCTTCCCTGGACCAGAAACAAGCATCCTGGGACCGGTTTGGGGGTATGTCACACTTCATCAGCCACGCTAGCTTGAATCCAGTGGCACAGTGTGCAAGGGACCCACGTCTGGCCATACCTGGCCCACTTAGGGCAAAAAGTGTAACTGCAACAAATGATGGATGGAATGCTGAATGATTCAAACATTCTCCCCTAGTCAAGAGATCTGGGTTAAATCCATTGTTCTTTTGCCCATTACGCCACCCCATTCCCGTGCCTATTACACCATTGGATTCAAGCTAGCCTGGCTGATGAAGGGTGATGCCCTGAAACCAGTCCCAGGATGTTTGTTTCCAGTCCAGGGAGGACCTGGCTTGGCAGTTCGGGCTGGCCTGTTCCTACAAGGCACATGGTCAAGACTGATTTGCATATGGCTGGATCCAAACTGGGGTGGTGTGGTGAGCAAAAGAATGATGGATGAAACCCAGATCCTTCTGACTGGGGGTGAATGTTTTCATTGTCCAGCATTCCGTCCATCAATTGTTTCTTTTGCATATGTCGGCCTCAGTGGGAAGGGTATGCCCAGACGTGGGTCTCGTTCTCACTACACCACTGGATTCAAGCTAGCCTGGCTGATGAAGGGTGATGCCCTGAAACTGGTCCCAAAATGCTTGTTTCCAGTCCAGTGAGGACCTGTCTTGGCAGTTCGGGCTACACTGTTCCCCCAAAACTGATTTGCATATGGCTGGCTCCAAACTGTGGTGTTGAGCAAAAGAATGATGGATTAAACCCAGATCCTTCTGACTGGGGGTGAATGTTTGCATTGTCCAACATTCCATCCATCGAATAGTTTCTTTTGCATATTTTTAGAAAGTAGGCATTTTCTTGTTTAACCATTCTGTGTGCCTCTGCCTGTTTGTGTATTGACTGCCTGGTTTTAGAGTGATAGGGGCTGGGGATGTGCATTCACTGTAGATAGCCACTGGGATGTTGAGTTGTGCATGGCTCTTCCTAGATGACTCAGAGCTGAGCTTAATAGACCTTGTCTGGATTTAGAGTAGTGGGAGGAGTTTCCTTGAACCTGATTAGGACCTGTCTCCCTTGCACAATGCTGCCTCCACCCCCAGTGGTCATACTGCACCAGTGAGGGCAAACTTGTTTGTACTGGGCTCAGAAACCCCTGCACAAAGAGAACAAAGACATTTTGGGGTATACGTATTACACTTGAAACCCCAGAGCTTTAGACTACTTCTGGACCCAAGAGGAACCTTTGCCAAGGAGAAGAGCTGAAGGGCTGTGAGGAGGAGTATTGCCCATTTGCTGTGTGCTCTGTGGGGTTGGCCCCTGCAGTTGCTGTTTCTACCAAGAAAGGACAAAGACTGGAACTTTGCTGTGAACCTGCTTGAAGAAGACCTCTGAGGGCCTGTGTGTGCTGGCCTCCTGTTCCAAAGTATCAGGGATACAAAGACCTCACCCTCAGCTCCCCTGAACTCTGTTGCTGAGAGTTCTGACCTATCAGGAGGTTTCCTATAGGGAAGTGAAAACCACAGATCTGATCAAAAAACAATTATGGTGGGTAACCTAAAAAAAGATGTGAAGAATTACTGAATTCAATGTGTTGTTCGTATCTAAACTAAGGCTGATTTTGAGAAACCACAAGGCTTACTAATATGAATGCATATAGCAAACAAGCCTTGGGAGAATGTTTCCAAGAGCTTTGTGTCAATCTGCCACCTGTGTTTGGGTTTACCACACTGCTTGTGGTAGCAGATTATAAAACAAAACTGGCCATTTTATATTGTCCAAAAGAATTCAATCTGCGCTCAAGTTCTCCATGTGATTTCTGAATGACATAGTTTGTATTAATGGGTTGCGCAGTCGTATTGTGTCCAAAAGAGGCCTGCAGTTAAATTCTGGGTTGTGGAAGGCCTTATGTACTTTGCTCGGAATTACTATAAAGTTATTAATGAGTAGGCACCCTCTAACAGATGGTCAGTCCGAGGGGGTCAACCAGTCCATGGGGACATTATTTGCAAAAGCACTTCTTGAAATTTGGAGGGCCTTGGTTAGACGGAATTAGAATCGTGGAATTTGTATATAATAATGCGAAAAATACCATGAAAGGTTCTCTCTCTTTTTTTGCTCCTAAGGGATCTCATTCTCGTGTTTTGACAGAAATGTTTTTTAACAAGCCAACATGCCCAGAGGCACAAGAAAGATACATGCCCAGAGGCAAAAGAAAGATGGAGTCTTCTTTGATGCACAGTACAGAAACCACAACAGAATTTAAAAGTGTCCCAAGATTACTTTTGCCGCCATGACGACAAATATTGTCGCCTCACCCCAAATTTAGATTTTGAAGATATTCTCTGGCCATACACTAGACATTTGGGGCCCGATTCACAGAACTAACTTAAGACAAAATCCTAAACTTACTACCATTTTGGTATTCACAGAAGGCACTTACTCATTTCGGTATTCACAGAAGTTAGGAGTCCTAACTTTAGGACTCCTAAATGCCTTCTGTGAATACCGAAAGTCTTAAAATTAGGACTCCTAACTTTAGGACTCCTAAATGCCTTCTGTGAATACCGAAAGTCTTAAAATTAGGATTTTTCTCAATTTAGTAGTAGTAAAGTTAGGACTCCTAACTTTAGGACTCCTAAATGCCTTCTGTGAATACCGAAAGTCTTAAAATTAGGATTTTTCTCAGTTTAGTAGTAGTAAAGTTAGGAGTCCTGACTTTAGGACTGCTAAACTGAGAAAAATCCTAATTTTAAGACTTTCGGTATTCACAGAAGGCATTTAGTAGTCCTAAAGTTAGGACTCCTAACTTCTGTGAATAACGAAGTGAGTAAGTGTCTTCTGTGAATACCAAAATGAGTAAGTGCCTTCTGTGAATACAAAAATGGTAGTAAGTTTAGGATTTTGTCTTAAGTTAGTTCTGTGAATCGGGCCCTTGGCATTTAAAGGTCCAGCAAAATTTAAGTCAAAGTTTATTGGCTCCTTCCCAGTTCTTCAAATGATTGGATCCTCAGCAAGCAAGTTGTAGTTGCCACAGTCAATGAGGGTACATCCAGTCGAGGAAGTAAGAAGCATCACTGTAGTAGACTCATGACTTTGGAAAGGACTAGCCTGGTATCCTATTGACTGAAGCCGATCTCCCCAGACGAACGATCGTGGGAACCAGTGGCTCAATTGTATATTACCATTCTAGCACATTTATTCCATTGTAAGTTCCACACAAGCCTAGGCGTGGGGAGGTAATTTAAGGGGAATTTTGAGGACTGAGACCCTCAGCCCCATTTACTGTCTCAGCCCACTACCCTGCTTCACAGGATGACCCTTTGCTATTGTTCCCTAGATTCCTTGGGAGACTTCTGTTCATTGTCATGGTCACACATAACCTCAGGGCAGGTATGCAATGTGAAAGACAATGCTTCCACATTGCTTTCCTTGCGGAAAAGACTCTGCAAACTGTGCCTTGTGCAGTGCCTACAAAGGCACAGGAGGGGTGGCTTGTGAGATCTCACAGGAGGTTGTGAGATCTTGTCAGATAAATATGGGCCCAATCTTCTGGCAGTTTCCAGTTGTTAAGACAGCCTGCAGTGGAAGGATTGTGCTGGAGGTCACTTGATGTGAGCAGGAGAAAAAGAATCTTGGTGCACAGAAATGTTCTAAGACAAGAACTCAAAAGATGAGAAAGCATGTCTCTTGTGGAAAGTTCAAGACTTGACTTCTTGTATAGATTATCGGGAATATGAAAGTACTTTTTGGTGAGTGTTCGGATTGCCTAAGAGAATAGCCTTTGAAGGGAATTAAAGTTTGCTTCACTAGTTTACTTTTGGAGAAAAGGAGAATAACGGAAACATTTTGTTAAAATCCCTGAGCTCAATGGGTCGGCTTTGGAAAAGATTGCCATTGTCCATAGAAGAATTTA
This sequence comes from Triturus cristatus, assembly GCF_964204655.1. Classification (NCBI taxonomy): domain Eukaryota; kingdom Metazoa; phylum Chordata; class Amphibia; order Caudata; family Salamandridae; genus Triturus; species Triturus cristatus. The sequence continues at coordinate 1,059,408,083 of NC_140594.1, read as the reverse complement.
GGCGAGTTAGTTGAACTTAACTCTACATGAAATGAAAAGAACATTTTAATGTTTATGCAACCTTTGGGTCTGAAGGAAGGTTAACCAAGGCATCCTTGAGAGAGAACATTCCAAGAGAAAGAAGCAAAGTAGACTTAATGACTCTTTTATGTGAAAGGCTAGGAGGGGTAATGGTCCCAGGTTTTGCCCATCCTGTATAATACTTAGGATAGTTTGGGTATCTCTTGTCCATGGACATGGGAAACCCCTTACCCAATAATTCAGTAAGAAAAAAAGTGCACCAGGACAAGTGATGTTCTGTAAAGGTTTGTTGTTAGATCAAATTCAATATCTAGTTTAGTACTCATTGAACAATGAAGTTGGAAACTCGTATCTTCTCTTTGTCACTCCCAATTTTTATTTGAAAACATGAATGATCATAGTGAAGCAAATTTTGTGAGGCCCAGCCAACACGTACAATCCACTCACCAGTTGCTCAATGGACATTCATGAGGAGCCCTGATACGTTTGTGAGTACCCACAACATCTTACGTTTCAGGTATTTGGAAACTTTTTTCAGACCCATTGCTACTCTTGAAATGAACAGAGATGTACTTGAGTCAAGGCAGGAGTAAATCCTACCCTAAAATAATTTCAGTTCTACATGGAGGGTTTCTTCATGTGGAAAAATAGATTCCCTGCGGAGGAAAAAAAGAAATAGCTTTATTGCACAAATATGATTGCACTTCACCATGTGCATTCATGAATGTTTCACAGTTGTGTATGCGGAAATGCCTCAGCATAGCCAGAGTTGCGGATTTATAAATGTTTTTCCAGCCTGCGCCAGGAGACCTGCACCTGCCTTAGGTCTGCAGGAATAACCAGTTATGGCCTTGTGAGTTCCCGCAATGGGTAACTCTTCGCCCAATCAGGGAAGTAAATATCTGGGAGAAGAGCTAGCATGTTTGTTAGGCAGCAGACTCTTGGGGCAGTGTTACTTTGCTTTGGCAAAATGCAGAGGAACAACCAAACTTGCTTTGCTAGGATGTGTCAAAAGGTGATAGAAAAACTGTGCTAGGGTGAAGGGGTGTATGCTGTGGGGGACACATGCACAGCTGGCAATTAGGAGACTTTTAAAAGCTGTTGCACTGTTACACCTGCTTCGAGGATGTGTCATTTCTTGGCATAAACCTATATTTCTAAAAATGCTTTTGCATCAAAACCCATGGGTGGTTGCATGGAGATGCCGAGTTACCATCCGTGGTACGCCCCTTTGACGCCATATAGTGGATAGGGCTACTTTTCTCTTTTTTAAGCACATTTTAATTGCAAATGATAATTTGCTCTGGCAAGTAAATCCCAATGCAACAATGTGTGCAGCGTTTGAGTCTCTTTTGTGGCCCACTTCCGGCGCAAAGTGTTGGTAAATATGGGCTTTAGTGCATAAAAATAATGTAAACAGGCCCGCTTGGAGTTCCTTGGAGAAGCGATTATAAAATTGTTAGTATTTTATAAATGCAATTAAAATTCTCAATTTAGCAGCAGCCTTGTGCAGCACAATGGACCCTTGAGAAGGTTACTACACTGTGTTTCTTCTGTCCATTTTGAGCAACAGTGAGTCATTTTTTGTTTTCTGCTTCTGATGGTGTGCAATGTTTCCTTATTTTACAGTGTAGCACAGTATGCATATTGTTAGTGATTTAAAATGTGCCTCCATTCTTCAAGAAGCATCGGTTTTATATGTTCCCCATCATTTAGATGGCATGCGCCATACTGTTTGCTCCACTGAAAGAAACACTGTTTCTGCTTGTAAATTGTTTCTGCCACATCAGAATACAATAAGTCATAAAGTGTGACACCACTGTGCTAAGTTGCTTTATATAGCCATTCCAATGTATGAAACAGTGTTTTGGGTTGAGGGTGGCCTGCTAATTTGTAATGCAGATTGCTGCCATTTTCTTTAAATGCTGCATTGTGCAAGATACATATTCATACGTGGGGGTAGTACACTGTTTCCTTCCTATAAACGAAATAAGGGAAATATGGTATAATTTCTTACTATGACAATGGGGCTTGCACAACTGGCTAAGAGATAAGAGCCGCATTTATGAGCGAAAATATGTAAATCCCCGAGTATCTGTGCCTGGAAAAGTAGCAATTTGAATGTAAATAGCAAATGTTATTTATAGGAGTTAAATTCTCAGAGCTATTTGTTTTAATTATGTGGCTTGGCTAATATGTGCCTTTGTGTAGTTACCATTCTGAAATAGGCTGTGCTATTAAGTAAAGCGCCCTATTAAGTCAGCATGGGGCATTGCCAATATTTTTTACTAAGTCTCTGGGATCCGAATCTTGTTATTGTACAGAAGAGGGCTGATTATCTTATATTTTAATTCCCTTACCGCACTGTGTCTGTGTCATAATTAATTAATGCTCTAGTATTTTTTAATAACAAATGAATGTCTGTTCAAATCATTATTGGATATATCCCTTAGCGTTTTGTTGGTAAATTTGCTTACTGTGCAATGGATAACATATGTAAATCAGTTATTTGATAGGCTGACGTCAGGAGCTCCATTACAGAAGCGTCCATGTAGTGCAGTCAAGGTCGCACTTGCCTATAGGGCAATTAGCAGGGACGGACTGGCCGTAGCGGGCACCGGGCATTTCCCCGGTGGGCCGGAAGGGTGGAGGCAGGTTTTGGACTGGTGGGGGACGTTTTTGTTAATGGGGTCCAGTTTTGCAGCAGTGCTGAAACATCGGCCCCTTGTAGCAAAAGCACAGCAGCAGTGTTCCCGACAGCAACCCCCCCCCAACCCTCCTCCCCCTTACCCGGTTTGTGATCCCAGTCCGGCCCTGGCAATGAGGCAGTGCTGGTCTGAAAGGTCAGTGTCCGGGCCACTTTTTTGGCTGTTTGTGGGCCTGTTCTATGGTCTGCTGGGCTGGTTATTGCGGTTGATTTCCCTGATATTAAAACAACAGAACCAGCAGCAAGCAAAAATGCATGAAGTTTGCAAATATGGGCCACTTATTTAGATTTCTAATTCACTAATGGGGGGGCACTTTTATTTCGGTGCCCAGGCCTAATTTCTGCCCCAGCCCGACTAGGAGTGAGTGGGAGTTTGTACCCACTGCGGCACCCCAGTGCACTTCTATATTGCAGAAGGAGTGGCAGACGCACGCATGGTCCATTCGGTAACACTTATCATGGGCACCATTTAATGAACCTTGTAGCATGGTCAAGCAAAGGCTCTTGATCTCAACTGAGTGCACAAAATGAGATTGTGCATCACAGTAAACCAGGACCGCGCTCCCAATATGTGCAGCAAGATTAAGAGCCTAAATCTATGATCTCATCATCTTTGCTTGCTTTTCAACTTATACATCTCAACTAAATTGATCACATCGCTACCAGTTCATTTGCAAATCTTGAAAAGAGGAAATATGAAATGTTGTACCATTCAGTTAGTTCAGATTTAAAAGCAAATGCCAGTGCAAAATAGCACTTTCACAGGTGCAGCCTATTGACCTCATTATGAGTCATGCGATATAGGAGATATTGCATGACTTAGAAAATACAGGATGGGCAACAGGAGGTGCATAATCATAATTTAATCCGCATCTGTGAAATGCGACATGTGAAAAAATAATACACATGGTAAATATCCCTAACAATCTTTACCACTTGTGGAATTTTGCACATTTTGTGATTATAAATGTGATTTAAAGAACATTGGGTGAATGGATGTTGCTACTGCCTGTCAACTGTCGCCACATGGGCTCAGCTGCAATCTGTCAATCTTTTTTCCTTCTCCCCGATCCCTTTTTTTGTTGTATATCTGTCGAGCACCTGCCTTTATATAGTCTCTTAGGAATTTACTTGTGTCTGTACTGTGATATAGCTTGGGTTCGCACTCAGTCCTTAGTGAGGTTCCTTCATCCAAATGCCATCAGATTGTTTCAGGTTCATGCTCTGGGTCTTTGCAAGGTCCTGAATTCACAAGGCTCAGACTGTGCTCCCCATCTCATTGGGTATTCACACAGGCTTTGTCCCCACACCCACTGAGTACAGCCCCCCATGATCCAGGCCAATCCCCGGGACTCCCCCTCTGTTTTCTGGACTCCCGTGGAGGCTATGTCCTCCCAGAGGGCACACAGGGCCCACCCCACTGTGTCCATCAGGCTCAAGGCGTCAGCCATGCCATGGTAGGATGACCTATGTCAACAGACAGAGAGAGGTAGGCTGCTCATCCAATCATGGTTCTCCTTCAGTGGCCCTGCCTCAAATCCTGAGGGTCACCAAGGCTCCTCCTCTATGCTCCAGCACATGGTGGACAGTCTCTTCTCAATCACCGGGACATGCCCGGACTATATATGATGTGAATGTTGGTGAATAGCACCGATGGGGTCAGGATTAGGGGCGACCTCAGGTGCGAGGCACAGATACTCTCTAGAAGACACCCAGCTTTGCTGGAGATAGAACATGTGTTTTCCAAGCATGGGTTGAAATCCTATCGGGTGGCTAACCAGTGATTTTTAAAAAAAAACAAGCCTACTATAGCTGGGTGACCATAAACCATTCATAAAAATAATCCAATACACCCTACACCTAGATTTGTTACAGTATGATTTCTGACAGTTAGGCACAGTGCATTTCTGCTGGGAGAGAGTTCCATTCAGTGCTTAATTTGAGCCTGTGGTTTCTGGTGCTCAGTGCCAGCACTTATAGCACAAACTTGACCCATTCATTTGTGGTAGGCAAGGTGAGCTTATGTGATTTGCTTAGAATCACAGGCTGTTTAACCTACACAAAGACACAAACCTGGTTCCCCAGTGCAGTGGTCGGCAGCTCTGGCCATTATGCCACATCCTATCCCCACGTTCATGGTTAGTATTCAGTTTTTCACTAGACGCTCTGACAAGAGAAATTAGCTGGTGGAAACCGCCTCCTGATGAGAGTCCCATCACTTATTTTTGTTTTACAAATTAACCACTGGTTCTGTTGAAGGTGCCCAGTAATTTGATTAACAGAAATTCGAACTCACCACATGGAGTGATCAGACTAATAAGGTTGCATGAGTGTAGGTTGTGATTTGGGACATATTTATTCAGTAATGAGGAGAGGTAATTGGGCGAGGAGAAAGTTGTGGCTTTGAACACTCGGCTATTCTTTCCCAGCAGTCCGCTGGTTTGATGACAGTAGTCGGGGGTGTAAATGTAAGGTGATAGAAGGTCTTTGCAACAAAATTGAGCATCTTGTCCAACAGGGTAATAGAGTATAAGAGGAGACCCACAAGAAACCTATTGCGATAGCCACATTTGGCAAGGACAAATGAGGACATTTGTGTCTTGACTGTATGGAATGAGATGTATGAATAGATTTTTTGAATGGTTTTAACAAGTGAAGTCTCACTGTTGATGCTGTGTAAGTTATGAAGAGTTCTGTGTGTAAAGAAATGTATATGTGTACTCTAAGGTTTCAGGGTGATGTCGGGGATGTCGGAGTTTTAAGGAGAAAGTAGAAAGTGTTCTGGTGGTTGGAAGAAACAGGGAAGTCCTGTATTTCTGTTTTGAGGACTTTAGCAGAATTGATCTGATGGTCATTCAGTGATGGATGACTGTAAGGCAATTAGAGATCTGTGTTTTTGTATGTGGTTAGTAACTGTAGGAACATTGATAAAGATTTGGGTGTCATCGCCCTAAATGTGACAGGAAATCTCAAGGGGAATGATGACTTGGTTGAGGGAGGATGATTAAAGGGAGACAAGGAGAGTTCCTGGGAATGAGCCTTGTGGAAACCCCACTGGTGAAGGTGAGGGTGATGAAAAATAAGCACACCAATATACTGAGAATATAACAAACAGATAGGGAGGTTGAAAGCAAATTAACTGTGTCTAGCCTGTGATATGGAAATTGCAAGGTGTCAATAGAAGGGTAAGATAATCCAAAGTGTCAAATGCATCTCAGATATCGAGTAGGATTGGATTACGGACTAGTGCCTCTAGCCGTGGAAGACTTGTCTGGCACCAGTGTCATGGTAGAGCTGGTCATTTCTCTCTTTAAAGTAATCTGGGCTTGAAGGAAGTTTTCAGTGCACAGGCTGGGAAATTCCATTACCTTAATTTCTACCAAGTAATTCTCCCCCTAGAGCAGGCCAGTTGTGGTATTTTAAAGAGTACATTTTGCCATATATAGGTGATGACGACTCACCATATAGGGCAAGAATTTTCTAGGCTTCCTCCTCCCAGATTGTGCGTTAGAGTATTGAAATGCCTGCCCCTGGAAATATGCCTCCGTGCCCAAAAAGATATCTGACAGTCCTGTGCATCACACAATCCCGTATGATAGACCCTATGTTCCATTGTGGTGAGAGCTCCCTGCCTCTTAACCCATCCCTTGGCTCTTACCAAATTTCAAGATAAATTAGCACCCCTGAATCCGATCTGTTCCAGGCCTTCCCTTTGGACGGAAGTAATATCTGGACAGTTTCTTCTATTTAAAGTAAATGTTTTATTATATAGTTTGATATATGTCCTGTAGAGGAAAAGGACCACTGGCAGCTTTCTCACAAATGAACACTCCATGTAACTTGTCCACTAACTTTCTATTATTGTTATTTCTAGTATTCATACTTCTTGATACACCTTGAGTGTTCCTTGGGACATTCTTTACTACAGAAACATTGAACACTTAAAAACTCATACTCATAAACCATATATATATATGCCGGAGATATACATTTTTAAACTTGTAGGGAAACAAGTGTCTAGAAAAAGTAAAGTGGCAATCAGAAGTACCTGTTCACATTTGACTGAGACCTAGACGGAGGATGGATGCACCAAGCGGGTCGATCCAGTCAAAGATGTTAACCTCTGACTTACTCTCTGAAATTGAAATCAAAATTGTCCAGTGAGGCACGGTTAAAGAATGTGTCCTATGATGGCCTCCTGAAATAGGACACCCACTGGTCGAGGTCCTGCTTAAGCAGTTACTTTTAATGGGAAAAGCTCAGAGAGGAAAAATTCAAATTTAACGCTTCGCCTGGTGAAGATCTTTACGTTCGGGCTTAGTCTCATTTTTTGGAGCTCAAAATCCTACAATGGGGAAACTGTGAACACTGTAACTGACAGTCCTCTCAAAATTGGTTACCTTTTCCACAAGGTCCTGCTGAAGCTCTGGAGGTTTCGGAAGGTAAAAACATTTCTATGTCCTAACTTTTCTAGATTTCTGGACAATCGCGGCGAGTTAGGCTGCGTGTTATTGCGCTGTTGTGGATGCTGTTTATTATCATTTGTGTCTTTTGTTACAGTTACTTTTAACTGAGCACGCTGAAAAGCATTTTAAAATATCACTCTGCACTGACCTGTATCTTCATCACCTCGTGACCCCGTTCCGCCCCGGCTTGTGCCGTTTGTGCGGAGGGTCAGTTCGAGGAGCGTCACTTCCGCTCGTGACACCACTTCCGCCCTGCACGAAACCTCGCAGGTTAGCGGTCTAGTGTTGCTGAGCCTGCTGAGTATATATTGTGAGACTCTTGCTCCCAGGCCCTTTGACAATCGCGGCGAGTTAGGCTGCGTGTTATTGCGCTGTTGTGGATGCTGTTTATTATTATTTGTGTCTTTTGATACAGTTACTTTTAACTGAGCACGCTGAAAAGCATTTTAAAATATCACTCTGCACTGACCTGTATCTTCATCACCTCGTGACCCCGTTCCGCCCCGGCTTGTGCCGTTTGTGCGGAGGGTCAGTTCGAGGAGCGTCACTTCCGCTCGTGACACCACTTCCGCCCTGCACGAAACCTCGCAGGTTAGCGGTCTAGTGTTGCTGAGCCTGCTGAGTATATATTGTGAGACTCTTGCTCCCAGGCCCTTTGACAATCGCGGCGAGTTAGGCTGCGTGTTATTGCGCTGTTGTGGATGCTGTTTATTATTATTTGTGTCTTTTGTTACAGTTACTTTTAACTGAGCACGCTGAAAAGCATTTTAAAATATCACTCTGCACTGACCTGTATCTTCATCACCTCGTGACCCCGTTCCGCCCCGGCTTGTGCCGTTTGTGCGGAGGGTCAGTTCGAGGAGCGTCACTTCCGCTCGTGACACCACTTCCGCCCTGCACAAAACCTCGCAGGTTAGCGGTCTAGTGTTGCTGAGCCTGCTGAGTATATATTGTGAGACTCTTGCTCCCAGGCCCTTTGACAATCGCGGCGAGTTAGTCTGCGTGTTATTGCGCTGTTGTGGATGCTGTTTATTATCATTTGTGTCTTTTGTTACAGTTACTTTTAACTGAGCACGCTGAAAAGCATTTTAAAATATCACTCTGCACTGACCTGTATCTTCATCACCTCGTGACCCCATTCTGCCCCGGCTTGTGCCGTTTGTGCGGAGGGTCAGTTCGAGGAGCGTCACTTCCGCTCGTGACACCACTTCCGCCCTGCACGAAACCTCTCAGGTTAGCGGTCTAGTGTTCCCTCGCCCCCTAGTAGTTAATGGTAGCATGGAGGAAGCGCAGCGGACGAGCGCAGCGGGAGCGCCGACTTCGCGCCGAAGTCGCGCACAAGTCAAGCCCGTCTGCGCCCGTCCGCGGCCGACCAGGCCCAGGGCCCTGCCATAATGCCCAATTTTATTCTTACTCCTCCTGTGATCTCCTGAGACTTAAATCTACAGGACCTATACCTGCCCGCGCTGCTAGTATGGCCCAGGCATGTGGCATTTTTGTTCCCTCTGGTTGTCCGACACTTGGTTCTCCCCCCAATCCTTCTCTCCCTACACAGCAGACCACCTCCTCTTTACTCATTTACTATCTTAACACCCGTTCACTCATCCGCAATCAGCTTGAGATTTTTCAGCTACTGCATCAGAGCTCTATTGATGTTCTTCTCTTAACTGAAACCTGGATTTCAGAAACTTCCGCCCCTGATATCCTTGCAGCAATCCCTTCGGGATATTACATCATACAAGCTAACCGGCCTGCAGGGAAGTCCGGTGGCGGGGTGGCGGCAATCATCCGTTCGACCCACATCTTTTCTGAGATCACCGTAACCCCGATCCCCAATATTGACTACTTAGCTTTAAAATTTACCTCTCCCAAGTTTTCTTTTACCTGCCTTCTTGTTTACAGACCACCTGATCATATGCCCCTATTTCCTAAACTTTTCAGCGACTCCATCGCCCAATTATCAATCAGTCATGCTAATATTATGGTAATTGGCGACTTTAACTATTGGCCTTCGGACATCCATGAAAGCCAATCATCGCTGGAATTTACAGACCTATTAAAAGGAATGAATCTCTCCCAACACATTCACACTCCTACCCACCACAAAGGTCACATACTAGACCAGGTCTGGATGTCTGACCTCGACATCTCACCCCCTTCAGTTTTTCCCTGTTCTTGGTCTGATCATTATTTTATTTCCTTTGTCCTTCACTTACACACCATGTGTCCCCCCCCCGTATCAAGAATTTTAAGGCCCGGAACTGGAATAGAGCGAATTTGGCTGAATTCTACGCCTCACTAGCCTCTACTGCACCTATCTCTTCGACCACACTTACAGCTCAGTCTGACAACCTCGATACTTGGCTACGTCAGGCCAGCGACAAAGTAGCCCCCTTCAAGAACATCAAAGTTAAGCGCCCTCACGACGCTCAACGCTGGTTCACGGACCAACTTAAAGCGGAGAAACTCGCCCTGCGGCAATTTGAACGCCGCTGGCGTCGCTACTATGATCCTCAGCTTAAATTGGTCTATACTGAGGCGTTGAAGTCGTACAAACTATCGATCCTGGCAGCCAAAACGGCATATTATTCTAAACTTATCTTGGACTCCAACAACAATTCGAAAACCATCTTTTCTGTTGTAAATGAGTTATCCCTGCCGGATAGGGTTACCCCCCAGCCTCTGCCGACTCAATCCCTCTGCGACTCACTTAACTCTTACTTCATTGACAAAATCATCACAATAAAAACAACATTCCGACCCCGGCATCTCCCACTCCACCTCTCCTTCCCCCAAAAAACACTAGTTCTTTGTCTAAGTTTCCCCCCATCTCTTCACAAGAATTCGTTTCTCTCCTTCTTAAAGTCAGATCGGGTTCCCCTAACGACTGCTGCCCCCCTCAGATTCTGAGAGAAGCCTTTCTCACATGTCCAGGCCCCCCCCTTTCTCTTCTCAATAACTCTCTTGCTACAGGGGAGGTCCCTCTCTCCTTTAAGCAAGCATCCATTGTTCCCATTTTAAAAAAACCTAACACTGATCCCTCAACACTCAGTAATTATAGACCGATTTCCCTTCTTCCTTATCTGGGAAAAATTTTGGAGACCCATGTCACCCGCTGTTTGAGTTCATTCATAGAGGAATCTGGTTTTTTGGACTCTCAGCAGGCGGGCTTCAGACCCCTCCACTCCACTGAGGCGGTCATAGTAGCAGTCATGGACACCCTTAGGAAGGGCGCCGACAATAACATCTCCCAGGCCCTTGTCCTGCTGGATCTTTCAGCGGCTTTTGACACGGTCGATCACACCATTCTGATCGACCGTGTCCACAATGCCGGAGTCCAGGGAGTGGCCCTTGACTGGCTCAGTTCCTTTCTTCACCAGCGATCACAGTCCGTCCATCTCTCCTCCTTCTCTGCCCCTTACACCTCCCTTCCTTGCGGCGTCACACAGGGCTCCGCATTATCCCCTCTTCTTTTTAATTTGTACCTCCAACCCCTCCTAGCTTCCCTCCGTAATTCGCCAGTCACAATTTTCAACTATGCTGACGACCTACAGTTGATCTTTCCTATCGACTCTTCCCCTTCCTCCTGTTTCAATTTCCAGTCTACTATGTTGTCCATTGCGGAATGGATGTATCATAGTCACTTGAAGTTGAACCCTACTAAGACTGAGCTCGTCTTGGTAGGCAGTTCCAATCATCCTTGGAATTCCTCATTTTGGCCTTCATCCCTGGGGACCGCACCTGCTCCTGTGCGTTCAGTCAAAAGCCTGGGGGTCATTATCTCTGATGATCTTTCGATGAAGCCACAAATCAACTCGGTCACCTCAGCCTGTTTTTTCCATCTTAGGCGGGTCCGTAAGATCAGTAGGTTTCTTACTAAAGAAACCCTGACCTTAGTTGTTATGGCACTCATCACTTCCAGGCTCGACTACGCCAACTTACTGTATGCTGGCATCCCTGCCTGTCATCTTCACCGTTTACAGCTGGTGCAGAATCAAGCCGCTCGCCTGATCTTTCACCAGCCTAAATTCCAGCATGTCACCCCCCTCCTTCACAGTCTCCATTGGCTTCCTATCTCCAAACGCTGCATTTTCAAAATGGCATGTTCCACTTTTAAGGCCCTCTCACATGCAGCCCCGGCTTTTATTTCCTCAAGCCTGTCTCGTTACATTCCTTCCAGAACCCTTCGATCCTCTTCTCTCAACCTCCTTGAGATCCCCAAGTATAAAAGGAAAAAGCATGGTGGCCTATCCTTTTCTGTTTTGGCCCCCTCCACCTGGAACGCTTTGCCATCTGCTCTTCGCATCTGCCCAAAGTATGACTGCTTCCGTAGACTCTTAAAAACCCTGCTCTTTCAATCTGCATACGGCTAATTATCTCATCCTGGCTCTCTGTCATTTGTCATTCAGCGCCAAGAAACCGTTGGTGAAAGTGCGCGGTATAAATATTTTAACATTTTAACATAACATACCTTTTGGTCTACTCTAATGCTCTCGGGATCTCAGGAACAGCACTCCAGTAGAGGCAGCCTACATGGTCAATTCCATGTCCAGCTGCTACTGGTCAGCTGTTCACTCCAGGTAAAGCATCACGTACAGCATGTTGTGACCCTGTATCCACACAGTAAGTCGGAGAGCTGTTCCTTAGTTTCCTCGTCTCGGTCCACGGCACAAGTGGGAGCAGATCGAGCCCCTCGGTCAACATACAGTTCAAAAACAGCAGGTCCAGCCCTCTTCTATTATTACACAGGTCCAGAAAGTGTTCAGATGATCTAGGGTGAGGTGCTGCTTTTGTAGGATTCACCAGTCAATGGGTAAGGGGTCACTCTTATACACTCCTTAGTCAATAGGCACAGTGTTCCCAGGGACAATCTTTGCCTCTTTTGCAGTACACCCTGTTTGCCTTACTGAAATGATTCTGTCTGTGGAGGAAACCTGGGCCCATTCAGGGGTGTGTTCAGGAAAATGAGCAGTCCCTTCCTCTCCAATCACACCAAACTTCTCTGGGACCAGCTCTCACGCCCACTGGGATGGTGCCAGGATGGCTACACAGCCCTGGGATCAAAAGGCTTCTTGTCCCCAGGTTTCACTTCACACTTAACTATGAATGGACAGGCCTCACCCTGGTCTCTCTCAAGTTAAATAAGATCCTGAACCCTCCTCAACTGCTCCTTCTGAGAGGATGAGTCACATTTCTCACACCAAGGCCTTCCTTCCATAAGGCCTAAGCCGTTGAGCAGTTTCAAACCTGATTAGGGGAAAGCACTGACAGGGCAGCTGCTGGTAGCTAACACTAATTAGCCCACTTGAGCTTCAGGAAGGCAAAGTCTAACTTTATAAAAATACTTTTCCTGTCTATTTATCAAAATCCAACGTAATCATCCACTGAATTAGACTTTTACCAAATATATTAAAACAGTGGTTAAAACATAATTTTTAGTTTATTCCAAAACCAAACTTAGCAAAAATAGTATTTCAATAGCATTTCAGTATTTCCATGTGGGCTCAGCTGTAGCCCTCTTTCCATGAAATTGCTTTGGGGGCTAGCCCCTGTAGGAACATGCCAATAATAAATTTGATGTGTGTTGCTTTCAACTACTTGGCACCTTATCTTGTGACTACAAGGCCTACTCAAGGGGTGATTTATTTATTATTAAAAGGTCTGGTTCCTTCCTGTCAAAAGGGTTATTTTGACAGGCTTGCATGAAGATTTAAGAGCAGTAGCAATAAGGCTACACATGTTGACCTAAACCCATGTCTTTCATTGTCAGCCTAATAGATGACACAACAGGTGCTCCACTCCACAAGCAGCATTTAACCCCCATGCCATTGTGTATTTTCCCGCACCATATACAATAGCTTTACTTGAAAACAAATATGCAGAATTGGGGTTTTATGTAATCTTTATAACCTGAATCGTGTTTGGGATCATTGGGATCTAATGTAATCATCAACTCCTTCTGCTGGGGCGAACAAACAGGCTCCTCTTTTACAACATATACTTTAGTCTAAATATTTTCCCTTGAATTACAACAGCAACTTGAAACATAATGGGACCTCAGTGGGTTTCACTTTCCCGTTTTTCTCATCTCTCTGTATTGATTTGGGTGAGAGGTCAGATCCCCTAAAGAGACTCAAGGAAGACCAGACTTTGCAGCGAGTGCACGTCTCAACTTGACACTTCATATTCATGCACGCCTAATACTTCTGCTAATTTGTCTTCTACATCTTGCCTAATCTGTGTTTTTCGTTCCACTTTTGTTTACAAACCCTCATGTAATGTCACTTATTCTTGCATTTCCTACAAATCTGCCCCAAAGTAGAACATGGTTTGTAGGCCACCACATGACCTTCCAAACCACATATAAAGCAGATATACTCTTTATTTCTCCGGATGCCAAATCTTTCCACCTATCTTCAGAGTAAATATATTGCCTCCTTTTGCTAATTTGCATTTTATTATGTTTAACCTCTTGCATATATCCAGCTAGTTCCGTTATCCACTCATCACTCACTTCAATTTGATTAAGTATATTAGGGTTTATCTAATATCATTCTTTTTGTAAGCAATAACTTCTCTTATAAATTGAGGTTCTTAGCTGTGGCATCAGCTGGTCCCTTAACATCTCATCATGGAAAGACCAGTAATTACATAAAGTGGCAAGTACCCGCAAACCAATGATATAGTTGTCAATAAATTCACCAGTCGCTGCCCCCTCCCCAGAAATTTGTATCACCATAGCTTCACTTATCTTTCTGTTAAAATTCAGATATAATTTCTTTATTGCAGTTTCAAACTCAGTAACTTTGGCCTATTCTTCATCTTTAATCAGTAAAGAGGAAGACACTTTAAAATTCTTAATCCCTCAGCTACTTATCAATGCTTGAGCACTGCTAACTTTTGTTTTGTTGTAAACATGTCACCATCCACTGCTTCCACAGAGGCCGCGGATCCCTCTTTCCATTGGTCCCAATGCAGTTTGGATGCCTTGAGCATGCTAAAGGAAACTGTTGCACGCATTCCTTCCACTTTGACACTAGGAAATGATGGTTGTACATCCTTAAAGGTGTTCTAGAACTAAAAATAAAATGTGAATTGTGCTAAAAGTGTGATCTTTACATTGTACATGTGAATGTCAGGTAACTGCCTATTTTCTATATGTTCATTTAATTACACTCTGTGTAAAACAGTTACTGCCTTGAACTTTATTGATTCACACATTTACTGCATAATACTGCCACTATTGCCAAGGATGCATAAGTATTTTTCTCAACAGAATTAGAGTTTAATTGGTGCTTAGTCTTGTAAAACTCCTGGATTACTCCTAGAATTCCATAGTAAATCCAGAGTACCACAAGAGTAACTCACAGAAATCTTTGTGTATCAGGTCCTTAAAGGTTTGGGCTAGGATTGCAAATGCTTGTTGTATCCATGTTTCTCTGTGTGTTGTGATGATCGCGAGCTCGCGTGCTCGCGTCTGTCGGGCTCGTGGTTGGTCTCTCATGTAATGCATGAGCAGTAGCGGCAAGCGCAATATAAGTGGTTTTATTTATTTATTTAATATTACCCATCCCGTCGTCGTCTGCCGACTTCCACCACCCCCGCACCGCCCCATCGCTCTTACCTGTGTGAGCTGCTACTGTGTCTGAGTAGAATGGGGTGAGGCATCATTCTATGCGAGACGGTTGGCAAGTCGACAGATGAGAGGAGGCAATGTCTGGTTTGGGGCTTCACTGTAGTTAATAAACTATGTTATTGTGTCACGTCTTGTATCCCAACCCAACACCTGTTTTTGTGTAAGTCCACCAGAAACTTATCAAGTGTCTATCAATTATGTTTTGCTCCTGTGGAATTTCTCAGTGTGTTCCTGAAATTTATCATAGGCTGCACACAGTGCCATGGCTGGAGAGGGCTAACATATTTTTATATTCCACCCCAACAGTTTAAAATTTGAGCTTAAATTCCACATCTAAGCGCTTCGGCCTCTCGTCTGGGGTAGAAAGCGCTATATAAATGAAATTTAAATTCATTCCAATCTCTGCACTGTAAATCCGACTTCTTGCGATGTTCTGTAACCCTTTAAAGTTCTAGTTGGTGATTCACCTTTCTGGATTTTATTTCATGCTGTTGTTTTGCTCGTCTGAACAATTCGATGTTTGTGCTTCATAAGTACTTACGTTTCTTCATCTTCTCCAGTTGTTCTTTTAACCAGTAAAATATTTTCGAGCTTCTATTTCTCGAATGTGACCAACGCGCCATTATCTTTAATTTGGATCTATTTATCTGAAGTATGTTTATAGCTACTATGACTCCACCGCTTGTAGTGTTTTTTTCAGCACATTATTTTTTTCTAGTAAGGTGGAGTGTTGTGCACCTACCAGCGTGGAAGTTCTGATGTATTGTGTAGCTGGGACACCCTGCCATGCTCCATGCCCACACCAAACAAAAGAATCTTGTCCAGAATATGGAACGGGCAGGCCGGGCGGGACAATCACGAGCCCTGCTCCGCACTCACAGAGAATTCGCATTTGCCGTGTCCCTTTTCTTCTGCTCTCCAAGGCCTATGTTTTATTTAGTTCCAGCATCAGCGAAAATGCTTTTGTCCCACCATTCTGCAGAATTCTTTTCAGCCAGCATTTATTCCGCTTCCATTTATACATATACATTAGAATGTTATGTCAGATACGTGTTCAAGGTAAATTCTTTAAATTTCATTTTCCTTAGCATAAAACTCACATGTGAGTTTAATACCTGGGGTTGCGCTTTTCAGATTACAGCAAGAACATTGAGAGGGGGAGATTTTTCGAATAATTTAATATTTGAGGTGAGGTGCATAGTCAACAGAAGCTTAAGTCATGTAGCAAAACAAAATACATCAGCAAGCAGTTTAAACACTGTATTAAAATGTGTTTAATAAAACGATACTCCCATACAAGAAGCTGCATTACAATTAGAAAATCCATACCTACCTAAAAAAAGTATTGTCAAAGCAAATAGGTTTGTCATATGAACAGTGTGTACACACATGCAGACACCTAATATATATGCATAGATTGACATAGATGACTCGTAAATGCAAATATACAGACCAAAACACCTACAGCCATCCACACACATAGGGTAGCAGAAAACAGACAACCAAGCACACACTCCTATAGGCAATCATACACAAAGGGGGCCTGATTAAGAGTGGCCCCAGGTGGATGTTTAAAAAAATATCAGATGTGATAATTATTGCATATTCTGAGTTTTGGAGATTTTTATGATTACAGCACCAAAATATGCATGTTATAATAAATATCAAACGTGTTTCCCCTTTAAAATTCCAGCAGGTTTTTACCTTAACTTTAGCACCCAGAAATGTTGAACCCTGTGTAAACAGGGGTTTGTGCAGGGGTCTGCAAACTCCTAACCACTCACAACCAGGGCCAGAAAACTCCTGACAAGCAGTCACTGGTTCACACACTGAACTGTCTATTGAGGCCTTTGACAGGTTCAGCCTTAAGGTCAAGTCAGGCTCTCCTGCGGACCCGTTAAAGCCAGCCTTCATTAACACACTTTCCCCGCTGTGCCGTGACCCCATATTGAATCTCATCAATATGTCACTGTCTTATGGAACGGTACCCGTGGCATGGAAACAGGCAGTGGTCACTCCGATATTAAAAAAAGCCAACTCTGACCCCCGATTGCCAGAAAACTATCGACCTATCTCCCTGTTGCCTTGGATTGCCAAAGTAATAGAAGCCCATGTCAACTCTGTTCTGTCCGAGCATCTGGTTCGCAACCAGATTCTGGATTCCAGTCAGAACGGCTTCCGGTCAGGACACAGTACCGAGACGGCATTACTTTACATCACGGAACATCTTCGCCAGGTACTTGACTCAGGTCATACTGCAGCGCTTATACTATTAGATCTAAGCGCTGCCTTCGATACTGTGTCCCACCATATACTTATCCAACGCTTACAGGAGGCGGGAGTGACGGATGTCGCTCTCCAGTGGTTTCGGTCTTTTCTGGCAGACCGCTCCTTTAAAGTGGCTATACCACCTGGGCAATCTGCCACCTATCCTTTGGAGCTCGGGGTACCACAGGGATCTTCGTTGAGCCCGACAATGTTCAACCTCTATGTGAAACCGTTGGCTGGTGTCGTCAAACAGTGGGGTCTCACGATGGCCTCATACGCTGACGACACACAGCTAGCGGTGACACTTAGTGAAGACCCTGAGGTGGAGGTCCCCAGATTCCGTGCGGGTCTCTTGGCAGTAGCCGGCTGGCTTCGCACCAACTGCCTTCAGTTGAATGCCACCAAAACGGAGGTGTTGGTTCTAGGGAAGCACGCGGAGTTATGGGGAAATCAGTGGTGGCCATCGGAGCTTGGTGTCACTCCTATTCCAGCTGCTGGAGTGAGAAATCTAGGAGTATGGGTAGACTCTGCGCTGACCTTCAGAGATCACACCAAGAAGGTGGCTGCCACGTGCTACGGAATTTTGCGTGGTACTAGGCCGGTCCTAAAGTACTTTGATCCCCCTACCAGACAGCTTGTAGTCCAGGCCTCAATACTTTCTCGGCTGGACTACGGTAGCTCATTGCTGTTAGGGGTGAATCAAGCGGAGGCCTCTAGGCTCCAAAGAGTACAAAACGCCGCGGCACGAGCCATTGTGGGCCTTCCCAGACATTGTTCAGTGTCTGGTACCATCACGGCCTTGCACTGGCTCCCGGTTAGACAGCGAATTAAGTTCAAGGCGCTGTGCCTGGCCTTTAAAATTCTGAAATCTTCTTCCCCGCCGGCACTTGCTCCTCTTCTTACGCCCTATATGCCTTCGAGATCCTTGAGATCGGAGGGGCTTCATCTGGCCATCTGTCCACGCTTCAAGCTGAGCAGAATGGGTGGCCGCTCCTTTAGGGTACTAGCGGCAGGCTTATGGAATTCGCTCCCTGTACACATTCGAGCTCTTGAAGATCTGCTCACCTTCAGGCAGGCGATTAAAACCTTCCTGTTCCCGGTATCTAGTTAATTTCTTTTCTTTTATTGTGTGTTATGTTATAGCATCTGTCAAAGCGCCAGGACGCCCCTTTGCTGGGGCAGCTGTGCGCTATAAAAATACCAAATAACATAACATAACATAACATAACACACGCTGATCATGCTCTTGACCTGAAGTCCT
Source organism: Triturus cristatus (assembly GCF_964204655.1). NCBI lineage: Eukaryota > Metazoa > Chordata > Amphibia > Caudata > Salamandridae > Triturus > Triturus cristatus. The sequence continues at coordinate 1,059,389,724 of NC_140594.1, read as the reverse complement.
GAGCATGGGGTTCAAACAGGACATCACCGGTGAAGGGACACCGAGGGAGGCATCATGTCCCAGGCCCCACTCATTCCAGGGGCCTGCACTCTGTCAACAAACTTTATTATTATAGATTTTCAGTTGCAAGCAAAGTCTGGCATGTTCATTGATACTGAGTCAGCATACATGGCCAGAGTCCATGTTTTTTCTTTCCCTGGAAGTAATTTTTTAGCACTTAGAAAAAGGTGCTTATGGCACCCGGAAAAATGGCAGAAACATCCAAAGGACCCGCATTAAGTTTTGTCCCCAGACCTAGGAAAAATATCTTAGAAGTCTGGATTGATACAATCTTCCTTGATTTGTGGAGCAGGGATCTGGGTGTAGCCGACAGAGGGTTCCACTCATTGTTGTGCCTCTTAGATGCCTCTGCTGCCTTCAACAAAGTTGACATCAACCATTTCTTATGCAGGGTTGCCTATTTGTCTGGGGTGTCAACACAGCTGCAAGTTAGTTCCAGCAATTCCTGGCTGGTTGGCATCAAAGTATTTAATGGCTGGCAGCATCTATTCGATTTGAGCCACTTGGGTCTTGGACTACTGCCTAAACAGACACCCTAGTCTTCAGTTTTCTCGTTAAGATAGTCAGAGAGGGTGTAGTCAGAGATAGCCATGTGTCCAGAAGCAATGTGCTCCAGATATCTGGGACTGAACCAAAAAGCAGTAAGATTAACTTTGTAGAAGTATGTGGTAAGATTAACCATGAGCACTCTAAAGAGAACTTTGTCTTTGTTACTAAGATTTCGGGTGGGAGAGTAGGACTATAATTTAGTGATCAACAAAGAACGACGGGGAGACTCTCCCCATCGTTCTTTGTTGATCACTAAATTATAGTAATGGCGTAATGGCGTAATGGCTAGTGCGGCCAACTTTGATGTTGTGGAAACGGGTTAGAGTCTCGGCGAGAGGCTCAACATCCTGTGAATCTGGGTAAATAACTTAATCTCTCAGTACCTGAAAATGAATGTGTCCATCTGTAATGAAACTGGTGCTCATATAAAGTGTTCCGAGACCTTTGGGTTGAGTTTGCAATATCTAAAATTGCAAAAAATGAATAGAAATGAACAGCAGGAGAGGGGTGGTAAACAAGCATGAGGGATGTGTGGGAAGCATCAGAGGGAGGGGGAGGTGATAGGAGCACATACAATGAGCAGTGGGAAGGGTAAAGCAGCCTGAGGGAGCCGGAGGAGGGCAGGGACAGGCCAAGCCAAATCACAAATTGCGATTCTGTGCAGTAAGGCGATGGAACACATGCACTTGTATGGAGCTCGGGGAATAATATTTTTTTAGAAGTACCTCATAAGTGTGCGGCCAGTGGAAGGATACTGGCTGCCACCCAGTGGCCAGAAAAATGGCGACAGTACTTGGTCCAAGCTCCAGGGAACAGCCAAGAACAGCTGAGGAAAGAGAGATGCCTGATGAAGTGAGAAGCTCCTGCCAAACAGTGAGAAGCAAGAAAATGAAAACGACCATCAAGCCTATGAATGATAAGTAATGGGCAGTCTGTAAGTCCCTTTTAAGATTTTTTATTTTATTTACAAGAGATTTTGCTCCCTAAAAAGAGATTCCCAACTGTTGCATCCGTAGACACATATAGCATTCCACCTAGACCAAGAGTAATATGGACCGGCACAGGCATAAACTGATGACAGAAACACATCCAAACACAAAACCTCCAGAGCATTCTGCACTAAAGCACCATTCAGGACACCACTTAGATACTCTGTTGATTCATCAACCAAGGGGTGAAAGCACATTTGCAGCTGAATAAAGATTGATGGAGAAATAAGGAAACCCTTAGGTGCACCCTATCCTCACATCATTGCCGTGAAAATCTGCACAGTGTTTTATAACAGGCAGCTAGCACACACTCAAGAATCAAAACTTGCCATTGTGGGACTATTTCTAGAAGCAGTTCTAAGCTTTTTTTGTTTAATTTTTAAACCTGTAGAGACATTGACAGTTACAGTGGGTATACTTTGCCTCACAATTTTTACTTTCTTTGTCATGTTGTACATACAGAAAGAACAATTACCAATGTGTGTTTGGATGTAGACAATATTCAACTTATTTAAATAGATCTATGCAATTAATATTGCCTACATTGTTTATTGTTTTAAACTGAGCAATTAGCATCTACCAATGTTCCCATCTAAAATGTCTATACAGGATTTATAACAGAGTAGGGAAATTGTTTGTAGATGCAGTTTCTAATATAGATCCTTTCTTAAGGGGTATGTGTAGAGCCCACCCATCCCATTGTGCTTACCAAGGCATGTAGCAGAGGAATGATCTCTTCCACCAATGCTGAATATAGTGTGCATGGCAGTGCTCTGTGCTCTTTATAGGCCCTCAAGTATAGACTAGGAAATATGGGGCTTTGCAATAATGTATTTAGTTGTTTCCTGAAGCTCCCATCTTAGAAAACAGTATTTTAGAGAACTGAAGGGAAATGCAGTCTTCAGTCTTCACAGATGTTGAAAACCCATTTAAGTTAGGAGAGTTTATTGAAAGACAAGGGAGGTGTCGGTATCCAAAATTAGGTTTTTGACTTTGTCGACTGTGTGAAAATCAATGATACAAATGTTGAGGTTTGAGGGCTTTCAATACCAAAGATGGTAATCTTTGTTGCCATTAAGCTGCTTTTTAAACATCCAGGACTGATTGCTGGCCATCAGCTGGTGATGGGTTCTGCAGGGAAATGAATCAGACGAGAATTGAATGTATAGCTGTGTGTTATATGCATAGCATTGAACAGGATATTGGTGCTCATGAAGAAAATCAAAAAGAGAATAAAAGTATGGGTGGGTAAGCCAGCAAATCCAGAGCCAACCCAGTTCTTAGTCAGGGAAACCGAGCCATCACAAGATTGTCAGGGAAATGAAAAAATAATAAACTCACATTAAATTTGGTTACTTCTTAAATGCTTGTGTTTCACTTTACTGCTTTTGATCGTACAACTTCATTGGCAACTGTTAGAAGTAATCAGGGCCGGACTGGCCGTAGTGGGCACCGGGCAATCCCCAGGTGGGCCGCTAGAACCCCAACCTTAAAAAGTAACACGGAATGAACAAAATTCTGCCAGTTCTGTGGGAGGAATGCACCCATAATATGCATATGATCTTGCAGTTTGGTCAAGTGGGTAAGCAGGGATCTCATCCCCGTTTTTCAGGCAACACATTGTGCAAATCTGTTATTGGGTGAACATTTCCTTATCGCCCTTTTTTGAAACCAAAGGACAATGATTTGTGTAATTTTTTTCATGTCCCAAATTCTATGTTTAATACGTAGAAGTGTCACATTTAATGGAGAGATAAAACATAGGAGGTTATTTACAAAGGCAAGCTAACACATGAGCAAACTATATTTGCTCTTAAACTTTGTAGTAAATCTGTTACTTTTGGCTATTCACCATTTATGAGTGTAAATATGTTACAAAGCGTATGCTAACATGTCTCCAGCCTCTGAAAATCAGGGTGTGGAATGTAATTACTCAGTATAAGGTGACTACTTGTACATTTTCACACCTGGGCTGTTGTGATGCATGACTGGTCCCATACCCTGTCTCCATTTTAGTTTCACCTTTTAGCTTGACATTGTTTTCTACTTGTGACTTTTAACATGCTTTGCGCTTACACGAAAGTGTACTTAGACTTTATTATACACGCTGTTCATTTCTTAGCACGCATTATTATCATGTTAGTCATACACTCTTTTCAAGGCCTGAACACATAGAACGCTAAACCCTTGAATTTGGTTGTCTGGCTGAAGACAGGTTTACAGCTTCAGACTAACTCTTGCATCAGTACTGCACCTTTGACACAGTGTGATTGAAATAGTGCTTTTATTATATAAACAGTCTCCGAGTTACATTGGGCAGAGGAGCAATCCTGCTGGGACTGTTCTGGAAGGTAAAGCACTGTGGCTGAGATGCAGTCCTTCTCTCTATGACCTCTATCCTGCAAAGGACGATAGCCTGTTCTTCACAGGCTGGCTTCCTGATACAACATAGTATTGGGAGTTTGGCTATCCCAAGGGATCAGACATGGGGGGGTTCTCATTAGTGCAGAAATAGGTAGGAGTATAATCATATTAACATTATAATGGTTGATCTGTTTATCTTCTTCACCATTCTTGTAATGCTGATTACAATGCTTTGCTTCTTTTGCCTAATAATTGTAGCACAAACTTTCTATGCAAGAATACAAATATTTCAATAAATGTTGGAAAACCCAATTCATATCTTTCTTGTGTTTACCTTCGGCAAGCAAAAGTAGTAAAGCAACAAAAGGGTAGATCTGTTTCCATGATTTCCTAGGGGAATAACGAGTGGTCATGTTCAAGGTTGCTGACATTATCTGGTACCCTGGTATGGTTAAGGGTTCAGAAGGAGCACTGTGAGCCAGCTAGGAACCAGTCCAACGTTCTTTGAAAGTATGCGTGAACTGAGTTCCCATATTTTGAAGTCTATGTTGTCCAGATACACATTCCTGCTAAATTTGTAGGAACCGTACAACAAGACAGACAGCTCAGTATGGTGAAGTATTAGGACAATTTTAAAAGTTTATCAATGGTTAAAAAAATTGTAAATATTTTAGGATAATATATTAATGTAAATTAATTGTATATATGTAATGTAAGTGTCCAAAAAAATAAAACATGCCATAGCACAATTAACTTATTTTTATTAAATATTTCATGAATGTAAAAATATTAAATTAAAATTATTGCTTAAAGATTCATAAAATCCATCCTAAAGTTAAATGGTTATTTGTTTTTATTATGCATTGAAAATTATTGAAAGTGATGTATACATTAAATTTAAATTAATTTAATTATTAAAAATGCTTGGCTCAGTTCTGTTTTGGCTCATGAGTCTCTATGGAACAAGAGCAAGAGCCAGACCCAGACAGTCACCTGAACCAGACTGTTCTCTTGCTTGGCTTGCCCACCTCTAGGTGAAAGCACTGAACCCTGTAGGACTCTGCAGGTTATCTCAACTGCTTCATAGGTTAGTTCACTTTGCTAAAGCTGCTGGATGCCAAAAGAATGGAAAAACTTGGCAGTATGATCCAAGGCCCTTAACATGGAGTAAAGATGATCTAAGAGGATAATACCTTTCAATGCGCCAAAGGCCACAGAAAGGTCTAAAAGCACAATATGGAGGAAGCACCATGATGAATAAGAAGCAAGGCGCAGGTCCAAAAGCTAACTAAGGTGGTTTCTGTACCGTGGCAAGGTCTGAAACCAGACTAAATAAGATGCAGTATGTTATCATTATGCATTTTGCATTTGTTGGGAGATGGCTTTTTCTCAGATTTTGATAAGTACTAGTAAGATGGTAAGATAAAATTTGGATATTATTTTGGTTCCGTAAAATTTCTTTTTTAAGAAGTGCAGTTTTAATGAACATTTTCAAAAAATGGGGATTAAAGGTTCTGTGATGAATAGGTTAATAAAATGACAGATTACTGTGGCAAAAAGACAAGCATGCTGCTATAAGAACTATACCGGGCAAGATCCTATAGGCCATCACAAGCTTTCAGAGTCAGGAAGTGAATTGCATTTTCATCCAGCGAAATGGGTTTCATGATAAAACACGTATATATTCAGAAAACACAGGAGGAGCCACTGAGTATTGATCAGTTATTGCCAATGGCTGCTGAACCTTTAAGGGTTTCTTTCAGATTAAATTGTTTCAGTTGTTTAACTCTTCATAGAGCACAACTGTGGAAATCTGATCGGGGTAATTTAAGACTGAGGAGATTGATGTGGTGGTCCCACAAATCTGTTTAACTCTGAGAATTGTCTTTTATCATTGTCTACTAGCTGCTATATATTTAATAGTTGGGCATATGTGTTTATGCTCTTGGCCCTTTGTCACCTCCTTTGCTACTTCAGGATTTTTAACTTTGGGGTACACCAAGGAGACTTAGTTGCCTACATTCTTGTTTTCACTACAATGGTGTGTTCATATAAAAAAGATTTCACAGTGTTAGAAAAGAGGTTGAAGGCAAGGATCTTCCCACACTGTGTTTTCTTTCTCTAGATTGCTGAATGGGTGCTAAATGTTTGCTCAACAGGGGCCTCATGTAGGTAGCATACCAGTTACCACTTCTAAAATACCGAACGATACCGAATCGGTATTTTAGAAGTGGTAACTGGTATGTAGGTAATGAGTCGGTATTTTTTACCGAATCGTTACTAGTCGGTAATTACCGAATCGGTATTTACCGATTCGGTAATGAGGCATACCTTCCCATTGATGGGAAGGTATGCCTCATTACCGAATCGGTAAATACCGATTCGGTAATGGGGGGAACACATACAAGGGTGGCAGGGTGTCACATTGACACCCTGTTGCACCCCTGATTCGGCCATGTGTGCACATGTGGCACACATACATGCCCTAAGGGCATGTATGTATGCCACATTGCACACTGCTACGCGCGTAAAAATGCATTTACACATACATTCATTATTTACCACCAACTATAAGTTGGTGGTAAATACCGACTCTTAAACACACACACACACTCCCCCTACATCTCGATTTTGCTTTCGGAATTTACCGAATCGGTAAAATTACCGATTCGGAAAAGTTACCGATTCGGTAACATTACCGATTCGGTATTATTACCGAATTGGTAATTTTACCGATTCGGTAAATTCCGAAAGCAAAGTTTGTCCCCCTACATACCAATGGCCAAAATACCGGTCGGTAACGGTATAATTACCGAAAATCGGCCGTTACCGACCGGTATTTGGCTTCCTACATGAGGCCCCAGATGTGGTAATTTCAGATTTTTGCGTATTAGCAGAATTAGGTGGGGTGCGGTGGTGTAAGAGTGACCGCAAGGGGAATAAAAGTAGAAAATGGCCTGATGTGACACAAGCAGAAGTACCTAGCAGACCAGTTAAGTATTTCTAATTATAGAATAAAGAATGCCTCCAAAAGTATTACTAGGGTATGAGATTATGGGGCCTATTTCGATGGCGGCCAGAAAGCCTCTGACCTTCAGACGGAGGCTTTCCGACTGCCATTGTTGGCTTCAATTCAGAGCCGCTGATTATGAATCAGCCTGTCGGAATTGAAACTGGCTGGTCATTCCGGCTGGCTTTCGACAGGCTCAAGGAGCCCGTCAGCCCGTCGGAAGCCGATTTGTGATACAAAAGGGCAGTGTTTCCGCCCTTGGGATTACGATACACGGTTTCCCGCAGGGTTGCCATGCCGGCCTTTTCCACATGGAAACCCTGTCAGAAAAAGTGTTCGGTGGCCCCTAGCAGGGCCCCCTTGTGTGCCCGGCCTCCGGTTGGGGCCACCTCCCATTTCCCTATGGGAGCATGTACCATGTCCAGTTTCTGGCCGTAACACATGCTTCCATAGTGAAATATTGGACTATGACTGAACAGTGTTCGATCGCATTCAAATTAGGCCGTCAGGACCACCGACCGGAGGTAGATGTGCACTGGACAAGAACCTCTGTTTTTGCGATGACACAATGAACTGGCAATAACAAGAGGAGGCAGTGACCATCCGTACATTAACAGGTCTCCACATACAATATGCATTACCTTCAGTGACATACACTTACAGGTTTCATCAGCAACACGGCATTGAAGAAGAGTAACCAAAATCAAAGACTGGAGTGTGTCAATCCCAAGAAGAAGCACATAACACAGATTGGAGTTACTTGCGCTCCCAGGGATAAACTTGGAACAAAGGTTGAAGTTTCGTGCACTCCCAGTGATACACTTGGCGCAAAGGTTGGAGTTACTTGCACTCCTAAGGATACACTCTGAAGACAGGGTTGGGTACAAGGTTGATCCATATATCAAATACTCTGAGGTGATTTCTCTTGGGACTACTGTTCATCAGAGAAACGCCGAGCTAAAGTCTTTCATCTTTGCACAGTGACAGTTCTAGCACCAAGGTTGTAGGAAGTGTCTGCAGTATAAACCCACAAGCAGCGCTGCAGTAAATCACAGAGAGAGATGGAGGAAAAGTTTATAGTCTTTGAAGACGTGGATATTAAGTCCTACTTACACTGACCTGATATCAAGTACTTAGCCTAGTTCTTTCACTTGCCCGAAGTTCAAAGAGGATCTCAAGGCTTTGACTCAGACAGCTGTAGGGGTCCGGAGTAGCAGTGCAGGAGGGAGAGAGGTGTAAGATGTCAAAGGAGCTCCAGCCAAGGGAACCACAGGTTCAGATGGACTTGAAGGAGACTGGAGCACTTCTTCGTTCTTGCAGAATTATTCAGGTTTGTGGGAATGGTGAAACTTGTTCTGCATGGAGCAAGGCCAAGCTATGATTCGGGGTTGGGTGGGGTTTATACACCTTCTCGAAGGCTCAACAGATGTAGCTAGATCACGTGTGGCACGTGGAGCACATGGCATGTCAGGAAGATTCTCGAACCTTGGAGAAACCACGTGTTAGTACGCCCTCTTTGACATTACAGAATTGGCAGGTGCAACTTTGTGATCAGAACGAAATAACAGGAAACACATATATATATATAGTTTTTGCTGTATTGTGCATAATGGAAAACAACACCAAGGCACCAGCAACAGCTGGAGCAAGGCTTGCCATTGGCTCACGGAAATCTGGGGTAAGCTTGTATGGATTCAATGGAAAACCACACAAAGGCCCTAGTAACAGCAGGTGCAGATAATCTATTGGTTCACGGGTTCTGGGGGATTCAAGTACAATGGAATTTTGGGTTTTGGGGATGCTTTCATATACTCAAGGGCAATGGAATCATGGGTTTTGGGGGACGTTTGCAAATACTCAAGGGCAATGGAATCATGGGTTTGGGGGAATATCATTCATGGCGTGCCATAAAGCACCACAGAGGTAAAGCAACATGAGTCCTGCTTGCTAGACCACTACGCAGGTGGAGCAGGAAAGGGTTGTGATAGAGAGGGGGCAGGAGGGGGTCATGACAAGCATAAATGATGGCAGAAAGAAATTTAACCTATATCACTTGAATTTGCTATTCAATGATTCACAGTTCAACGTTAAGTGCATTCTGTGAAGCCCAAATGAGGGGGCCTTAGATCTGTGTTTTAATTTGACTGTCCACCCAGACACCGAGGTAGTTATAGCCTGTGACATGCTCAACTGCCAGATGATTTCCTTTACTTTCTTTCAGGAGAAGCCTAACATAACATAACCTGTATTTTTAAAGCGCATGTTCACCCATGGGCATCTTGGTGCTGAATAACAGATGTTTATTGTTACCCAACGGTACTCATTTTATTGACCTCAGAAGGATGACAGGCTGAGTGGACCCCTCTGGGATTTGAACCTGTGACCAAGTGGTTGACCACAGGCCCCTACTGTGGCCGCATTAGTCCACTAAGCCACCAGACCCGGCATAGTGTTTGACTTATGTTATGTTTACTTGAGTTTTTTTGTCTTCACGAACTCTGACCAGGGCAGTAATAGCCCTTTCCAGACCAGCACCTATGAGGCTAAAAAGCACAGTATTGTCTGCATAGTAGAAAAAATTAACCTTCCTCTTATCCAGTGACCGGAGATTAATGTATGCTGATGTTAGATCGGAACCAGGTTTGGCAGGGTAGGGCCGGAAGAATACGGAGACTGACACAATCTACTGCTTCAGACCTGTGCCTTGATGAATCTTATAGCTAGCTGACAAGAGTGCCAAGCCCAATTTGACTTAGAGTCAGGTGTTTTCATGCAGGAACTGAATTCTCCAGCTGTTTAATTCATGCCAAAGATGGTTTATACACATCCCATCAAAAGCTGCGTTGTCATTTATCAAACAGGCATCCAGGACCATATTCCTGACATTAAAGTATGGTGTAAAATTGAACTTGCTAAAATGTTGTCTATCATGCTTCACAATATGTGGAACCCTGTTTGGAATATGACAATGAGGTTCCTGTCTTCAGCTCACTCCTGAAGCTGACTCGGAAGCAATTGAGTATAAATCCTCAGGGAGGATAATCATACAGCAGTTAATTTGGTTGGCAAAGACTCCCTTAGTAAATGGGAGGCACAAAATAGAGCCTATCAATTAGCTTCTCAATGAGCTGTCCCGAAACATGATTGATACAACACTAGAAATCTATGTAGTAAAAATTGGATGTTCTACTTGAATAAGGTAGACAACATGCCGTTGGGGCCAGGTGTTCCATCTATTCCACTAGCAGCAGTTACTGTTGATATTGCTTGATAGGTTACGGTTAGATTGAGCCCACAGAGTTAAAGTAATAACAAAGTGATTGTCCAAAGCACTCACAAATTTAAAACATTTGCCCCAGCCAACTGATGTACATATCTAAAAAACGGTGGTCCACTATTTATTAGGTTATTCTTTTTGCAGTTATTTAACTGTTTCTTGTATTGCTTCCTCACCTGTATACAATTTCTTGAAAACACAACACAAGAAAAAAAGAGCAGGTTTTAATAAATAAAATGATACCAGAATGAAAAATCAGTAGAACCAGAGATAGGCAGTGTCAACGTTGTAGGTATAAATAGAGCCTAAAAGCACAAAGCAACATGCATGGTCATCTGGTCACGCTAAACAGGGGGAAATCGCTGTTGCTGTAGTGCGGATCTCACATTGCTTGTGGTAGCTCACGGTCCCTGTAGCGTGCGGGGCGGATCTCCCTGGAGCCTGTTGTTGGCAGTCGAAACGGGTGGCAGAGTCTGGGTGCAAATTAAGCCAAACATCAGGGTTTCCACCTTTCTTGGAGAGTAATATACTCTGTTGTCAGCAAAGGGTCCAGGCTCTGGGGAGTCACCTCTTGGGAATCAGGGGCTCACTTGAGCAGAGGCCAGCAGGGCTCAGGCAGCTCCAGTTGCAGGGTGAGGCAGGTCCAGTACACCAGATCAGCTGGGCAGTTGCAGGGAGGCCTCTGGAGCTTGTTATGTACCTGTAGCTCACACAGGAGGTCAGCCAACTGACCCTTGCAGTCACTCAGGTTAACCTGGGATGAAGGTAAGCAGGTCCAGTCTTCCTTCTCAGACACGCAAGACAGTCTTCAAGTAGAAGCAGAAGGGTAGTCCTCTGGCAGCAGGTCAGTTCTCCTACTATAATGTCCACAAGTCTAGGAATGTTCAAGAGAGTTGTTCTGAGTGTTCAACATTTATTGCTGGTGCCAGCCTTTGTGTGTGGGGGGAACACCCTGTGCTAAGCCCACACCTTTTTCTGAAAAGTTCTTGCCTTCCCCAGCCAAGGTTCCTTTGTGTGTGCTGGAGACAAGACCTTTGAAGTGTAAGTGATGCAGGGAACAGGTCAACCCCAGCCATCCTTGCAGGATGGCCCATCATGCCCACACCAAGTCCCCTTTGTGTCACTGTTTGGGAGAAAAAAATAAACCGCAACAACATCATTCACAGTCATGTGACCCAGGACACTGGCGGAAGGCACAAATTGTTAGAACATGAAAATGCCAAGATTCCAAAAATGTCATTTTCAGAACTGTGACTTAAAATTGGACTTTACCATTAAAGATCATTTTAAATTGCAAATCTTTGAGTCTAAACAGCATATGTCTACCTGCATCGAATACACTTTTAGCACTTATTAAACGTAATATGGTAAGCCAGTGTTAATCAATGAGAGAGATAGGCCTTAACAAAGTGAAACATTTCTTTACCGGTTTTTCACTGCCAGGGCAAGTAAAACCCAAGTACACATCTACTACTTTTTAGATATAATGAACCCCACCCTAGGAGCTGTTAAACCTACCTTGGGGGCTTGAAATGAAGAACTGAGTTCTCTACCCAGTGTAATGTTATTGCAATGATTTGTGTCCCTTGTTATTCTATACCTTTCACCTCACGGAGTTCTAGATTCTAGAGTCTTTTCCTTGATCAAGTGGTATTAGAACTTCTAGTTTTCAGTTGTTGCTGTGGTCGTGTGGATGGGACGTCTAGTCTGTAGACACCTACTAAACTACAATAAAGAACCTGTTACTGCTTCAACCATTGTGCCATCAGCGTACTTCATTACACTGACGACGACCTGGACAAGAACCTACAGCCAATTTTTCTACTTCTACAACAGACTTCTCAACACAATCCTTCTACTTCAAGGAATTCCTGAATGATGAAAATTCAGCTGCTCAACATATTTTAAAAGGTACAGTGTGCACCCCGCTGTCCTGCAATAATAATAATGATATATCTTATTTCTCAAATCCTACCGTTCTTTCATGCGCACCCCTCGTGGCTACAATCTCCTTGGCAACCTCCGTGATAGCGCAAGCTTCTATTGACAATTGACTGCTTATGACTCGCGCGCGTGTTCTTTCACGCACACCCCTCGTGGCTACAATCTCCTTAGCAACCTCCGTCGACTGCTTGTGACCTGCGCGCGTGTGCGCATTGCATCACAAACATTTTGAGTCTGTTTCTTCTCACACTCTGGAGTTTGCCCGTGCATGTGCATGAGCTTCTTATCATGCCTATCCTTCTGTCTTCAAGCTTCAAGAGATGCACTTGTTATTACATGCATGAGCATCAACTCTTTGTCACGTCTCGTCTTCTGTCTCCAAGCAACAAGAGATGTGCTGGATATTAGCGCAATACCGATTAAACGAGTCAAGCAGTTCCAAGCGGCACACTCTTTAACTTTTCGTCTTCGTTGGCGATTACAGCTGTTTGCCACTCTTGAAAACTTCTTACTGCCTGGTCTACCACAGTCAAGCAGTTCCACAGAGCACACACTTCAACTTACCGTCCTAGCTGGCAAACACAGCTGTTTGTCATACATTAATGCCACTTTTTCGCCTGTTTTGCTGACAGGCACAGCTTAAAATGTAAAGTTTAATAACATTTTTTTTTCATTGCCTGCTTCAGTCAAGCAATTCCAAAGGGCACACACTTCAACTTACCGTCCTCGCTGGCAAACACAGCTGTTTGTCATACATTAATGCCACTTTTTGACCTGTTTCGCTGACAGGCACAGCTTAAAATTTAGTTTAATAAAATAAAATGTTATTGCCTGCTTCGCTGACAGGCACAGCTTGTTATTATTCGTTGAGTACACTTACAAACATTTTCCTCCCTATATCGCTGATAGGCACAGCTTAAGAAAAAAAAAATGAAGTAAAATTTTACTTTCTACTCTTCTTTTCCTGCCTGCTTTGCTGACAGGCACAGCTTATAATTTGTTTTGTCTTGGTACTATTACGAGGATTTTCTTGCCTGTTTCGCTGATAGGCACAGCCTACTACTAATTTAACAATTTTGTGATCGTCTCACCTCTACTTCATTACTTGACGCAGGCTAATTTGTTTCTTTCACAAGATGCAAACCGTCACTCCACCTTCTATCTTCCTATCTAACCCCGGTGAGCCCAGCATCCGCTGGTCAAAGTGGAGGAAGGTCTTTTTCAACTACGCAAGAGTGTGTGGCGTTTCACTCTTTGCCAAGAGAAAATCAGCTTTGCTTTTACATTGCCTAGACTCAGAGGGTCAAGAGGTTTTTGACCACTTACCTGACCTCAGTGACGCTGAATCTGACAACCTGAACGAATTTAAAGTATGTCTTAAAAAACTAGACAATCATTAACTTCCTAAAGACAGCACTGTATTAGAATGCTACCACTTTGGGAAAAGATTGCAACAACCCAAAGAATCTGTTGAAGTTTATGTGACCCATCTACGCAAACTGGTTTCCACTTGTAAGTTCGAGGGCGCATTGGAAGAACGCATACAGGACCAGTTTATGTTGGGATGTGCCTTAGAAAAAGTCAAAGATGAGCTCTGGCAAAAGGATGATCCTAAATTGGATGAGGTTATCTCCATAGCCAAACGCATTGAACATTCACTTGCTTGTGTTCAGGTAATAAAGAAAGATAATGGCTCTTCTGGTAATACTAATGAGAAAGTACAGACTGTCGTCAAGGCAAAACGTTTTAAGTAAATAGAACCACATCCTTCAAAACAGAAAAGTGAGTTCTCTCGAAGATGTTACTGCTGTGAAATGGTGGGTCACTTAGCTAATGACAAGTCTTGCCCAGCTTTGAACTCAAAGTGTCTCAAGTGTGGTAAATTTGGTCATGTAGCAAAAACTTGAAGAACATCAAAATTCAAGAAGAATAAGCGAGTGAAGGAAGTTTGGATTCAAAACGAGTCTGACTCAGATCCTGACGAGCTAGATTGTGGTGAAATACTATCGCAAGTTGCTCAGGGGAAGCGCAAGAGTCCCGTCGACTGTATTTAGATAAATGGTCACCCCATAAACATGCTTTTTGGTTCAGGTGCAAAGATAACTTTAATTCCGAAGAGTTTTTATGATGCATCTCAGCTAGGCAAAGTGAAGGTCTTCAAACCAGATCCCAGACCACTTGCTTATGGTGGTCAACCTATAAAGTTATTTGGCTACTTTGAGGGTGAGATTGAATGCAGAGGGAACCTTACAGCCGGGAAAGTTTACATCTCCTCCAGAGGGGACAGCATTGTAAGGTGGGTTCACTAAGCTGATATTGGTGTGATCCTAATCCCTGGTGGAGATCCTTGCATTATTCTTAAAGGTGATCTACCATTTTCAGGTGATATACCACCTTCACTTTCCTCTTTATCTGATACTTATGAGCCTGCGAACGTTGTCCATGCATGTGATTTCCGCTCTGAGTTTTTGATGAAAAGTTAGGTTGTTTGACTGACTATGTACATAAAATCACACTGAGACCTTGTGCTACGCCTGTAAACGTGTAAGGTGTGCAGCGTACCTTTAGCTTTCAGAGAGTCCATGCAAAAAGAACAACAGAAACTACAAGATGAAGGGATTATCGGTGAGACTGAGGCATGTGATTGGCTAGCTCCAGTAGTGCTTGCCCGCAAAGCCTATGGTGAGGTGAGACTATGTGTAGACTTGCGAGCCCTCAATCAAGCTGTGATAGATGATAAAAACCCTCTCCCAAACATCACAGAGATGCTCACGCAACTTGATGGGGCTGAAGCATTTTCCACTCTAGACCTCAGGTCCGCGTATCATCAAATCAAGATCGACACTGCCTTTATGGATCGCACCGCGTTTATAACGCCTTTTCGTACATACAAATTCACAAGACTTCCCTTTGGACTTAATTCTGCAGCCTCTGTCTTCCAGAGAGCAATGGAAGATGTACTGAATGGGCTGCCTGGCGTAAAGATTTACCAGGACGATGTGTTGGTATATGGACCTACTCAGATTTTACATGATGAGAGGCTCAGAGCTGTCCTTGAACATTTCAAGTCACTTGGTTTGACTCTACATGAGAGCAAATGTAAATTTAATCAATGTAAAATTGATTATTTGGGACATAAGTTGTCTAAGGGTGGGGTAAGGCCCAAAGACATTTTAGTTAAGACCATTGAGAATCTTCCTATGCCCCAATCTAGAGATGATTTGGTTACCTTTCTCGGCATGGACGAATATTATAATACGTTTGTCCCTCAATTTGCTTCTTGCATATTTGCCCTTAGGGCCCTCCTCAAAAAAGGTGTGAGATTTGCATAGTTGCCGCAATGCCAAGCTGAGTTTGATGACATAAAAACTGCTTTGGGTAAAGCGCCTTCCCTCCAGAGTTTTGATACTTCCGCACACTCTGTCCTCATCACTGATGCCAGCTCTTGGTGCTGTCCTGAAGCAGGTGAAGGATGGACGTGAAATAACTATAATGTTCTTGTCACGAGAACTGGTGGGATCGGAGGCACAATACTCTGTCATAGAGAAAGAGACTCTTTGTATTTTCTGGGCTATTAGGAAAATTAAAGAATTTCTTTGCGGAAATTCTTTCACAGCACAATCTGACCATAAGCCTTTGAAAGTCTTGTTTACAAAAAAGTGTCTTGATGCAGTTTCTTCTAGAATTGCCAGGTGGATAGTCGCACTACGAGACTTTGATTTTGTTGTACACCACATCCCTGGTGCTCAGAACAAGGTGTTGGATTATCTTTCCCGTCTTGTACTGAACAACCCTGATAGTACTCTTGAAGACTCAGGGAATTCATGGGAAGATGACAACTATAAGGTGTGTGAAGTCATGGCTGGTGTCTTGAGTGAAGCAGAGTGGAAGCAAGTAATCCTTGCAATTAGGGCCTTACCTTTGGAAGCCATTTAGGAAGTGGAGAGTGGCCTTCGCCAAACCCGCGCAGTGGTAGTTTCTTGCCACCAGTTGGTAAGAACGGAGCCCCCTGTATACTTAGGTCCTGATGAATGCCTTGGACCCAATTGGGCCGACACGGCAGAAACATGTTGACCACCCACGAGACGGTTAGGGGACACTAACCACCCCATTCACCGTCCAACGCTTTTAATATATAGTTATCAGTCACATTAAAATAGCACTTCTGATAACCATAATGATTTTTAATTTCACTCACAATATCACAGGCCCCCACTTAGTTATTTAGAAGTGCATCCCTGTCGTCAGGTGTATGGCCGCCCTCTATCAAACGAAGGTTTTAGAGGGCGAGGACTGGCCGATGATGAAGCATGACACCAGGTGGTGTGTGAGACCAGTCCGTCACTTTTTGTGAGATGCCCACACTCACGATGTTCTTGTAACCGCATTTGGGTCATCACACTAGGAGCAGCTCTTTGTGGTATACATAAAGAACCATTTAAGACACATATGGTGAAAAATCCCAAACTGAGAACCAGATATTATGATCATTATTGCTTCTTTAGAACAGAGGACAGAGGTCTAATGCAGGTGGTAATGGACAGTGGCCACTGTCAACTCTAATATTAACCTTGCAATCAAGGTAGTGGGCGAATAAGTCAAGAAACAAAAATCATATTATCTGCGGCTGAGTGACGATGTGAAGATACATGAGTAAACGTATTGGCAACATATTGGCATATCAGAGGAGAAATGGCCATTAAGGATTTAGACCATTGAGAGAAGATAAGAGTTTTGCCCCTAAGATTTCTGGGTGATGATCTTGTACAGACTTTTTGAAATATGCTCGAGCAGATCTATTTGATCAACCATATTATCCTCGTAGGGTGTGGTCTCATTGAGTTTAAGTCACCTGTCACAATAAAATACTCATCTGTGTGTTCCTCCAATAATTTGTGTAAAATCAGTATTAGCTTAGTTACAGAACATTTTATCTTCCTGATATAGAGGTGTCTATAACCATTCATAATGATTATTACCCTATTCAACTTTTCACTAACTCACCCTATACAATATATTATAGCCATTATTTAAGAGATAGTTGGTGTGGTTGTCTACAATAAGAAGCACCAGTCATACTGTTAGAAGCATAAATTGCCACGCATCCCTCAGCGCTCCCCTTATAAGTGAATCACTAGATTAAAAAATGCCTTAATACCCATGTAGATAAATATTACTTTACAAACATGTTTCTTTATGGAATGAGATTCTTGAAATGGAGGTAGTTTATTTTGAATATCAGTTGGAACAATGTGCTGACTCAAATTAAGTTCCTTACTCCTTCACATTTTTAAAAATAATGAGATTTAATAAATTGGTGTGAGCTTCTTGGGAAATCTTGTACAGTGCTAAATCAAAAAAGGTGAAGGATATTTGTAGGGAATGATCAGCAGTATTTTTAAATGTGACAAATAGTAGCTATTTGTCACGATGCAGCGGAACAGATTGAAAAACGATTCTGCGAGTGTACGATTGCACTCTAAAAGACAGTGTCCTTGGAAATACCCGCTCTGGAGAAGATTGACTCCCACTTGGAAGACATCGCTTAGATCCATTCTGCTTGGATTGCGATTCCCTTCCACTTCCAGTTAAATTCTGTAGACCACTTCCTGGAAGAGTACTCGGTCTAGTTGTTATAGACGCGAGACTCTTCACAGGTCTCAATGCCCATGCGCGAGGTTCGCGCGGCGCACTTCAACTGTTGAATCTCAAGAAAACGGTTGCCTTTTCCTTCTGAGGCCCGTTCCTTCAGAGAAAATCTTTTTGAGAGAGTTATTTTTCGTGGGTTCCAGGTTCCATATTTCAAAGGAAAGTATTCACAGTACAGTTTGTGTAGCACGGAAATATTTTCTGACGTGCTTTCTGGTATTAATTATTTTCAGTGAATATTCAGTCAGCAAGTCGACAGCTCGACGTGAGAATCTTCGTAGTGAATTCAGAAGGAGTATCTACGCCAGCAGTAATATCTTGGAGAAGCGTCTCTGTGAAGAGAGACCTTCTCCTCAGTCAAGTAAGAGTGTTGTTTTTTCCAACTAAAGCATATGCAAGCTAAAAAGAAGAAATATTCTGCTGGAGTTCAAGTTAGTACTTATTGGTTCTGAATAGCACTCTTTGAGAGAGTTTTGAACTGTGAAGTTGACTTCAGACTTATACCAAGGGCGAACAGTGAAGTTTTCTTCAACCGTGCTATGGATTGTACACTACTAAGATAAAGAGGCATTAAACTGATTTTTTCTACAATAATTTAATTCTGAATAAAAGACACTGAGATTACAGCCTTTTCACCAGTGGCGTACACTGGTTCACGGAGTAAAACCACAAGTGAGAATAAAAGACTTCCAGCCCTTAAAGCTTTTCAAGTAATCAATAGACAAACAAGCATAGAGGGTGGCTTAGTTCTCCGACACTTAAGGTAAAAGTAGTTCTATCGAAGAAAGCCTAAAAACTATCTATAGAGTTTGGGAAGGCTTAATTTGTGTGTTATGTTTTTTAGGAGCCTTCATAAGAACAGAAGATATCATTAGCAGCTCCAGTGTCCGGAGGCGGTCTCTCTTTTGTTTGTCTTCCAATTCCCCTTTCCCCCTCGGCTAAGTCCAGAGGCAGTTGTATATTCCATCTGTCACTGGTTTGGGTGAGAGGGATTTGAGGACCTGTCATCTGCTCCTGGGGAAGTCGCTCCATTGATCTGACAGATTGAAGTGCCAAAAAACCTCATTTTTGAGGGTTTAGATTTCCCCCCAAGCAGTATGGCGGAAGGGATAGATTTAAAGACCCTAACTTCTATTTTAGAAGGAATGCAGAAGCAACTTAATTGTGCCTTAGAAGATAATAAGTCATTGAGAGAGGAAGTTAGGAGGTCGAGTCAGGAATCAATTCAGACTAGGCAAAGATTAGACGAGTTAGTTGCATCAGGTTCAAGATCTAAGGGTTCTCAAGGATTGTCAGGCAATCTATCTCCTTCAGATATTTCAACTCAAGTTATTCATGCAGTTTCACCTATAATTCCACTGGCGCCCCCAGAAAGATTTGGTGGGGATCCACAAAGAGCACAAATATTCTTAACTCAGTGTTCCCTGCATTTTTTGTGTCGGCCAGTCATTTTTGCAGAGGATCAATCAAAGGTGGCTTTCATACTGTCGTATTTGAATGGTGATGCTGCAGCTTGGTCCATGTCGTTAGTCTCGCAGAATGATCCAATGTTATACAACTTTAACGATTTCAAGATAGAATTCTTACGAATTTTTGATCGACGTTCAGCCTCCCAAGCCACAGACAACGAGTTATTGGAGCTCAAGCAGGGTAATCGAGATTTAGTTGCCTATTTGGCCCAATTCAATAAACTAGTGGTGGAATCCAAGTGGTCTGAAGACAAAAGAGCAGCAATTTTTTATAGAGGGTTAAAGGATGACCTAAAGGATGCTTTGGCTCAGATTCCAAGGAGGCCCACCGAAATATCTGAATTAATCGATTTAGTGTTGCCGATAGACCACCGTTTGAGTGAGCGTCGAAATGAGAAAAGAAGAGATGTTCGCCCGCTTCCACCACGTTTTGATCGAATGAAGACGGAAAGTCACAAGTCTTTAGAAAACTCCTTGTCAGAGGAACCAATGCAGATAGGGTCGATACGAGGACCCCTGTCCAAAGAAGAAAAGGAAAGGCGAAGATCTAGTCACCTGTGTTTGTATTGCGGCCTCTCTGGTCACTTTGTAAAGGATTGTCCGAAAAAACCAAAGAATTCTCTGCCGGGAAAAGGGCAGCTTCACCTGTGAAGAGAGTTGCCCAGGGTGAAGCAGATTCAAAGTCAACTCCAAATTTGCAGCAAGTGGTAAATACCTTACAATCCTCCTCACCTCATGTGGTAGTTTCCTTTACGGCAAGATTTCGAAATCTGGAGATTAGCGGAGTCTCAGTGATGATAGATTCTGGGGCAACTGGAAATTTTTGTGACATCAAATATGCCCGTCGTAAAGGGATAAGATTTGTTGAAAAGCAGGTTTTGGAAGCGCTCACAGCTGTTGACGGAACTAACCTATCTTCGGGACCAATCACTCATGAAACAGAATTAATCCAATTGACTGGATTGAGTGGACATTCGGAATTGTTGACATTTAACTTGATTGATGCTCCTCAATTTGAATTAATTTTGGGCCTTCCCTGGTTAACTGAACACAATCCACGCATAGATTGGGCTAGGAGAACCATCACCATGGATTCAACCTTTTGCAAGGAAAACTGCTTTTGTGAGCAATCCCATCAAACGGAAGATTCTCCTGCCCGGAAGTTAGCTGGTCGTCCTGCTTTAATTTGCTCTTTGGAAACAAAGGAAATTCCCGAAGAATACAAGGATTTGTCATCAGTGTTCGATGTAAAAGAGGCAGAAAGGCTACCCCCCCATCGCCCCTACGATTGCAAAATTGACATTGAGCCAGAGGCCATGTTGCCTTGCAGTAGAATATATGCATTGACTGAAACTGAAAATCAATATCTTAAAAGTTATCTGGACAAACACTTGGAAAATGGATTTATACGTCCCTCTAAATCTCCAGTATCGTCCCCCTTATTTTTCATTCCGAAGAAAGATGGAGATCTTCGAACTTGCATCGATTACAGAGCCCTGAATCAAGTGACAATCAAAAATCGTTATCCACTCCCGCTAATTTCAGTTTTGTTGGATCAAGTGAAGAATGCAAAGGTCTACACTAAATTGGATTTACGTGGGGCTTACCATTTGATTCGTATTGCCCCCGGAGATGAGTGGAAGACTGCATTTCGAACCCGTCATGGCTTATTTGAATATTTGGTGATGCCATACGGGTTATGTAACGCTCCAGCGGCGTTTCAGCACTTTGTGAATGACGTTCTCAGGGAGTTTTTGGACAGAATTGCCGTCGTTTATATCGACGATATTTTGATCTTCTCTGACAGTCTGGAAGAGCATGTTACCCATGTCAGATTGATTTTAACTAGATTGCTAGAAAATCATCTATATGTGAAACTGGAGAAGTGTGCCTTTCATGTGAATAAGGTGGAATTCTTTGGGTTTGTGCTATCCCCTGAAGGTGTAAGCATGGATAAGACAAAGGTGAAAGCTGTACAAGATTGGCCATCTCCCAAAAGTGTTAAAGAGATCCAAAGTTTCATTGGTTTTTCAAATTTTTACAGGAGGTTCATTTCAAATTTTTCCCACAAAGTAAGTCCAATCACACGTTTGTTAAGAAAAGGAGTCAAGTTTGTTTGGGATGAGGAAGCAGAAGAAGCCTTTCAATTCCTAAAGAGATCTTTTACTCAAGCCCCTATCCTGTTGCATCCAAGAACTGATGAACCATTCTATGTCGAAGCGGACGCCTCAGATGTTGCCATAGGAGGAATACTGTCCCAACCTCATAAGGATACAGGTCAATTACACTCAGTGGCCTACTACTCCAGGAAGTTATCTCCTCCTGAATGCAACTATTCAATTGCAGACAAGGAATTGTTAGCAGTCAAGAGTGCCTTTTTGGAATGGAGGCATTATTTGCTAGGGGCCTTGCATAAGGTCACTGTTTACACCGATCATCGTAACCTTCAATTCCTTAAGTCTGCCAGGACATTGACGGCCAGACAGTTACGTTGGTCATTATTTTTTGCAGATTTCAATTTTGTAATCACCTTCAGACCTGGTACCAGTAATGTAAAAGCAGATGCTCTTTCCAGATTAAATACTGATCATTTAGAAATTGATCAAAAGAAACAGGCTATAATTCTGGAAGAGAATATCATTGTTGCCACTCTCAACACAGATTTTTCAAGTGAGATCCAAAAGGTCATGCCATATGAAGAAATGATTCAGTGGGCAAATGAAGAATCAGAGAGAGAAATCAGATATGGACTGCCTTATATACGAAATTGTTTGTATCTTCCGACTAAAAGACTGCAAGATAGAGCTTTGAAACTATGTCATGACGAATCTCTAGCAGGTCATAAAGGAGTTCAAAAGACCTTGGAGTTGGTTGAAAGAAATTTTTGGTGGCCAAAGATGAAATCACAAATACGACAGTATGTTTCCACCTGCGAGAGATGCCTGCAGGGGAAATCTGATCGAAGGGCTCCTCAAGGGTTGTTGATGCCAATGCCTACTCCACCTCACCCTTGGCACACTATTTCGATGGATTTGATCGTAGACCTCCCTCCAAGTTTGGGTTTTAACACCATTCTGGTTATGGTAGACACATTCACTAAGATGGCACATTTTGTCCCTTTGAAGAAAATTCCTAGGGCACCTCAATTAGCACAATTGTTTACTCAACACATAGTAAGACTGCATGGAATTGCAAAGGTTGTAGTCTCCGATCGAGGCTCTCAATTTGTCTCCCACTTTTGGAGGGCCTTTACGAAGAGGCTAGGCATTGATGCACGCTATTCCACCAGTTTCCATCCCGAAACTGATGGTCAAACCGAAAGAGTCAATCAAGACTTAGAGCAGTATCTCAGGCTTTATTTGATGGATCAGAAAGCTGGGTGGTCTGAATTAATTTGGTCTGCTGAGTTTGCCTATAACAATGCCAAACATTCCACTACTGGTTACTCCCCCTTCTATTTAAACTATGGTAGGCACCCGAGTTTAATTTTTGAAAAAGATGAGGGATCAGTACCTGCAGTAGAAGAATTGGTAGATAGGGTTCAAGATTCATTACGTCAGGCAGGTGAAAATATCAAAAAGGCTAAAGACTCTTATAAATTTCAGGCAGATAAAAAGAGAAGAGAGAGTCCCGTTTTTAAACCAGCAGACAAGATTTGGTTGTCCACCAAAAATCTAAAACTAAAAGAAAACCGTAAATTCCAACCAAGGTTCATTAGCCCATTTAAGGTAAACAAGATGATAAATCCAGTGTCAGTTAAGATCCAGTTGCCACCCTATCTAAAAATTCACCCAGTGTTCCACGTTTCTTTGTTAAAGAAAAGTCCACCTAATTTGAGGTTCCGATCTACCCCGAAACCCATTAATGTAGGTTCTGTGGAGGAGTTTGAGGTTCATAAGATTCTAGACTCAACCTTTAGAAAAGGTAAATTGTATTACTTGATCAGTTGGAAGGGTTTTGGTCCTGAAGAAAGATCTTGGGAGCCACATTCTAATGTTCACGCTCCAAAGCTCATTCAAGACTTTCACCAGAAACATCCTACTAAGCCAAGGTTGAAGGGACGTCTTTTGGTGAGGGGTACTGTCACGATGCAGCGGAACAGATTGAAAAACGATTCTGCGAGTGTACGATTGCACTCTAAAAGACAGTGTCCTTGGAAATACCCGCTCTGGAGAAGATTGACTCCCACTTGGAAGACATCGCTTAGATCCATTCTGCTTGGATTGCGATTCCCTTCCACTTCCAGTTAAATTCTGTAGACCACTTCCTGGAAGAGTACTCGGTCTAGTTGTTATAGACGCGAGACTCTTCACAGGTCTCAATGCGCATGCACGAGGTTCGCGCGGCGCACTTCAACTGTTGAATCTCAAGAAAACGATTGCCTTTTCCTTCTGAGGCCCGTTCCTTCAGAGAAAATCTTTTTGAGAGAGTTATTTTTCGTGGGTTCCAGGTTCCATATTTCAAAGGAAAGTATTCACAGTACAGTTTGTGTAGCACGGAAATATTTTCTGACGTGCTTTCTGGTATTAATTATTTTCAGTGAATATTCAGTCAGCAAGTCGACAGCTCGACGTGAGAATCTTCGTAGTGAATTCAGAAGGAGTATCTACGCCAGCAGTAATATCTTGGAGAAGCGTCTCTGTGAAGAGAGACCTTCTCCTCAGTCAAGTAAGAGTGTTGTTTTTTCCAACTAAAGCATATGCAAGCTAAAAAGAAGAAATATTCTGCTGGAGTTCAAGTTAGTACTTATTGGTTCTGAATAGCACTCTTTGAGAGAGTTTTGAACTGTGAAGTTGACTTCAGACTTATACCAAGGGCGAACAGTGAAGTTTTCTTCAACCGTGCTATGGATTGTACACTACTAAGATAAAGAGGCATTAAACTGATTTTTTCTACAATAATTTAATTCTGAATAAAAGACACTGAGATTACAGCCTTTTCACCAGTGGCGTACACTGGTTCACGGAGTAAAACCACAAGTGAGAATAACAGACTTCCAGCCCTTAAAGCTGATCAAGTAATCAATAGACAAACAAGCATAGAGGGTGGCTTAGTTCTCCGACACTTAAGGTAAAAGTAGTTCTATCGAAGAAAGCCTAAAAACTATCTATAGAGTTTGGGAAGACTTAATTTGTGTGTTATGTTTTTTAGGAGCCTTCATAAGAACAGAAGATATCATTAGCAGCTCCAGTGTCCGGAGGCGGTCTCTCTTTTGTTTGTCTTCCAATTCCCCTTTCCCCCTCGGCTAAGTCCAGAGGCAGTTGTATATTCCATCTGTCACTGGTTTGGGTGAGAGGGATTTGAGGACCTGTCATCTGCTCCTGGGGAAGTCGCTCCATTGATCTGACACTATTAATACAACATAGGCTGTGATTTCATCTGAGTGCCAATTAACTTTGATAGGTAAACTAGCGTTATGACACAGATGTGGAAAAACTCTATATACTCAATGTAGGCTCTTGACGTTTTAAATCATTGCTGGAAGTTATCAGAATATTAACCTTATAATTTTATCCCTATTCAAGGTGCCTTGATGACCACAAGAGTCATTTTCAAGGTCAAAGAGCACACCTCTATATGAACTGAGTTTACCAATATCGGAGGCAGAAGTAGGACAAAATTGATTTAATTTCCGTACACCAGCTCCAGTGTCTTGGAAAACTGCTACTGCTTCATGAAGTGTAGAGTTAAACAAGCAGGCTGATGTAGTTTAATGTTCTGTCAAGACTGTGCCTGACAGACGAATGGGTAACAAGAATCATATGAAAAAGAAATGCTTTTAACTGCCCATATTTCGTCAACCTGCTCTGGACATTTTGAAAGTAGTTGTTGACGATACGGAACATTATTGGCAACATCTGGCAACATCTGAACAAACTGATTGGTAAGAAGGAAGTCTCTGTAAATTGAATGACAGACAGAATGACAGAATTATTAGGTCAGGCCTTGTTCCAGAATCCAGCCAATGTAACAAAGTGAATTATTAGTTGGGAACGATGCAGGTCCTTCTCAAGTAAAAGCCTGCAACCCTCGCATTAGTGGGAACCAAGTACCCTGTTTTAGTGCCTGATCCTCTAAGAGTACAAAGGCCTACTCAGAAAGGAGTAGTGTGGGCTAGTACTCCAGTCTGAAGTATGTAATGAAAAACTCCCAATAAATCATTGTCCAGACATTGGTTTTCCTCATAAAAAGGAAAAACACATTATTATGCACACATTATTAAATACTACACAATAATTTACAAATATGTACATGTAGACAGATGACAAGAGCTACGGTGATACCCTTCTAACAGTCCACACCCCTGAGTAGCGCTGAACCCTAAGACCATGGAACCCCCCACATGCACTAGACTCAAATATATGGGGGTGTAGTTATCAAAAAGAAAAGCCTATTGTCTTTTGTCAGGGTGTCACCACATTCATAAAAGCAGAAACCTATCATAGCAGAGAAACACAACACTTTGAAACTGCTGGGGGTGGTACCAACGTACAATGACCTTCTTTAGTACATGTAATGACTCACTATTAACTTGGGGATAATCAATTAAACATTCCTATGGCCTTCATTAAGACAAACAAAGTACAATCACGAATCTTGTCATTAAAGCATTATAAATTAAACAAAATATGAGCAGTGGTCTTGCTCCTATTTTCAGCATGCTGCAATCGCAGCCTTAAACCCTCCCAAAAGGAACTGCCCACCCCAACAAACTCCACAGACTCTAAGCAAAAGCACAAACTCTAGGAGTTCCTGAAACAATGAGAAAGTTTGTCCACTACGAGACTTTAAGTGACTTTTAGAAAACCTTTAGTGGGGGCTCCAGTGTGGCCTGCCACACTCCTGGCAGCCCCACAACCATTTAGGAACATGTTGTTGGTGCCCCTGCACTCTCTGGGCGAGAGAGCAAAAGACACACAATTGATGGACGGAATGCAGAACAAAGCAAAACATTCACCCCCAGTCAAGAGATCTGGGTTAAATCCATCATTATTTTGCTCACCATGCCACCCCAGTTCAGACTAGTCTTGACCCTGTGCCTCATGGGAACAGTCCAGCCCGAACTGCCAAGCCAGGTCCTCCCTCGACCGGAAACAAGCATCCTAGGACCGGTTTCGGGGTTTCACCCCTCATCAGCCAGGATAGCTTGATTCCAGTGGCACAGTGAGCCCAGGACCCATGGTCCTAGGATGCTTGTTTCCTGTCCAGGGAGGACCTGACATGGCAGTTCGGGCTGGACGGTTCCCATGAGGCACAGGGTCAAGACAGATTTGCATATGGCTAGGTTCAAACTGGAATGGCATGGTGAGCAAATAAACAATGGATTTAGGCCCAGATCTCTGTACTGGGGTGAATGTATGACATTGTTATGCATTCTCGCCATCAACTGTTGTTTTTGCACCTGCCCTCTCTGGGGCACCACAAACACAATATGCAAATATTAGCAAGGGCTTATGGGGCACACCACTTAATGCTATGCATTAATTTACGAATATTTACAAGTAGGCAGGTGGATATACCTATGGTGACACCCTCCTAACAGTCCACATCCCTAGCGAGCTCTGAACCCTAAGACAAGAGGTGTGCGTAACTCCTGTAATTGCCTGTAGTGAAATTATGCATAATTACCACAAAAATATCCGGAATTAATTGTAATTATGCGAGAAGTGTAATCCATCATTTAGCACTATTTTCTTAGCACAAAATGCACCCTTGTATCCGTAATAGGCCAGAGGATGCATTTTGCACTAAGTAAATAGTGCTTAATGCAACAGAACATGAACAGCAGCAACCAGCAGCTAACTGTATTGTTCCTGTGCTCCTGATGTAGGATTTTTGCCCGAAATGACTCTTAACGGCTTGAGTGGGTGTAATCGTGCAATTTTGGTAATCACAAGAGTTATAGAAATTACAGAAATTACTCTGATTATGCTGGCGTAATTAGAATTGCTCCCAGGCCTACCTAAGACCATGATATCCCCCACATAGACTACACACAATATAAGAAGGTGCAGGTATCAAAAGGCAAGCATACTGGATTTGTTAGGGTGTCACCAAATTCATAAAAGCAGGAACATACCATGACAAACTAATGTAACAAAATTAAAACTGCTGGAGATGATATCACCATACAATTACTTTCATTTGAACATGTAATGACTCATTTCAACCTGGTGATAATCAATGAAACATTGCTATGACTTTAAGACATATTCATTGTCAATTTTACCATTGTCAATAAAACTTTACTGTTTCAAAGAGCAAGAGACTCTCTTTGACATTTAAAATACTAAAAGGGCAGCTTTAAAACTCACTCACAGGCGCCACCCACACTCCAAAGCATATGAACAAAAACCCAAGTTCTAAGAACGTTTAAAACTGTTTAAAGCTCTCCTGGGGGCACCAGTTTAATTCCGTAAAAGACTGCAGGCGACTTTTATCTTAACTTTGAAGGGAGCTCTTGTGGGGACTGCTGTACTCCTGACAGCCCAGCCAAAACCCTACTTAGTGTTGGTGGTAGACTACCCTTTGTGGGGGACAACGTATATCCAATATGCAAATTTCTAATTACACCAGAGGATTCTAGGGAGTTCCTTTGGCCTCAGGATTGAATAACATATGAGCGGGTTTGCAACGCTGATGCTTTTCCTTTTTTCAACAAAGTTGTCCAATCTCCTCAACTTTTGCCGAGGCTGGGTGCCCCTGTCTCTGAAATAGGGCTTGGTACTCATTGATTGTAGTGATGCTCATTAACCTTCTGTTCCCAGGATGCTGGGAGCTCCAGGGACATGCGTTAAAGGAGCAAAAGGGCACTCATTTATTTTCTTTTTGTTTTTCTCAGCTGTCATTGGCGCTGAACCCTGGGAACTGGGGGACCCCGGAGGCAAAAAAATTCCGGGACAGGGCTCCAAAGCATGCCACTCCCATTCTCTATTACTCTTGCACCAAACCTGGGGGGGGGGGTTGGGTCTTGAATGTTTATGAGTGGAATGATATATTCACCACTTCCAGAAGGTTTCCGCTTCTTTCGGGGTTCTGCACCACGGTGAGCCATTTTGGATGATTTTAGTGTCCTTTTGTTCTTGGTTGTTTGCTCTAGCCACCCAG
The DNA here is from genome assembly GCF_964204655.1 of Triturus cristatus. NCBI lineage: Eukaryota > Metazoa > Chordata > Amphibia > Caudata > Salamandridae > Triturus > Triturus cristatus. Next base: position 1,059,361,305 of record NC_140594.1, on the reverse strand, counting down.
AGGGGTCTCTTCAGGCCTCCTGGTTACCCACATGGCCCTAGGATTCAGTGTGGCCCTCCTATGTGGCCTTTCATTTTTCTTTCAGGAGTCCTGTAATGGCTGCCACAACAATATAGTCTGCACGTTGTGACCAGCCAATCAACTTCAAATGGCCATATTAGAGCATATCTGGACACCAACAGTACAGATATCTCTATTTTTTTACCATACCAATGTTAACCGGTTCATGTCCATCAAGCACATTTTAGACTCTCATTTCTCAAAACCATCTGAACAGATTTACATCAAATAACAAAAGGCATGCTTTCTGAGTACAGTTGTAAACTTTTGCCAACTTTTTAAAATTCCATTCAGCTGTATCAGACAGCAGAGTTTCCTATGAGAGTCCGAAATCACACATGGGGGACCCCCCTTTTTCTGGGTCCCCATATGGAAGATCAGCACAGAACATTCATGAAGTAGTTAAAGTGAATGAACTTCTTCTTTGGAATGATTCATGCAGATTCATCAAACAGCAGCAAAGTTACTAATGAATTAAACAATGCCTTTTCAATGGAAACTATGTCCTAAACTATAACAGAACAGCAACCGTCACTGTATAATATATATCCATATAAAAATGTGTTTGTGTGTATACAAATATTTCATTAAGGTTGGGTTCCTTTATATAAAATATTGTATTGAATTGAATTAAATACAGATTGTTTTTTAAGTCTTTAAACAGATTTAAAGGATTGGTGGTGAATTGGGGCCATATGTATCACGCGTATTTCCCGTTCTCAAACTGGCCGATTCTCAGAATCAACCTGTTTGCGAAAGGGAAAAAGCCTTTTGGGATGTACCATCCCAAAAGGCCATCGCAAAATAGGGAATTGCAAAATTAGCGATTCCCTATTTTGCGATTGCATTTAAGGAACTCAATTTCGCGATTTCCTAGAAAAATTCACTTTTTTTCAGTTTTCAAAGTGCCATGTGCCGCACATACATGCCCTTAGGGCATGTATGTGCGCCACATGTGCGCACATGCATATTTCAGGGGTGCAACAGGGTGTCCTTTTGACACCCTTGCACCCTTGAAATTGCATTCGCAGTTTGCGAGTACCTTATGGGTACTCGCAAATTGTGAATGTCTTCCCATTCATTCCTATGGCCTCTAGGTCCATAGAAATGAATGGGAAGGTATTCCTTAATTGCGAATCGCAATTTGCGATTCGCAAATAAGGAATATGTAGGAATCGCAATTATTATTGCGAATCCTACAGACATTACATTTTGCGAGTCCTTAATAGCGATTTGCTAAAATTCGCTATTAAGGACTCTCAAAACGGTTTTTTGATACATATGTCCCTTGGGGTAGTAAGTAGTTTTAGGGTTTAGTGATGGGTAGAATTTAAGGAAGGTCTCCACCAGCCAGTTGGAGCCTTGTCTCAAGTTTCACTCGACTTCCACCAGCCGGTTGGAGTCTCGTGAAATGCGCAATATTCCTTCGTATCGTTTTGCTTAATGTGCTGTAGGCGCGACAGTCCGGCAGCTACTCAGACCAGTTAGTCTCTAACTAGTGGAAGTCGAGTGAAACTTGAGACGAGGCTCCAACTGGCTGGTGGAGACCTTCTTTGAATTTTCTGATTTTCTTTAATGAATTACTCATCGGTGCAGTCGAATGACTCTATTCTGATCTCATCTAATAAGGCTTCTGCATTTTGGCTGTCCATCCATCCTTCCATAGTCCTGAGGAAGACCCGATCTGGTGCACTTCATTTTTTGCACTGCTTCAAGGGTCGAAATGTCAACATGCTACATATGTCCCCACAGTTCTCATGATTGTGATTTAATTCATTAATGGATCTTGTTGTACGTGTGCAAACTTAGACAGGACAAAAACTTAAAAAATTATTTCCATCCCCCCCTTTTTATCTCACATGTATTTGTCATGTATATAGTGTACAGTCTATATCACTAATCACTACATGTCATTTTTTTCACCACAGTCACTTGTTATTTTTTGTTGCCATTGAATTTGTATTTGTGACAGCCAGCAGTATTCAATACTTATTTTTGAATATACTATTGAATTGTGTTTCAGTGTGTGTTTCTCCGAAAATTAATGTTGTGTGCATGATAAATAAGTTTTTGCTCTGTGCATTAAAAACAGCATGGTAAGCAATTGTAGACATCCCGACAGAATGAATTGTTTTTCTTAATACATTCAGTGGGGGGCAGATTTACTATGCTAACTCCAGCCCAAGAAGCATTATGTAAAGGCTATGCCTTTTATCAGGAGGTGGGGGTAATTTATTTTGCAAACTTCAAAGTCACATAAATTGGATACATTACTGGGGTTAAATTCACCATCCTAACTCTATTTCTCCAAACACAGTAGAGCAATCATACATTTGGGGCTAATTTACTATTTGAAATCCACACCTACCCAATCTTAGGGTCAAATTTGCCATTTTAACTGTCATCCCACAAACATTGGGAAAAGTGTGTAAATTAAGGGGGTCAGGTTTATTGTGCTTAATCCAACTCCACAACCATTGAGTAAAGTAAAGAAAGTTCGAGGGGCTAATTAACTATTCTAATGTCAGTCCACAAACATTCAAGACATTACATAAACTAAGCAAATTAAATCTACTACTCTAACTCCAGTACCACAAGTATTTGAGAAAGTACATAAACTCAGGGAGCAGATTTACTCTTCTAATTCTAGCCCCATAATCATTGGAGAAAGGACATACATTGAGTGGGGCTCATTTACTATGTTATCCAGTGCCATAAACATTAGGAATAATACATAACACTTGGAGATCACATTTAATATAAATCCAGTCCAACAACCTAATTAAAATGTAAACAAATCCTGGGATGTAATTTACTATTGTAAGTTTAAACACACAATTCATCAGAAATTAAATTAAAATTGAAATGATGAAAGCCAAATATGGCGAAAAACACACTTAAAGTTAACATAATATGTAGTTATCAAAACGAAGACCAGAAGCCCTAGATATGAAGAAAAACCCACAAAAGAATAAATGTCTCAAAAAAGAAATATTTAAACACTGCCCATCAAAAACCCCAATTCTACTCAAAAATACGAACCCTAACATTCAAAATACACACTCTCCAAAAGTATAAACAATATTCTGCATTTTGACTACCTAATTAGTGAATAAATCTTATTAGCTATAAAAATATTTTTGCTTATTATATTTTGACAAACAATGTTATTTAATGAAGTAAAATACAATGTATTTCTCAATGATATTATGACTCATTACAATTTTTCCACCACAGCATCTTGACCATGATATTGTAGCATAACAATTTTTTTTAAAACTCGATATTCGAGTACAATACCACTCAGACCGAATGTTCAATTCAGACTGACAGATCCATAATTAAGGTCAGTGATAATCCAAATGCCAGGTAACAGTTTGGGAATTCCAGAGCAGGTGCTAGTTTTGAAAGTGGCAAATTCAGATCCAATGGAGCTACTCAAAGAGCTGTGTGAAGAAATGGGAAAGGCCAGATAGTGGGTGTAATGGGGTTGAGCTGTTGGCAGTTGCAGCAGGTATAATTGTTATGGCATGGAGCTCCCGTACACTTAACAGGATGAAGCAGAATGCTCAACCCAGATCGATGGCTCCATAAATAGAGCTAAGGCTACCCTGAACAGCAGGTGATGCCATAGACACTCCAGAGTTAGTCGCTTTGAAGAAAAGAGCGACAATGTTACTGAGACCATCCGGAAATGTTTCAGCAGTACGTACAGTCCAAAGGGTAGAAAGCACCCACACAATGGACATGATCAGGAAGTACCTTAAAGCCAGAGTGACAGCTGCCTAAATGCATGATATCAGACACCAGGTGGCAGCATGAACATGCCAAGTTATCTAGTTCCTCTGGGGTGGCCAACTCAGGCAAAGTTTGTGTAAGCAGCAACAGCTATTCACCTCAGAGTCTAGAGCATCCACACTGCTGACATTCTACTATCTATCAGCATGTTAGGCTCAGTTGAGCAACTAGCCATCATGGAACAATGTCTCAAGGACATCAAAGCCCAGATCACAGCTAACTACCTACATCTCAACCCTAATAAAAGCAAATAATTACCCCTTGCACAGATCAAAGAAAGGCCTTGGTGCTGTAATCTCTCCAGCATTCATCCCCTCCTATGTCACTGTTCTCCTTCCTATTCACAACTTCACAATTGGGGGGTTCTCTTTGAACCACCTCTCAAACTTCTGCCACAGACCAAGATGGTTTTGCAAGGCAGCATTTTCTAGCCATCTACTCTCAAGGCCAATCCTGCAGTTCATCTCTGTTGACGATTGACATATATTAGTACAAGCCATTGTAAACTGTAGTCTTGATTATGCTGTGCCTTACGAGGTGGCCTAGTGCAGTACTCGCGATAGTGTGTTTGGATGGTTCACACCTTGAATAAAAAGAACATGGAAATCTGAAAATCGAAGCAATGGGTACTGGTGGAAGCTCGAGTGAAAGTTTAAGTATGTTAAGTGCAACAAACTGCTGTTTTACCTACCCCATAAGGTTACCTGGTACTGTCCTCAAAGGATTGACTCTCCTCAACAGGAAACCTCCTGGAAATACCATGGGGAAGGCACCAAGAATCAGTATGAAGCCTACTCTATGTCTGGGGGTGTAAAACTTGTAACACCAAATTAGTGGATCTTCTGAACGAGGGCAAATCATCTTAATTTTAAGAATTTCCTCGAAAAAGTTTTTTACTAAATCCTCTTAGACTTGTGGAGCAGACACAGGCGTGGCCAGTGCAAAGAAAGAATCTCCAAGCTGTATACATACATACATTTAAAGGAGCACTCACCAAAAACATGCCAACTACCCTCAAGCCACGGATGCCAATTGCTCTATCTGGGGGCATCATGAAAATCGGCATATAGTTAAAATAAATGAAAGGGTGAAATTAATGTTTGGAAAAAAGAAGTGATGATATCTATGGAAACTATTGTAGATTAGGTGTGTAAGGTATTTTCGGGAGTTAACTAGACTACATTTAATTTTCAACAAAGAGAAATAAAAGATAGAGAGAAAGAGTGAGTGAGAGAAAGAGAGAGACAGAGAGAGAAAGAAAGAGAGAACAAGATTTGGCTATTTATGTGGTTGTGTTTTCCTCCTCTCACCACTAAATTAAAAACAATTCTTAACCAAATGTATTATCAAAAGCAATTGTACCAGATGATACATTGATGATGGGAAATAACTAACAAACATATTGACAATTTCAAAACCAGCAGACTGGCAAAGATAACAAGAGTGATCTACACATATAAGCTTTAAATATTGTTTATTATCTGCTGTGATTAAGAAACGGTGGTAGAATGTAAAGATTATCCAAGTGACCTGAACAGGCAACGAGGCAACACCTTGATGTACAAAATACATACATTTATACATAAAATAATGTCTTTCTATTATATTATTAATGCCCAGCTTTTCTCTAGCTGAGACAAGTAAACACAGCAGAAATAATAAAACTAGCATGTGTCCCAGAAGGTAAATAAATAAATATAGTCTGATCTATATTCATTAGTTCTGTTTATGGATTAAGAATTGCTAGCCAGTAATAATATGCGTAAAACCGAATTATCTGATATGTTATCCTTTAAAGCAAATTTGAAAGCGATTACTTTTTTAAGATATTGGAAATGGAAACTTATCAGTTGACCTATACTTAAGAATAAACTTGATCAAAAAACTGTTTTTGCTTCTATAAGAGGAGATTCTGCAGTAATTACATATTCTCACTATTTCCTCTTTTAGAAAGGATGAGGAAAAATGATTAAAATATTTTTTTAAACTTTCTTTCACTATAGAAGACGGGCCTGATAGGGTTTCCTTCAGATGTTTCTTTCTAGTATTGCAAATTGTTCACTGTAGCGTTGACACATGCAGTCCAGAATGTGGGCTCCCCTCAGTGTTGACTGTGGTGTTGATACTACAGTCAGCACTGAGGAGAGCAAAAATTCTGGACTGCATGTACCATGATGCAAAGGAGTCAACTTTTCTGGGATATGATGTAGTGTCCGGCCACACCCTTTTCTCTGCACAAACCGATTTTCATGACCTCCTCTACCATATATCCCACGTTCCTAATGTTCCTTTTTCAAAAAACTACATTCCGGCCCATTGATTACACTTCTTCTGGCCTGAGCCAGCGAGTACAGCTCAAGCTGGAGAGTATGGCCCGGGTGCGGGGAGTACAGGCCAAACTGAAGGTTCCTGCCCGAATGCAGAGCTAAAGATACGACTCGTAAATGACCTCTGTGAATACCCAAAGTCGTTAGATTAGACTTTTGTCTCAGATTGCCTTTGTGAATCGGGCCCTTAGTATTTTTCTTAGATTATTGCTTCAAGGAGAAAATTCTTGAGAAAGCCAAACTTACCAAAATATTTAAATCACATCCAGGCTCAACTGGTGTAACAATCAAGACTAAGAACTCTTTGGTAAGGAAAATATACACTCTTTCATGAGATTGATTAGGCCAAAAAACTATTACCAAAGATGGGACATGAGATGAATAAATAGTAGGGAGAAAGAAGAATTGCACGTTTGAAAGAACTAAAAGGAGTAGGGCCAAGAACAATTAATGAACATCTAACATTAGGATAGGAGAAGGCAAGGAGGATGGATGAAGGAAGACCATATGGCAATGTTAAGGGGACTTCTGCAGTTCAAGTAAGATGGAAATAACAGAAACTGAAAATGCTAAACTTTGGGAAAAAGTGTAAAGAGGACTCAAGAATCGATATTTGCCTGGAAGTTTGGAAGGACATGTTTTTTTCATTTGCTAAGCTCCAGCCTTTGACACAGTACAGTACATTGAATTGCACTGTTTAGACTAGACAATTAGGGCCCCATTACGAAAAGTTCGCCCGCCACCATAACGGAAAATAAGACCGACCACCACAGGTGCGGCGATCCCATGAGGCCAATTAGAATGCTCCTGCCACACTGGCGGGCGCATTCTGGCCTTTAACATTGCAGACGGTGCTGCTGGATGCAGCTCCATCCGCTATGTTAAACGTGCATTGTTTGCACTGCCATGCACAACGTGACAGGCACCACGCGGCGCCTGCTACCTTGTGTATGGCTATGTAGGGGTTCCATAGGCACCCCCCAAGTGCAGCCCCTCACCCCCCCACACCCCTGGGGGCCCGTAATGGGCACGAAGAACAATTTCCGCCGGCCTGTCCATGGCGGCATTGCCGCTGTGGAAAGGCCTTTAAATTTGCACATCATAATATGGATGGCGGTGCCTGCTCGGCACCGCCACCATATTATGCCCCAGATCCGCACGACAGGCAATCGTAACGATTGCCTGCTAGCGGAAAAGCAGCGGACGGTCTTTCCGTTCGCCGCAGTACCCCCGCCAGACGGGGGGGTAAATCAGGTACAGATGGCGGGCTGATCGCGATCCGTCCACCATCATAATAGGCCCCTAAATGTGTTAAATAAAATGATACCAAAGGTCAGTAATGAATACAAAATGTACCTAAGGAGGACCAGGAGTGAATGCATATTCTTTGGGAATGTTCAGAATTACAAGCATTTTGAACATTCATATACATAAAAATAAACCAAGGCCCAGCTGTGGCCCTTGATGGAAGGTGGAAGAAGTCAGGTCAAAACAGTGACTTTGACAGCCTTCTTTTGCTGGTGAGTTGCTTGTAGTACACAAATAGAGAATGGCAGATTGCCCAACTAGCACAGAATGATTATTGAAAATGAACATGATTATGAAACTGGAAAAAGTTTATTTTGCAAGGAGAGGACAATGTAGAAGGTATCAGAAGATTTGAGGACTTTTTGAGGGTTGGTTCAAAGTTCTCTTGCGATGTGGATAAGAGCCATAATCATACTATAACATAATTATTAATCCATCTAGGACTTACATGCCTATTTTGATTTGAACATCAACATCATTAGTGTTTTGAGCAATGAAATCATACATTAACATAGTGATTTGAGAATTTTTCCCATAATGTAACCAATGTAAGTTTGTATTTTACAGGTACTTACACCCCAAATAAAAATTAGAAAGAACAATATGTATTTTACTGATCTCTCGAAATTTCTAGCAAGAAACGCTAGAAATCTGCCTAACTTGCATAGAAGTGACACACTCATTATTGTGACATCTACCACCAAAATAAATGTTCTGTGGCCTGGCTGACATGTTTTGCAACAATGCCATAGATTAAGTTTCAAGATTGTTCACTGCAGTCTTCTGATTATTTACACACCTGATATTTAATTCTCAAACAGACACCTTTTCAATAAAAGACATTAAAATAGTAATACATAAAAACCGGCATTTTAGAACCGTTGACTGTGAAAAGTAACTGATGCATATACAATCTGCTCCATAAAGTTTGATTTTGGTCCCAAAATGATAATTATTAAGTTTGAAAAAAATACTCTGACCCCTCATTTTCTTAAAACTCTTGTGATATTTGGGCAAACCATTCCAAGAAGAATGTATTTTTGGAAAATGTAACACATTTAAAGTAATTCCCTAAATATAAAGTTAATGTCGCACACTTTAAATAGTGCAGTAAAAAAAATCAATCTGAATGTACATTGATAAGAGTTTTGGAAAAATGTAAGAGCTGCAATATTTTAGGACATCTCTAAATGTTGTCGGTGGTTTTGAGAGACTATGCTTAACGATCTACACTCGTGTTTGTCCTCATAACTGTGAGGGTCCTTGCGCCTTCAGTGCGTCACTTTCAATATGGGAAAAGGTGATGTATCAGCGGCGCAAGGGGCTTGCAAATATGCCCCATGTAATTTTGTCCAGCCCTGTAAACGTATATTATATTATTTACTTACAGTCCTAAGTATCACTCACGTACGCTTATTCTGCAATACTTTAGCAAAAATACCCTTCCCTCTTTCATCACAATATTGTATAAACAAATGTTTGTTTTTAGCAAATATTTTATTTTTCTTGCCAATATTTGCCAAATATAATATAAAATAAGGTTATTTTTTTCAGACATTGCGCTTATTTGCAGTGTATTATATTTCATTTACCACAGGTTAAATTCATGCATCTGTCAGTAATGATATAAACACGCATATTACACTTTTTTGGAAGCTGGTCAAATGTTGCATATTGTGGCATAGGACATATTTTGAATAGTCTGTTTGCTAACAAGATTTATCAACATCTTACACTGTACAACAATATGCCAGAGTGGGTTAGAGCCTGTCTTTCAAACGACAATGCACCACAATATCACAATAAAAATAGAAGCAGCATGACCCAATATGCCAGTTAACACCCATTTGTTTCAGAAATGGCTTTGTTGAAATTAAATAATTCTGCCTCCATTAATCATATTTCACTACTTTTTTAAAGATAAAAAATGTACATTGTCTTCTCCTCAGTGGAAGAGGTTTTTCTCTTCACAGTATTTGAACATACACATTTTATTTTAGTGTAACCTTGTCTAGAAGATATAGGAAAACTAATTTGCCTTATTTACATATGGCACAATCTATCCAGTATTCAAGGGTTTGTCAGAAACAGGAACATTGTTCATTTCCATGGTAACAGATGGCATGCTGGCAGTATCTGGCTCGTTGCAGCTTCGTCTAGGCAGGCCAGCAATTAATCAGCCATCTACATGCACAAAATTCTTTGTGAGTGAATGGCACTGCTCCTCTTTAGTGCTGTCTATGCTTTTATATTTTTTTTTTCCCTGCCGGGCGAAGTACTTTTCTGTCGTTTGCATTTTCCGTTATTCTGCTCAAAATCGAGGAATAAAACAAAATCTAAATAATATGAAATGATTGTACAAATGTTTTACAGTTGTGTTCCTTGCCTTTGCTTTTTCTGGGTTTTTGAAGTTATTTTTTCTTAATTCTTTCAAACGCTTGTAAAGAAAGAAGACCTTTGCCATTGATGGCGGGTTTTCATTAGCAGTTATTGTCAGTTCATCCACCACCCGTCTCTTAGTTTTCATTAGGTAAAGTGTCCTGACTAGGACGCATGTGATTTGGACTTTTCTGTTCTTGTTCGGTGTGTGTCGTTTTAGAGCAAGGACTAACTCCAGCAATATTTATCGTGTATTCTGAATAATTTACGATTTACGAATGCTTGAAAATAACTTTTTCAATTTCTTTTTCACAATAGGGTGTGTAATTCAAGTTCAAAGTTCATTTACACATGTGTACTTTTTTTTTTATTTGCTTAGTCCCACCGAGTTCCTGAATTTTTGGCCTAAACTAAGTACCACTCTGCTTCTGTGAATAAACTCTTATACTTTTCTGTCACTAGTGTTAGCTGGCAACCCACAAGTATCCTCCCTGCATACCGTTTTCTCAACCGTTTTGTGGGAATTTCTCAACGTCATTGTGCACGAGTGCATGACTTGCTTACCTTTTCCTTGTGACTGACTCAATAAAAATTACACTCACACCCAAAATACTTACAAATGTCCCACATTTTCACACGAACCCAACTCTCGTGGGCATGTGCACCATTTGTATATTTTATATTCTGCAGTTTTTATTGGGAATACCCTAAGTCCAGAAGAAAAATAAAACATTGCTACTGCACTGATGTCACCTACCTCATTAGCAAGGATCAATTTCTCCATATAGAGCTGCTATTTTGTCTCCATTTTGAATAGCAGAGTTTCATTTCTGTGGGCTTAATTTAATTCGAGAGGAAAATTTAGAATATGTAGGTTTACACCAAAAATAATCATACAGAGCCATCTTCTTAAGAATTCCCAAAGTATTTCCGAAGTACTCCTACAGGGTTGCGACTGTCACCGCTTATAATGTTTAATGACATATGCAAACATTTATGCATATGGACATGTAAAATGATTACATTTCCCCTTGCAGAAATGTAATGCATAAGTGTGTTTATATTTGAACTTTCATGATTGTGTTTTTCTATTGTGAAAGTATGTAACCCTGCACTGAATGCCACACAATTTTTGGAGAGTTTCCTTCCTTTTTTTCTCATCTTGAAAGTGAATTTGCTTCTGCACCCCACAGGGGTAAATGCCTGACCATCTTCAAGACAGGAATCAGTCTTCTGAAGCATAGCATGTGACTTTGAGGGTGTTGACCACCTCTGTCTATGTCATTTCCTGGCATGCCCACAGTCTGCTCCTGTCAGTTCATTTATCACATGCAAATCCTGTCATCCCGGAAGAAGTTTATGTGGGAGTAAATCCATTTTGGGAGGGGCAATCCAAATGTGGATTTTCCATTTGTGAATATTGCTCTGTATTTACCTAAGAGATAGGTATCCAAATTAGATGCTAAATTCAAAGTACCATCTTAATGAGACAAATCATACCTAGCATTAAAGGAAAAAAGGTTTATATCGGAAAGCAGAGGAGCCATATTTGCTGTACCCAGGTGTGCTTCTGTCACGGAGAATTTTAGTCTGACAGGTACATTCTTCAGCTAAACCCCCTTTCTTGGAATCGATTTGTTTTATTCTTAATATAAAAGCGACTATTGAAGATCTGGACATTATTTTGTAAACGTTCAGTGTAGAAGCATGAATAGTGTGAGAACACATACTAGATAAAGCACTGTCATGAACATCGTCTTCCAGTAACCACAAGGATATGGACTATGTGTCTTGTTAAATCTGAATATTATTTAAAAGGAAGTCTTGTGATGTCATTATTTAATTTCTTAACGCCTATCAGAGTGATATGAGTTTCTGAGATTATAAACAGCACCTATATAGTTACAGATGAACTAATAACACCATTCCAATGATTTTATATATGGAAATATTCTACACAGACGATGCACAGGTTGGAGGATAGGTGTGTAGTTCAACTAAGCAAAGGGATAAAGCAGAGTTAGAGGAGGCCATCGTCCATTTCTGTGCCATTTTTTCGATCTAACCCACTAATTACTTTCCTTGCAATCTTACTGCATAGGCCTCATGTCTTATGATTAATAATTATCTGATGATAATAAGATTACCGCATCATGACAACCAGGAATTTTCAAACATGTGCAACTAACACTGTAAGGTGGCAACCTATGGTCTGTGTGACCTTGTTCCAATTAATATGCCTCACATACAACTTATGCTGGTGCACAAGTACTTCCTAAATACACAAATAATTGTTTATTCCCTCTAGGAGTGCTTGACTCGTCATTGGTAGCTTGGCAAATGAACAAGGCCTTCACAGAACCTGCATGTGATCAATATTGGTCTGAATGCGGACAAGGAACTGTATGTTCACCTGTAAAAGCTGCGCAAGACAAACGTTCAGTATTCAAATAGACAACCTTTCAAAACCGCATTCGACAACGACCCATACAATAGGAGCACTTAGCCATTACGAATAACACGATAAAGTCCATAATCGCAATTCATATGATCCACTATGATTGAAAGGACTAACCAAAGCGGTTCTTTGACACTAATCGAACAGAAGAACGAGGACAACTTGAAATAACCATAATAAAAAATAGGTGGAGTATGAGGCAATGAGAGACTGTCTAACAACAACTATAACTGAAAAATGGGTGTCAAAACATGAACAAAAGGAAAGAAAAAAGAAAAAAACGCTGTCATTCTCAATAAAGCATCATAAAAAATTAACAAGAGAATAAGAAAGAAAATAAGAAACAAAAAGCAAGAATACAAAATAAAGATTTAAATACACGAAAATGCTCAACTGATGTTGAACGTGGTGACTAATAAATATGCAGTCTCCCAGAGAAAGAAAAATAAAATAAAGTGAAAACATCAAACATGAAAATCCAGTAAAAAACGTGGATACTACATATCCCATAATGCCTCCTAACTGGCATAAATGGGAGAACTATAAAAAGGAAACACAAACATAGGACTCACATACCGTGAGCAAGACCCGTGGGGGTTGAAACGCGTTGGTGGTGGTTCGGTGATGACAATTGCACGTTTGCAATAAAAATTATATCACTCACAATCTCAGGTTTGCGGTCTCTTCCTTGTGAAGAAGAAAATTGGTGAAATATATATATATATATATATATATATATATATATATATATATATATATATATATATATTTTTTAAATTATTTTTTTTTGCCCTGGAAATAATATAATAAAATGATGTTTTGAAGTCCTTCCAAGCACATACAGAAATTTGAGTCAATTCTTCCACAAATTCTTCTTTAGTACTTTTTCACTTCTAGCCAACATGTGTTTTGCCCCGTCTCATCACAAGAACTTGCCCAGGCTAGAAAATGTGCATAAATTAATAGCCCAGTGTATCGTATATGAATACATGTCCAACATCCATCTGTAGCAAAATCTAAAAGTTGTGATTTGTGAGAAAGAGGATTTGGCTTACATTCTTGTGTGTGCATGCAAGGACTTCAAATTAGTTATTGGGCTTTTGCCTGAACTTTGGGGAATATTGAAGTTGCTACTTCCTCACTTGCTGTAGCACATTTGGAATATATTGTCATTGGTTTTCTTTTTAATTTTGGAGGGGTTTTGAACTGATAACACTCTGGCCATTTTTTTCATTGCCTACTCAATAAAATAAAACACAATAACACATTAACTCAGAAAATTAATAAACTTTCTAAAATATTCATCTTAAAGAATAATGTAAAATAAATACTCATGTTTGCTGACATTTATTTTTTATTTAATATTTAGTGAACTTGTTTAAAAGTTATTCATTCATTATTTGTAATTATGTCTATTTTTTTTTAAGTTTAAAACTTAAAATATTTATTTTATTGAATCTTATCGCTACACTTAATTATACATATATATTTTATTATGTATATTCATACACATAATTACTCCAAGACTTGAGTTTAAGAGCATTTGAGTCCGTATTGATACAATTTGGGCTTATTATATTATGAAATGCAAAGGTCTTACCTTTTGTGGGAATGTCTTTTGTATTAGCATGGCCCTCTCAAACCCATCCTTAAATTTATCTAAACCCCTCCAGTTAAAAAGTAATTATTCCCGATTTTCTCCCCGGTCACTACCCCATTTAGTACTAATCCATATACCTATATGTGGGGAGAGGTCTGCTACTGTGGGGTAGCACTCTGTACAGAAAAGATAAGATAAGTTGAGGAAGAGGTCTCCCGCCACAGATTTGTTTGTGAATTGCATTTTGTAGAACATAAGTAGTACTAAAATAGTTCCACTTTATGCACTATAAAATTCAGTTTGTGAACTGTAACCTGAATTTTCATATGTGCATTCAATAATATATTTTTCTAGAGAAAAACATAGATCCACAATCTAGGAATTTGTCAGTTTTGACTGACTGCCCAATAGGAATAATACTTCAGTCATTTTTCAGGAAAAGTACATTAATTAATCTATGACATTAAAATTCAACAGGGTGCTTTTCTCAAGAACCATCAACAAACCATGGTAGAAAGTGTTGTACAAGAGTTGTGACATAGCACAATATATAATTGGGCTCACCAACCCCGGCAATTTTATGGATAAGAGGTAATGAGACCAAATGAGTTCTATTAGCACTACAAGTTAATGAGACCACAGGAGTTCTATTAGCACTATGAGGTAATGAGACCACATGAGTTCTATTAGCACTACTGCCACTTAAAAGATGTCACTGTAGCATATGAAATGATTCAAAGTGGATGGCAAATATTATTCTGGAAATGCATTCTCTATTACTTCTACTTGTACTCATAAGCATGCATAGCCACTTTAGTGATCCCCCACGGAAGCTTTGCTTACAATTAAGCATGCAGTTTATCTACTGCTACTGGGATCTTCAAGTGGGGGGCTATGTTAAGATAACTTTTTTAGAGTATATATTAGCATTTTAATCCATTTCCAACTGCCATTGGACAACTATTATGTTGGATCTGTGTAAAAATGGAAGAATGGCCTAGTTCCAAGAAAATGCAGGAAACTAAGTGCATCCTATAAACGAGGTTGTTTTAAAACACGTTGGATTTATTGCAAGCTGAGAATATATATATCTCCAAGGGGCCAGTTACCATTTCACTTACCCATCACATATCTGAATCTATTGAGGTTAAAGAGAGAATGGGGCATTGAACCTAATATATTATTAATTTCTTGAATTAGCATTGCATTTCAGTCCTCCCTAGTCTATGTTCATCCATTCCAACTTGTTCTGCAACATTTTGAGATGTAAGGAGTGCCAGGCAGATGTCAGCTATCTTAGTGTGCTGTTGTAGCTGCAGAACTGGTCTCTCGGGTAGCTGGCAGCTGCCACAGTCCTCCTTCACTGCCATTTTTCTGAGAGTGAATAAAGAACATGACAACTGCCTAAGTGCCAAAAAGAGCATCATATCCACCATACTTTTGGGCAATATACGGGGGCACAAACAACCCCCAGTCCTTGGGCAAGGATTGGATTGCGAGAGAAAAACAGCACAGCCCACCACAGCAGCAAGGGCAGAAGACAAGTGGCAGTTCAACGCTGCCCTTGTGATTAAACAAAGTGAAGTCCCACAATGACTGGTAAGATGGTGGATGCGAGGGTTTCCAACAACCTTCCATGTCAATGGCCAATGCTAGAAGAAGCAGGGAACATTACTACAGCTCTGACTTACCCAAGCAAATAAAATGCAAATATGTATTAAATTGCTCAGGGTAGGAAAGATCAGCCAAAAGCCTAGACCCTGGAATAAATCAGTCTTTTAGGCAACAGTAGGCAGGCAGAAGCTATTTAAGCTTTAGAGGGGCCAGTAAACTCCTCCCGTACCCATGGGCAAGTATTCCACAGTATTTTACTTTTTGTGTTTTGTTCCTTCTAACTGGGGAATTCCTAAGAAAACTCAAGAATCATTCTCCCCAGACATTCTTAGCGTCCAGTCCTCAAAATAATGTTCGGTTGTGTTTTTAACCCTCCCGGTCCTGCTCTGAGGTGGTGTGGGTACTCACTGTTATTTGTTCATATGTACCCTCTGTACAACAGGACAGGGAGAGATCAGCTGTAGTAGGTAGACCTGAAACGTCTGAAAGGAATTAAACAAAGCATGGCTTAAATGTTGACTTTTACCCGGAGTAAGACCCTTCTGTTGCTTGTTGTAAATTTGTTCAGAGCTTTTGTTATATTTATGTTGCAAAAATGTGATGGGTGGCTCCATGTACCCCGATGATCTTACTGACTGGTAGTAACTGAAAATGTTTGTTAACAAGTCCAGGAAGGGATGCTAGGCACCAAGACCTCTGTCCTGGAAAGGTATTATGGCTCATATAAGGGGGGAAAGATATATCCCTTAACTCCAAGGTGCAAGTGGAGGTACAAGAGGGACATGTACTGATCCCCCCAAAAAGGCCCCTCTTTTTGGTGTGGGGTTTCCAGACCATGCTCCCTGGCTTTTAGACCCCATTTCTGGACGACATATTTTTCCTTTACTTATATTTTTTACAAATCCTGAAAACAATTAGGAAAGGAAAATTCAATATGCAGCTATGTCATTTATGAAAGTGACATGATTGAGAAATGAGATGTTATTGCTATACTGAAAGAACCTTCCACCCCAACTTTAAAACCTCCAACGCCATCCACTTCCGGAGGGCAGAGGGATTCTCCTATGACATATACTTGCTGGTGTGTTTTGTTCTCTTTCTCACCTTCCCCTACCCTATTCTCCTTTTTTGCTGTTCTAGACTGGTTGCTCTAAGCATACCACCTCTCAGGAACATGTTATGGGAAAATTGGTGTATTATCATCTCAGTACAGAGCTGGGCTATCCCTCGAGGTATCAGTGCCTTCCTGACACATTTAACCTGGCAAGCATGGCAATTTCTGAACACAGACAGAGAGAGGCAACACACAAGTTAACTCAAGATGTATAGCATCAAACCCCATGTCAAGAACATTTCCAGAATTATACGTAAAAGCCAATATTTTCAAAGTTTTCTTTTTTATGACTTCTTTTCTTTGGTCTTGAGATTATTACAAACAGACGCAACCAACGCTTTTCGCCCTAGACAAGGGCTTCTTCAGGGCTTCCAAAGTTCAGTTCCAGTAGTAAGGCTGTTATTACGTAGCAAGAATCCTACCAAAGTTCCAAGTCCTTCTTTACCCACTGTATATTTCCACTCTGTATTTAGAAAGGTCCGCTATGATTTCTCGGTTAGTGCATTTAGTGCATTCAGATAATGATATTCAAGAGGCAATAATTCCAGCGCAATGTGTACTTTGTTCGGCAGCGCCGTCTGGACCATCGCGTCCATGTTTTCCGCAATTTTCCTGCCAACTTAAAATGAATCAGCCACTGTTTAACAAGATGAAAATTATATTCTGTAAAGAAATATTACTGGATTAAAAAAGTATACAAATTTTAAAATTGTTAGATTTGAATGGAAAGCATACCTTATTTAACACCTATGTAGAGTAATACAGTTAAATTAAATGATCTTTAAAACAAGGGGTCACTCTTAGGGACTTATATTAAGTCTGGTTGTAATATGATTTTGGCAAGAAATGTGGTAATAGCAAAGGCCAAAGGCTATAATACTGACCCTGGTTATCTGAAGACACATTTTGCCAGGCAAAACCTGGTGGAATTTGCCCCAGAAAATAACACAGAATTCATAGACTATGTACATTGGAGAAGTAACACAGTTTATCCATAGTTTTTCCATCAATCCCTGCATGGAAGAATATTGCAACAGTATGTTGATTTTAATCCCTGAAATTGCCACCTCCCATGAAAACAGCATTTTTACCATGTCAGGCGTCCCACAGCACCCACTTTGAGTGGCTACATGATCAGACCAAAGATTATCTTAAAGTTGTTAAGTGTATCATGCTACATACTGAGGGCTATATGGGAAGTGAGACAAGCAGTCACTATGAAGATGATTGCTGCAGAACATGTTTTGCATACAAAACTACAGCCTTATGAAGAATTGCCACACCTTGATGTATATTCGACAACTATTTGCTAAAATTAACAACCAGTCAATTCAATTCAAATAACTTTATTCGATTGTAAGTAAAAACAATCATAAAAGTATAAAATAGCAAAACATTACAGTTCATTAAAAAGGGGATTAATAAGAAAGTCACATCATATGGGAAACACATTATCATGGGTAAAAATAGAAAAAGATACCATTTATACGGTAATCCTATTTCTAATAGAAATCACTTTCTTTAAGTACAATGTAATTGTTGCGACGCAGAGGCAATTGTCCAACCATTGAATTTCATACATAGCCAGGCGGCATTGCCGATGCCCGATCTCTTTTAAAAAAGGTAATAATTGGACAATCCTCATTTGATGGTAAAATTTACAAAATAAAACAACATGCATTGTACTTTGGGGGGAACTTCCATCACAGGGACAGGGAGGTAATACATGGGACCAATTGTTAACTGATGGGAAGCTAACCACTCTGTGAAACAGTCCCATCCTAAACCGGGTTAATATAAATCTATCGTAATTACCCGTGACATGGATCAAATAGGGTTGAATGTTTAAAGAAGTTAAGATTAAATGATGGTTTAAAACAGAGGGTTTTGTGATCTCAGCAGTAATTCTTAGGGATTCTAGAAAGAGCAAACCCTCTTTTTTAAGCTCTTTCCGTGAGATAGCAAGCATGGTATGGGGTTTTAGAAAATAATCCAGTTTACCAATACCACTAAAGAATTTTTGTACGTAATTCAGCCACGGAATCCTCGAATGTCCATCTAGTTTTAAAACATCTGCCAGTATGACTCTGTTGAGTTTGGGTTCTTCTTTTGTCCATACCCTATGCCAAAGTAATACCGGTTCCAGCTTGATAAGGTCAGATATAAAGGGAAGTCCCAATTCCGAGTGACAAATATAATTAGAGGAACTCCTGGGGACTGCGAGGATACATTTTAGGAAATAGTTTTCAAGTATCTGGAGCTGAGAAGTATCAGCGAGGCCCCAGATCCCACTACCATACATTGCGGCAGAAACGCATTTGGCTTTATAAATCTTAATTAATTCAGTAGGTGGTCTGGTGCCTAATTTCCTCGTGAAGGATCTGAGGGCGGCAATTGCACGGTTCATTACCAATCTTTTAGCTGATATAGCCTCGCCCCAAACATCTTTCGCGGTAAATAAAATACCCAAGTAGGAGAATTGCTTCGTACAAGATAACTGCTGACCCTCAATAAATATAGTCTTTTTAATTTTTGCACTTCTACCACAACGCATGATGAAAGTTTTTGCTATATTGACTCGTAGGCCCAAATCTTTCATGAAAAGGGCAAAGTTCTCCACCATGCGTTGTATACCCACTTGAGTGCGAGACATTAATGCGGCGTCATCCGCATACATTAATAGCGGTATTGGACGACCGGCTGCGTGTGGGGGATCAAAGCTTGTGTTGCACAGGGCCGTCTCCAATCCATTAATGTATAGATTAAAAAGGAGTGGGCCAGGACACAGCCCTGCCTAACACCGTTCCTAATAGGGATTTTGCCCGTGCATTCTCCCTTTCGTCCATAACGAACCCGAGCGGATGCATCACTATAAAAACATTTAAGAAAATAAATAATGTTTTCTTCAACCCCAATTTGATCCAGAAGTGTCCATAGTTTAGAGTGAACCACGCAGTCGAAAGCGGCTGAGAGGTCGACAAAGGCCACAAACAAATTCTCCCTCTTAGCCCTGGTATACTTCCCGGTCAACATTAAAAAGTTAAGGCCCTGTTCCACAGTTCCCAGACCTGGACGAAATCCGTATTGTAGGTCGGATAAAATAGAGTTATTCTCAACCCATGAAGATAGACGGTCCAGGATGACACGTCCAGCTACTTTAGTATAGGAGTCTAAAAGGGAAATGGGTCTGTAACAACCCGGGTCGAGTCTATCCCCCTTTTTATAGATTGGGACTATTATCGACTCCACCCAAGTGGGCAGTAAGTCCGTCCTACAGCTGGCATTAAGCACCTGAACCAAAAGAGGGGCCCACAGAGACGGAAGAGTCTTAAACACATCTATAGGTACGCCATCAGGGCCAGGGGCCTTCCCACCCTTACTCATTTGTATAGCCTTTTCAACCTCTTTTAGGCAAAACTGCATATTGCCCAGGAGAGGGTAATCCAAAGGTTTACAAGGAGAATAAGACAGGCCGTCACCCTCGTACACATTGGAGAAGTGATCAATCCATTTGTCCTCTGGGATGGCTATCTCGATAGAGGGGCGGTCCTTTTCTCTAAGAAAGGGGTTTCTAATGATTTTCCAAAACCTTGCACAATCATTAGTGACCGAAGCCTGGTGGAGCGCTTCCCAGGATTCTTTCCTTAACTCGTCTTTTCTCTCTTTTAATGCTAGTTTATAGACTTTCCTAGCTCTACGAATATCTTCCGTGCACCTGGGGTGGATAGCTAGCGTTTTCTTTAAATGTGAATATGCTCTAGTGCAACTAGAGTTAAACCAGCCATCCCTCGGTGCCATATTGCTTTTGCATTTCCTCGTTAGGGAAGATTTAATTTCGTCACAGATTGTAGAGAAAGAAACAAGGATGTTATCTGGTATAGCATCCTCTGAGAGACAAGTCAGGAACTCCGGGGCACATTTATTTAATACGGAGGTTAATACTTTAGATTGGTCAACCTTATCCCATTTAAGTGTGTAGCCATTGGTACGACCAATGGTCAAATTTTCCCACAATATATCCCTGTCACTACTATTAGGAGCAGATCCATTGGGAATAGAGATGGTTAAGCATAATGGGAAATGATCGCTTAACGCCATGTCAGAGACGTTAAAGTTAACAATTCTTTCCGCATGGCGAATTGTAGTTAGTGCAAAGTCTATAGTCGAAGAGCAACCACGGCCGTTAAAAGTTGGTGGAAGGGGGAAGGGGTTGGTACAAATGTCATTTAAGAAGCCCAAATCGAATTGACCCAAAAATTCATTATAGTGTTCTCCTAAGTGAGAGTGATTGAAGTGTAAGGAACTCACACCATCTTCTCGCCCTATGGTACATCTCTTGTCTGTCACCATGTTACACAGAGTACAATTGAAATCTCCCAGGAGAAGGATCATCATGTTGTGTCCAAGAGATTGTTCTTGATGGGACACTAAATTAGCCAGTTTGTTAAGTATAGTAGGGGCCTCCTCTAAGGGAAAGTTATTATAAAAATTAATCAGAACGATCGGGATAGCTGAGGTAAAAACCAATATCAGGAGTTGAAAGTAAGGGTCTTTGACTGGCTCCAAAACCTTTGATAAAAGGAGTTTGTTGGATACGTAGGTTGTCAAACCTCCTTTAGCTCTGCCGTGTGCAGAGTTCACTGCTGAGGTATGGAACGTTATAAACCCGTTGATATGGACTGGGTCCCCTGTCCATGTTTCTTGGAAACATAGAAGTTCTTGCTGGTAAATGAAATTTTGCCATAAGGGGTTACCAATTTTGGATTTGATTCCAGCAATATTCCAAGAACAGATATTACATGTTAAGATATCAGTCGGGGGGCAAATGCTAGGAGCCAGAGAAGTATCTATCCTCAATTGTGATAAGCCACTCACTCTTGTATCTTCAATACACTCAGCCAACGTCGCATCCCCATCCAAAAAACCATCAATTCCAGAACACAGACTATCCATGGTGGGTTCACCGTTGGTAGTGACCAGTGGGTCAGGAGGCAGCATAATGGTCATTGCAGGTAGCCAAGAGCTAAATGGGGCATTAATTTGCTGTCAATCATTATTGTCCAATCCACTAAGGGTGTCAAATCGATTAGAAGTTGGGACTGCAAATCTCCCTCCCTCTATTTGCCCCCGGGTAGGGGGTAAAGGACAAAAACCTCGCAACCTTTCCTGCCGGGGGGACGGATAAAAATAAGCAAGTGGGACAATGTTTACATAATCTGTGAGGAGTTGGCCGGAAAAACATCTCTCAAGGATATCATTAACCAGAAGAGGTGACCGGAATGAAAGTATCACGCAGTCCCCTCTCAATGATTTGGGGGATGAACCAATCCATGCAACTCTTCTGGTCATCTTGAAATTAGAGAACAAAGCACCGTTTGACCCAAATTTGACTGATAAGAAATATAAAGATTTATTTCTCTGGGTTGACCAATGTTCGCGTACATTAGGAAGAAGGGGAGGGACATTAGCTAACACCACAGTGTATGGTAAGGCCTCCGGAGGCAAATTAATAGTCGGTAGCCTAGGTGTAGAAATAGCCTCCCTAACGTCAGCAGCTGCCCCTATAACAAATGGAAGATTGTTTGGAGGAATTAAGGAAGGCCCTGGTATCACTAACCCCATCATGTCGGGATTTTCCAGCCTGGCGGATGACTGCTGTACAGGGATTTCGGCCAGTTGAGGTAGTGTATTAAAATTACATTTCGCCATGGGCAGCCGATTGTGTGGTACAGGATCGTTTACCCGTAAAGGATGTGATTCCACCTTAATTAAACCTTCCATACTGGTGACCCTGGCTTCAATATTTAATAATTTCGCCATAATGGGTTCCACAAGGGTCGTTAGTAATTTCTCCATTTTCCCCCAGAAACCCTCCCCCGTTAGCGGGTCACTTATATTAGTAGTAGGGGGAGTAACTAAGGTATTGCTAATGACCTTTTTTCCTTTTTTAATAGGTTTACTTATAGTGGTACGTGGTTTGTGGGGTCCCTTTCCCTTTGTGTTAGTCGGGAGTGACCCCTCCTTGGTGAAATGGTTTTGTTTCCTCTTCGCCTTTTGCCCTCTAGTTGTCATACGTAGTGGATCATTGTTGGTTGTCTGTTCAGATCCAGAAATTACAATTGGGCTTACAGGTAATGCTACTCCCACCTCAACTATAGGATTCTCATGTAACGAATGATCGGAAAGTTGGTCACTAGGGAAAATAACAGGGGACAAAGATAACCTAGATTCCGCAGGTAAATGATCTAATTGTGCCAGCGGAAGGGAAGTTGAATTATCCCCGGGTCTTTGTGAAGGACGAACTTCAGGAAGTCCAATAAAGGATGGAACTATTAACGACTCCTGTAAATTAGAGGTAAAAAGCGATACATTGTTGGCAGAAAGAGGGGGAAGCGGACCCGCTGGGAGAGAGAGACGCCTCTCAGTACTTTCAATGGCTGATGAAACCACCCCAATAGTCTTTTGCAGCATCCGATCGATGGCAGTCAAACTAGGGAGGTTGGTGTTAACAGGGTTTAAGGGTTGCGGGACATTGTGTACAAGAACAGACCTATGCTTGCCCATCATTTATAACAGCGATGCGAACACAAGTAATCAAACAATGACGCCAGTATAGGTCAGGCCCAGAAGTCACTTACTACAAAGAGTGATCGCAAATGTTGCACAATGTCCAGCCCAGCGGTGTGGCCCTGCCCTGCCACGGCCTGCCCCGGACGACCACAGACGGCCCGCCCTTTGCCCGGGCTTAGCCCGCGCGCGGTCCCGCGTCGCGGGGGCTGCTGGGATGTTTTATGCGCCTCTTGGCGTGGAAATCGGCGTCGGCGGCTCTCCAGCCACTGGGGCTGCTGGGGTATGTAGTCCCCGTCTCCACTCCGCGGCCGCGATGGATGGTGACGCGGCGGCGGGAGACGGGAACAGACTGGGCGATGCAAGGGCGATGAAGGGTCCACAATCCGCAATCCGGGAGGAAAAGCACTGGCAGGTAAGAAGAGGAGCCCGCTCTGCCGGGGCTGCTGGGAGGTTTTATGCGCCTCCTGGCCTGGAAATCGGCGTCGGCGGCTCTCCAGCCGCTGGGGCTGCTGGGGTATGTAGTCCCCGTCTCCACTCCGCGGCCGCGATGTATGGCGACGCGGCGGCGGGAGACGGGAACAGACTGGGCGATGCAAGGGCGATGAAGGGTCCGCAATCCGCAATCCGGGAGGAAAAGCACTGGCAGGTAAGAAGAGGAGCCCAGTCACTATTGATCTGTTGGGTCAGAAATAAACCAGCTGAAGCTGTTATCATGGGACAAATGAAATAGAATCAAGAAAATCATAAACCAGTAAAATTGTTCAGTGGTTTACCACTTGCTGATGTTTCAATCTTGCAGGGCTTGTTTAGGAGTACAGCAAATGAAGTTGGGTAATATTAAAATCTGGTATCTTTATGTCTTAAAAAGGACATTGTGTTTTGAAGCGCTAAATGTAAGAAAGTTACAATGATTGTGATAAAGAGGGGCAAACAGCTCTGTCCACTGCATGTGAAATAGAAAAACTTACATTTAGACGTTTTCTGTCCTGGGATTCTGGAGTATATATGTGTTTTCTATAGCTTCTGACATGGACACAATAACACTTGTATTGATCTTGGAACCTGTTACTCTGGGGACATTAGATATTTTACTTTTGTGCTTGCTTCACGAGAGGCGAAGTTAATAAGTTGATGGCCAAAAAAACGTATTTCATAAGCCTATTGTGAGACTACAGAATCTCAATTCTGCACAACGTTTGTTATCACAGGCCATAAATTGTAAACAGTGCAAAAAGAACTATTGATGGACTGAATTCAGAACAATGTCATACATTCACCCCAGTACAGAGATCTGGGCCTAAATCCATCGTTTTTATGCTCACCATGCCATTCCAGTTTGGACCAAGCCATATGCAAATCAGTCTTGACCCTGTGCCCAATGGGAACAGTCCAGCCCGAACTGCCAGGCCAGGTCCTCCCTGGACTGGAAACAAGCATCCTAGGACCGGTTTCGGGGTTTCACCCCTCTTCAGCCAGGATAACTTGATTCCAGTGGCATGGAGAACACGGGACTTACGTCTGAGCATACCCGTCCCACTCGGGGTGACAAATGCAAAAAGAGCTATTGATGGACAGAATGCAGAACAATGTCATATATTGACCCCAGTACAGAGATCTGGGCCTAAATGCATCGTTTTTTCGCTCACCATGCCATTCCAGTTTGGACCCAGCCATATGCAAATCAGTCTTAAACCTGTGCCCAATGGGAACAGTCCAGCCGGAACTGCCAGGCCAGGTCCTCCCTGGACTGGAAACAAGCATCCTAGGACCGGTTTCGGGGTTTCACCCCTCTTCAGCCAGGATAACTTGATTCCAGTGGCATGGAGAACACGGGACTTACGTCTGAGCATACCCGTCCCACTCAGGGTGACAAATACAAAAAGAACTATTGATGGACAGAATGCAGAACAATGTCATACATTCACCCCAGTACAAAGATCTGGGCCTAAATGTGTGTCTTTTGCATATATTGTAAACAGTCACTAGGCATGATAATTATTAGTTAGTCTTTGGTGTTTCTTTGGGTGCCACTTGATGCCACCACGAAAAACATGGAATAAAGTTCTTAGCATTCCGCTCTCATCCACAGACTGTAAAATATCTGTACATATGTTAGTTGAAGTACCTGTGATTATAGGCTGAACCTTGGCCAAGAGGCATTATTGTTCAGAAGTGTCTTGAAATCATTCAAATTACTGACATTCAAGCTCTCATCGGAGGATTTATAATTTTTCTGATTTAAAAGGAGCATTTGTCAATCATATGGTGTGTGAGCACCAACACACATTGCCATATTTATTTGAACTAGGGGTCGGAATTTATAAAGGTTTTTGTATCGGGTTTACGTTACTCTTTCAACACAGACCCGACTCAAAATCTTTTTAGGGATTTACAAACCAACGCAAACTGGTATTTGCGTTTGTTTAGAAGAAAAAGTAATGCAAACCAGTGCAGTGCGCTGATTTGCGTTATTCTGCATCCAGGGTGCATTTCATGAGTGGTACATGGGCATTCCCGTGGTACCACCAATGGTTTTTGATACAAAACCTAATCTATTAACAATAGTAGACAAGGTTTTGCACCAAACCTTTATGCCACTTGAAAGCAGGCATTAAAAGGAGAAATGCTTTCATTACTCCTTTTTTTAAACTTTATGTGTGTGCTACACTGTACAGCACACATACAAAGTAGGAAAAGTTGTAAAGTCAGGCGAGCTTAGTATTTTGTAGTGAAAGTATACCCTTCCAATACAAAACTCATTCTAGACTCACACAAAGACCTTTGCACTATGACGTAAAAGTGTGTGGATGGCGCTCGGCAGCCAGGGCCGGACTGGCCATAGCATGCACCGGGCATTTCCTCGGTGGGCTGCCAGGGTGGGGGCTGATTTTGGCCCTCTGGGGGGCCATTTTTGTTACCAGGGACTAGCAATATCGGCCCCTCTGTAAAGAATTGTCCAAAACCGGCCCTAGCAAACAGCTCGCCGCACCCCACCGACCCACTGGGGTCCGGCTGAGCAGTTTGCCAGTGCCGGTTATGGTGTCCAGTCTGGCCCTGTCGGCAGCGTAATTCTGCCGCGGCGCTAGGGAGACGAGAGGAGAATGCCATATCTCTGTAGATATGATG
The DNA here is from genome assembly GCF_964204655.1 of Triturus cristatus. Classification (NCBI taxonomy): domain Eukaryota; kingdom Metazoa; phylum Chordata; class Amphibia; order Caudata; family Salamandridae; genus Triturus; species Triturus cristatus. The sequence goes on along the minus strand of NC_140594.1, from coordinate 1,059,334,951 downwards.
CTGTCCTTCTCTCCACCTCTCATGCAAAGAAGCACAGCAACTTTGAGCGCAGTGCTGCATTGCATAAGACTTTCGTAAATCTGGGCCAAGGTGTATTATAGAAAGGCCATTTACTCGAATAATAGCTTTGGTTCAGAAAAGCAGATTTTGGAATACATGTTTGCCATTGATACTGTTCTGTTGATAGCAGGTAATGCAAATGAAGCTTTTAAAAGGGTATTGTCACACAAGCAGCCAAATGAATGCAAATGAAGCTTTTAAAAGGGTATTGTCACACAAGCAGCCAAATGATTGTTTTAACACACAGATAGGTTGTTTACTCAATATATTTTGGCAGTGTCTGAGCTGTCACTATCTGAGAGTCAAGACTTTGATGATTACTCAGGTAAAAAGTGGCAGTGTATTACCTTTATTAAACCCCCCTCGGATACGGCTAGTGCATGGGGGCGGCCTCTCTGTAGCCTCACAGAGGCCCTGGTGTCCCTATCCCCATGGACCCTATTTATAATTAGGAAGGGGTCATGCGGCCCACATCTACGAGGCTCTGATAGCTGCAGGGCCCCATCCCAAGGGGCCGTATTAAAAATCTAGAAGAGGCATTCAGCTCCCCTCCCAGGGTATCTATGAGGCCCCCTTTCCCCAGGGCCATTATCAATTTATGGGGAAGAAGAAATGAATCTTTCCCTCCCTGAGCCACACGTGGGCCCCGGGAACCCAATGCTCTGGGGCCAGTGTTTATTACAGAGATGGGGCATTGGTCCACCCGCCCCCAAATCTAGATCGGCCTCAGGGACCCCATCCCCGGGGCTGATCCAAGCAGTGTCCCAGGGCCCCATCCCTGACACTGCTGTTTCCACCCAAGCAGAAAAACATAAGTCACAACTTTCCAGGAAGGACCTAAGGTGGATGAACTTCCCCTTTTGCAAAGTTATGTGAAGATTCATCAAAGGGCGCCAAAGTAATTATCAAACAGAAAAAGTAATTTCCTATGTAAATGTGGTACTACCTATAACTACACTCTGGCATCTGAAACATAAAAGTGTCAGGCTGAACCATGCAGCTGGGCTGAGAAAAAAAGGGGGTTCTCTCAAAACAAAATTTCCCCATGCAATTTCCATAGGGATTTTTGGAAGGCACTACTGCCAAAAAGACTGAATGGAATTACATAACATTTTGAAGAAAGCTAGATCTTGGTCCAAAAAGTGTTCTTTTTGTGATTTGGTATAAATCTGATAAGTAGTCTTTGAGAAATTAAGTTTGAAAAATATTTGTATATATAGAGGTGGGTTCCTAACAGGTTCACAAGGGTCCTTTGGTTGCGCAAAATGAAAAAAAGAGCATCTGATTGTTCAAGAGTTATTTTTTGTGTATCTCTATATATATTTCTGTATATAGATATATTTGTGTATTTTCATATAAATTATATATTTGTGTACTATATACATATATATATATATATATATGTGTGTGTGTGTGTGTGTGTGTGTGTGCATGTCTAAATACATGTATATACATGCTTAATAGTAACACATTTATTATATGTATATTACAACGGTGATGGCAGCAACAATCTAGTCATGGTTAGGTAAGAGTTTCCATACGAATGATTTATTTTTTCTTAATCGCTTCGGTGCCATTTGATGAATCTGCATGAAGCATTCCCCCAAAAAGTACATTCACTTTGAGTCCTTTATGAAATTTTTTGCAAATCCATCAAGCGGTGGCCAATAAAAAGGGGACTGGTCCAAAAGTGTCATTCCTCATTTAAATTCCAATTGGATTCTTACTTTTTGATTCAGAAAACACAGCTGAATGAAACTAGATGAAATGTGCATGAAGGTAGACCTTTACAAAAGGTTTGTGCTTTTTTTGCCTTGGTCTACTCTAAATCTGTTCAGTAGTTTCCCAGAAATTAGTATTCAAATTAGTTTTTGGATTTGCCATGAAGATATAAATATTAGAGGTATCAGGACAGATAATTCACAGAGGATCCTCTGTAAAGGTACAGCAGATCATGGTGGCTCTAAAATTTAAACAAATCTTGGATGGGATTATCCAATAGAGTTTCTTTCTCCTGCAGTCAATTCGATGCCATGTCTCTGTGGCACGGTACGGGAATCTGATTGGCTGACTGCAACTTTGGGGGAAATATTGCACCCACCAATAGACAATGTGAGGACTTGGGACCCACTGTGCTCAAACTACCAACTTCCCAAAGGGTTCACTGACAGAAGGCCCAATAACGTTTGAGTTATTTATCCATCCACTTGTTGACGTTATCTTAAGTTCGGATAGAAAAAACCCTTTACTACCTTCCACAATATGAAAGGGCTAAACTAATCAATGCTTCCATCATTTAAGTGGGTCCGCAAGAATACGTAAAATGAATCAACATGTCCATGTAGGTATTGGACATGAATCAACATGTCTAATGCCTACATTACTATAATGGTATATTTTACAACTACTATCTGTAGGAAGGTTGAATCTGACTGCATGGTTACCCCCACTTTTTGCCTGTTGTTTTGCAGGTTTTCGACTTAGTTTGACTGTGATCCTGCTAATCAGGACCCCAGTCTATCTGCTTTTGCCCTAAATTGGTTGTTTGTGTACTTTAGATACACTCCAGATTGAATCCTGGGGTACCCTTATAAGCTCCTAGTATATGGTATACTATATACCCAGGGCAAAGGTACCCCAGAGGCCTCTCAGGGGCTGCAGCATGTATTATGCCACCCCTGGGAGACCATTCAAAATGCCACAACAGGTCTGCTACAGCAGCCTGTGTAAGGTGGTGCATGCACCCCTTACTTAGATATAGGTTCACTAATCTATCCATATCACTGCAGATATAAACCTATCAGTCACCCCTATGGCAGGCCTTATCAATCCTGAAGGAAGGGTGCTGGATTTTATGTGAGAGGGTGCCCATGCATGAGCAGAGCCCCTCTGCAGCCTTCGGAACCTCTATTCCGGGGTTGTTTGTGATGCAGCCATACGATATATACTTAAGTGCATCATAACCTCGCGGTAAATGCTAACTTTAAAACGGCTGCATGGAAACATGTCGTGTTTGGTGTCAAAAACCTTGGAATCATACCTCCACACCAGTAACTGGTGTGGGAGGTATGATTCCACCCTACTAGAGGAAGAAATATGACAGCACCGGTACACCCGGTACCAGCTTTGCAAGCTCTGGCATCACAAAATGGATGCTGCCAGCCACAGACACGAGTCTGCCCTCCTGTTGCTGGACGAAACTCTGACAAGGGACGGCTGGACAATAGGTTTCCTGTCACAGGGAGGTGTGACCACCTCCCAGACAGGCTTTAGTGTATTGGGGCTTGGTTGGTGCACTCTGAGAGTGCTTTGGTGTCTGCACTGCAGGCACATTTGGTGTGCCCATGCATAGTCCAGCTCAAACCGGTTGCAGGGGCTACCAGCCCCTGCTCTGGTGTGAAACTGGACAATGGACATGTATGTAGCCACCCCTCTGTCCTGACCCTCCAATAGGTGGGCCCCCAGAGTTTGTCCCACCCCTTCCTTGGATATAAAGTAGGAACCCCTGGCTAAAGGACTTTAGATTTACCTGGACGAAACTCTGTTACAGAATTCAAGTACTTCAACTATCTACACTACACTGGATGACCGAAGAATCTCCCTTGGAGTAAAGGAGTTACTCCCCTGCAAGGCAGGCACCTAAAACGCATCTGACCGATTTGCATCTACGCAGCTCCTGACGGACTCCGAAGATTTAGCAACACAGGAGGTAGGTTCCTAAGCTTTCCCGAGGCCAACCAGTGCTCTCAGCAAACCTGAAATCCGCAGCTCACGTGGGGACCGTGCAACCTGAACCCCTGGATACCGTGCACATTTGCAGCAGCCTATGCTTTTTGGCAATCCCGGAGGCTGTGCTTTGGGCTACTTGTAGTCCAGACCCCGAGCAGTGATTCCACCAAAGATTACTGGCCTACACTCCACGAGTGTTCCGTCGGCTGGTATTTTGTGATTCCTCTCGAGTTCCCTTCGCGATGCCTGGTCGTTCAACCTGTGGGTCCCTGAGGAGGGAACTGTAACTTTAAGTGGGCTTACCTGGTTGCTCCAGACGTGCCCTGACTCTCCATTGCTTGGGGAGTCCCCAGGACCTTGCTGGTCCACACCGAAGCATCTTTTCTCTGACCGAGTGGGTTGCAGTTGCCAAGGCTTGTTGGTCTCCAATCCCCAGCACTCAACATCCTTTGTGTGACAGCTCGCCTGCAGACTTTGGTTGTCATCAATGTCTCCTGGCCCCCATGGCTGCAGAGTCAAGCTTCACCTCATCGCACCTGAAACCAGATATCGGAGGGCATTTGTCTATTATGCCCCTGGTCACTGGCAAGTGACCTAGACTCTATCCCCTCTGCTTTCAGGTTCGTCTCATCTTTGATCCAGGCTTGGATCACCCCGGACACTTCTCATCTTCCCGGCAGCAGCACTTTGCAGCATCTCGCCATTGAAAACAATGAAGATTCCCGACACCATTTGACACCTACACACCCGGCTTCCCTGGGTTAGGTAACACCAGTACTCCAGTGCTCACATGGGTGCTGGCCTTAGAACCTTCTAAATTTGAAAGGGTTTGCTCAAAGTCCCCTCCTAAGTGTCCTTAATCTTTAAAATTCTAACCGCTACTTTCCCATAGGATTGTACGAAGCTCACGGCTGTGTTCACTTGAAAGCAGGCATTAAAAGGAGAAATGCTTTCATTACTCCTTTTTTTAAACTTTATGTGTGTGCTACACTGTACAGCACACATACAAAGTAGGAAAAGTTGTAAAGTCAGGCGAGCTTAGTATTTTGTAGTGAAAGTATACCCTTCCAATACAAAACTCATTCTAGACTCACACAAAGACCTTTGCACTATGACGTAAAAGTGTGTGGATGGCGCTCGGCAGCCAGGGCCGGACTGGCCATAGCATGCACCGGGCATTTCCTCGGTGGGCTGCCAGGGTGGGGGCTGATTTTGGCCCTCTGGGGGGCCATTTTTGTTACCAGGGACTAGCAATATCGGCCCCTCTGTAAAGAATTGTCCAAAACCGGCCCTAGCAAACAGCTCGCCGCACCCCACCGACCCACTGGGGTCCGGCTGAGCAGTTTGCCAGTGCCGGTTATGGTGTCCAGTCTGGCCCTGTCGGCAGCGTAATTCTGCCGCGGCGCTAGGGAGACGAGAGGAGAATGCCATATCTCTGTAGATATGATGCTGTCCTTCTCTCCACCTCTCATGCAAAGAAGCACAGCAACTTTGAGCGCAGTGCTGCATTGCATAAGACTTTCGTAAATCTGGGCCAAGGTGTATTATAGAAAGGCCATTTACTCGAATAATAGCTTTGGTTCAGAAAAGCAGATTTTGGAATACATGTTTGCCATTGATACTGTTCTGTTGATAGCAGGTAATGCAAATGAAGCTTTTAAAAGGGTATTGTCACACAAGCAGCCAAATGAATGCAAATGAAGCTTTTAAAAGGGTATTGTCACACAAGCAGCCAAATGATTGTTTTAACACACAGATAGGTTGTTTACTCAATATATTTTGGCAGTGTCTGAGCTGTCACTATCTGAGAGTCAAGACTTTGATGATTACTCAGGTAAAAAGTGGCAGTGTATTACCTTTATTAAACCCCCCTCGGATACGGCTAGTGCATGGGGGCGGCCTCTCTGTAGCCTCACAGAGGCCCTGGTGTCCCTATCCCCATGGACCCTATTTATAATTAGGAAGGGGTCATGCGGCCCACATCTACGAGGCTCTGATAGCTGCAGGGCCCCATCCCAAGGGGCCGTATTAAAAATCTAGAAGAGGCATTCAGCTCCCCTCCCAGGGTATCTATGAGGCCCCCTTTCCCCAGGGCCATTATCAATTTATGGGGAAGAAGAAATGAATCTTTCCCTCCCTGAGCCACACGTGGGCCCCGGGAACCCAATGCTCTGGGGCCAGTGTTTATTACAGAGATGGGGCATTGGTCCACCCGCCCCCAAATCTAGATCGGCCTCAGGGACCCCATCCCTGGGTCTGATCCAAGCAGTGTCCCAGGGCCCCATCCCTGACACTGCTGTTTCCACCCAAGCAGAAAAACATAAGTCACAACTTTCCAGGAAGGACCTAAGGTGGATGAACTTCCCCTTTTGCAAAGTTATGTGAAGATTCATCAAAGGGCGCCAAAGTAATTATCAAACAGAAAAAGTAATTTCCTATGTAAATGTGGTACTACCTATAACTACACTCTGGCATCTGAAACATAAAAGTGTCAGGCTGAACCATGCAGCTGGGCTGAGAAAAAAAGGGGGTTCTCTCAAAACAAAATTTCCCCATGCAATTTCCATAGGGATTTTTGGAAGGCACTACTGCCAAAAAGACTGAATGGAATTACATAACATTTTGAAGAAAGCTAGATCTTGGTCCAAAAAGTGTTCTTTTTGTGATTTGGTATAAATCTGATAAGTAGTCTTTGAGAAATTAAGTTTGAAAAATATTTGTATATATAGAGGTGGGTTCCTAACAGGTTCACAAGGGTCCTTTGGTTGCGCAAAATGAAAAAAAGAGCATCTGATTGTTCAAGAGTTATTTTTTGTGTATCTCTATATATATTTCTGTATATAGATATATTTGTGTATTTTCATATAAATTATATATTTGTGTACTATATACATATATATATATATATATATATATATATATATATATATATGTGTGTGTGTGTGTGTGTGTGTGTGTGTGCATGTCTAAATACATGTATATACATGCTTAACAGTAACACATTTATTATATGTATATTACAACGGTGATGGCAGCAACAATCTAGTCATGGTTAGGTAAGAGTTTCCATACGAATGATTTATTTTTTCTTAATCGCTTTGGTGCCATTTGATGAATCTGCATGAAGCATTCCCCTAAAAAGTACATTCACTTTGAGTCCTTTATGAAATTTTTTGCAAATCCATCAAGCGGTGGCCAATAAAAAGGGGACTGGTCCAAAAGTGTCATTCCTCATTTAAATTCCAATTGGATTCTTACTTTTTGATTCAGAAAACACAGCTGAATGAAACTAGATGAAATGTGCATGAAGGTAGACCTTTACAAAAGGTTTGTGCTTTTTTTGCCTTGGTCTACTCTAAATCTGTTCAGTAGTTTCCCAGAAATTAGTATTCAAATTAGTTTTTGGATTTGCCATGAAGATATAAATATTAGAGGTATCAGGACAGATAATTCACAGAGGATCCTCTGTAAAGGTACAGCAGATCATGGTGGCTCTAAAATTTAAACAAATCTTGGATGGGATTATCCAATAGAGTTTCTTTCTCCTGCAGTCAATTCGATGCCATGTCTCTGTGGCACGGTACGGGAATCTGATTGGCTGACTGCAACTTTGGGGGAAATATTGCACCCACCAATAGACAATGTGAGGACTTGGGACCCACTGTGCTCAAACTACCAACTTCCCAAAGGGTTCACTGACAGAAGGCCCAATAACGTTTGAGTTATTTATCCATCCACTTGTTGACGTTATCTTAAGTTCGGATAGAAAAAACCCTTTACTACCTTCCACAATATGAAAGGGCTAAACTAATCAATGCTTCCATCATTTAAGTGGGTCCGCAAGAATACGTAAAATGAATCAACATGTCCATGTAGGTATTGGACATGAATCAACATGTCTAATGCCTACATTACTATAATGGTATATTTTACAACTACTATCTGTAGGAAGGTTGAATCTGACTGCATGGTTACCCCCACTTTTTGCCTGTTGTTTTGCAGGTTTTCGACTTAGTTTGACTGTGATCCTGCTAATCAGGACCCCAGTCTATCTGCTTTTGCCCTAAATTGGTTGTTTGTGTACTTTAGATACACTCCAGATTGAATCCTGGGGTACCCTTATAAGCTCCTAGTATATGGTATACTATATACCCAGGGCAAAGGTACCCCAGAGGCCTCTCAGGGGCTGCAGCATGTATTATGCCACCCCTGGGAGACCATTCAAAATGCCACAACAGGTCTGCTACAGCAGCCTGTGTAAGGTGGTGCATGCACCCCTTACTTAGATATAGGTTAACTAATCTATCCATATCACTGCAGATATAAACCTATCAGTCACCCCTATGGCAGGCCTTATCAATCCTGAAGGAAGGGTGCTGGATTTTATGTGAGAGGGTGCCCATGCATGAGCAGAGCCCCTCTGCAGCCTTCGGAACCTCTATTCCGGGGTTGTTTGTGATGCAGCCATACGATATATACTTAAGTGCATCATAACCTCGCGGTAAATGCTAACTTTAAAACGGCTGCATGGAAACATGTCGTGTTTGGTGTCAAAAACCTTGGAATCATACCTCCACACCAGTAACTGGTGTGGGAGGTATGATTCCACCCTACTAGAGGAAGAAATATGACAGCACCGGTACACCCGGTACCAGCTTTGCAAGCTCTGGCATCACAAAATGGATGCTGCCAGCCACAGACACGAGTCTGCCCTCCTGTTGCTGGACGAAACTCCGACAAGGGATGGCTGGACAATAGGTTTCCTGTCACAGGGAGGTGTGACCACCTCCCAGACAGGCTTTAGTGTATTGGGGCTTGGTTGGTGCACTCTGAGAGTGCTTTGGTGTCTGCACTGCAGGCACATTTGGTGTGCCCATGCATAGTCCAGCTCAAACCGGTTGCAGGGGCTACCAGCCCCTGCTCTGGTGTGAAACTGGACAACGGACATGTATGTAGCCACCCCTCTGTCCTGACCCTCCAATAGGTGGGCCCCCAGAGTTTGTCCCACCCCTTCCTTGGATATAAAGTAGGAACCCCTGGCTAAAGGACTTTAGATTTACCTGGACGAAACTCTGTTACAGAATTCAAGTACTTCAACTATCTACACTACACTGGATGACCGAAGAATCTCCCTTGGAGTAAAGGAGTTACTCCCCTGCAAGGCAGGCACCTAAAACGCATCTGACCGATTTGCATCTACGCAGCTCCTGACGGACTCCGAAGATTTAGCAACACAGGAGGTAGGTTCCTAAGCTTTCCCGAGGCCAACCAGTGCTCTCAGCAAACCTGAGATCCGCAGCTCACGTGGGGACCGTGCAACCTGAACCCCTGGATACCGTGCACATTTGCAGCAGCCTATGCTTTTTGGCAATCCCGGAGGCTGTGCTTTGGGCTACTTGTAGTCCAGACCCCGAGCAGTGATTCCACCAAAGATTACTGGCCTACACTCCACGAGTGTTCCGTCGGCTGGTATTTTGTGATTCCTCTCGAGTTCCCTTCGCGATGCCTGGTCGTTCAACCTGTGGGTCCCTGAGGAGGGAACTGTAACTTTAAGTGGGCTTACCTGGTTGCTCCAGACGTGCCCTGACTCTCCATTGCTTGGGGAGTCCCCAGGACCTTGCTGGTCCACACCGAAGCATCTTTTCTCTGACCGAGTGGGTTGCAGTTGCCAAGGCTTGTTGGTCTCCAATCCCCAGCACTCAACATCCTTTGTGTGACAGCTCGCCTGCAGACTTTGGTTGTCATCAATGTCTCCTGGCCCCCATGGCTGCAGAGTCAAGCTTCACCTCATCGCACCTGAAACCAGATATCGGAGGGCATTTGTCTATTATGCCCCTGGTCACTGGCAAGTGACCTAGACTCTATCCCCTCTGCTTTCAGGTTCGTCTCATCTTTGATCCAGGCTTGGATCACCCCGGACACTTCTCATCTTCCCGGCAGCAGCACTTTGCAGCATCTCGCCATTGAAAACAATGAAGATTCCCGACACCATTTGACACCTACACACCCGGCTTCCCTGGGTTAGGTAACACCAGTACTCCAGTGCTCACATGGGTGCTGGCCTTAGAACCTTCTAAATTTGAAAGGGTTTGCTCAAAGTCCCCTCCTAAGTGTCCTTAATCTTTAAAATTCTAACCGCTACTTTCCCATAGGATTGTACGGAGCTCACGGCTGTGTTCTCACACTGCACGCGTCCCCCGTGGGTCCCCTGTGTCACTACCTTGGGTGGTTCCTTGGGGTCCCCGCGATTCTACGTGCTCTAGGCACTGTGTCTAGTCAAGTCGTGGTTCTTATACCACTTTCTTAATATATGGTTTGGTCTCCCCCTGGGGCCCACTGTGTATTGTGCTATTTACTGTCGTTTTAGTACTGTAATATTGTGTGCCTTGCTCTCTAATCTCATAAAGAGGTTAGTAGAGAGTGTTTAGAAATAAATACATATGTTTTATATATATACCTTGTGTGGTTCTCCTTTCATTTGGTCATTCAGGAGGTTATAATCTGGTAAACCAAGCTGCTTTACATTCCTTCGAGACTTAGCCTGAAGGCTGCTCTTCATAGCTACCACTAGGATAGCTTTCTATGAAGGTTGTCTTTAACCTAATCATCAATAAGGGTTAAAAGGGAAATTGGGTGTAAAGGGTTTCTAGAAGCGCACATAAAGTATTCACACTAAAGTAAATCAATAAAGCATATTTTGTACGGTGCATCCAAAAAGAGAGGAAACACCCTGACCTCCCAAATTAAATCCAAGGATTAGTATGGTAATTACAGTTTTTTCGGAGCACACGTAAATCAATCAAAACAAATTGTTACAGAATAATACACATGAAAGAAATTAATTTCTTGTTCTTCTTCCTTTAATATTCATAGGTCTTCTCATTCTTTAATTTTCTGAGCCTTATGTCTGAACCAAGCCTGAGCCAACGCGTTTCGTCGAAAATGGCATTAAGCCTACGACTTTTTCAAGGCTAAAAATAACATGAGAATCATACTTTAAATTAACACATGTACATAAACAAATCGAGAAAACCCAAAACACTGACACCCAGTGCAAAGGGCTAATCAAGAGAGTTCATTGGTGACAATACAACGTATAAAAACTCAGGTAAGAGTATAATATTGTTGCATCAGCAAAATAATTTCATAAACAAATCATCAACATAATTTACATGTAATCCATCACGTCACAACCCTTATTATACGCACAGTCTGATTGCATCTAGTGAGAGCGTGACAGATCAAAAAATCCCAAGAGTCCAATGGTGAGTATTATATTTATAAAGCCCATTGTGTCAGTCACACTCAGTTTTCAAGATATAAGGTACCTGTTTAATTCCTATTTGTAATTGTATCTGTAAATATCAGAGAAGGAAATTATTTAAGACAAAGCAATGGTCTTAGTTGGCTTAGTGTCTTATTTGGTCAGGAAATACACACATTTGTCATCTTGTATCTTACCTTGATAAAGGTAATTGAAATCCATACTAGTAAGTCCACAGGATAAAATTAAGTTTTCCCAAGTTTATATAGTTAAATTTTAACTTCCTCAACAATGCTCAGTCCAATCTGAAAGAATACGGAAATACACAAATCTGATTCCGCACCTAGAGTGTCAAGAAATAAATTCTAAGTATACACAACACACCACAAATATTCCATTAGTATTTGGAACAGCAACAATCGTAACACGTACCTTCAATTCTCTGTGTATCTCCCGATTACAGGCTACCGCCATCACTTCCTGGTTCTTCCTTCAAATAACCTAATCAGAACACAAAAGAAGGACTATCCCGTGTTATGGCACAGTCTGCTCCATCTTAAGATGGGAAGTCCAACTCATTCATTTAAGGGGCCTCACCCCTTACTGATTACAATACTATTTATGATGTTACTGAATTCTAACAGTTTAATCAATAATTACACGTATATAATTATGTCAAAATAAACTTATATCACCAAGAGGTAATTAACATTATTTTAAATAGGGGTTTATTATCGAAATATAAACAGCAATTACTACTTGCAATCACCCCATTTTAAAAGTGGGAAATCAAATCATATATGTTACAACTCTATCTCCAAGCCTTGCACAAGTTACCAGTAAGGTAAATAATAAAGTCTATTGCTTACAACTCATATTTAAATCACTCAGGGCCACTTACCAAAACAATGAAGAAAACATTTTTTTATCATCATATATATGATAAAGTCAATAAGATTTATAAAAGATGCCAAAATAAGACCACGCACAACGATGCTATTATACCAACATCATACCTGCCAATTGAGAATTACAGCTAGAGATCGGAAATTCAATATGTAGTTTAAGAGGCCACCAGAAATACTACGAATTTATTAGTCCAGTAATTAATCCCCCAAGAAATATTGTAATTCCTGGTCAAAATTAAGGCCGTCCTTTACGGCCCTTAGACGCATAATCCATTTTGCCTCTGTCCTACGTAATTTCAATTCCCTATTACCACCCCGTGGGTCCAGTTTTACATGTTCAATACCAAAAAATACAAAAGTTTTGTTAGGACCCTGTGCCTTACAACTGTGTACATGTTCATCTATTGGGTATCGAGAATCATTATTTTTAATTGCTCGCAAATGTTCAGCAACACGTTCTTTCAACGCTCTAATGGTACTTCCCACATAGATCTTGGCACATTTACACTCAATAATATATACAACATACTTCGTGCTGCAAGTAATATTCGTTGTTATAGTAAATATTCTACTGTCATTAACCTGAAAATCACGAGTCTTGTCCTTGGCACATCTACACATTCCGCAATGACCACACTTATAAAAGCCCTTAGAATATTGTGTTAGCCAGGACTCCGATTGTCTGTCCATAGGATAACTGGGGCTCAATAAAGAGCCACGACTTTTACCTCTTCGATAAGTAATTTGTGGTTGTTCACTTAGACAATCCGCTAAAGTTTTATCCAATTTCAAGATATGCCAATGTTTGTACATGCTTTTCCTGAGTGAGGCACTTACAGGGGTGAAGTCCGTTATTAACCTAATGGGTTGTGCTTTTGGTACAATATCCTTCACAGATTTCAGCGTTGATATGCGTTTCATCTTTAACACCCTTTGTTTGGCCAGATAAATATCATGTTGATTGTAACCTCTCTGGAGGAATCTTTTCTCCATATCACATATACACGATCTAAAATGTAAGTCATCACTACAATTCCGTCTTGCCCTTACCATTTCTCCGAAGGGAATTGCTTTCAATTGGTGTCTGGGATGCCATCTTGCATGCTAAAAGTGCTCATCGTTTTGAATAAATAGACTTTGTAGTTTCTTTCCATGTTAGTCTATAACCATAAACTTACATTTGGTTACGGAATGATTTAATAATACGAAGTGGCCACTTTGTCGTTTTTCATCAGTGTACAACGTAGCATAATGCAATTTGGTGTGAAAGGATTATTGTGTTTTACTTATTTGTTTTGGGTAGTATAAGCATGTGAAATGAAAGGTTCTGGTACTGTCGAATTTCTGATATGAGACACTGTGGTACCGGTGGTTAACACAGATTTGTGTATTTCCGTATTCTTTCAGATTGGACTGAGCATTGTTGAGGAAGTTAAAATTTAACTATATAAACTTGGGAAAACTTAATTTTATCCTGTGGACTTACTAGTATGGATTTCAATTACCTTTATCAAGGTAAGACACAAGATGACAAATGTGTGTATTTCCTGACCAAATAAGACACTAAGCCAACTAAGACCATTGCTTTGTCTTAAATAATTTCCTTCTCTGATATTTACAGATACAATTACAAATAGGAATTAAACAGGTACCTTATATCTTGAAAACTGAGTGTGACTGACACAATGGGCTTTATAAATATAATACTCACCATTGGACTCTTGGGATTTTTTGATCTGTCACGCTCTCACTAGATGCAATCAGACTGTGCGTATAATAAGGGTTGTGACGTGATGGATTACATGTAAATTATGTTGATGATTTGTTTATGAAATTATTTTGCTGATGCAACAATATTATACTCTTACCTGAGTTTTTATACGTTGTATTGTCACCAATAAACTCTCTTGATTAGCCCTTTGCACTGGGTGTAAGTGTTTTGGGTTTGCTCGATTTGTTTATATACATGTGTTAATTTAAAGTATGATTCTCATGTTATTTTTAGCCTTGAAAAAGTCGTAGGCTTAATGCCATTTTCGACGAAACGCGTTGGCTCAGGCTTGGTTCAGACATAAGGCTCAGAAAACTAAAGAATGAGAAGACCTATGAATATTAAAGGAAGAAGAACAAGAAATTAATTTCTTTCATGTGTATTATTCTGTAACAATTTGTTTTGATTGATTTACGTGTGCTCCGAAAAAACTGTAATCATCAATAAGGGTTGTTTGGACTGGTACAAGGTGCCCAATATAACTACCAGGCCAACTTCTCACACTATCTATACATAATGTAATCATTGTGCCGGAAATACATTTACATACCTTCTACATAGGAAGAGCCAAGGTCGTATAATTCCCAGGAGAGATTTCAGAATATATGCTGTAATAACATTCACACCAATAGGCAAAGCATCCTTTCTTTAAATATGCTGAAGTGACCTTTCCTCGACCAACTGGCACTCACACACTTGATACAACAAAGTGCATGTCTTTATGTGTCTCAATGACATCTATAACATACAACAATGTCTCAAAAGGGTGTAAATTGGAGGTCAGTCACACATAGCACAATGACAACATCAGCATACAAATCTGCTTGTGTCACGTAGGACTTGCAATGACTATGAAGCTCTACTAAATACAGAGAGCCTCCAGGCATCCCATACAATGTATGAGAGAGTGGTGTTGAGTAAACCTAGAGAGGTTGTAAAACAGGTATGCGGGGCATCAATCTGGGTAAGAAACTTTAATGCTTGCTGTAAATGGTTTTTGAAATTGAACCTTTTTGCTTCTCAATTGAAATACTCACCTTAACTGTTCTCCTGACTGTCCCTGATCCTTTAGAACAAGACAAATGCTTAGTAAGGAAAGAGAGAAATTCTGACATGGAATACACCACAGGCTCCCTTCTTTGCTCAAGTGGAGGATGGTGTGTTGGTGCATTAAAGTTTCGGCATCATACAAACAAGGAGACAGTGTTAAAATTCAATATGCATAGACTGTGCTTCTATTAAGATTGCCAGCGAAGAACAGGGATTGATATATGTCAAGAGTTTTCATTTTCTAATGATTTTCTATTGTAATTTAGGTTAACATAAAGGAAACTCCTTCATGCCAAGGAATCAACCTGTTACAACTGTCCAATGGGTTAAATTGCTTACCTTTACCCCCTTGGGTAACACCAGGGGAGTCTCCTTCGTTAAGGCGGAGGAGCGTCGCCCCACAAACAAATTACCCCCAAAGATGGAAAAATAAAATGGTAATAAAGTTAATTTATTACCATTTTATTTTTCAAAACCCCATACCAGGCCAAGTGTCAGGAGAGGGGGAGGTGGAAGGGGACAATGAGGCAGCAGCAGAAAACAGTCATGGGCAGGGCACTTTAAGTTTAAAATTGTGCATGTCTTTTTGCCTGGCTGTCTTGTGACAGTCAGCCAGACATGCACATTTTAAACCTCTCTAGCCCAGCTGTCTTAGAGAGCTGGTTTAGAGACAGCATAGGTCTTGTTGGCCTCTGGGGCACCGAAGGAGGCCGCTCCCTCCAATCCTGGTGTTTCTTTCATGCTGCATGAGAGCAGCACCAGGACTGGGTGCTGCAGTTTCTTGGGTCCCGCAATGGAGCCTGTCTACCTGCCTGGAGAAGACTGGAGCCAGTAATACAATACGCCAGAAAGGTAAGTGGAATACATTTTTTTCAAACTTATTTTTTTATTTTGATTTTATCCCCACCACCCTACTTACCTGCCAGCCGCACTGGTTAACACTTACACCATACTAGCAAATTGGCAGTAGTACATTACAATAGCAACAAGCATTGACAATGCCAATAGGTCTGGCTTTAAAGGAATGCTGTATGGTAATGTGAAGCATTACAAGTAAATAGTGATGGAATCGATATGCATTTTTGTAGAAGCAAAGAACTGTATGATAATATTGGTGTAGGTTAAAAGGTCATGTGACAATTACACTGTCAAGCCAGACCTAAAAACCAATGTAGATTAATAACTGCCCTACTCCCATCTGTGCTGCTGCCAGAGAAAAACACCATAAACATTTTGGGCCAGATTACGATCTTGCTAGAAAAGCCCTCCGTACGACTCTGATCCAGAGGGATTTCCAAGTGAATAGCGCTGTGCGAGTCCGACTGAAGGAGTATAATGCAGCCGTATGCTAACGGACTCGGTTCGTTTGGACTCCCATTGAACTCCATGGGAGTCCGTGTACCGACGCGTACACAGGCTCTCAAAGCAAAAAGGGGTGGGTGGGGAAAAGTGTACACCCTGTGGTGGGCACCCCATGTTGCCCGCCACACAGTGCATGCATGGTTCCAGGGGACCCATGGGCAACCCCCGTTACCGATTCGAAGGGCTCGGGGTGAAGGGAAGTCGGATTCCCACATCTGTTTTGTCTCACTGAGACCTAGGCGATACAGCTGACCAAATCGTGCATTGTACTCACTCGGTCAGAATCCGGCTCCATTGCGCGGCATGATTCATCTGCAAACGAGTTGGTCGAACAGGATTGGGTCCTGTAAATGATTTGGTCAAAGCGGACGAGATCTTCGTATCGTATTTGGTCATTCGGAGCTGGTGATGACTTGCTCGGAAACATAGGCGCCGAATCGGATTTGTATGTTCCAATACCCATCAGGAGGCCTTCCTAACAAGATCGTAATCTGGCCCCTAGTTATTCCAATGTTGGGTGTGTGCCCCTGAAAGTTCAAGCTCAGGCAGCTGAAAAAATAACACAATCAGAGCTGTGTGGAGGGGAGGGACTTTTTTTGTAGAAGCATACAACTTCTGCCCAATCAATACATGTACTCCTGGCTCCCAGCATATGAGTGCAGCCATAGCCCCTCTCTAATGATGCTCACATAACTGTCTGGTGACAATTACATTGTCAAGTCAGACCATAAAACTAGGGTTCACCTTGGTTCCAACAAAAACCCCACAAAAAGAGAGGTGCTTAGGAAGGGTTCAAACATGTATACCAAATCATGGCTAAAATCACAATGGAAGGAGGAGAGAGGGGAAGGGCATATATCCTCGATATTAAGAAACCACAAAAATGCTCCTCTCTCTGAACTTGAGAAATATGGACACTATCTTAGCACTAAAGAACAAATTCAAATACTGTAATTTACAGGACGGAAAGGCCACACCCACCCTTAGATAGCATACTTCAACTAAGGGTCCCTCCTAGCTCCTGAGCTACTACTCTGTCTTGTGTATGTGAGCTAAAGAGGTTTTATCAAGATGGTAGGCGGATGGGTGCTTTCTGAAGAGCACTCGCAGGTATTATGTTAGGGGATGTACAACAGTGTACAACAGGATGATGTGCTAAGGACAATTAAACATCTCCTTAAATCCTCTGCCACAGACTACATGACCAATGTCATCATCTAATGATCCTAACATTCCACGATTTTGCTAACATGATTCTGTCTTCATCACCAGCCTAAGAATGTGAGTTGTTTCATAGTGTTGAATCAATGAAATTAGTTTTTGTAGAGTTACACACCCATTAAGCTTTCTGAACTATGTAAAACATCTCAAAAGTGGCTCTTTTTCCATTTGCAGTGAGTGAAAGGCTTATAATATGGGTGGTATATGCCTTGACCTTTTAATACTAAGACCAAGAGTATCCCCATGGTTTTGCACTAGTTGAAAGTATTTATGGAATTTTAGGGAAGGCTGATGCACATTAATTGGCAGTAAGACATCTGGGATAGAATCAAAGTTCCAAGTCATGGTCAAAGTTGAGCTTTTGTGCCGGCTTTATGATCATGGGCAACTGAAGCTGTTCAACATTGGTTACTTCAGTTTGTTGTGATAAGCACCTTTATTCACACGTGCTCAGAAAATTCAATCCTATGGTGCATAAAGACACCTACATATTCGTGGGCATGTAAAAACATTCATATACCCATATGCTTTCAAACCCTCCCAGACACACAGAGAAGAAAAATGGACTGAGGGCGTGAGGGATACAAGGAAGAATGGAAAATCTATATTTTATTGGAGTTGAAGAGATTAATGTTTCTTGTACACTTACTATATATTCCTCCTGCAGAGGTCAGAAAATATTGTTAATGATATTGCTTTATAACTTCTTATCTTCTCCTTGGAGAAATCACTCATTCTATGTGTTGGAAACTTCAGTTTTTTTGACTTTGGATTCCTCGTCCTGTTCGGAATTATCAATCGCCCACAGGGGAATAACGCAGACCATGCATCCTTGCAGTGCAGGGGGGACCCTAGGCCTTCAGGGGGCACCTAACCCATCAGGGAGCCATTCAGCAGAAGGCCAATGAATATCTGTGAGATATGGAAGATTTAGATGCCCCTCTTCACATTGTGCTGGGGGGAAGGGGCTTCATTTTGCAATGCACCACTGCTTTTTGATAGCAGTTCGGTGCTCTCTGCATGTCCATTACATCCTTGGCTTTGAAAGAATCAAACATATGCAGCACTTGAATTCATTGACACATTTCAAAAGAAAAGGAGAAACATGCTTTTAATAGGGATTTGATTTTAAGACAAGATTTAATAAAGTTAGACATTTTTATATAAAACAGTGTTCAGTGGTAAAACAGTGAATTGTAAGTTTGTGTGGTTGTGCATCCTCTAAATCAGTATGTGGTATAAGTTAGTATATGACATACATGTTGAGAGTGTGAGACACAAAAGGGACTCCTTTTCTTTTGAAATGTGTAATTGACCCTGTCTCTTTTGGTTATAAGGGTATCTCTCCCATATTTGTGGAGCTTGAATTCATAAACAGCATCTCTCTTGCATGAGCATGTGCCTTATTTATGTTTGCCTTATCTGTCCATTTATATGCTGACTAATGTCTATCTACTCCAGAGCATTTGTTTTAACCAATGATTGTAACCAGATGTTGCTGTCCAACAGGAGAAAGAAATGTAAACAAAACACCTGGTTGAGCATGTACCAATATATCAACCAATCATAGATGGAAACTACAATTCTCATATATATATATATATACTGTGTCAATTTCAATCTTCTACATTAATCAATCATTTGTTGTTCATGATGCTGGAATGTTTTTTCCTCTTTCCGTTAGGTTTCCTTACAATCAAGTGTAGAATACGTTGCTAAAACAATGCAAATACTTCATTTAATTTTTTTTTTAACAAGATTAGCATAGGTCACATGCTTCTGTTTCAAAGGCAAACTGTTTTAATTGGCATATTTGGGGATTTCACTTGAGTCATTGGGATAGACAGCTAGCGAGAGGCGGGCGAGGGGGGCTAAAGTATAAATTGAAAAACATTTTATCAATGTTTGCAATTACCAATGGAAAAGGAACAAACCATAGTTTTCAAGTCAACACCTCTTCCCATTTTACATAGGGCCAGGAAATACACACATTTGTCATCTTGTATCTTACCTTGATAAAGGTAATTGAAATCCATACTAGTAAGTCCACAGGATAAAATTAAGTTTATATAGTTAAATTTTAACTTCCTCAACAATGCTCAGTCCAATCTGAAAGAATACGGAAATACACAAATCTGATTCCGCACCTAGAGTGTCAAGAAATAAATTCTAAGTATACACAACACACCACAAATATTCCATTAGTATTTGGAACAGCAACAATCGTAACACGTACCTTCAATTCTCTGTGTATCTCCCGATTACAGGCTACCGCCATCACTTCCTGGTTCTTCCTTCAAATAACCTAATCAGAACACAAAAGAAGGACTATCCCGTGTTATGGCACAGTCTGCTCCATCTTAAGATGGGAAGTCCAACTCATTCATTTAAGGGGCCTCACCCCTTACTGATTACAATACTATTTATGATGTTACTGAATTCTAACAGTTTAATCAATAATTACACGTATATAATTATGTCAAAATAAACTTATATCACCAAGAGGTAATTAACATTATTTTAAATAGGGGTTTATTATCGAAATATAAACAGCAATTACTACTTGCAATCACCCCATTTTAAAAGTGGGAAATCAAATCATATATGTTACAACTCTATCTCCAAGCCTTGCACAAGTTACCAGTAAGGTAAATAATAAAGTCTATTGCTTACAACTCATATTTAAATCACTCAGGGCCACTTACCAAAACAATGAAGAAAACATTTTTTTATCATCATATAAATGATAAAGTCAATAAGATTTATAAAAGATGCCAAAATAAGACCACGCACAACGATGCTATTATACCAACATCATACCTGCCAATTGAGAATTACAGCTAGAGATCGGAAATTCAATATGTAGTTTAAGAGGCCACCAGAAATACCATGAATTTATTAGTCCAGTAATTAATCCCCCAAGAAATATTGTAATTCCTGGTCAAAATTAAGGCCGTCCTTTACGGCCCTTAGACGCATAATCCATTTTGCCTCTGTCCTACGTAATTTCAATTCCCTATTACCACCCCGTGGGTCTAGTTTTACATGTTCAATACCAAAAAATACAAAAGTTTTGTTAGGACCCTGTGCCTTACAACTGTGTACATGTTCATCTATTGGGTATCGAGAATCATTATTTTTAATTCCTCGCAAATGTTCAGCAACACGTTCTTTCAACGCTCTAATGGTACTTCCCACATAGATCTTGGCACATTTACACTCAATAATATATACAACATACTTCGTGCTGCAAGTAATATTCGTTGTTATAGTAAATATTCTACTGTCATTAACCTGAAAATCACGAGTCTTGTCCTTGGCACATCTACACATTCCGCAATGACCACACTTATAAAAGCCCTTAGAATATTGTGTTAGCCAGGACTCCGATTGTCTGTCCTTAGGATAACTGGGGCTCAATAAAGAGCCAAGACTTTTACCTCTTCGATAAGTAATTTGTGGTTGTTCACTTAGACAATCCGCTAAAGTTTTATCCAATTTCAAGATATGCCAATGTTTGTACATGCTTTTCCTGAGTGAGGCACTTACAGGGGTGAAGTCCGTTATTAACCTAATTGGTTGTGCTTTTGGTACAATATCCTTCACAGATTTCAGCGTTGATATGCGTTTCATCTTTAACACCCTTTGTTTGGCCAGATAAATATCATGTTGATTGTAACCTCTCTGGAGGAATCTTTTCTCCATATCACATATACACGATCTAAAATGTAAGTCATCACTACAATTCCGTCTTGCCCTTACCATTTCTCCGAAGGGAATTGCTTTCAATTGGTGTCTGGGATGCCATCTTGCATGCTAAAAGTGCTCATCGTTTTGAATAAATAGACTTTGTAGTTTCTTTCCATGTTAGTCTATAACCATAAACTTACATTTGGTTACGGAATGATTTAATAATACGAAGTGGCCACTTTGTCGTTTTTCATCAGTGTACAACGTGGCATAATGCAATTTGGTGTGAAAGGATTATTGTGTTTTACTTATTTGTTTTGGGTAGTATAAGCATGTGAAATGAAAGGTTCTGGTACTGTCAAATTTCCGATATGAGACACTGTGGTACCGGTGGTTAACACAGATTTGTGTATTTCCGTATTCTTTCAGATTGGACTGAGCATTGTTGAGGAAGTTAAAATTTAACTATATAAACTTGGGAAAACTTAATTTTATCCTGTGGACTTACTAGTATGGATTTCAATTACCTTTATCAAGGTAAGACACAAGATGACAAATGTGTGTATTTCCTGACCAAATAAGACACTAAGCCAACTAAGACCATTGCTTTGTCTTAAATAATTTCCTTCTCTGATATTTACAGACACAATTACAAATAGGAATTAAACAGGTACCTTATATCTTGAAAACTGAGTGTGACTGACACAATGGGCTTTATAAATATAATACTCAATATTGGGCTCTTGGGATTTTTTGATCTGTCACGCTCTCACTAGATGCAATCAGACTGTGCGTATAATAAGGGTTGTGACGTGATGGATTACATGTAAATTATGTTGATGATTTGTTTATGAAATTATTTTGCTGATGCAACAATATTATACTCTTACCTGAGTTTTTATACGTTGTATTGTCACCAATAAACTCTCTTGATTAGCCCTTTGCACTGGGTGTAAGTGTTTTGGGTTTTCTCGATTTGTTTATATACATGTGTTAATTTAAAGTATGATTCTCATGTTATTTTTAGCCTTGAAAAAGTCGTAGGCTTAATGCCATTTTCGACGAAACGCGTTGGCTCAGGCTTGGTTCAGACATAAGGCTCAGAAAACTAAAGAATGAGAAGACCTATGAATATTAAAGGAAGAAGAACAAGAAATTAATTTCTTTCATGTGTATTATTCTGTAACAATTTGTTTTGATTGATTTACGTGTGCTCCGAAAAAACTGTAATCATCAATAAGGGTTGTTTGGACTGGTACAAGGTGCCCACTATAACTACCAGGCCAACTTCTCACACTATCTATACATAATGTAATCATTGTGCCGGAAATACATTTACATACCTTCTACATAGGAAGAGCCAAGGTCGTATAATTCCCAGGAGAGATTTCAGAATATATGCTGTAATAACATTCACACCAATAGGCAAAGCATCCTTTCTTTAAATATGCTGAAGTGACCTTTCCTCGACCAACTGGCACTCACACACTTGATACAACAAAGTGCATGTCTTTATGTGTCTCAATGACATCTATAACATACAACAATGTCTCAAAAGGGTGTAAATTGGAGGTCAGTTACACATAGCACAATGACAACATCAGCATACAAATCTGCTTGTGTCACGTAGGACTTGCAATGACTATGAAGCTCTACTAAATACAGAGAGCCTCCAGGCATCCCATACAATGTATGAGAGAGTGGTGTTGAGTAAACCTAGAGAGGTTGTAAAACAGGTATGCGGGGCATCAATCTGGGTAAGAAACTTTAATGCTTGCTGTAAATGGTTTTTGAAATTGAACCTTTTTGCTTCTCAATTGAAATACTCACCTTAACTGTTCTCCTGACTGTCCCTGATCCTTTAGAACAAGACAAATGCTTAGTAAGGAAAGAGAGAAATTCTGACATGGAATACACCACAGGCTCCCTTCTTTGCTCAAGTGGAGGATGGTGTGTTGGTGCATTAAAGTTTCGGCATCATACAAACAAGGAGACAGTGTTAAAATTCAATATGCATAGACTGTGCTTCTATTAAGATTGCCAGCGAAGAACAAGGCTTGATATATGTCAAGAGTTTTCATTTTCTAATGATTTTCTATTGTAATTTAGGTTAACATAAAGGAAACTCCTTCATGCCAAGGAATCAACCTGTTACAACTGTCCAATGGGTTAAATTGCTTACCTTTACCCCCTTGGGTAACACCGGGGAGTCTCCTTCGTTAAGGCGGAGGAGCGTCGCCCCACAAACAAATTACCCCCAAAGATGGAAAAATAAAATGGTAATAAAGTTAATTTATTACCATTTTATTTTTCAAAACCCCATACCAGGCCAAGTGTCAGGAGAGGGGGAGGTGGAAGGGGACAATGAGGCAGCAGCAGAAAACAGTCATGGGCAGGGCACTTTAAGTTTAAAATTGTGCATGTCTTTTTGCCTGGCTGTCTTGTGACAGTCAACCAGACATGCACATTTTAAACCTCTCTAGCCCAGCTGTCTTAGAGAGCTGGTTTAGAGACAGCATAGGTCTTGTTGGCCTCTGGGGCACCGAAGGAGGCCGCTCCCTCCAATCCTGGTGTTTCTTTCATGCTGCATGAGAGCAGCACCAGGACTGGGTGCTGCAGTTTCTTGGGTCCCGCAATGGAGCCTGTCTACCTGCCTGGAGAAGACTGGAGCCAGTAATACAATACACCAGAAAGGTAAGTGGAATACATTTTTTTCAAACTTATTTTTTTATTTTGATTTTATCCCCACCACCCTACTTACCTGCCAGCCGCACTGGTTAACACTTACACCATATTAGCAAATTGGCAGTAGTACATTACAATAGCAACAAGCATTGACAATGCCAATAGGTCTGGCTTTAAAGGAATGCTGTATGGTAATGTGAAGCATTACAAGTAAATAGTGATGGAATCGATATGCATTATTGTAGAAGCAAAGAACTGTATGATAATATTGGTGTAGGTTAAAAGGTCATGTGACAATTACACTGTCAAGCCAGACCTAAAAACCAATGTAGATTAATAACTGCCCTACTCCCATCTGTGCTGCTGCCAGAGAAAAACACCATAAACATTTTGGGCCAGATTACGATCTTGCTAGAAAAGCCCTCCGTACGACTCTGATCCAGAGGGATTTCCAAGTGAATAGCGCTGTGCGAGTCCGACTGAAGGAGTATAATGCAGCCGTATGCTAACGGACTCGGTTCGTTTGGACTCCCATTGAACTCCATGGGAGTCCGTGTACCGACGCGTACACAGGCTCTCATAGCAAAAAGGGGTGGGTGGGGAAAAGTGTACACCCTGTGGTGGGCACCCCATGTTGCCCGCCACACAGTGCATGCATGGTTCCAGGGGACCCATGGGCAACCCCCGTTACCGATTCGAAGGGCTCGGGGTGAAGGGAAGTCGGATTCCCACAGCTGTTTTGTCTCACTGAGACCTAGGCGATACAGCTGACCAAATCGTGCATTGTACTCACTCGGTCAGAATCCGGCTCCATTGCGCGGCATGATTCATCTGCAAACGAGTTGGTCGAACAGGATTGGGTCCTGTAAATGATTTGGTCAAAGCGGACGAGATCTTCGTATCGTATTTGGTCATTCGGAGCTGGTGATGACTTGCTCGGAAACATAGGCGCCGAATCGGATTTGTATGTTCCAATACCCATCAGGAGGCCTTCCTAACAAGATCGTAATCTGGCCCCTAGTTATTCCAATGTTGGGTGTGTGCCCCTGAAAGTTCAAGCTCAGGCAGCTGAAAAAATAACACAATCAGAGCTGTGTGGAGGGGAGGGACTTTTTTTGTAGAAGCATACAACTTCTGCCCATCCAATACATGTACTCCTGGCTCCCAGCATTTGGGTGCAGCCATAGCCCCTCTCTAATGATGCTCACATAACTGTCTGGTGAAAATTACATTGTCAAGTCAGACAATAAAATTAGGGTTCACCTTGGTTCCAACAAAAACCCCACAAAAAGAGAGGTGCTTAGGAAGGGTTCAAACATGTATACCAAATCATGGCTAAAATCACAATGGAAGGAGGAGAGAGGGGAAGGGCATATATCCTCGATATTAAGAAACCACAAAAATGCTCCTCTCTCTGAACTTGAGAAATATGGACACTATCTTAGCACTAAAGAACAAATTCAAATACTGTAATTTACAGGACGGAAAGGCCACACCCACCCTTAGATAGCATACTTCAACTAAGGGTCCCTCCTAGCTCCTGAGCTACTACTCTGTCTTGTGTATGTGAGCTAAAGAGGTTTTATCAAGATAGTAGGCGGATGGGTGCTTTCTGAAGAGCACTCGCAGGTATTATGTTAGGGGATGTACAACAGTGTACAACAGGATGATGTGCTAAGGACAATTAAACATCTCCTTAAATCCTCTGCCACAGACTACATGACCAATATCATCATCTAATGATCCTAACATTCCACGATTTTGCTAACATGATTCTGTCTTCATCACCAGCCTAAGAATGTGAGTTGTTTCATAGTGTTGAATCAATGAAATTAGTTTTTGTAGAGTTACACAAACATTAAGCTTTCTGAACTATGTAAAACATCTCAAAAGTGGCTCTTTTTCCATTTGCAGTGAGTGAAAGGCTTATAATATGGGTGGGATATGCCTTGACCTTTTAATACTAAGACCAAGAGTATCCCCATGGTTTTGCACTAGTTGAAAGTATTTATGGAATTTTAGGGAAGGCTGATGCACATTAATTGGCAGTAAGACATCTGGGATAGAATCAAAGTTCCAAGTCATGGTCAAAGTTGAGCTTTTGTGCCGGCTTTATGATCATGGGCAACTGAAGCTGTTCAACATTGGTTACTTCAGTTTGTTGTGATAGGCACCTTTATTCACACGTGCTCAGAAAATTCAATCCTATGGTGCATAAAGACACCTACATATTCGTGGGCATGTAAAAACATTCATATACCCATATGCTTTCAAACCCTCCCAGACACACAGAGAAGAAAAATGGACTGAGGGCGTGAGGGATACAAGGAAGAATGGAAAATCTATATTTTATTGGAGTTGAAGAGATTAATGTTTCTTGTACACTTACTATAGATTCCTCCTGCAGAGGTCAGAAAATATTGTTAATGATATTGCTTTATAACTTCTTATCTTCTCCTTGGAGAAATCACTCATTCTATGTGTTGGAAACTTCAGTTTTTTTGACTTTGGATTCCTTGTCCTGTTCGAAATTATCAATCGCCCACAGGGGAATAACGTAGACCATGCATCCTTGCAGTGCAGGGGGGACCCTAGGCCTTCAGGGGGCACCTAACCCATCAGGGAGCCATTCAGCAGAAGGCCAATGAATATCTGTGAGATATGGAAGATTTAGATGCCCCTCTTCACATTGTGCTGGGGGGAAGGGGCTTCATTTTGCAATGCACCACTGCTTTTTGATAGCAGTTCGGTGCTCTCTGCATGTCCATTACATCCTTGGCTTTGAAAGAATCAAACATATGCAGCACTTGAATTCATTGACACATTTCAAAAGAAAAGGAGAAACATGCTTTTAATAGGGATTTGATTTTAAGACAAGATTTAATAAAGTTAGACATTTTTATATAAAACAGTGTTCAGTGGTAAAACAGTGAATTGTAAGTTTGTGTGGTTGTGCATCTTCTAAATCAGTATGTGGTATAAGTTAGTATATGACATACATGTTGAGAGTGTGAGACACAAAAGGGACTCCTTTTTTTTTTAAAATGTGTAATTGACCCTGTCTCTTTAGGTTATAAGGGTATCTCTCCCATATTTGTGGAGCTTGAATTCATTAACAGCATCTCTCTTGCATGAGCATGTGCCATATCTGTCCATTTATATGCTGACTAATGTCTATCTACTCCAGAGCATTTGTTTTAACCAATGATTGTAACCAGATGTTGCTGTCCAACAGGAGAAAGAAATGTAAACAAAACACCTGGTTGAGCATGTACCAATATATCAACCAATCATAGATGGAAACTACAATTCTCATATATATATATATATACTGTGTCAATTTCAATCTTCTACATTAATCAATCATTTGTTGTTCATGATGCTGGAATGTTTTTTCCTCTTTCCGTTAGGTTTCCTTACAATCAAGTGTAGAATACGTTGCTAAAACAATGCAAATACTTCATTTAATTTTTTTTTAACAAGATTAGCATAGGTCACATGCTTCTGTTTCAAAGGCAAACTGTTTTAATTGGCATATTTGGGGATTTCACTTGAGTCATTGGGATAGACAGCTAGCGAGAGGCGGGCGAGGGGGGCTAAAGTATAAATTGAAAAACATTTTATCAATGTTTGCAATTACCAATGGAAAAGGAACAAACCATAGTTTTCAAGTCAACACCTCTTCCCATTTTACATAGGGCCTTATTTATGAGGCTAACAGTTGAAAGCCTGAGCAACAAACGTATAAGGTAAAAGCACATATAAATTCACAAATCTCCGTGAAGTAATTTTTCTTTTTTATTCCAAGTTTAAAGCATCCTCAATGACCACATTTCTTGATATATGTTGTCCAAGCCACAAGATCGCCACAAGATTGCCAACACATGTTTCGTCTATAAGGCGATCAGCCAAAGACTTGATCAGGGCATAAACAATAATATCCTTAGAAGCTATGAAAATGACTTCAAGCGAGACACAAGCCTCAATAGGCCGAGTTCCAGTGTAGCGTGACGTAAGTTATATAGGACTTAAAATGTCATCTCCAACGATTCACGCGTACAGTAGAACAAATATCTTTAAGATAAGCCGCATCACGAAGAATACTCAAATTAAGAAACCTTCACAAAGCGTACGGGGTCACAGTAAACCGAAAAGTCCTTGAGTCGGCACGCAACAACAAGTCAGAATGCACGAGTCCTCTTTGGCGTCTAGCTAGAACTTGGAATAAAAAAAAAAAATTACTTCAACGGAGATTTGTGAATTTATATGTGCTTTTACCTTATACGTTTGTTGCTCAGGCTTACAACTGTTAACCTGTATTCTATGTGGACTCTCTTCCTCATTTCTATACAACGTAGGGCAGTTGTTGTATGTTAGCCTTGAGCACTTATGTGTTTGTAAATTTGAATTGTGATAAACTTTGCACTTTCCTGCACATTTTTTCCTCTGCTGCCTCATCTTGCGAAGTTCTTATTTATGAGGTCTTGCGACAGTTTTGCGCTTCAGTTGTGTTACTTTTTGTGACGCATAGGCGGCGTAAAACATGCCTCCTGTTGCGCCCTATTTACAAAGTGACGCATCTAAGCAGATGCGTCACTTTGTAAACCCCTGCGCTACATTATACTTGCGTCAGGTATAATGTATGCAAGGTGGGCGTTCCCACGTAAGTAAGCCTCGTAGAAGTGACACAGTGAAATCTACGAGATTTCACTGCGCCACTTCTAGGATGCAAATGAGTCAATATCTTATGCCTGCCTCACAGCAGGCGTAAGACTGATGCAGGCACATTTCACATGTTGGAGTTGCGTCACTTTTGTGGCACACTCCAGCAATGTGTCACTTTTGCGCCTACAGATACGTCAGAAATACTGACTTATCTGTAACTCCTTGCGTCATGATGCGTCACACAGTAAATATGACGCATGCATCATGTCGCATGGAGGGC
Organism: Triturus cristatus; assembly: GCF_964204655.1. Taxonomy (NCBI): domain Eukaryota; kingdom Metazoa; phylum Chordata; class Amphibia; order Caudata; family Salamandridae; genus Triturus; species Triturus cristatus. The sequence continues at coordinate 1,059,306,266 of NC_140594.1, read as the reverse complement.
GCACTGAGAAGTGACGCATCGCTGCTTTCACACAGCGATACGTCACTTCTCATAAATTAGGCCCTTATTTTTTATCCACAGACCCACTCCTCCTATATTTACGAACGATCACAATTCTGAAAAGCAATATATGCACCTAGGACTCCAGCTATTTTAAGACTTAACATAGGCATTGTGAGAACCATTTGAATATGTTGAGACCCACTGAATTTTTTCGAGAGTAGCATGAAAAGAAGGTAGTGAACGTGTGAAAGATTGCTTTGAAAAACAACACATTTTACTACAAAAACATTTTCGACAAAAATAGCATTGCCTTTGAAGCAAAAACACCCCCCCCTATTGTGGTGCAAGTTTCTGACTGGTAAAGCATGTCTTTGTGTTGGCTCTGAGCATCTGCTAAAGAAAACTTAATTGGCGAGACATGAGAAATGTTGATCCCTCTGTGGAGGGAGTGTGTTTTTTTCCCTCCAAATTTGCAGCCACTTTGCAGACCTCCTTCTCTCGCTACCACTTTGATTTGTGAGGCCACAGGGGTTCTGCTTGGCTGGGGGGTTGATTCTATTTAACGTGGTCAATTATTTTAACCTTCCTGACACAGGCAGCATTAGCGGGGCTCGGCCCTTGCAGCTATTCTGACATTTACATCTCCATTACGGCGCAGCTCGGCGCGAGACGTCGTGCGCGAGCCCGTCGGCTGTCTGAGGGGCTCCGTGCCATTTTTACTACCCACTAATCTGCAACCTTAAAATGCTGTGATTAGAACCTATGTTTCCCCCCTAAAAAAGAGCTTGCCTGGTAGAGTGCCGCAGCCCTAAATAGTCCCCCAACTGTTTCACAGGCTATTATTTAATGTGATGGGGGACATGCAGAAAATACCCCGGTGCTGACAGGGGCATTGTTATTTTAAAATTATGAAGCATTTAAATCGCGTGGAGGGGTTAGCTGGGACTTAATTGTTAGCAATCTTTTTAAATGTGCGTTAAATTCTTAGCTGTGATTCAGAAATATTACAAACATATTGGAAACGCCGATTTCTAATTATATTTGATTTCCCTTTTGATGGACTTAACATTCTGCTACAGCTGCAAGCCACTAGAAAGCGTCCTCTGCACTGTACATTTCAATAGATGTCAACTATACAATCACTTTATGCAAACAATCTTGTAATATGGGCATATAATGCACCTGGATGCAAATTATATTCTGTGCAGTTGCAGTAAGGGTCACAGCTTTCGCTTTTTTTGCTCAGTAACGTAGGCAATAAAATATAATAAAATAATAAGATATTAATATCAAAAAGACTAAATATATGGAATACAGACCACATAAAATAGCCGGAGTAAATCTTGCCTGGGTAACGTTCCACTTGAATTGGTGAAGATCTTTGATTACTTGGTTTTAAAGGGTACAAAGTCATTTATTTGGACTCCAGAGTTATTAAAAAGCAGCCTTATAGTTCATTATAATGCTACTGCTAATTTAAAAATACACAGATCTTCACAGCTCAAGGCAGTCTCCCCATCTTTACAGGTATACAGAGCAAAAAGTCAGCTGCCCTGTATGGGGTAGAGTTATGGGGTATTTCAAATGGAAGTATTTTGGTGGCAAAAGAGACTAGCTTCCCTAAATCACTACTTAACCTTCTGTCTAGTTCGTCCAACCCTCCCATAGCTCTTGATACTGGCCTTACAGGTGTCAACCGCCGTGCTGTCCTTAAGCCTCTTCTGCGCTGGGCGAGACTATGGTCTTATCAGGAACTAGACTCTTACAGAGCAGAATACCTTGAAATTAGAAGACTGGATACTAATACCTAAATCAAGTGGTCTCCCCACTTAAAGGCATGGTTTAGCAATTGGCCCGCCTTCAGACACTGTACACTAATCTGTCCTCCTTTAGACTAAATACTAAAGCCCTCATTTATGAGGATTAGGCGTAGGACAGCGCAGTAAGTCAGCTTCCTGCACTACCCTGCGCCAAAGTGAAAGGGCTGGAGTGCACAGTATTTATGCAATACGGTGCATTTCTGTCCTTTCCCACTGCACTGGTGTCTTTTCGGCAGCCTAGTGCTAACGCAGGCACCCTTGCACCCATGGGTGCCTGTGTTGTCTGCAGGATTGTTTTTGTGGTGGAATGGGCACCTTCCTGCACAGAAAAAATCCTAAGAGGCGTTTTCATCTGCAGAATGCAGCACACTTAGAAAGAGGAAAAAACTAGGAGAAATAAAGACATCTCTTACCGTTACGCCTCACTTCGGAGGCATAAGGATTTGGGGCTTGCTCAGGTTTACATGCTCTCGTAAGGCTGAGGAAGTGTCAAAATCCATGGGTGTTGCATGGGACAACCCACTGCAATGTCCATGGAACGCCTCCAGAGCAGAGAGTAAGGCAATGCAGCAATGTACGCATAGTGGCCTTGCGTGGCCTTTGCAATTTGCGCCTGCAGAGCATCACAAAAAGTGAAGCTGCGGCAGCACAAGGGGCTCGTAAATACCCCCCAAGGGCATTTTACTCAACACCTACTAGATAACATCACATTCCAATGGCACAGTGCTTCTAGCACCGGGACACTTTCTGGTTCATTTTGAGCTCACAAGCCTCTCTTAAATTTTTAATCAATTTTAGATTTGGTACACTACCCTTAAGCAATTTTACTACAAAATAGTCTAATGCAACCAAGGTTCTCTGTTATGTAAAAATTGTCTTTAAAAAACGGAGAAAATTTAGCATTTTTATTTTTTTGTCCTAGCAATATTAAACCTAGACTCAAATGGAGTTGGCATTTATGTCTTAACCTTGCTATATTGAATTAGCCAAGTGCCCTCAGAGTTCTTAAATTCGCCGCTAGTAGGAGAGTTAAGCTTGCTCTCCGTAAATATTTCTTTCCTGCATGGATAATTCGAAATGGATTTTCCTAATTTCTTTTGTAGATGCGCTCCTAAGCATTTTTACCTTTACTGTATTGGTTTCTCTTTTTTCCCCTTCAATTGTTTCATTGTTGCCAATATGACGATGTAATGAATTTGGATTGTAGCCCCCTGGTGACAGTAATACACTATTGCCTTTCAACTTTCATGTGCAAATATGATGCATTGCTCCTATATGCTGTTTATGAATGATTTTCATGTACTGCAGTCTTTAGCGCTTCATTTCTGTATCTGTACGTATCCACCTTTGACAGCAGCGCTCCGTATAATGTATGACTTTATCTGGCGTGGCAGTGCTGTACCTTTATGCATGGCCTGACCAGCAGGTGCTCGGCCAACGACGTGTGTATTCTCTACAATGCTTTTGTTATCATCAACTGCTTCATAGGAAAATGGCAATTTTTCACAAAAGGGCAATGGCCTAACTCATAAATTTTAGCGCTCTTTAAAGTTGGTCATTATCTTAGCTGTTGTTCGATTGACCAACTTAGGAGTGGGCCCAGACTACATCAGACCATAAAGTTGATTCCACCATGTGTAATTTGCGGATACAATTCAACACAGCTTATTCATCAAATACATTTGCACTATAATCTTGTCTGTACTACAGTCTTGGTTGCACATTTATTTTTCATACTATTTTATAGTGTATGTATATCACGTTGTATTGATTGTGATGTATTTCATAGTAGTTTTCAGGTCAATTGACCAAAATAAAGTAATAATAATAGGACATAAATTAACAAATCTTTAATAAAAGTAACTCCCTCTGGGCAAACAAGCATCACTATGGGGAAAGGGACCAAGTTAGGCCCAATTCAGTCAGATTTCATGTCACTTGCTACTTTGTTACTCCAAACTTACGCCTGAATTCCAGGAGTAAGAAAATTCCAGTTTTATCTCAGAATATTGTGTTCTACGTATTGTTCCTTTGAAATATAATTGCAATAACATTAACAACCAAAATATTATGATGAGAATGATGTTTTGGTATGTATACATTTACTCTTCTTACTAACTTTTCAATGTACCCCAAAGGTACCGTGGTATCGACGTGTACGCCGTGCGCCTGTGGTGTGTCACACGGTACGCTCGTTCTCTTTCTCATGAGCTCTACCTCGAGACACACCACTATAACTTGTTAACATTCCTTATTGTTGTGATGTAAACTTGTATGTATTTATTGCCCATGGAAGGAGTAGCCGGTTAGTGGGATTTCAGTTGCGGCCAGTTGCTGCTCATCATGGGTGAAGCTCTGTATTGAATGAATCCAATTGTTTTACTTTGTGTCTCTACATTTTACTACAGGTCCATATATGTGGAGTATGATAAATGTGTAATTATTTATGCAACTTGTCAATATTATACATGATTTTCTGAAACCATACTGCAAAAAGTAAAACCTGACTTACCCCTGGAATTCTTAAATACTCCTGGAGTACTTCAACAGTAAATCACAGCAAACATTTATTGAAATGAACTCACTGTCCTTCAATCCTTGCAGAATAGTGTGTGATCAGGATACAATTGTTATGTTCCCTGATGTTATGTTGTGTGTGTTGTGTTATGTAATGTTATGTTATGACTATTTGTAGAGCATTCCTCTCTGCAGGGGACTGTCCTGCCCGAGTTCAGGTCTAGATAAACATTCATGTCATTAGTTTCTTGTGAATATCCAGGATGTTCAGGGGGTAGGTCGTTCCAAGCCTTGACTACTATTGGCAAGTAAAGGACCCAACATAGGCATGTCATGCTGCAACTCCTCTGGTCGCCATACTCATTCGTACAGCTTCGTAAATACAGCATAAGTGCTCACCATTTCGTATTGAATCTTTGACTACCGGGGCTCATAGACTCTTCCCTGGAGAAACTTCTAATTAAGTACAGTGATAGCTTTGTCATTGAATTTCCTCTCATGAGTGTTGTACTACGGTAACAACGTATCAAAACATTTGGATATCCTTCCCAACTTTACACACTACAGATCTCTGTTTTATTGTAGTAGGAAGGGTTATGCAAAGGTCTATCATGTAGGCTTCCTTATTCTGCGCATAGACAAATAGGGAAGAGGTGTGGCGCAGCGGCCACGGCAACTGACTCCGGAACCCGGGGGCTCACGGTTCAATCGCCGGAAGCAGATCAGCCCAGCACCATGTGACTCTGGGCAATAGCTCGTTTAATCTTCCCAATGTCCTCCAGCACCTTGACACCCTTGGGTAATTGTCTGCGCTTTACAAATACTGGACATTTACATTTACAGCAATTATTATTCTTTGCATAGACAACAATTCTGCTGTTGGGTGCAAACTGCTACCAAGAAAATGTTTGCACTAGATGCCGCAAAAATAGCACATAGATCATGCTGGCCAATGTTACATATATATTAAAAATTCTGAATAAGTGATGATGTAATACACTCATGGGAGGGATGGGAAGGATACGAGATGCAGTGAACTGTGTGAGAATGTGTTATCTCCCCAACAATGAGCCTTTACGTTTGCAAAATGGTAGATTATTGGATTAATACTTATTACCTTCCTTTTCAAACTCCCTCTTCGTCTTGAGGTGAACTCCAGAAATCTGCACAACCATCTGAAGGCTCACCTCTTCCAGCCAGCGCATGGACTTGGCTCTGCACTCAAAGGTTATGACCACGCCACTTTTCCCTCCTCATACTCTGAGGGGAAATAGCATTTACAACGGTCATTACATCGCAGTACTATTACAACACGGTCGTTACAACAACCGCATTGTTAGTACGCTATGCATTTACATCGCAAGTCATTACAACGACTTGCCTTAGGGGGCGCTGAGGTATTGGAAATGAATTCCAACACCTTCCCATCTGTTGCACACACTGGAGTAGGAATAGTAAATAACACTATTCCTAAATCCAGCTCACCCCCTACAGCAAGTCTTTCTAATGACATGCGATGTAAATGTATCGAGTACTAACAACGCGGTCGTTGTAGAGGCGGTGTGTAAAAGCATGCGATGTAATACATCACGTTGTAATGTACTGTATTCCCCCTGAGCCTCGTAAAGCATTAGTATGCTGTGATAGCATTAGACATAGTAAATAAATATAATAAACATATTGAAATACTAGAAATTATACCCATGGATGGTCCCAGATCTCACCCCACTCATGAGCTGTGTGGAAATAAGGGACTTCCTTGTATGCCAAGTATTTCCCACCTTTGTTATTCCATTCAAAGGGACCACCCAGTGTAGAGAAAAGAAGAGTTCTCTGTTTTCAGTCTGTCATCACTGAGAGTCACAGAAAGAAACATTCTACATTGTTCCTTTGTTTGATGACGTCAGCTTGGGTTTTGAGATGAATTGTGACATCATTCTCTGGACGCCCCTTTGAGCATCATTCCCCAATACTGTTAAAAGCTTCCTCTGAGCATGGCACAGCAAGTCACTGACTTGTAATTTCAGCACATTGTGTATCTGTGGCACACTAATAAATTTGCTGCCTACTGATTTGTCGACTACCTGTTTTTTTGTGCTCTATGGCAACCATTTTATCTATAACGAATAAACATTCAGTTTTTTAGGCGCATTTTTAAAGTAACATCGAGAGGAGGAAAAGGCTAGCCTCACAAAAGGCAACTGTTATCAAGGTGTTGAAATTAATTGGGTGCTTTAATTGAGCTAGATTACCAGCTAATGCTCGCTTGAATACAGTAATTCTCCTATTAAATTATCTTTGAATAATTACCTGAAATTTCTCAGCTGCAAGGCCCTGATGGCTATTTAATTACACAATGATGCTGCCATGTAATTACTTAACAAGGTGTCCTGTAATAATTTAATTTTCCTTTTCTATAGTAAGACTAGATCACAAAGTACCTATGAATACCTCTTTTATAAGCCTGCATTGTTTTTGCCAGGCATGGCTTAACAGTGTCTTCAAATACAAACATTTCTAGTTGCATTTGTTAGTTACAAGAGAAGACATATCCCTTTGGCCATTTTGTGTGAAAGAATAAGGACTAAAGGTAAGATCACATCTTTCATAATAACATATGGTAATATGACACAATTGTGTTCATAGAGCTTTAGAACCAGTAGGATTAATGGATTAATATTTATGGCCTCTGTGCAATTCTCACTATCTTAAAATGTGCATTGATTGGAGTGTTGTCGTTTAAAGGAAAAAAATCTGGATTTCTTGTATGCCCTGGCACCTTTGCATTTTCAGACCGTCAGGGTTCCCTCCTGAATACCTAGAGGTGTTCGGTTTTGTGACAGATGGTTAAATGATTGAATGTGAGAGGGGAGAGCTTGTTATATGACCCCCTCCCCTCAAATAGGACTTGCCAGTATTAAGTCTCCCCAGATATGAGCACGAGTGTTCCCGCAGACTGCAGCAGGATGTGCTTCTCATCACTGTCTATATGCGTCCATGAATGACATTACCTCCTTCAAGGACCCACAACTTTGTCTACCAAACATTCACGCATTGCCTCAATCCCTTAACTCCCCAAGGACCCACCTCCCTGCTAACCCCAGATCCACTGGATTCAAGCTAGCCTGGCTGATGAGGGGTGATCCCCAGAAACCGGTCCCAGGATGCTTGTTTCTGGTCCAGGAAGGACCTGGCTTGGAAGTTCGCCCTAGACTGTTCCCATGAGGAGCAGGGTCAGGACTGATTTGTACATGGCTGGGTCTAATATGGGGAGGTAGAGTCAGCAAACGAACAATGGATTCAACCCAGATCTCTTGACTGGGAGTGAATGTTTGATTTGTTCCGCATTCTGTCCATCATTTGTGTGTCTTTTGCTTTCTAACCCCAGAGACTGACTCCTCTTGCCATTCAGTTTCTAGCTTCTAGCACCACTCTTCCACCTATTGTCTATTCAATTCTATGGCTTTCTGGATTCATGGGTAGTTCCCTACAACCAATACTTTGGGATGATGTATTTATTTCCCTTCTTCAGCAAAAACCCTGCTCCCTTTTTTCCTTGACGGAACTTCAGTTTAATGTTTACCAATTCGTTATTTATTTTCTGCAGTTATATATAGCATGAACTTGGCCCAAGTGCATTACAGTACTTCACATGAGCACCAGATTACATTGCATACGGTCAGATTTGCTTTTTTGTGTGTTTTTAGACACAGACGATTAAGTGATTTTCACAGAAGATCCTGAGCCTATTCCAGGACTTGATCCGGGTTTTCCAGTTCCAAGTCGGCACCTATTGGCTGTTGAGACACATCTCCTCCCCTGCTTTATCTTGGATCTGCTTGGAAGTGGGCAAGGAGACACATTTACCTTAATCTGGCCTTACTGAAAGTAGTTATCCAGGGTGGTGTGTATGAAACCAAAAAGCCATTCAGACACCAATCCACTGGTGTATGCCCAATGATTATAGTTTGGAATAGAGAGTTCAATAAAGCAAAAAACTGACAAACCATGTAATATTATTTCATGTTGAAGATTTGAGTTTGTCACTGTTAAATAGCCCAAAAGTTTGGAATGGGAGGTGGAAGAATATTTTCTCCACTTACCGTGATGCTGCAACACCCTGCTCACAGAGAGTGAGGTTAGTATACATTTAATCTTCTTACTTCCTCGATCTTGTTAATTCCTCGATGATGAGGACATAGCTAAGCTTGTTTGCAATGGTCTGAAGTGTTCTGTTACTGAGGAGAAGTATTATTCATGAGAGGATGAACTTTAGATAGAAATAAACAATAAGTAACATATAGCAAAAAAACGAGATCTAAAGTAGAAATAATGCACTGTAAATGGATTCTAATTAAACACATAATGAATCATATTACCATGAAGTGGTGTGGATCCTGAAATTCAACTACAGAATATTGTGGGATGCTAATATCATAGACAGAATATCCAGGGACAAAATATCAAAAGGTATGCATGTATAGATTTTCTATACCTAACTCCCCACCTATGTACCTTGACAATAGGTACATGGATGTGGAGTTAAGATTTGTTTCTACTTTCTACACCCTCACATCCCCTTAACTTTCAAAATGTTGCCTCTTCATGTTTTGTCCATGATATTAGTATGCGCAATATTTTTGTACTCGATATTCCAGGGTACAATTCCTCGTAGTCTATGTTTGCATGAGCATTGTCATTTGTTATTGACCTCTGATTTTGTATATATTTCTCCCATTGCCTGTGTATTTGCTTTTCATATTTAAAGGCTTCCCTGCATCAGTGCATCTTTCTTCTTGTCTTGATGTGTATTTCTCCTGTTCCATTGTCAGTGTCTCCGTGTGCCAACCAAGAAAGTAGGTGTTACTCAACCCCAGTATAAGTGGATTGCCTGCTCCATTGGTTAAGTCACCTGGTGTAAGAAACTGTTACTTGTTGGGGGTAAAACCCATCTCAAGCAGCAACCACAATTCTTCTCAGGGTGAATTCACATGCAAATCCTAAATTAACCTGTGCTCAGCCCGTGGGTAGTTTGGCATAGAGCAGTTAGGCTTAACTCAGAGGCAGTGTGTAAAGCATTTGTGCAACATTTCAAGCAGTAACACAATGAAAACACACCACAAAAGGATCCCAAACCAATTTAGAAAAACAGAGTCATTTTTAATAAATAAAATAAGACCAAAATGACATAAATCCATTAGTAGAACAGTAGATATGCAGGTTTAAAGATTTCAGTGAAAATAGCGCCAAAAAGAACAAAGTGTCAACTGTGGATATCCGATCACAGCGGACCGAGACAAAGTCACAAGTTCAGGCTGACCGTGGTGGAGCTTGACTTTCTCCAGGGACCCAGTTAGGCCTGCAGAGCAAGAGTACCTAAAATCCTGGTTTATGGAGAGTTGACAGATTCCATGCAGAGACTACATTGTGCAGCCAAGGAGATGCACCAGTTCTTTGGTGATGCCGAGCTGCGATGCGAGTTCCTGCATTGTCATCAAGGATCCCATCAATGAGCACTTGCAATGCAATGTCTGACATTAAGGATGTATAGCGCAGCTAATGCAATGAGTCATTTTTGCGGAGCTGTGAGGCAGCGGTGTGAGAACCTGCTTTGTTATTGAGGCTGCTGTCTACGAGAGATGCAACGGTCTGTGTCAGGAAAGCTTTACAGGCGGCAGTTCCAATGCAGACAGGGGGTTGATGCAGAGTCCTTTGCATCAGAAGAACCCTCCAAACAGAGGAGATGTATTGGTTCCAAAGGTGCTGCGCAAACAGCAAAGGCAGTGTGCCAGTTCTACTGGAGATGCGCAGCGCCACAGAGGAGATGCGTTGGTTCTGCTGAACCCACAGATGGGCTGGCAAACCACCTTCAGGCCCACTTCCAAGGGTCCAGGACTTGGGTGGCACAACTTAGCAGGGTAGGACTCACAGATGACCAAGTACGGGTGCTGGGTTCAAGGTTATTGAAGCATTCTGTCCCTAAGGTTCTGCTCAGGAGCCAGTCAGCTAGCTATTGGAGTCACTTTGGAGTCCTGAATTCAACAGAAGCAGGTCCAGTACCTCTCACCCAGACAAGAGGTCAGCAGGCAGCAGGTCAGCACACCTGGGCAACAGTTCCTACAGAGCAGTTGAGGATCAGAAGTGTACTGAAGACGTGGTGTCTGAGGTCCATTACTTATACCTGGTGCCCTTCCTCTAGAAGGTGGGAGATGCTTCTAGAGGTTTCCCTTTGAAGTCCCCAGGCATCCTGCAGTCCCTGTCCTGGCTTCTAGAATAAATACAGAGGGTATGCAGCTCATTGTGTGGAGGCAGGATACAGCCTATTTAAGTATAAGAAGATCTATGCTCAGCTCCGCCCTCCCATCCTGCCAGTGATGGCCCATCCAGGCACACTTAAGCTCTCTATTGTGTGTGGCTGTCTAGGAGGAATACACAAATCCCAACTTTCAGCTGCACCCAGTCATGTGACACAGGGAGAGGCTACAGGCACTAAATGGATAAGGCAGGAAAATGGCAACATTGTAAAAGTGGCATTTTCAAAATTGGAATTCAAAATCTGACTTTACCTTGAGAGAGGATTTATAATTATGATTCCAAAGACAGCAAACATCAACTGGTTCCCTGTTCCCCTTTGGAAATTACAGCTTATCAAATGTGTAAGGTAACTCCAATGTTATCCTATGGGAGAAGTTTGCCTTCAAGTAGTGAAAAATGAATGTAAGAGTTTTTCACTACCAGGACATCCCCTGTCTTTTAATGCTCTGCACCTTGCCCTCTGTGCTCCCTAGGGCCTACCCTATGGGTGACTTTTATGTATTAAAAAGGAACGTTTGGGCCTGAAAAAAGGTTTATTTTTTTCAGGGTGACACATCAGTTTATATCTACACACACAGGCTGCAATGTCAGGCCTGAGACATGTATAAAGGGGCTACTTAAGTGGTGGCACAATCAGAGCTGCAGACACACCAGTAGCATTTAATTTACAGGCCCTGTATACATGTAGTACCACTTTACTAGTGACTTATAAGTTAATTAAATATGCCAATTGGGGATAATTCAATGTTACCATGTTGTAAGTTGTGAGCCCAAGCACTTTAACACTCATCAGCAGTGGTGAAGTATGCAGAGTCCTAAGTCCCACAAAAATTAGATCAGCAAAAAATGGAAGAGGAAGGCAAAACATTTGGGGAAAGATCACCCTAAGTCTGACACGTCTAACACTTTGGTGTGTATCTCTCTGTCCCAGTGTTAGAATCTCCCAACTGCTAAGAGATTTTCTGCTGTTCCAGTGTTGGTTCATTTCTGGTCCTAATCTTATTGTGTTTCACATCCCAAGCTCAAAGTATTGTCTTCCCAGTAGCTGTGCATCCTATGACCCAGTGTGAGCATATCCTTTTCCTGCTTGCTTGATATGCATTTTCTACCCACGAGGATATAGTCTCCGCTCTATCAGTTTGTCTCCATGTACCAGTGCCCTTCTTTTTCCCTGTCCCAGTGCAATGTTTTTCATTACTCAGTCTAATTCCTTCCTTTTCACTATGTGAGTGTATCTCCTGCCCAGTATAGTGTATTCTGTGATCCATTATAAGTGTAAAGTATCCTGGTATGCGCCGTTTACTAGTGTCATATTGATTCCTTTGCCAGCATTTGTGTATTCATCATCTGAATGAATGAATGAAATCAAATTTATAGAGCGCTACTAAGCCCAATGGGCGTCAAGGCGCCTAACCAAAAAAATGCTAGTTAAATCAATAAACTTGCTTACTGGTAGGCCTTGATAAAACACCATGTTTTTAGCGCTTTTTTAAAGAGGGCTAGTGAAGGTTGGGCCTTAATCTCTGAGGGGAGGGCATTCCATAATCGGGGGGCCACATTGGAAAATGCCCTGCTGCCCCATCTGACTTTCTTAACACGGGGAACTACAAGAAGATTAATCTCAGAGGAGCGAAGGCACCTGCTAGGGGTATAGCAGGTTAGCAGAGAACCTAAGGCATTGGAGGATCCAGCCAGTAGGGCTCCAAACACCAGGCTCAGAAGTTTAAACGAGATCCTATGCTGGATTGGAAGCCAGTGCAGACTTTTCCTGGCTAAAGTAGCCGAGGAAGCATTAGGTGCAGCTAGAACAAATCTTGCTGCAGCATTCTGTACAACCTGGAGGCGATGAATGAGACCCTTGTTGATATCTACATACAATGCATTGCAGTAGTCCAATCTTGAACCCACTAGAGCAACTACCGTCTGCTTACGGGCCTGGGGGGAGAGATAATGGACGATTCTCCTAAGGATCTTGATAACCCCCCAGCAAGTGGCCACCGTTCTATTTCCCTGGAGAGTCATGGTCAACGAGGTGTCAAATATAATGCCAAGGTTCCTGGCAGAGTGGGATGGAATAGGGCAGGTTCCCAAAGATGGGGGCCACCACTCGCTGGACCAGATATCCTGATTGTTACCGAAGATTAGAACCTCGGTTTTATCGCCGTTCAACTTTAGGGAGTTTTGAATCATCCATTCGGAGACTGCTTGCATGCAGTTCCTAAAGTTGAACGCAGAAGTACCAGCCGAGTGGGCCAGGGACACCATAATTTGGGTGTCATCGGCGTATGACACAACCTCCCCTGCGATTTCACAAGCCTAGCAAGAGGGGCCACGTAGATGTTAAACAGGGTCGGACTCAAGGCTGACCCCTGTGGATCCCACATTGCAAGGATTTGGCAGAGGAGAGGAACTCTCCAAGCTTAACCCTCTGCTCTCTTAGATCTAAGAAAGAGGACAAGAGGCTCAAGGCCGGGCCCGCTACTCCTAACTCCCTCAGACGTGATGTTAAAGTCGAGGGAGACAGGGTATCGAATGCTGCCGTTAGATCCAGTAGGACCAAAAGAGTGGTCTGACCTTGGTCCACCTTCATTCGAATATTGTTCACCACCATAGTGAGTGCCGATTCCATACACTTGCTTGCACCATGTACATGTCTTCACAACCCAGATGTTAAAGCCTCCCCCTTGAACAGTGTACTTTCCTAGCTTCAGACTTGCCATGGCCTTTGACCCCAATGTATTTGTCTTTTTGTCTTTGTATCTGTATGCCAGTGTCAGTATGCTCTCTGTCTCAGTGTCTGTGTATCCAAGTAAACATTTTCTTTCTTGACCAGATGTTTCTGCTTGCCTGTTCCAGCTTAGCATGTTTCCTGCCCCAACATTCAAGCCGCTTTGAATTTCCCATCTGCAATATCTTTGTCTCCATCTTCCAGATTCTGAAAATGCCTAAATTTGTTATGGAGTAGTGGTACAGAAATGGACATGTTCCGATGTTCTTCTGTATGGAAGCTTGGATTCGGGTATATCACTGTGCTGAAGTAGAACTTGCAACAACAACAAAAATCACTACTGGGAATGGGTGAAAAGTGGATCTATATTGCCCATGTTTAAGTTTTAATTTGTAACTTTGTCTGTTATAATATACTAGAGTGAGCTCAAAAGGAAAGTCTCATGGTCCATAATGTCATACCTCACTAACATGGGGCAGGATTTTACTTTACTTAGAACTTCTAGACGCTGCAGCAATTTAAGACTTTTATTGATTTTAGGACAATTTGTTTAAATCTGTTAAACTCCCAGGAAACCTTAATGTACAAATCTAAAAATTCATTTTATTTTTATCAAATGTGCAAAATAATGTTCACTTTTTAAAGGCTCGTAAACTGTAACATTACGGTGGTTACCCCCAGCTAAACAGCATTCATTCCAATTCACACTCAATCATTGGCTCTCATGATAATATTTCAGCACCACCTCAGCTCTTATACAGTGGCGGGACTGAATTGTATTCCAAAGATGCATCCTACTTTCCCAGACTCTTATTTGATGAAAGTAAACTTGACTGAGCTTGATTGGTTGTACCGTTAAATTGTTCAGTGTGTAGTGGACTTGTATGATAGTGGGCAATTGCCAACTGCCCATCCTTGGAGATAGAAACTGGTGCTGCCCTACTGCTCATGTTTTTAAATTTTATTTTGAAGTTTCATATTACCATGAATAATTTTCAAGTGGGCATCAGAGAGATGCACATCAAGAAGCATTACACATGTTGTTAAACAAGAATGAGTATGTGGCATACAGAGTCAGCTTGCAGTGTCATTTTATCAACAACATCAACAGAAAAGAAGGGCATAGGATACAAACAATCTTTCTAAATCTAATCTTTGAATTCAAAGTATTTGCTTGGAGAAGGTCATAAGAGGGAAAAACAAAGACAAAACACATTGGCTAACAAAACAAAATCAATTGTTAAGGTAGGTCTCTAGTAAGTACGACTTAAGGATGATTTAAAGGTGTTGGTTGAGTAATCTCATGGACACTGGTGAGGAGTTCTATATCTTACAAGAATGCCCAGAGCAGAAATGGGCAGTAAAGACATTTTATTAAAGCAGGTATTTGGTAAATAGATCTTGCTTCAATGTAGAACCATTTTAAGAAGGAGAGGACCGGTGTGATATGGCCGTATTTGCAAAATTTGCATCAGCATGAAGTTCACCTTTAGAGGTGCAAATCTTTTCTTTTAAAGTCCAATGAGGATAGCACTCTCATAAGGAAGGGAGTAAAGGGCAATGGATTGCATGCCACTTTTAGTACTAGGAAAGGTTTGCAATTATGGAGAGGTGTGAGTAAAAAAAAGTTCCCCTTTGGCTGGATTCTTGATGTGGTCTCCTAGTCTGGGTTTCCTGTCTATTATGATACCTAGGGATTTGGTGAATTCATCGATATGAGGCTCTAAGCCCATTGACTGGATCAAATGTATCTAATTGTTGTTCTGCAAAGTCAGGTTTTGACAAGAGCAGTGAAGTATGATAACTCACCAATAACTGCCTGAGTGATTTTGTTCCTGGTTACAGTGACCCAGGTAATTGCCAAACATTGAAGAATTCATAACCCTTTCCATTTCAAGTTTAGTTTAGTCAAATGAATCATGTAAACTCTATGAAAAAGTGCAATTTTCAGAAAGAGAAATTCCAATTGAAAAGTTTATGGTGGTCTATTTTTCAGTTGCTATTGAATGGTGAGGAAGAAAACCAAACTCCAATCTATCAGTACATTTCTCGCATTTATTGTCTTTCCTGTCAGGTTAACATCTGATCAGGATAACATCTGATTGTAATATTTGTGGCTCATTTTAACTAATATCTACATTGGCAAAGTTCCTGCTCACCAGCGTCTAGTTGACCTTTGAGTTTTTAACAATATTACCAATATTAGTAAAGTGAAAATGAAACTTCAGTTGTTTGAGAACATCTGCTGAGCCCTTCACACTATGCCCCAGTGAAGGATATGGACTTCTCTACTACTGTCAGTGAAAGTGAGATGTGGTGACTTTCATATTTCTGTTATGCCGGAGGAGCGTCGCCCCACTGCTGGAACCAGCAGATGCATGTAAAATAAAATGATAATAAAGCAATTGATAAACCTGCTATATTATCATTTTATTTTACTCCGGAGACGCAGCCGCAGCCAAGTCTTGAGGGTGGTGCCATCGGCAACAGGAGGAGTGGTGGGCGTAGGGCACTGTAAGTGCACATGTTGGTTTGGTCGGCCATCTTAGGATGGCCAAATCAACATGCGCACTTGGGGATCTCAAGCTGTTGCTTGGAGATATCAGCAGGGCTCAGAAGTACATATTCCCAGTACCTTGGACCAGCCCACTCTTGCCAATCCTGATGCTTCTTTCATACTGGGTAATACCAGCATGAGAGTAGCGTCTGGATTGGCGCAGGGAAGTATGGGATCATGTGTGTGCATCGTCAGAGCTGAAGAGGTGGCGGGTGTCAGGCTGCAGATAAGTTTTCTTTTCATTTTTGTGTGGCCCGTGCTGTCTCACCACTTTCCCGTCCTAGCACCCACCACTTCCTATTTCGTTCCTTTTCTATTTAGGTTCCATTGACCTTGCTGAGTGCAGCAGTCCAGCAAATAGATGTATAGCTATTTTGCCAGCTGCAGTGACCAACGTAGTGACTCTTGACCCCTATGCACTCCCATGATGTTGCCCTTTTGTACACCCTTAATGAGGTCAGCATACTTCGCTGGTGTTTGCAAAGTCAATTCAAAATTGCTGACACACCGTCCCCTTCCTTATGAGAACACAGCACTGTATTTGCTAAGTGCTTTGGTTTGTTGTGTTAATTAGATGTCCACATGTCTCTAAGGTTACGAAACCAAATTTATATCAAAGATACAATGAACCCCTTTTTGTCGGGAAGCTCATAATTGTCCATTTTCCCTACATTGTCTGTTTCAACGCTTTGTGCAAAGTGGACCTTTGGTATCTGTAAGATTGCTTACCCGTAATACATTGAGTTGGTGCCTTCTAATACAGTATGGACAACTGTGGAAGTTTTGAGCTTAGCGATTATTCAAGCTTTGCAAACATTAGCTGATCTCAATTGTTTTATAGTGTATTTGCCCATAAATCTTGGTTGTATTCCTTTATTGTGCCTAACATCTGATTTAACTTCTAGTTAGTACTCACATGAGAGTACCATTCTCATTGCAAGATTAACCGTCCATTGTATATTATTTGTTTTAAATGGATAAATTTGGTTTTGTATTATATTTTATTATTTCCCGCCATTTGATTGCTGATAGTACTGTAAATATATTTAAGATATATGAGATAAAATTAAAGTGTTTTGTTATCAAATGACTTTGTCTGGACATTCATATTTCATAACAATTGTTATAAATGTGTTGTGCTGTACCTAAATCTACCACAGGCAATTTCCTCTTGAGATATAAGTAGGCTAATGTGGGACGCATTCTTTATTGCAGAATGAGTTTTTGGAGGTCCATTAGCTTTAGGGAGACTGGGCCTTTTCTCTTTAGTTGAACTCCGTTGCCCCGGGAATTATAGACTCAGGGAAATTCAATCACTAGTTATAAGAAAATGGAAAGAGGACATTTTACTCCAAAGTGCAACTTAACCATAGCTACAGTTGAAAGATTATACCCAGAGGGATCTCCAGCCAAGTGGATTGGCAATGTGCATTAGGCTCTGGAGAAATTTGGATTAGGAGATCATGGTTGAAGGCTGTGACTTCCACCACAGACCACAACTCATGCACGTTATGATAGGCCATGTACAGAGGGTTTTTTTGAAAAGAGAGATGGGCCTAGGAAGTGGCTACAGGACACTCTCTCTAAATACTTTGGGCGTACATTGCCTGGGCCCATCGCAAGGCCATATGTGTACAACATGGCTGTATGTGCAGGTTCTGCAGCTGGAGTGCATCTTTGGCCTGCAGCCAGATCCTGCTGCACGAGCTGAAAGTTATACCATGGTCTGTGTCCAAGGCTACTGCTCAATGACCAAGGTTGATTAGTGCTGCGGACACAAAACATTGGGAGTGGGCTCTAGGGGTGCATGGACTGGCTGCAGGTGGGAGCCATTTGTTGAAGGCCAAGGCTAGCATTGAACGTTACTGCTCATGATCAAAAGGTGATGCTGTGATCTCTGCAGTCCGTGCCTTCTTTTCCTGAGTAAGGACCATACAGGCTGTGGTAGCGTGAAAGGTTAAAACTGCATTCAAAGGTCATGTGCATTGAGTCGGACAAGAGGAGTGAGCACAGGAAGTAAACATTGGCCATGCTACTTAAAGTCTATTTGTTGTGCACTCTGAGCATGTGATATGGACCCAAGGTGTTGCCAACATCCACAGTCTGCGTATAAGACTGCTGAAAACAGCAGGATCTGCAACCTAGAGGAGTACGAATATGGGGTACATTAAATATGTGCAGTTTATAGCCAGGGACCATGGCTGGTGTCCAAGGCCTGGATCCATGGCATCTGCACATAACCAAAGGTGAAGTAAAATGTGCATGTGCAGTTCTACACAATGTGCAAAATGTACAATTATGCATGGGATATTCCATTCGAAAAGACATGAAAGAGACCGCTTCTCTTCATTCTAGAACTTTTCTAGAGACACTCTCCGATGAAAATGTTTAGCAGCATGGAAGTGTAGGGGGAGAAATCATTAAGTAAAATTGACTTTCGCACCAATTCCTGATACTTAATAACCAACAGACAGTTAAGGAAGGTTAGTTAAGGTTTATTACAAACCCAAAAATAATTGAACAATTAAACTCTTCTCAGCACGAGAGTATAGAAATACAAAGGAATTAGCATAAAACCAAATCTTCGCATCCAATTCAAATGATGCAGCATGAGTAAAACAATTATTTCAAGAAGGAGGATACAGATGAGTAGGAAGCAAGAGTCCAAATTTTCCTGTATTGAGGGTTGATGAATGAAACACATAAAATCTATCCTTACACTTTCGCTAAAATGACATCCTTACGCTATTGGGTAAGCAATGTAAGTCAAGTGGAATAATAAGGTGTCAGTGGTGGAGTCTTGCTAAGAAGTCTCTCCACTGTCACGATGGGTCAGGTATCAATAAGCCACCATCACAAAAGAAAGAGCTTGCTCTAAGATGCTGTCTCTCCAAAGGTAAGAAAGATGTGAGGACCCTTTCCCTACTTCCAACAATCAGTTATCCATAGGTAAAATTCTCATAGTGTACCCTGCACACGCCATCCACTCTGGGTACAGTCCAGAGCGTACTTCTCCTGTGTTCTCCATGTACGTCCTTTGCAACATTTTAGTCCTTGGCTCCCATGCCTTCTCCGGTGTGAACCCAATGTCTTTCTGTTATCGACCCAAGTCACACGATTGTAACTTCTTCTCTCCTTGCCTAGCTGCTAAAACAAAGACATTATCCTGCCCAAAAGAATGCTTTTCCACCTGTAATAAAACCGTGAGAGAGAACAGCTTCCACAGTGCACATGAAATTCATAACATAATTCTAAAGCGTGAGTTGTTAGGGGCTTGCATTACAGGCCCACGGATTTAGCTAACATAAGAATGCATCATTTAAGCATTATTGATTCACATAATCATTATTAGATTAAACCTATGGAAAATATCAACATGAATACACATTTAGTACATGAGTAGTGTCAGATTTCACAACACAAGTTCTTCGTGTTAACATTTCCTGCTAGTTATATTTCCTACATTAATTCTCCATGGCACTTGACAATAAACAAAAATATGTCACATAGTTATGTTAATACAATTCTAACAAGTCACTTTTACACAAACCGGAGTATATGCGGGTGCGCTCTACAGTGCTTATGATGCACCCCTACAAGTAAGAGCATACGAATACGAAATCTCCCCTTCATGAGATGTAATGGAGAATTTACAGATCCCTTTCAGAAGTACACCTAGAATCATATGGACTGGTAAAGATTCTAGAAGTATGCATGGACGCATTTATGAATTTTAAATATTCTACACCCAAAAGAGGGAGAAAACCTATGGGGTCAAATTTATAAATGTGCTTAAGAATCAGACTTCAATTATTGATTGAGTTAGGTGGTGTGAAGGAACACAGAAGAGAAGCACTCTAAGAGTGTCTGTGTGATGTGGGTGTGTTACCTATTAGCTCAACAGTCCAAAATGGACTTCAAGAGGCCAATGAAGGAGTAAGTAATGTACAGGAAAGTGAGGAACAGAGGAAAAGGACATTTAATGCTGAGCCAATCAGGGAATTCATCATTACTCTGCCTCGACAATAGAACTAATCCGGGTTCAGTAAGCTTTTTTCTTCAATCAATGGTAAGGCTTTCAGAAACACCCCTTCCCATTTCTGTCTCCTTATTTAATCTGTAAACAAACATCATATTTCACAGTCTCTTTAACTAATAGAACTTTTCAATTTGGACTTTCACACAACATAGACAGGAATAAAGTAACAGGTAACCTGGGTTCTTATTCTTGGGTGACTCTACTTTTTTAAATATATTTTTATTGAGAAGTGCATGTCAGTATATAAACAATACATTAAAAGGAGAATTAAACAATTAATCAAATTATGGCCACACAGTAAATTAGTATGAAACGTTAACTTCTCAATTTTCTAAACAAACAAAAAACACAATCTGTACCTCATGCAAGCCAATTGTTAGTCAAGTCCATGCTAGGATGCTAAGTTACTATGGTTGGTGAAATTGTGTGCCTGCGAGGTTGTGGTTTAGTTTTCTTTTTCGTTTTTAAACTCAGAAGACTTAGGCCCTGGGTATAAGTCAGGTGGAGCGGAATTACTTTATAGAATTCTGCCCCACCTGATTTTGAGTGAGTTTACCGGCACCTGTTTTACCCAGGTGTTGGAACCCTAAACCCGGTTTTACCAGGTAGTAATTCTGCCCCAAAAAAATGACATGAGGGTTTGGCTGCAACAGCAGCCAAGCCTCTTTCCCCATCTTATATTTTTTGGCAGGGTGAATATACAATTCTCCAGTGGTTAATTTGTAAAAAGAAAATAAGTGTGGGGCCGGGTAGCTCGTCAAGAGGTTGTTTGCACCAGCCCATTACTTCTGTTAGCCCGACCTAAAACAGAACCAACTACTAAACATGAAAGTGGGGAGAGGATGTAGCATAATGGCCACACCTGCTGACTTCGGAGCTGGGGAACCAAGTTTGAGTCTCAGTGTCTGCTCAACATCCTGCAATTCTGGGCAATATGAAAAGCGCTGGTGATGATGATTAAGTGCCAGTGCTGAGCACTGGAAACCACCATCTCAAATTACGCTCTGCAATTCTCTCCTCAGCCAGAACTTCCCTTTCTTCTCCTTCTGCCCACACTGACCGCCACTTCCACTCTACATATAGGCTGCAGCATACATTTACCCCCAAAGGAGACGAGTGGTGAATGTATGCACTAAACCTCAAGGAATTGGAAATTCCATGGGTATTATGATCGGCAAATTTGTTTCCACTTTGTTATTACCCATTCCATGGAGTTTAACTTAGAATTGCATTAATGCTGTGCTACAGCACAATAGTGCATATTTTGCATGTACCGTGCAAATTGTAACGAGGACCTTAATGCACTGAATAAGGGCAGAGCAGACACTTCTCTATTTCTCATGTGTTCTAAACCCACCCAAACTAATAACAGAAACGAACTATCAACATTATAATTACTGTGGAGTGCAAAGGTTCAAGGCCTTTGACCTTATCACTTCGCATTTCTCTTTAAACTGGCAGCTTTGTAAACTGTAAATCTAGCTATATTTAACACAAAATTGAAAAAATTAGTCCTGCTGATTTGTTGATTTATTGAATCCCAAATGGAAATTATGGCCTTTTTTAAAGAAATGTAAACTTGCATTTGACTCCTACCCCTCCCAATGCAAAATGCATGTATGATGTAAGGGTGCTAGGAGAAAGCCAAACCTGTTAGAGAATCTGCTACATCGGCAGGTGATATAGCAGAGCCCCTCCCTGACACCCACCATAGTATTTTAGGATGTATTGTCATTGATTATGTACCATAATTGAGTATATCATGTGAACAAGAATGATCATCATAATATTAAACATTACAGCTACAAAAAATTAAAGGGGAAAGTTAGATGCACCCAAAACATTGTTTATCTCACACCCCTAACTTATTATTGCAGTTTCCTAACTGTATAATAGCTCACAACTTGAAGTATTAATTTATCATAATATTTTCTTACTTTTCTTAATGGCTCACTGCACATGTTTGCCAGAAGGCCTCAAACTGGAGTCCCGATTGTCAGTATCTGACTAGCAACTGGTCATTCTAATGGTTTCACCCAAATTACTTGTTTTTTTTATACCCTTTTAATTTATTAAGGTCTATGGAGCAAGTATGGGCCCTGATACAGCGTTTTCTGGGCCCACCTGCTAACAATTGGTCATCCAACCTTTCTATCCGACTGAGAGGTGATGGGAGTTAGCAGTAATCATCAATAAAAATCGAATAACAGTGCAACCCATTTGGCTACACAATGAGGACCAGTAATCGGTAGCTTTAGCTTAAAAGGTTTAATACAAATTCAAAATACGGTTCAAGAACACAACTCTTAAAACCATGCTATAGAAATACAGAATAGCCACATGCAAGCCAAGCATGTGAAAGTAATTAAGGCAGACTATTATACGACAGACAAGCAATTCAGTCACAGCAATACAAAAGATTAATAAGACTTGATGCTCAGAGAAGAGTCGCAAGTTCTGTTGTCTATGCACGAATAGATCTAAATTTCCTAAATCAAGTCAAAACTAAGAGAATGGTTGGATAACCTAAAGAATCTCAAAAATCTAAGAATTTCCATGAAGGAAATCAGAACAAGGAATGATTAGGTAGGGAAGTGTTAGCATCTCAGAAACTCGGTCAAGAGGCTTCAATGGGTCAGGGAATAAGTGTTAGCCTAAGCCACACTTAGGAAGAAATCAAAATAGGCAGAGCGGGCTAAACCTCTCAAGGTTCAGGGTAAATGCTCTGAACAGTCAGGGAAAAGCTTTGGGATGTGCAAAGAGAGGTTTGGAAGGCTCCAAGAGAGACTCTTAAGAGGTTGAGAAAGTATTGTTAAAGCATCGAAAAGGGCATCTGAGCATCTGTAATGGGGTGAACACTAAATTATAACACCCAAAGTCCACTTGGTAACACTCCCCTGGTACTCATCATCAGGGGTCCATTATTCATGTCAATTTCTCATTTTACAGACTGCAACATTGCAGGTTATCCCACAATGGACATGGGTACGACATCTCCTTCTCACGCATACATCGGTTTGGTACAATTGCTCAATAGGCCTTTCAGTTGACACTCTGTTCCCCCCTGTTCCTTCTTCTTCTCAGGCTCTTTCTTTATCTCTAGTACAGTAATGTATCTATTCTACAACTAACAATGCATGTGAATACCTGCAAGAAATGTCACGTTAGCAGAAGATGAAAAACAGCTTTTAGCAGGCCTTCTTAGGACAAGTTAAAGTATTAACTCAATGGTGCACATTTAATATGTGTGTGCTCATTTAAACACAAACAAATGTAAGTTTCTAGTGCATTCGGCTCACATTACATGTAACATTCAGTAAGTCTTCAAAATAAGCACGTCAGTATGGCTAAGAGTTATATTTTAATACAATATATGAAACATTACATAATAATTTTATTGTTTGAAGTAAAATCAAATTCAACATAGGTAAGGATGAGTCATATCCAGTTATCTAAGCAGTAAATGTTATTTAATATATCAAAAGCATACATTATGAAAGTCGAATTTCATTTTCATAGTGAGTACATCATCTACTAAATAAGGATGGTTTATTTATCACAATCAGTTATAGTAAAACATTATATGAGTAAATTCTCAATCCTACAATGAATGCACTCTTTAATAATGATGTCAAGTGCAACACTTACATTAGTTTGTTGAGAGGATGTAGCCTTACAGCTAGAGCAGTCAACCTCGAAGCTGGGGAACTGGGTTTGAGTCTCTGCAACGACGCTCAACATCCTGTGATTTTGGGCAAATCACTTCATCTCCCTGTGTCTAACAAAACAAGCATTTGCAATGCAATAGGTCTCGCATTTACGCGAGTTTGAGCGATTGACCTTGCAAATGACAATGCCTTTTATTTTTGTTTTTCATTTTTAAAACATAAATAAAAGGCATTGTCATTTGCAATGTCAATAGCTCAACCTCGCATAAATGCGAGATCTATTGCAAATGCTTGGTCGCTCTCTTGCTGAGAGTCAAACTCTGAGGATGAGGAAAATATGCGCCGGGGCCCCAAAGTGCCACTGGTGCCAGAGAGGGGTCGGGGCATAGATCTGGGAGGAAAGGAAGAAACCTAGGGCAGCGTGAAGGTGAATATGACAGGAAGTGCGGGAGGCAGGGAGCACATGAAGGGACAGTGGACGATGAACCCCAAGGGTATAAAGGGTAGAGGCAGAGAGCCACGGGGCAGAGAGGAGAGGTAGAAGAGACCCCAAGGGTAGAACAGGCACGGAGGACAGGAGGAGGGCAGACAGGACAGGGACAGTGAGCAGAGGCAGAGAGCACATGAAGGGACAGTGAACCCCGAGGGTATAAAGGGTGGAGGCAGAGAGGAGAGGTGGAAGAAACCCCAAGGGTAGAACAGGCACGTAGGACAGGGGGAGGGCAGACAGGCCAGGGACAGTGAGCAGAGAGAGAAGATGCAAGAGACTCCGAGTGCAGAATAAACAAGGAGAACAGGGAGGAGCGGGCATTGAGCAGAGGACAGAGAGAGAAGGGGCAGCAGAGATCGAAGGAGACAGATGGCTTGAGGGTGAATGTGACAGTAGGCAAGGAGCAGAGGGCGCACAAAGATTAAAGGGCAGGTAGCAGAAGGGCAGAGAGCACGAGAGTACTGTCAGAAGTCAGGATAGGGGAGAGAGCACGAGAGTACAGTCAGAAGTCAGGATAGGGCAGAGAGCACAGAAAAGTGAGAGGTAGAAGTGAACATGGGTGGAGAGGTAGAGCACAAAGGACAGAAGACTGTGGGTAGACAGTGAGGCAAAGGTGACAACAGTAGGGGGCACAATAATTGGGGCAGAGAGCCCCTCAATTCTTACTCGCTCCTGCCCAGGGGTATCTACAGCCCCTTACTGCTCACCAGCTCCCGCCCTGGGGTATGTACAGCACCTCGCTGCTCACCAGCTCCTGTCCCGGGGCATCTACAGCGCCTCGGTGCTCACCAGCTCCTGCCTCCTGGGCTTCGCAGCGTTTGATGACTGAAGGGGAAACCCAAGGCGGGCAGAGCCCAGGAGGGAGGAGAGACATGCCTTCTCTTTCAGTTTCATTTTCCTGTCAGAGCTGGGACCGGAGCCAGGGGGGAGTCCGGTGAGGAGAGAGGTGGGAGTTCGGTGGGATGGGAGGTTTAGAAGAGAAAAAGAGGGGTAGGAGAGAGCGAGAGTAAAAGGGGCATGGACAGGGTCGGATTGGGATTAAAAATCTGCTTTAAGGAAGCGCAGCATGTTGATTATGTAGGTTAACGAGTTCCGTGAACTGGAGCCTACCGGGTGAGGGTAATCTTAAAGTTCCATTTTAAAGCTCCTGAAAAGTAAACGGGAGCTATAAAAAAGATTGAAAATGGACAAGTGCTAGATTAAGAACACGTAATGGTGCTCTAGCTCAGAATTCTTACCAGATAACCAAACACTTGAAAGTCCGTGAGATGACCCCTCGATAAAGCCGTCCAACAACGCCTGCTGGTAACCGAGGCAAAACATACTCGGGAAAACCGGAGGTTTAAATAGAACCGGAGGGACAGGCTACTTCGAAGGTATCCGGAAAGGGAATCTGGGAGCACGTCCTGCTGGTAACCGAGGCAAAACATACGCGGGAAAACCAGAGGTTTAAATAGAACCGGAGGGACAGGCTACTTCGAAGGTATCCGGAAAGGGAATCTGGGAGCACGTCCTGCTGGTAACCGAGGCAAAACATACGCGGGAAAACCGGAAGTTTAAATAGAACCGGAGGGACAGGCTACTTCGAAGGTATCCGGAAAGGGAATCTGGGAGCACGTAATGGCAGCCAAAAATTAAATGAACAGGGACCCAAGTAAAGCACTAATGAAGCCGATAGATAGATGATATCGGTTTAAACAAGGCACACAGTCCGTACAAAGAATTCAAAATAGATGAAGCAAATAATACAGTCAACAAGTTGAAATGAAAATACTGAAAACGGAGATTCTAATAGATGTCCAAGATGAAACAAGCTTTGGCAAGTGAAAGTGAAAGTGATCGCGTGCTACGGAGGAAAGACACATGGCGCTGCGCGCGTGCACGTTCACGTGCACTGTAGCTTTAGGCCAGGCAGCACTTTGAAAAAGCCTGTATACAAAATGTCTCGGCCAGATCAGCGCAAGCGCTGGATCAGGCGAGACCTAAAAATGAATGTGTTCATCTGCCACGAAACTGGTGCTCATGTAAAGCGCCCTGATACCTGATGTCTTGGGTCTAATTCGCGCTATATAAAACTCTAAAAACAAAACAAAAAAGCAAACCATACAAGAAACGTGCTAAGTGCACTTTCATACTGTGTATCTGTTAAGTATTTATGACGTACGTGTGACATATAAAGGGTGGGCAACTTTTGCACTGCACCAGCCCTTTTCCACTCAGTTATTTATTTGTTGCACCAGAAATAAGACAATGCTTCAATTAGGTTACAGAGAAACTGTTAGATATGGTAGTCTCTAGTTGGCAGAGGTAGGTACCTGTGTCCAAGTAGGGACCCTTGCTTCTAGTCAGGGTAAGGGGGATACACACTCTAGAAAACCTCTGCTCACCCCCTGGGTAGCTTGGCACGAGGAGACAGGCTTATCTCAAAGGCAATGTGTAAAGTATTTGTATTAAAAACACACAGTAATACAGTGATAACACCACAAATCGATACCACACCAGTTTAGAAAAATAAGGTATCTTTATCTAAACTCAACAAGACCAAAATGACAAAAATCCAACATACAGGTAATAAGAATATGACTTTCGAACAGTTACAGCAAAAATAAAGGTTGTAGAAAACAAATAGCTCCACCTGGGACTATAGCGATGTTGTGACAGCAATAAATCCAAAGTACAGCGCCAACCGCAAGGTGCGCGGCTTTGGGCACAGAGTCACATGAACCCCCAAAGAAACAATACCTTGTAAACAAAGTCTGTGATGATGCACGGTGTTGTGGATGTGAGGCGTCGGTGCCGAGGTCAAAGCCGGTTCCCTGGCTCCCACGAGGAGATGAGGCGTTGTTTCCGCGAAGAGGTGTCATGTCGTGTCCAGGACAGGGGAAGTCAATTGCGTCGGCGGTGAGGCGTCGGTTCCAGTGACAATACAAAGTCGGCGAGTTTGTAGAGTCTCCCTTGGTGGTTATTGGCGCTACGATAACAGGATGCACCCGCCGGCGATGATGGAGTCGTACGAGTGCTGGTGTTGAGAAATGCCGATAACTGCAGCAGTTGGCAGGCATTGAAGGGCGTCGGAGGTACGGTGCAGGCCGGGCGGTGCGTCGTTCACTTCACGAGCGGTGCCCGCGCCTCGATGCAGGTCACGGCATCACAGCGGTATCGCTGACGGCGTTGGAGACAGATTAGCTTACTTTTCTTAGGTTTCTTCCAGCTCCCAACAGCAGGAACAACCTCCAAAAGCCCAAAACTGGAATAGGCACCTCCTGTCAGGTCAGAACTCTCAGTAATAAAGTTCAGGGAAGCTGGGGGTGAAGTCTTTGTGTCCCTGAGACTTCAGAACAGGAGGCCAGCACACTCAGGCCCTTGGAGATTCTTCTTCAAGCAGGTTCACAGTAAAGTTCCAGTCTTTGTCCTTTCCTTGGCAGAAACAGCAACTGCAGGCCAACTTCACACAGGAAAGGGACAGTACTCCACCTCACAGCTCTGCAGCTCTTCTCCATGGCCATGGTTCCTCTTGAGTCCAGCAGTGATCTAAAATTCTGGGGTTTAAGGTCTACTACTTATACCCAATTTTGTCTTTGTTCTCTTTGTGCAAGGGTCTCTGAGCCCACTCCAAACCAGTTCTGTCCACACTTGTGCAGTATGACCACAGGGGGTGGAGACAGCATTGTGCAAGGTAGACAGGCCCTATTCAGGTGCAAAGAAATCTCCCACTACTCTAAATTCAGCCACGCCCCATTCAGCTAAACTCTGAGTCATCCAGGAAGGGCCAGGCACCCCCCCCCCCCCCAGTGGCTGTCTACAGTGAATGCACATCCCCAGCCCGTCACTCCAAAACCAGACAGTCAATACACTAACAGGCAGAGGCACACAGAGTCGTTAAACAAGAAAATGCCTACTTTCTAAAAGTGGCATTTTTAAACACACAATTTAAAAACCACCTTCACTAAAAGATGTGTTACTAAATTCTGAGTTCAAAGAGCCTAAACTTTCCCAATGGGAAGTTATACTTGTATGATGTTACAAATCATTTCCCATTCTATCCTATGGGGCAGGTAGCCTTTCAATAGTGTAAAACGATATTGGCAGTATTTCACTATCAGGACTTATCACACACACCAGTACATGTCCTACCTTACACATACACCGCACCCTGACCATGGGGTACCTTGGGCCTGCCATAGGGGAGACTTACATGTAAGAAAAGGGAAGGTTAGGGCCTGACAAGTGGATGCACATGCCAAGTCGACATGGCAGTTAACAAACTGCTACTGCAGTGACAGGTCTGAGATACCTTTTCAGGGCTACTCATGTGGGTGGCACAATCAGTGATGCAGGCCCACTAGTAGTATTTGATTTACAGGCCCTGGCACACTTCAGTGCACTTTACTAGGGGCGTACTAGTAAATAAAATATGCCAATCAGGGAGAACCAATTGTAATAACAATTCACACAGAGAGCACTTACACTTTGACACTGATCAGCAGTGGCAAAGTGCCCAAAGCATCTAAGCCAGCAAAAACGAAATCCAGCTCAGCATCAAAAATACAGGCTGTAGAGGCAAAAAGACAGGGGAAACCACACCAAAGATGCCAAGTCTAATATTCCATTGTTGCTTCCAATCCCCAACCCTCCCGTTGTCTATGTTGCTTCTGCCCTTCCCACCCCTTTTGTCCATTTTGCTTATTCCCCAACCCTCGCATCCTCCCCATTGTTGGTCTTACTTCTTCCCCTCCCATCCCCTGTTGTCTCTGTTGCTTATTACCCCTCTTTCGTGTTTCTTCTTCTGCCGTTAACCCCTACATTGTCTGTTTCTTCTTCCCCTCCCAATCCCCTGTTGTCTCTGTTGCTTATTACCCCTCTTTCGTGTTTCTTCTTCTGCCGTTAACCCCTACATTGTCTGTTTCTTCTTCCCCTCCCAATCCCCTGTTGTCTCTGTTGCTTATTACCCCTCTTTCGTGTTTCTTCTTCTGCCGTTAACCCCTACATTGTCTGTTTCTTCTTCCCCTCCCATCCCCTGTTGTCTCTGTTGCTTATTACCCCTCTTTCGTGTTTCTTCTTCTGCTGTTAACCCCTACATTGTCTATTTTCTTCTTCCCCTCCCACCCCAGCCCATTTGGCCTCTTTGCAACCAAATCGCCCACCTTCCAGTTGTTAGTGTTGCTTCTTCCCTCGCCCCCTTCAGGTGTCTGTGTTGCCTCCCCCCATCCTGCCATAGGAAAAATGTGCTAAGACACGTCCAGAGATGGGTTCTTCAAAGGGGCTTGTTTACCCGTCCTGTTGGCAGTTCCTATCCAACACCCCCTGCCGTTTTTTGCATTTTCCATTCTCTAGCCACGCTTTTTTTCCCTAACTTTTACCCATGCTGCACAGCAGCTGTGCTGCTCTACATCATGGCTATCAGACATTGGCACAGCCTTTAGCTCTCACATAGGCTATACCTATTGGCTTTGCCAATTCTTATTTTATTTCTTTAGTGAGTTAAACGTTCCATACTGTGACTTGTAAATAATGATTCTGAACTATTGTAAGTCCAACTCGGCCTTCCATGCTTAGGTGGTTAATAAATGTAGTACCAATATTTTAGGTATTAGTAAAACCTGCTATTCGCAGTGCTTAGAAGAGGCAAACAAAGGTGCGAAACACAGTGCATGTAAAACACAGCTTATTTATTTAATATAGACTATGAGAGCTGTAACACAGCAAATGCTGGTACACATAGAGCAGATTCGTTCAGTGAATTGTAGCTATCTCTAAGCATAGAAGATTGATTGTCTGTGCCTTAGGGGGGTGGGAGATTTCTTGAAAGCGGCATCACCCTTCCTACCCCCTTCAATTCGCCTGGGCGACTAATTTCTCTGCTTAACTGACCATGAGAAAACTTTCATGGAGGTCCCCTATTTTTCATTGCTTCTTTTAAATATGTATTCGGTATCTATAGAGCGCTGGATACACAGCCAGTCTTTTATTGCTAAGATCTATACATAATGACCTCAAGCAAGGTCATGCATGTAAAACAAAATGGAGAGCCCACCCTGAGTTTGAGACGCTTTAAGGTAAAGGGGGGGGGGGGGGGGTTCCTTAATACTCAAATTCAGAAAACTGGATCAAAAAAATCCATAGTAACACGGATAAACCAAATGTTCCTAGTTTCACTTCGTGCAACGCGCCTCCCTCGCTTGTATTTTGCTATTACAGGCTCAAAGTAAATCGTCAATTATTGCAGCTCTGCGCCAGGAATTAAAATGTACTGAATCCGTGTCTAACATCACACACAGCCCGCGGGGATAAAACATTTATCGGCCGTTCCTCGGAGAACCGGCGGTTTGAGCCTTCCCTTGCCCATGCTGACATTTAGAGAAATCCTAGTTTAAACTTCATTCAGACCCCGGCGCTGAAAAGGCCGATCCCAGGATGCCTCGGCTGGCAGCCTGCCTTCCCCCACCCACACTCACTCCACGCTCTTTTCTCTCCCACTACTTCCAGTGAAAGAGGCCTTTTATTGAGCCGCGGTAGCTGGCACGCTGCCCCCTTCATGGGCCGGGGCTTACCATCATCCTGGATGTAACAAATTAGTACATTCTCAGAATAATAATCAGCGGAGACAAGAAAACACCATTGTTTTTTTTATTTAGAAATGAGGTAACTACATCTTGGCGTGTGACTTTTTTTTTTCAGCAGGCAAAGCAAGGTCTTTTGTTAAGGGAAGGTTGGTAATCCAACATTTGTGACATATCTTTTGAAAAGGCAGGAAAACGGTTTTGAGCAATGTTGAGAAGATGTTTTAAAGGAATAGATTTGTGAACTGGAAATAAGCAATAGCTGTTTATTGTTAAATGAAAGATTTAGCCTTCTTCTAAAGATAAGTGTTGCCTTCTCATATCGAGAAACCTGTCACCAGTTGGTACCTTCCCTTCAATTTCAATTAAAATACTTAAAGAGAACTTTCACATAAATTGCCAAAATCGTTCCATGGCCAAATGTTGCCAAACAACCAAAATTATGTTAAAGTGCTTTCATATTTATGAAAATGCATGTACAAGTGTGTGGATTGTTTTATAAATGCAGACACTCTCTCTCTCTCTTTCTCACAACCACTTGCACACAACGCTCACACATACATGTGAATGTGTGCTCACACATACACGCGTGTACGGAGCGGGTAAAATGTTTATCCCTCCGTGGAATTGAATAAAGTTTGTATTTTTTAACATTTTGACATTGCAGAATTATAGAGTGATTTAGCAAATGATGCCTCTTGCAAAACAATTCTGCAAACAAGTGCTTGGGAGGACTTATGCAAAGGTGGGGCCAATCACTGAATGAAGGTACAATGCTAATACATTTACAGTAAATCTGTTCAGCCAATGAGCAGGGTGTTGCCTCCATCCACGTGGGAGTAGACCAAGGCATGCACTGCTGTTCTAAGGTTGGTTTACATTTGGAAGGGTGTCACTTTTTGTCAGGGGGAATAGTTGATATCATGCTGTCATGGGTTTCTTGCTAGTGTGGTTCTTTGAAAGAGATGCTGGTGTTGAGGGTAAGCGTGAGTGATTTTGAATTGGCTTTCGGCTTATCTAGGTTCATTTTGAATAGCCCCTTTCCAGTCTGTGATTGTTTGTTGCTACTACTGAACAGGAGAAATGAAGGCTGTCAGGTTGAGCTTTAAATGGGTACTTGTCATTCTGTTTTGGCTTAGTGTGAGTCAGGATTAATGTGGTGCACTGATGGACTATGAGGCAACGCTTTGCGTTCCTTAGATATTGACGTAGGGGGTATGGATCTGATGAGTTTCCAAAAGATTTGAAGCTGATGGAAGAGGAGATAGAAACTAGGAGTTTAGGTGACAAGGAGTTTCTCAGATCTTTATTTTGCCAACTGGGCATGCTTGTGGTAAGAGGTGAACCATTAGAAGACTGTCTCTGAGAAAACTATGTTTGCTTCCATAGTGTGGGTCAGCATTTGGTGGTCAGCTATGTCCACAAATGCAGGAAGTCTGAGCAGGATCAGGAGTCGGGGATCATATGTAGTTTTCTTTTTTTTTTTTTTAATAGTGTTTGTTGATTTTTCACTTTAACACTCGCGGCCTGTTAGGCAGTGGAATGTGTTCATAGCATGCCATGACAGCTTAATGCAATAATACAATTTCGACATTTGTCACATATATATAGCATGGCTATCCCATTACAGTCTACTGCAACACTATAAAACATTGCAAATATTGCAAATTTCAGTTGTAACTCTCTTACAATCATCGTGTGCCATTTGAGATTGTTGGACGGACTTATGGTCCAAATTACATTGGACATATTCAGTGTGTTGTAATTCACCAGGTTGTGGGCATTGGGTTCGGACCAATGATGTTTGTGTGCAGGGGAAATTAGTCGGCATTATGAGCGTTTAGATGTTTGAGTATAGTGCGGCTGTACTTTTCGTCCTGGTTAGGGTAGAGGAAGTGAGAGGAAAGTATGCTGAAAGTTGTATGGTGTTGGGTTGGATCCGCTACGTCTGGGACCGTCTGGAGGGGGATGACAGCTGTCGTTGACAGTTGGATTGGTCTTGTGAGGGTCCGGTGCTGTGCTTGGCGTGGTGTAGTTTTGATTCTATGTATGGTAGATATCTTTTGTCAATCTGGAGAATCAGTATTTCTGGAGCTCTTTTGTGTGTTGTCTTGTGTCACCTCATGGTGAGCAGTCAGTGCCCAACTGAGATCTGCAATCCATGTGTGCATATGTGGGGGCGAGTTCAATTTCCATGACATGGCCGACCTGCGTTTGGCTAGACCAAGTGCAAGGTCCAAAAATGTATTGATAGTTTTCCGTCGTGTGTTGCGCTTAGTTTAGCCCAGCAGAAAATGGAGTCCTTGTGCTGCGACTAACAAGTCTGTAGCCTCTGAGAGAGTAGCTGCCAACTCGTTCCAGTATACTGTTATCTGAGGGAATTCCCAAACCATATGAATAAACATGGCTTCAGTGTTGAGGCAACGGGGGCAGATGTCTGGGGAGCCCTTGTACATTTGTGCTAGCTTGTGTAGGGTTAGATATGTATGGGGAAGATAATTGAATCGTGTATATTTTCGATTCTAGCATTTGCGGATATTATTTTAGAATAGCCAATGCTTTGTGCCCATTGTTTATCAGTTAGTGTGATTGACAGTGCAGTGTCCCAGTATTCTCTAAGTGGTGCTGGAAATTTTGGGTTTATCCTGCTTATTGCCACATGTCCGAAATAACTGATGCGTGAGCGACGTGTATAGTAGGAATGAACCTGGGGGAATTCCATAATAATCTACAAGTGTTGCGAACTCACAGAGTGTGGGGCAACAAATAAGTGCCCCCATGTCGTTAGGCTGGCTGAGGACCAGTTTGCCACTTTCGGGCATCTCGCCCTTGTTTTGAAACCGGGGAGTATCCCAAGAGGAAGATCTGAAGCTTAAGATGTGGGTGAAGGTCTGGTCCATAGGTACCGGGTCCAGAAGCTGAGTGCCGTGGACATTAATATATTTCCTGGGTTGTTCGGGATCACTGTGTCGGAACCATTTAGCCACTCCAGGATCGTCGTTTGACGTAGGTTGGATGACCAATGTCCCAGTTTGGTGATATTACCGCTTGCTAGTCATCTTATTGGCCATTGTAGTTGTGCGGCTGCGTAGTAGTGCTCACATTTAGTGGCACCCAATCCGTCTTCTGTGATTGGGGCATAGAGATTCATGAGGGTTACACAGACTCTAGACTTGCCCCTTATTAGGGATGTTAGAAGTGATTTCAGGTCCCAAAACAGTTTATCCGGTAGTAGGGATGAAAGAGCTGCAAACAAATTCAGCAGCCTTGGGAGCAATTGCATTTTGGATATGGCTATGCGCCTCTTTGGGGGAAAGTGGCAGTTCTGTCCAGAATTCCATGGAGGAGCCAACATTAGTGATCGCTCTGCGCAGATTGCCATCTATTATGTCTGCTTGCGAGTGATATATTTGAACTCCTAGGTATTTGAATAAATCATTTGTCCAGGTAAGGGAGGCCTGTAGTAGAGCTGCTCTTTGTTCTGAGGACTGGGGGGATAATTGGGAGTAGGAGATATTTTTCCCAATTCACTTTGAGGCCAGAGATGTGCCCGTAGCGGTCCACCAGGTCCATCAAGTCTCCTAACACTGTCCATTGGCCTCAGAGGTATATCAGGGCGTAGAGTGAGATGATATGCCATCGATTGTGTGCCTTAATCCCCATTCCACTACGCAGCTAAGCACTGCACAGGCTAGGAGCTCCATCGCCAGGGCAAAAATAATAGGTGATAGGGGGCACCCCTGTCTGGTGCAAAGTTCGATATTAAATGAATCCGAGATAAGGCTGCCTGTCTTGACCGACACCTGTGGTGCACTGTATAATAATTTGATCCATTTAAAAAAACCTAGGGCCTATGCCATATCTTGTCAGCGCCTCGTTGAATGCCTTCTCTATATCTAGAGAGGCTATGCATGTTGATTCCCCTGTTGTGCGTGCCCATTCGGAAAGAGTTGTCTCAAGTTGAGGCTGGTGCTCCTATCAGAAATGAATGCATTTTGGTCCAAATGCACCAGTATCTGTGTGACCTCCATTAACCTGTTGGCTAATACCCTGGCCAGTATTTTGTAATCTGTGTTCAAAAGAGGTAGGGGAGGTATGATCCCATTCGCAGTGGGTCTTTGCCTGGCTTTGGGAGCACTACTAGTACGGCCTCCCTTAGTAAGGATGGTAGTGTGCCCTGGTCATAGGTGTCTGTGTAAACCCGATAAAGGTGTGGGACCAATTGTGCGCTAAATGAGGCATAGAATTCTAGAGGCCAACCATCCGTCCCCGGAGTCTGAATTATGGATGGTGGTGATAGGTGCTTGGGATGAGTCCATCTTCTGTAACCAGGCTAGCGTCCAATCTGGCAAGATATTTCCTGTAGTCTAGGGCGCACAGTTTATCTAGAGTCTCTTTGTGCGACAGTCTGGCTCGGGCTAGTTTTGGCATTATCTCTGGGTTGGTGGGCAGCTGGCGTTCGTACCGCCATTTCTCCTCCTCAAGGCCCTCTAGTTCCTCGTTGAGGGTCATTCGTGCCCCATACACAGCTTTCATCATATGTCCACATATGACGACTGTGAAAGCATGCCATTCTAGACCGACATTGGATGCGGTATCCTCGTTATCCTGGAAACGCATTGGGGCATCTTTAAGTGCCTCTAAGTGATGGCGCCAAGTCGGGATGCTGGGTCTAATTGTTCCCCAGGACAGCCTCAGGTGTAGTGGGTTTTGGTCTGATAGTGTACGGGCACGGTATTCTGCAAAGGATACCGAAGAGAGACCAGTGTTTCAGGTCTATTCTTGTGTGTAAACCGTGTAGCATTGAGTAGTGGGAGTACTCCCTATGAGTAGGGTGTAGGCCACACCATGCGTCCTGTAGGTGCTTCTTGGTGGCCCATGCCTGTCACTGTTGTGATAAAGAAATAGAAGGAGCAGGCAGAAGTGGAGGGCATGAGTGATCCAATTCTAAGTATGAAGTACAATTGAAGTCCCCTCCCCAGTATGTTGGCGCCGAAGGATCATGTATTAATGCTGGTGTCATTGATTGTAGGAACTGAGTTTGGCTGAAGTTAGGAGCAAATAGCGAGACCAGCGCTATTGGACGGCCATCCAGTGAACCCTCTCGTATCGCAAAGCGTCCGTTTGGGTCAGTACTGGTATGAAGGACCTCTATTGGAGTCTCCGGTGCCACCCATATCAAATCCCCTCTTGCATATCCGGAATATGTGGTCCCCACTATTGTGCCCCTCCAGCGCTTTTGCACTGAGGTGAGCGTCTAAGTAGTCAGATGAGTTTCCTGGAGTAATGCGATGGTAATCCCTTGCCTCCGTAGGTATTGGTAAACCTGATGTTGCTTAGTGTGTCCCGCTAACCCACGGACATTCATGTCAGTAGTAAAATAGAAGTATTTTGTGCGCCTGTTTTTGTAGGGTTGGTGTGTAGTATTTGTTATGGGAGCTTTCAAATTATTACGCACTCCACCTATAAGTAGGGCAATGTAAACCTCTTGCACTAAAATGCTTGATAAAGGATCTAAAAAGCGCATGGTAAAAACAGAACTGTTCATTTTCTATGTTCTTGTTGTTAATGTCTTATCAATGTAAAAGATGCAATCTCGATCACCAAATCAGATTCATTTCACATAACACATGTACTTGCATGTAAATATGGCATACGCATCTGCTCATCCAAACCTACACCCCTGGAGACACGTGTAAACCACTATATTTCTAGCGTGTAAACTGCCAAGCGCTGCAATGTGCAACACATGTACAAAGATGGCAGCTAGGGTAACTGCTCCCTTCACAGACCCTTTGGTTAGCCTCGTTGATTGGAAGCACTTACCTGACTCTGGTTGGTGTAATAGTCCGCAGGGACCTCGTAGCCTCATGAGATCACGGGACAACCCTGGGACATGCGGTCGGGGCTTCAACCGACTTCTCGGGAAAAGGGGGGTGCAAGGCAGGCCTAACTACTAACGGCGGAGCTGCAATAAGGGACGTCTACTCAGGTACTCCGTTCATGCCGTCAGCCACATGCGCTGACGTCACCCTTTATTATATACTCCCTGGTCCGCACCCCGCCCAGGGAGTTGACTGCGCTACAAAATATTACAGTGGCCGGGTGGCTCACTACATCTGGCTCGGCTTTCCCCATGGCTTCTTCCTGCATTCCTCCTCGCAGATTGGCATTCCTAGACAGGCTTCAGATCTTTTCTTCCTTGTCTTCCGCTCTAGCGACCTCTACTGCAGAACCTAGAATAAAATGACAAGAGAAAACATCAAAAAGCTTCTCCGAGGTAAAAACGAACAATGAGAACAAACCTCGGTTAGCTTGACCTTGGCTAATTTACTACTATTTTAAGTAAACGAGCATCTGAGAACTTTTATATTGAATTTGGGCCTCTTATTTAAATGCACATTGAGAACTAGTATAACAAACTTGGTTATCATTATGGTGAAATGAAACCGTAAAACTTGTGCTAGTAGGACATTGAGAAAAGACTGTATTTGAACAGAAAGACTCCATACTCAACTTTTCGAGACAAGTGAATGGACACAACAAATGTTAAAAGTAAGAATTTTGTATATTAAGATGAATACTCGCATTGTATTTTCTTTTTTATGTTTTCTCTTCCATTTAGTGACATCGAGCAAAGAGCATATTTGATTCTCCTTAGGTAATTAAAAGAAAGCAGTACATATTTGCATGCAACTTGTTGATTGATGTCACAGTGGGAATATAATGTCAAGATGTCTAATGTGATTCATGTTCTGTTCACAGTATGCTTCGCATATATTAAGAAAGCGCCTCAAGTGTTTGTTTGCTTTTCTGTAAACCTCCACAGACATCGTGTACTCTCAAACAGTAAAAGGCCCTTACCCAAAAACCCTCGGTATGATATGTTCTAGAAGAGTCTAATGTTCTCTAGGTGTTGATATACTGGTAATCATGTGCTTTTATTGCAGTGCAGAACATAACTAGAGCGGAACACACTAGAATTTCCCAGCTACCTCAAGGAAGCTAGTCAATATCCAGAATCCATATCCAGAACACCTTCTCCTGATTCCAGTAGATCACGCTGTAAGGCACATCCAGATAATCTGAACACATCCAGAGGAACCGGTACTCCTTGTATTTTCTATTGTTTCTCGTCCCAATCCACCCCCCCCTGAGATCTTCCGGAAGGCAGTGTGTTTCTCATATACCGTCCTTTCGTCTGTTCTCATTGGGTTTAGGGAATAGTCAACGCCATAGCAGGAACTACCTGTGGTTCAGTTGAGTGGCTTAGCGTTAACAGAAGGCTAAGCCACAAAAAATTTAGTATCTCTTTGGCAACGGCTAAAGCAGGGATCTCTCACAAGGCTCCTCTGACATCACACATTTAACTGAAGTAATCCATGCCTTACATGTAGAAATGCAGCAAATAAAACAAGAACATTTCACACTTAGACTAGGAAATACCCAGAAGTAGATCAGAGTTCACTCAATGGAGAGATACGAAAGAGCAAGAACCTCGTCCCATATTAAACCCACCCAAATTTGGCCCAACCACATTTGCTTCCCTGGTTTCATCTACCCAAAGTCCTGATCAAAATCCACAAGTGACTGTAGATGTACAACTGAGCTGCACCCTGTCAAAGTCACAAATTCAGGCCGACTGCTATGGAGCATGGGTCGGATACAGGGACCAGATTCACCCCACTGAAGAGTTTACCTTTTAAGTGTCTAAGTCCACTCAAGGAGTCTCAGCTAGATCTTTGTGTTGGCTGCAAGGAGATCATTGTCGGCACAAAGTGCAGTTGTCTCTGGAGCTTGGTGGGAGAAGTAGGTGTTTTCTGTTTGGTGCAAAGAGGAGGTTGACGTCTGAAGTTCGCATTGGTGACAGTAGGTGATGCGAGGAGTGCGCTTGCATTCACAAAGAGCTAAAAATATATGGCTCTTCACCTATAGGCCGGATTTGTAGCTCAAACAGGAAGTCAGCCAACTGACCCTTGGAGTTATTTTTCAGGATCCTGGGTTCTAGATCTATACTAGAATCACAATACAATGGTTCTTTTTTAGCAGCATGTAAGCATAGAGGGGAAACAGTTGTTATTATTGCCAATCAATTTACAGGAATTTCTCTGGGCGCATAGAAATCACAGCAAACTACGTAAAGTTAGTTAATTTATTACAAAGACAACAATAATTGGACATAAAGACAACTCAAACTAAGAGTGTAGCAATACATCAGAATCTGCATAACGCCAAACCTGCACATCCGGTTGAAATGGTGCAACATAAACAAAATGAATAATTCAAGAAGCAGAATACAGAGGATCAGAAAACATGAGTCCAAGTTGCCCCGCTTCGAGGGTGAACATTAAGTATTAGCTTTCTAATGCTTTTCTCTGAATTGCTGGAGCATTTGTGACCAGTCTGACGCTTCTAATGGTCTTAAAGGGAATGGAGGTAGTTTTGAAGATGATCGGGTCATGCAGGGAAAGCCAGTGCAGTTCCATGAACGTTTCAGTACGTGATTGAATTTATTCACTCCCTTCACAAGACATGCTAGTGCGAGTAAGAATCATTTCAATGGTCATGGGAAACTGCTGAATAGGACATTGCAACCCTATTCACTGGCAAAATGTACCACAAAGCAAAAGGTCTATGCATTTTTTAGGTCGAGCTTCAAGACCTGTTGTATATACTTTGTGGACTTACAGCCCACCTACTGCTTTTCATTTGTTTGTTTTAGTGTCCTTTAAAAATCCTTGCTTGCTTGTGGTCAATCCTTACTCTTTGTCTCTCCTTTTTGTCTTTCATTTCCTCCCACTGAGCAGAGACCAACTACTGCATCTTTACACTTTGGCTGTTCATCTGTACTTTGGGGGACTATTTATTTCCTGGTTTTGTGCATGTGTTACTGTTTGCTTGTGTTCAGGTTCTGTGTCCTTAGTTGCTTACTTTTTATTTTCTTTGGCGTGCTATTCACACAGGTTTCTGTAGAAAAAGCGCATGACCCTCCGAGCTCCAATGGCACCTCCATTTTCTGATGGTTCAGGCTGTCGCTGCCACCACCTTCTCCCGTTTATCCTCAGCTTGTGCCTTTTATCCTTCGTATGTTGTTGTGGTTGGGCCTCCTCCCTCCATATTTCAGGATGCTGAGGCCACCTCCCCTCCTGTTCTTGTTTCGGTTGCTCTGCTTCCCCTGCAAGCCACTTCCTCAATGTGGCTGCCTCAGCCTCCACACGCCATAGTCTTGGCCCAGCTGCTCACTCTCCTCCCCTGCTTGTCGGGATATTTCCTCCCCTGCAGCACACATGGTGCTGCTTACCCACTTCTCTTTCTGCAGCAGGGGCTGCCGGAGCCTCCCTGCTCCCCTGCCTGCGCTCTCTGCCTGTGCTACTGCTTTCCTTCCCAGTACTGTGCAAGATACCCCCTTCTTAGTTCTATGCTAGGACCCCCTCCATAAGTTTACCCCATTGCGGGTGTCTCCTCTTCTCAATTCTGTGCTAGATCACCCTTTTCGATCCTGTGGTGGCTCTCTCTTTCGCGTCAGCCGGTGCTGGTGTGATCAATGTAGACTTCCCCTTGGTTTGGTTATGGGGAATGGGGAATCTAAGGTTATCTTTACTCACAACGCTGGCTCTCCCCTGGATGATCTCTTTTTACCACAGTGCTAGATTTGAACTTGGACTCATTTTACTCAATCTCACCGTAGTGCACGATGAGTAAAGAACGTGCTGCAGCTTGTGTGTCTGTGGAAGCATGATCTGAAACTGATAAGGTGTACAAAGTATCACACAATATTTTAAAGCATGACTCCGATATCACCCTTGTTTCACATGCTTCCTTTGTGCAATATTTTTCTAGTTTACAGTGTAGCTGTATTTGTCCCACTCTGTCCCTATTACACCTGCCCTCGTGCCTTTTGTCTCCCTATCTGCTCGTGCCCTTTTTTTGCACTGAGAATGTGCTCCCCTACCTGATTTCTATGTTAGTGTGCCCTGTAATTTTGGTAGTCTTTTATTACCATTCTATGGGAGTCATTGAGAGCTAGAGACACCCGTAATTCGTAGACTCAGGTATTTTCATTTGCATTCAGTGGTCAAATTGCATTTGCTCTGTGCCCATATCGGTCTGTGTACAGTGAGAGGGAAAGCTTGCAGTACTGTGCAGCAGTTCTATTGGGTCCTCTGGAGCTGGTGAATGGCAGCTGAGTGCAATCGCCTATGAGGAAGGGACACACAGTGAAAGCGGTGCCTGGTAACAAGGCTAGTGTATTTCAAACACATAAATGGCATGGCACCCACCTGTGCCAGCCTGAAGAGGCTTGCTCTTAGGTGGAGACAGTATAACTATCAACAAGTCACAGACTGCAAGTTGCAGCTAATCAAAATGCTTGGACTGGTTGGAGGTGTCGCACATGGCAAACTACTCAGCAGCAATCTCTTCAAGTCTAAATAGAGTGTCTAGCACAGGGGCCCGGGGTTAGGCATTGGTATTAACATTGGCTTTTTCTGTGAGCTCTACCAAACAGGGAGTGATGTTACTTGTGAGCTCCTGCCACGTCCACCCAAGCTTTAGTTGTATTGGCATAACAGTACTTTGGCTTGATAGTAGTGGTGGGCGGAGTTCGTGGAGTTGCACAAAGCGGAATTCCACAGATTTGCAAAAAAACTCAGTGGAATTCACCAAGACATACTCACTGTTCTTTCAGAGACCCTGAGAGTCAGCAAGGGCCTAGGCTAGATTGTGGGAGTAGGAGCTGTTCATTTGGACCGAGCCATGTGCTGAACAGTGGCATTCTGCCATAGCAGCACATGAAAGGAATCGGATTAAAAGAGCAGAAGAGTCAAAGAGGGAGAGGCAGAGCAGATCGCAACAGGATGTGTGCACAACGGCTACACAGTTCGGGTGGCTCTAGGCAGAGGGTGGCGCTACAGTAGCCACAGTGAAGCTGATTGGGCCAATAATCAATGTTGTATAGCTTTCCTGTCCAATTAACAACAGGAAAGCATATTCCAAGTCAGTCTGTACCCGAATTGCAGTATATGGCCTGGCTGTGGGCTGCACGCCACTTTATTGTAGCCCACTCTGGTCATGTTGCACCTCCCTGGCAGTGGCACTAGGTGACTGCGGGAGGGGTCAAGGCAGGGCCATCGGCTGCCAACACAAGTGGGCCACCGCGAATAGAGATGGGGTGGGAAGGCCTGAAGTACGCCATGGTCTGTCAGATACACTTGGGAACCTTCACGGGTTTATTAAAAACGTCACTCTACAATATTTTAACGCCAGTATACAATTATTTTATTCACAACATATTCGAAATTTAAATCTTCAGAAATTTGAGAAGAGTGAAATCCTGCTTGCAGGTGATTAAATCAAAACCTCATCTCAGTGTTACCGGGGTGCTTGTCACATAAACTGCAATTCCTATTGAAGGTACAGCTGGACAAATCCTGCTACGTGTTGGCTAGATGTGAGCGGCGGGGAAAAACTCTGCCAATCGGTAGAGTCTGAGTTTTTTGCTGAAATCTGCGCTCCCAGCAGAGCAGGAAGTTGGCAAAACTCCGCAAACTCTGCTGGCGAAGCGGAGTTCACCCCCCACCCCTAGTTGATAGGCGCTTCTTCGGCATGGAGTGCCTCACTTGCTTCACAGTAGAATATCCTTCCACCCTTTCCTCTGACCATTCACAGCCTTCTTTCTCATATCCTCACAGCACGACAGCAGGTTTTGTTTTTTATAAGCCTGGGCGTAGTGGGCGTAGTGAGGCTACATGGAGCAGCGCGTAGTGTGCCCAAATCTACGCACACTCACGCGCTCCGCGTAGCCCCACTACGCGCCGCCCATGCATGATATTATTTTAAAAGGAGGGCGGGCGGGAGGCGGGTGGCGGGTGGCAGGCAGCTACGCTTCGCCCTGGCGTGTGCGTAGCGCTGCCTGCTTCGCCTACTTTGAAAACTGCGAAGCAGGCAGCGCTACGTACACTACGTGGGCGAAGCGTAGTATAACGCCCAGGGTTAGTTTTTTAGCTGCTTCTAACTTACTCAAGCATCTGATTCTGTTTCTGCATGTAAAACATTGAGAGCTTGCATAACGCCAAGTGTCCCATGTCATGTATAATACCTTCAGCCGTACAAGTGTAAATACAAGTCCCTGAATGCAACCTACTATCAAGCAAAATATCTGGAATAGGTGGAGGTGTCCTATCTTCAAAAAAGCAATAGTCAACAAAAAAACATAATTTTTCAAATGCTACTGAAAGCCATAGTATGTCTCGAAGAAAGGCTGTATATCTGTGCCTAAAAATACAAATGTGTCTTTTAATACCACTAAAAAGGATTGCAAAGCTCTTGTTTCTTGATGTTCAGGACTCTTTCTTATAACTTGACCCCAACCCTTCCTTTATTTTTACTCTTCTACCAGTTTTATTCATAAATTCTTCTGAACAACCTCTCTGGGATAATTGTTAGAAGCTTCAGGGTGTTTGGTTTTCTGATATAACCCACCGAGCTTCCACTCCAACTTGATTTTAATGTCTCTTTTCCCAGCTTTTGGTAAAAACAGTATGCCCTATTGTGTGTTTATTTTAATAGCTTGTGTTAATTCCGGTACCGTATTTGAATAATACTCTGTAGAAGAGGTGCAAATTGCAGCACCTCCCTTCCCTCATGAATCACATCACCCACACTTCCAGTCCACTTATAGGCCCTTTGTTATAAGCTGATTTGGTCTCTTCACACCTCCCTATCTCCCTGTCTCTACTAGGAACCATCTATCTTTTTATTCAGAAAATGTATCCCTTCTCCTCCACATCTATGAATTCTCACTCATGCACCCTTTACTGACTGGCAATCATACATTACTACACACACACAAAAGAAAAGAAGGGGTAATACAGTGGACTATTCTCTCACTAGTTGCTGCTCGTCATTCTGCAATGGGAAATACCATCTTGTTTAAATACTGCCTTCACACACTGAATAGTGTCATGCTTCATCTTAGGGCGTGCATCAACATCCTGATGCAGAGCAATGCCTAGGATAGAGCGAAAAAACATTTTGGGTTATCAAAACAGTTGAGGAACTAGAATCAATCGCTCTGTCCCACCTGGGACCAGGATCCTCTCAAAACAGAAAAAATCTAAAACTACCTTGGGGATTAGTCACATAATTTTTATTTTGAACTTCCCCTGGCAGGATTAAAACTGGTTAAAGCGGGGGTGTTCCTGGATCATTAGTATCCATCCCCCCTAAAGGTATGTGTTGTTATATCTACATCTTTCTGTCCTCTATAAGCCCCAAGGGGTCTGCTGGCCTTCCTCAGGATTAGGATCCATCTTCTGCAGGCTTAATTTGCCCCCCCCTACATACCCTTTCTAGTATCTTCAGGTATGTGTGTGGGAATTTGTGTAAACACTCTTTCTCCTTACTCGTTGGCACTTTAACAGTATCTAGGAATATCCAGAGTTTCAACTGTTCTCTCCAAAACCGGGTTAGTAATGGGAATGTCTCCCTTTAGTCAGACTTTCGTCAAGGGACTGCTGTTAGCCTCTTGTCATCCGCTACCCTACGTTGCACATCACACATTACTGACAGCTATCTCACACTCTTCTAGACTATTGACAGCACTCTTGCTCTCTTCTCATACTAATGACAGCACTCCACTCTTCTATTGCTTCTGACAGCACTCTCTCACTCTTCTAATACTACTGACAGCACGCCACTCTTCTGATACTATTAACAGCTCTCTCACACACTCTTCTAATGCTACTGTCAGCACTCTCACACTCTTCTAACACTACTGACAGCACACCACTCTTCTGATACTACTGAAAGCATGTCACTCTTCTGATACTGCTGACCTCATACTTCTAATTCTACTGACAGACCTCTCACACTCTTCTGATACTACCGACAGCACCCTTCACTATTCTGATAATAGTGACAGCACTCTGCAATACAGCACAGTGAAGGGCGGCAGTTCATGAACTCACATATAGAAAGGTTCACACATTGCTCAAACAATTGGGCTTTTGTAAGTTCAGTGCATAGTTTTCAGTGGAAGGTGTGCTAAATCTGTCATCCTATTGTGCTAAGCATAACTTACCCCTGACATGGATGTTCAATACTCTAGTGATGCAGTTGCACACAATATGTTATTGTGCTTTTGACTTACATCGAGGCACTTGTCTTTCTGT
Source organism: Triturus cristatus (assembly GCF_964204655.1). Classification (NCBI taxonomy): domain Eukaryota; kingdom Metazoa; phylum Chordata; class Amphibia; order Caudata; family Salamandridae; genus Triturus; species Triturus cristatus. The sequence goes on along the minus strand of NC_140594.1, from coordinate 1,059,261,398 downwards.
TTGTGCATTAAAAAGCCTTGCAATGTGTCTGTTAGACTTAGCATCTTTGGCGTGGTTACCCCTAACTTTTTGCCTCTCCCTCCTGTATTTTTTGACACTGTGCTGGATTACGTTTTGCAGGTTTAGACAGTTCGGGCACTTTGCCACTGCTGTTCAGTGCCAAAGTGCGAGTGCTCCCTCGAGAAATTGTGTTATAATTGGTTATACATGATTGGCATATTTGTGTCGTCTGTAGGTCCCTAGTAAAGAGCACTATGTGTGCTAGGGCTGGTAACTCAAATGCTGCTAGTGGGCCTGCAGCACTGATTGTGCCACCCACACGAGTAGCGGTGAAATGGTGTCTCAGGCTGGCCATCGCCATGCCTGTGCGCAGTTCGCCAACTGCACCGCCAACCTGGACAGTGTCCACACCTGCCAGGCCTTACCCTTCCCTTCTTGTGGCTCTCGTACACGTTAGCCACCCCTATAGTAGTCCCGAGGTACCCCCTGGGCAGGGTGCAGTGTGTGTGAAAGGCAGGACATGTCCTAGTGTGGGTGACATGTCTTGGTAGTGAAATACCGCCAAATTCGTCTTTCACTATTGAGGGGCTATCTTGCCCGATAGGACAGAATGGGGAAGGCTGCGTATCACGGTTACCTGCCTATCTTCCCATAGGACCGAGATACAGAATCGGAGTCTGGTACCCCTGAACTCAGAATTTGATAACGCATCTTTTAGGACAGATGGTTTTTGAATTCTGTGTTCGAGAATGGCACTTTTAGAAAGTGGCTGTTCTAGTGTTCAACCTCTCTGTGTGCTTCGTCCTGTTTGTGAATTGGCCGTCTGGTTTGTGAGTGACAGGGTCTGGTGAGGTGTGCCTGGGAGGGCAGAATGAGTCAGTGCTGGGCTGAATAGGCCGATCAACACTTAGAGTGGTGGGAGGAGTAGCAGCTGGGCCTGAATAGGGTTGTGCCTGCCTTCCACCGGGCAGGCTCCACCTCCTGCGGTACGTCTGAAGACACTGGAACACCTGCACAAAAGAAGAAGATGGGCCCTGGCCAAAGGCACCCCAAACTGCTTCGAACTGGGTCCTGAACCCTTCACACATGGAACAAAGACTTTTGGGGTATAAATACTACAGCTGAGACCCCCTGAACCTTAGATTCGTCTGAATAGACACCTTTGTGATCGAGAGGAATCCCTGCCGAAGAAGAGCAGCTGAATAGACTCAGGAGAAGACTGCCCTTGCTGTGTTTCTAGGGTTGGCCTGCAGTTTGCTGTTTCCACTGAGGAGAGGACGAAGGGACTTTGCTGTGTGCTGTGTCCCCCTACTTGAAGACGGACTTTGCTGAGTGCTGTGTCCTTCTGAAGGAGAAAGTCTCCAAGGGCCTGAGTAGAGCTGGCCTCCTGTTTCCGAAGTCCCAGGCACAAAAGGACTTCACCGCCAGCCTCCCTGAACTCCCTTGCTGGGAGTTCCAGTCGTTAGGAGGGCCTGAAACTGAGTGTGAGGCCTTCCTGCTATCGGGAGCTGTGTAAGCGCAAGAGGAGAAGAATCTGTTTCTGATCCACAAGAATCGACGATATTGCAACTTCGCCGGGGACGACATCATTCTTCGCCGTGCACCGTCATCGACATTCTTGTCCGAGGTACTGTTGTTCGGGAGTCTGGGTGACTCCGTACCTGCCGCTGAGATCCTTGCAGGCAGTGTTGTACTTTGGACTTTGCTTTGTCCTCACGCCGAGGTAGCCCTGTGGGTGCTACCTGATTTCTACAACGTATTTTTCACATTTGCAACAATCTATCTAAAGATATTTCATCAAGTAATCTTATATGTGGAACTTTTTGTCATTTTGGTCTTGTTTACGTTTGGTAAAGATAATCTTTTTTTCTAAACCGGTGTGGAGTCCTTTTGTGGTGTTATCGCTCTATTACTGTGAGTGTTGGTACAAATACTTTACGCATTGCCTTTGAAGATAAGCCTGTCTGCTTGAGCCAAGCTACCGAGGGGGTGAGCAGGGGTTATCGACAAGCGTGTATTCTCCTTATTCTGACTATAAGCAAGGGTCCCTATTTGGTCTAAGGTATCTGCCTCAGCCAACTAGAGACCCCTATTTCTAACAGTGTCCATAAACGTTTCCTGAGGCAAGCATGTATTCCTGAATCAGACTGCATGACCCTGTGTTTAGTAGTTGTATAGCTCTTCAATCCCTGAGGCACCACACCCAGGATAATACAGTGCGTGGGTAGGTCCCCAAGGCGAGACTTATTGCTATGGCAATGCTAGTTTAGTTTGCAAAAGGCAATGATAACATATAGGGTGGTCACCTTCCTCTAGGTCATTACGAACATTGTTAACAGTCCTGAACGGATGTCTGATAACCTAATGCATTCTTGGGATTGTAGGCCTGCTTTGGTTCTATTGAAGTTATTAGACATACACCTAAAAGTAATGATTTGTAGTTGAAAAGTTGAGGACTGGCAACAGGGTCCGTAATGACCTTGAGCAAGGTGGTCACCCTGATAATATATCTCCCACACAGATGGCATACTCTGGTACTGACAATAGGCCAGGCTATGGTACGCTATGCAATTAGATTAGGGGACATCTTTGGCATTCATATGCACATTAATGTGATTCCAATTACTGCAAACTGCTAGTTCCTTATTTTACGAATGAGTCCAGCACACATGATTTGCTTTCTATAGCTCAAATTTATATTACACTTAGCGCCTTACATTTTCAATTAAAGAAATTGTGCACTACCTGTAGTTAAAAGTTTAAATTTCTGATTCATTGGAATACCTATTAGGAAACGTGCAGAGAATTGCATATATATTTCGCAAATATAGTTGCACGTTAGGTACTTCTCATTGTTTCTACTCGTGTGGGCTCTGATGTGGCTCTGACCATCCTGGACATTATGGGCCCATGAACACGAATTATCAATGGTTCCTGATACTGAAAAAAGCATGCTGCCATCTGATGCTATCTGAGGCACTTTGAGAAATCTGTGTTTTTCTGTTTCTGCCTCAAGTATTTGACCCAGTGATGGAAATGTCAGGACTGATTACTTAAATTATTTATATGATTGATTCCCTGTAAAGATGGTGGATAAACACCAATATGTGCAAAATTATGTGGTCTAACTCAGACTATGACTGAAGCGAATAGACCATGTCTCCTCAACACTACGCAGCCAAATCACAAACAGCCTCCACTGTTATGAAAGAGGATCTGCAGCCGTGGCGGAATCTCCACACTGCAGTTTGTCAGTGCGGAGACTCTGCACGACTGAGGAGGTCTTTGTGAATTAGGCCCTGAGTTCTCTCCAAAGGTTCCTAAACAAACAGTCAGCTGAATTTAAGTGATGTCTGTGAATTAATAGAAAAACCAAAACTGAGAAACCACATTGGATAAAACCAAATCATGGCAAACTGATTTTAAGCAAAAACAAATAAACTGGAAATTGAAGGAAACATTTTAAAAGAAGGACTTTTTTGTAAAAATCCAAAATTACATTACATTCAACTTAAACAGAGTTTAGGACTATTGAGGATTTTTTGGGTTCAGGCTTGGGTAGTATTTATGGGTGAGGAGGTTTTATGACTCATAAATGGGTGGAGTTCAGGCACAGAAAGGGGTTTTTAGGGTTCAAGGATTGGTGGAGTTTAGGGCTGGTGAGGTTTTTTTTAGGTGTCATGAATAGGTTGAGTTTCTGGGAGCTGTGGCTTTCTTGGGGTTCACTAATCCATGGAGCTTAGGGTTTGAGGTGTTTTTAGGGTTCAGGGATGGGTGGAGAGTAGGGATGTTAAGGGGATATAAGGTTTAGTGATGGATAAAGGATAGGGGTGGTCACAAATGTATAGAGTTCAGGATTGGGTGAAGTTTATGGTGGTGACGGGTTTTATGAATGCAGGAAAGGGTGGAGTTCAGATGTAGAAAGGTTTGTTTTAGGGTTTAGGGATGGGTAGCGTTTAGAAGTAGTGAGGGTTTTTAGGGCTAATGGAAAGGTGGTGTTTAAGGGGGGTGAGGGGCTCTTTTAGGGTTGGTGGAGTTTGGGTGTGGTGAGGGGTTTTAAGGGGTCAGGGGTGTGTGGGGTTTATGAGTAGAAAGTATTTTTAGAGTTCAGGATGGGTGTAGTGTAGTGGTAGAAAGGGTTTTAGGGTTCAGGGATGAATGTAGTTTAGTGGTCAGGAATGGGTGTAATTTAGCTGTTGTGGGAGGGTTTCAAGTTTCTAGAACGGGTGGAGTTTAGGGGTAGAGATAGCTTTTAGGATTCTGGAATGGGTGTAGTTTAGGTGTGTTGAAGGATTTTTAGGGGGCAGGGATTGGTGCTGTTTAGCTCTTTTGATGGGTCAGGGATGGACAGTGTTTGGATTGGTGTGGGGTTCAGTGAATTAAAAAACGTCTGAAGTAATTGTTTGATAATGTAAACGATATACATTTTAAATAATGGGTCCTGAAATAAAGCACTGAAATAAATACCTCATATAAAACGTTTTCGAAAATAAGACCTGCAATATTGTACACCATAAAAAATTAAAATGTAAAAGCTAATGTCAAACAAAAAGACATTCTATGACTTGGTTTAAATGAAACAGTAAATGCAATTCATTCTAAAAATGTCCACTAAACAGTTTAGGTTAAATGGTTTCTCAGTAAAAGACATTCCATGAAATATTTTTTTTATACAATCACATGCAACCAATTTAAGTCCTTATGCCTTGTGCACATTATTGCACATGGTATGGCATTTCCTTGATACCCTGTTGCCACCATACCTGCGTACCAGACAATCAGAAAATAGAATCACCATTTATCAAGGGAGATGCCAACATTTTGGGGTCAGAACCCTTTATGCACAAGACTTCTCTCTCTAAACCTCTCTTCTCTACCCTCTGGAGAAGGGACATTTTTCTGTCACTCATTTTGAATCATATTCTCTGCTTTTGTGACCTTCTAATTTGATTGGAAGATAGGTGAGTCACAAAGCATTACACCCTGTTTTAAGATTCAGGGGGAAATTGAAGCTGTTCTGATATTTCTAGATGTGTTTAATTGTCTGTTGTGTTCCTTGTGTCCGACTACTGATTTCAGTGATTATTTCAGAGATAGCCAATCTACCAGTACCTTCGTGCAACCCTCATATTTATCTAGAAAGTGCTTTGAAGCAACTTTTAACTGTGTCAGCATTTTACTAAATGACTCCTCATTATGACAATGTAGGAGCAAATTGACTTATAAAAATTGACTACAGAAAAGGATATCCCGTCTGCCAAATTACATGTTAAATTTAATATAATGCACATGTAATATGGAAGAGGAAAATGCGTCACATTTGTGATGGAGTAATCCATCCGCCGAACTCTAAATCAGAATCTTAATCCCTGAAGGAAGTTGAAAGTCCTAAGTGGGCAAGGACTTTGCTGGGAAAGCTCTGAGTGAGAGAAATTCAAACTACATGCCCGAGAAAGATACCATACTGGCCTGATACTTTTGGAGCCTCTGCCGAGTGAAAATTTCTATCTTCTGACTTAGTCACTTTTTTGGAGCCTGGATTTCTGTAGCGGAGCAAGGCTGAAAGATGCAATATGAAGAGGTCTCCACGAGGCAGGATACATTCTCCACAGCATACAGCTGAAGCAGATTTGCTTTTTTGGAAATGCTCCAAGCGGGAGCAACCTGAAGCTTTGGTTCAGTAGCAACACACCTTCGTCCGATTGACTTGGCAGGTTTGTCTCAGCTTCTGGAAGTCTTTGGAGCCACAAAGTTTCTAAGTTCCAGGTTTTTCAGGATGTTAGAAGGAGTACACTTTTACACAGCCAAGGGTCCCAGTACCATGGGGACAGTATCTGGGGGGTCAAAATCCACTCCAGCAGAAGCCACCAGAAGGGTCCAGGGCAGGTCCAGTTGGAAATGGTCAGTTGGGCTCTTCAGGAAAAGAGCTTCTAGCAACTTGTTGTGTCCTTGTAGCTTAAAATGAGATCAGTGAACTGACACTTGGAGTCATCTTCTTTGTCTTGGGTACAAGTGAGTGCAGGAGCAGCCTTTCGGATCTCCTCACAGATCTCAAAAGCAGGTGCAGTTCTGCTTCTATTTTCTACAGTTCCAATAGTGTTCCGATAGGGTGACCATGTGTGCCACATTTATGCCTGGCACTGGCCTCTGGTTGGGGGTGATTCATGACACCTCCCTGACCAATAGAGGAAAAGTTCCCTGGGGTAACCCTACCCCTTTTTTCAGAAGTTCATATGTGCCCTACTGTAAGCAATCCCATAGTGCCTCTACCTACCAAAGCCCAACATTAAAATCTTTCTTCCCTTGTATAGTGCTCCTGTGCCTATCCCAGCGGTATGGCCAGGGAAATGAGCCATCACTCCTCTGTAGAACTAGTTCAGGGAATGCTCCTCTCCCACTTGGTGCCTGTCTGACAAGAGGAATAAAGGAGGGGGCAGGTTAGCTACATCTGCCGGTGACAGGGGACACCTCTTTGAGATTAACTGAGTTTCTAGTCACTGCCCAGATGGTTATCCTGTCAGATGACCTGAACACCTCCCCACACCCAAGGTCTATGTTTCTGTTCTGGGAGCAAGTCTACACCTCATCAAAGAGGCTAATTAACTCCTAGGTGACAGCTGGTAGCTCCTTACAATAGGCTACTAAATGCTATAGGGATCTAACAAGTAACTTTTTTTAAAGTACCTGTTCCTAAATAATTTATTACAAATATGACTTTACCAATGAATTAGGATTGTAATAAATACTATGTGAAGTCCAAGAAGGAACATAGTAGCTGTTTTCTAAGAGGATATAATGATATTTAATTTTAATATCTACCCATGCTTAACTATGGAACAACTAAACCTCCTACAGTGAAAATAGCTTCTCAGGTTACTAAATACTAAATGTTTGTCCAAGCTATAAATACCATGCACACTGCCTTATGGCATCAAGGCCTATTTAGCGGTGACTTACTAATATTTAAAAGAAGGGGTTAGGCCTTTGAAAATAGATTATTTTTACAGGTCAAATTTGCAGATTTGAATTTGAACAGACTATCTACAGTGGTAGGCCTACAGTCATGTTTGTCCTGTCACTGTAGTGGGTGGCACAATGGTTGCTGCAGCACACTAGTGACATTTAATTTACAGGCCTGGTATAATTTGTACCATATACTAGGGACATATAGGTAAGTTAAATATTCCAATTAAGAGTCCAGCCAATTTCAACATGTTTTGGCGGTCAGAACATGTGTTCTGGGGCCTGCTTAGCAGAGTATCAGTGCACAGAGTAAAAACACCAGCAGAATCAATCCAAAAAAGGGGGTGATAATTCACAAAGAGGCCTTATTCTACAACAGGTGTATATTCTAAGTGTAAACTTGTACATTCAAGACTTTCTACTTATGGTAGATGAAAAGTATGAATATGCATAGCCCATTATGCTCAGCTATTGCCATCCTATGTCCAGAGACAACCTAATGTGCCCCTGTACAGCCTCATATCTCAGGTAAAACATTTAATACCAGAGACCTGATTACTTTCCTGTGAAAGTACTACAAAAAATTATGGATACTAAGAAGAAGAAAATACCTGTTTTTACTTTGTCTTCTTTCGTTGGACCTCCAGCAAAAATTTGTGGGGCGATTCACTCATGGTGTAGATCCTCCAGTTGTGGGGGGCGGTGGGGGAACTCATAGCAGGACATCCGCACAGTAGTTACTCATTGCAGAGGTCAAGTGACAAGTGCAGGCCCCCGCCGCCATGACTGCAAGGTCTCCGCCACAAGTGCAGAGGTCCTTCGTGAATACGCCCCTATTTTTTTTTTTTCAAAATAAGATTTAAGTACACAGAGTTGTACCAGAAATATAGTAACCAAACAAGTGTTAACAAAAAATCTAACTCTATTGGAGTTAATGGTAAAAATTTTACATGCATGGGACGATGTTTTTTGAAAATAATATCTAAGATGAAATCTTTCTTGTAGATGACATTTGTGATAATGATAATCTGATATACAACAAAGTATAGTCCTTCAAGCAACTAATTATTCAATGAATAAGTAAGAAAAGGCCTCTCTGCAATTGGTAATATTTTAGGTAAATTATAAAATAGAAATGTAAATCAGTCTAAGTCAGGATTACTGTACAGTGTGAATTTTAAGCAACTGTGTATAGTAGACTATAGTTTAAGTTTGGTTAAACAGTTTCCTTATAGTGTGTCTATTTGGAATACAGATGTCATGTGCAATAATTAAATAAAGAAATATGGTGTAGTTGCATGCCCTGAACAGTTTTCTATGTCTAAGTACTCCCACAGTATGTGAGGCATTGCCTTTATACTATGTTACAGCAGGCTTATCGTCAAATACATTCATGCTGGTCCAGGCACAGCCTTAAGTGCCCAAGTACAGGCAAACGAACTATGATCCTGATTTAGAGTACGGCGGATGTGTTACTCCATCTCAAATTTCATGGATATACTGTCTGCACACTTATATGTGCCATAGGAAATACCACACTTGTAATAAGGCAGATGGGATATTCATCTGCCAAATTATCTATCAGGCCCTATGTAGCTAATGAAATGTCTAGAAAATATTTAGTGTGATAGGTATAGTTTCATGTGAAAGGGTATTAATATAAAATTCTAATGAGAGTCTTAGATACCAATACAATGTGTACAGGTACACACTTGTATGACAGGTACAGGTCTATGTGGCAAGGGATAGCCATCAAATGCCAGGTGAATCCTTATATGCTCAGGTAGCATGTCACATGATGAGATACTTGCATAATATGTAAGATGCAGCCTGATATTCTCTCTATAAGAAATTGGGTTATTAGTTGGGAGGTGTGGAAGTCCCGTTCAAATAATAAACGCAGTCCTTTTCAGGGTGAAGCACAAAAGTCACTAAATAAACCTATGTTTTTCCCCTGGTAGCTTGGCACAAACTTAGAGTCAATGTGTAAACACAACACAAGAAAACTCCCAAACCAATTTGGAAAAATAGAAGAAAATGTTATCAATGAAAATCACACCAAAATGGCAAAAATTCAATCAGTAGAACCAGAGTTATGAATTCTTCGAGTTTTAGACCAAAATTGGACCAAAAACAGAAAGTGCCACTTGTGGTAATCTGCACCCTGTCAAAGTCACAAATTCAGGCCGGCTGCTATGGAGCATGGGTCAGATACAGGGACCAGATTCATCTCACTGAAGAGTTTACCTTCTAAGTGTCTAAGTCCATGCAAGGAGCCTCGGCAGGAGCTTCGTGTTGGCTGCAAGGAGATCAATGTCGACGCGAGGAGCAGTCGTCTCTGGAGCTTTGTGTTGGCGGGAGAAATAGGTGGTTGTTGTTTGACGCAAAGAGGAGGTTGACGTCCAAAGTTCGCGTTGGTGGGACACGGGGTGACAGTAAGTGATGCGAGCAGTGTGATTGCGGTCACAAAGAGCTAACAATGTCTGGCTCTTCACCTGCAGGTTGGATTTGAAGTAGAAGGAGTGCACTCTGATGCCAGCCAAGCGTCAAAGATCTGGGGGACATCTCTTACGGATCAGGATTCACTTGAGTAGAGGTCAGGAGCAGGGCTCTGGAAACATTTTGTGTCCCTGTAGCTCAAACAGGAAGTCAGCCAACTGACCATTGAAGTTACTTTTTGGGATCCTGGGTTCAAAGCAAGCAGGTTCTGTTTTTCTTTTTCAGGCAGCAGGGCAGACCTCCATCTGTATCTTACACAGGTCTAGGAGTGCTCCGAAAAGAGTTTCTGAAGGTGCCACATTTATACCTAGATCCAGCCTTTGTGTGGTCTACTTCCAAACTGGTTCTAATCGGTTTGTCCTATTCCCCTGGGTTTGACTCCAAAATGTCTAGTATGACAGTATGATGACTAGATGATGTAAGTTTCTTTGTGTGTGCTGCAGGCAGGGTCCTTCGAAGTGCAATTAGGACAGGACAGAACTCACCCACAACCATCTTTGAGGAAGTGCCATCCCTCTACACCCAGGCCCTTGTTGTCCCACATCTAGAAGGAATACACAACACACCACAATCAAGCCATTTTGAGCCACGTGACCCTGGACACTGGCAGAAAGGCACATTAGGTCTAGGCAGAATATTGCCAACTTTCTAAGTGCGGCCTTTCCAGAATAATAACTTAAAATCTGACTTTACCATTAAAGAGATTTTAAATTACAATTCAAATGAGTGGAAGAAGAATTTTTGAATTTGTTCCCAAACTGTGGTTATCACTTTTTAAGTGTACTAAGGTAACCCAGTGTTAGTCTATGGGAGAGATGACAAATTTACTCACCTGCTTCAACAACCTTTCTGGTGGATACTCTTCTATCCACCTGCAGATTCCTCACCAGTAAAACAATCCCCAGGCATCACACTGGATCCAGAAAACTTCATCTCATGATGACACAGGTAGAGGATCCTGGACTCAGTTGGCGCTGGAAGTGACATCAGGTGATGCCTCCGAGGTCATAGAAAGACCTCCCAGTGCTTTGACATCAGTTTCCCTCCATTTTTCCAAGCCTTTGAGAAACGAGGGAGATTGAAATTGTGAGAAATTGCAGTAACAATACTGTAAATTGTAGCTGGGATTTTAACTGTTCCTCCACAGTAGCCCACAAAGAGTTTACCATGAACGAGATGAAGAGAGGAGAAGGCCAGCCGGGGACGCCGCAGATGCCGCAGATAAGGTAAGGTGCTTTTGAACTTAATTCTTAAACCTTTAGCAATTGTTATAATAGGGCGGGTGGGAGGCGGGGGCAGGCCAACTCCGCTCCGCAGTGGAGTGTGCGGGGTTTTGCCTACTCCGCGTTCTCCGCTGAACACGGAGTAGGCAAAACTCCACACACTCCATGGGCGGAGCGGAGTTCTCTGCCCACGGTTAATGCTAAGTACAGCCACACATGCTGATGTATTGCTATCATATGTTAAGAGCAGTCTCATATGCTAAAGTACATAGATGAAAAGCTAGATGCATACTGCCCATCATAGGCTTTTGTATGATATCCCAAGTTCAATCTTAATAGCCAGCTAAAGCCATTTTATGCCCTTGTGCAATCTCACATATTCAAGTGCAGCATCACATTCCCAGATGCACCATGTAGCCATCATATGCTAGGGTGAAGTCGTAAATGCCTATGTATTGTCTCTGCATCTAATATGTAGTACAATGCCAAATCCCCTAAACCATAGTCCACGTGAATCCATAAATGCTCAGATTCTGGCATGATATCTAAGGTTGGCCTCATATGTCTAAATAGTTTCCTGCAAGATGAAGCTCAATCTAGAATGGATCCCGTTGTGCTGATAGAAGGGGAAAGGCCCACAGTTCTGGTTGAGGGATGGACCAGAAGAGAGAGATGTCTATCTCTGCCTACACATGGGATGTTCCCACTAAGAAATATTTAATTGTGCTCTAGTCAGGAAAGTTTGGGTGAATAAAAGGGAGGGAACCCCCCTGATCAGGCACCCCTTGAACTCTTATGCAATGCTCTCCCACTCCTCAATTGAGCCCTTGCCTGTAGGGCGCTCCACTTCTCAGAGCCCACATGCACCTGCCTACTGCTCAGAGAGGTGGACAATTGAATGCATGTGTGCGCATAAGGAGAGCAGTTTCTCTGTCTCCTGGTGAGCCATTGTTCCCATTAGCCTCTTGATGTAAACTGGGTAGAATGGCCTCACACTCACAGTGGTAGGCACTGGCAACCGCGTGCTTGGGCAGGTAGATCACTTGTTCTACCTCCTTGTGAACCCCTGCTTCCTAGGAGCTTGTTGTTACAGGGTTAGCAGGCAGTAGGGCAAGGGTAATGGCAGAGAGGTCTGCCTGTAAGGCTTCTCTGTCAGTGCTCTTCCCTTCCTCTCAGAGTATGCATCACAGTAAATGCAGGAAGTAGTGGTGGTTCCTGATCTGGATTTTCTCTTGCTCTTCCCTCCCCAATCAGTGTCTTGTTATGTGCTGCTGGAAGAAGAGTTTCTGTGGTTTCTTCCTTCTTTTTTTGTCACTCCATGTTGCCTTTGTCAATCAAAAGGAGGATGAGCCGCCTGACCTCAGGCCTCTAGAAGCTTAGTGGCCTTAGGTGCGATGTTGTAATTTGCTTGTATTACTATGTCTTTTGTTAGAAGGCAAAGGTTGTCCTGGCGACAGAATGTAGATCTCATGATTCTGTGATGAGACCGGCATTCTGGCTAGCGGGACGCTGAGGAGCTGACCTGTTGATGTACCTGTCGGTGGTTGAAGATAATAAAGTCACCTTCTGAATTACAAGAAGTTAACTGGATTTATTACTGGCGACGAGCTTGATTGGGGACAAGCCACAACCACCGATTCCCCTGCGAACCCAATTGTTTGGACTTAATTGGATTATAGAGTATATTTATTTGCGAGATTTTTGGACTGGCGCCGATTCTGACAACAGCCAAGCGACTGCGGAGAGATCGACGACTGCAGAGGGGTCGTCATCGATCACTTTGGCAAAATTTGGAAGTGAGTGTGCATTTTTGGACATTCGGGGAACTGTGTAACCGTTGCTGGTTTACTTACGTTTGAATTTCTCACGAGCACCAACACGCGCGCTGCTCCTTCCATGGTGATTGTTCTCCTTCGTCGGGCGCACTCGCAAATTGACGCACTGTGACACTGACGTTGCGTCACGTTTGAGCATAGCGGCCATTTTGGATTGGGATAAACGCTTCGTTCGCGTTTTACATTCATCAAAATAAACATACCTCACACCTTTACGAGCATCTTAAAATGAAAACGGAACTATAAAGGTGAGACATTTACCTTTGATTTAATAAGGATTCTCATATTTTGAGAACTATTCAAGTATGGCCTCTTCCACCAGCATGTCTCAACCCCCAGCATTTTTGTCAGAAAAGGGTGAGCCTCTCCTTCCTTGGAAGAGATGGAGAAACTTGTTTGACTCGTATCTTGTAGCCATTGGGGGGGAAAAATTTTCTGCTGTTAGGAAACAGGCTATACTTTTACATAATTTAGGTGTTGAGGGAAGAAATACTTATGACAGCATGGATCCTTTAACTATTGGTAGTGGAGATGGAGAACCATCGGATGCTTATGAAATGTCTATGACGATGTTGGAACAATACTTTGGACCGCGTATCAACGTGGTTTTAGAACGTCACAGATTCTTCACAAGGGTTCAGGGTCCTACAGAAAGGGTTGGTACTTACGTTGCTTCTTTAAAAACATTAGCACGCACGTGTGATTTTGGTGATTTGTCGGATTCCTTGGTAAGGGATCAGCTTGTAAGATGCACCAACATTTCAAGGGTACAAGGGAAATTACCTTCTAAGAATCCTTCATTGACTGCGATTGCGATTGTAGAAGGAATAGAAAACACTTCTTCTTGGGTGAAAGAGATCAGGAAAGATCAGGTGGACAGTAACCCATCTCATGGTGAGAATGCGAAGAAAGACAAGGCAAATGTCCACTCCATGTCAGAGTGTGATGATGAGAATGATTTCTCTGAGGAGATTGCTAAAGTGTCATTGGGATCAAAGAATAAAGGTGCCTTGCGTAACACTCAATCGCGCTTCACAAGTAATAAATACAAAGATTTTCAACTGCGAAGTGAACGTGATCCTCGTCAACAACGTGTTTTTGATCGCGAGAAAAGTAACAGTGATGTTAAAAGAGTACGCTGTTTTAGATGTGGAAGTTTTTCTCATTCCTCAAGTTTTCCCAACTGCTATGCCAAAGACTCAATATGCTTAAACTGTGGAGTTAAAGGACATTATGCCAGGGTTTGCAAGTCATCTAGGAAAAGCCACAATGTTGAGAACCCCTCTGACACAATTCGTACTCTTGTCATATCCAATCTTTCAGTAATGGAAGACAAGGTGGACTCTGGAAAAGTCATTATGCCTTTTTGTGATATTTCTATTAATGACGATAATTTCACTGTCATGGCTGACTCTGGTTCGCCATTCACATTGATTGGTAACAGGATTTGGGATGAGGTGGTTGGGCTGGAAAGTGTGAGGCTGCAGCCTCCGGATATTGCTCCTTTTAGTTATGGGGGTTCCCGGGTAGACATTGTAGGGTACATAACTGCTAAGATTGTATTTAAGCAGAGGGAAATAACAGGAAAAATCCCATCCTCGTCGCCAGTAATAAATCCAGTTAACTTCTTGTAATTCAGAAGGTGACTTTATTATCTTCAACCACCGACAGGTACATCAACGTCAGGTCCTCAGCATCCTCTTCCTCACAGACCTCTTGTCATCATATCGCACCTTGTATCTTCTCTGATACTCAACAAGCCTTGTTCTCTTCACCTCTTCACTCACACCCTTGCTCACCCATTTCGGAAGCCAGATTGGGTTTAATTTGGAAACCGCCAACCTCCCCCTCAAGGCTTCAAAAGGAGACTTTTGAGAAATCACATTGGGAGCTGTACGATGTGCCCACCAAGTTTCTCTCAACACTTCACTCAAAGGGGCCTTAGAATCTAATGCCCTTTGAGCACAACTTTTGACCACCCTATTCATCCTCTCCGTGAGACCATTGGCTTGCGGAGAATATAACGCAGTCTTCTGATGCACTATGCCTAGGCCCTCAAGAAAATCTTGCATCTCCTGGGAGACAAATTGTACTCCATTGTCAGTTACCAGGAACCTGGGTACACCTTCCGAAACAAAAACATCCTTAAGGAATTCGATCACCGTCCTAGAATTAACCGTACCCATACACTTAGTAATTACCCATTTAGAGGTATAATCCACCAACAGTACAACAAACCTCTCTTGGAAAGGCATCAATTCCAAAGGACCCATGATATCTAACCCCAACTTGGTCCAAACTGCATCCGGCACATCCACCGGCGAAAGGGGAACTTGATTGGTCACATGAGACTTGTCATTGATAGCACATAAGTGACAGTCCTTCACCACTGACTCCACCATCCTATCCATACCTGGCCACCAGTACCTTTCTCTGACTCGTGCTTTTGTGAGACTCCTTCCAAGATGTCCCTCATGAGCCAAATTGATTACTTTATCTCTAAGGATAACAGGCGGAACCAACCTATCACCTCTCAACAACTTACTTCCACAAAAAGTCAAATCATTCCTTACACACCAAAATGGTTTCAACACAGGATCAAGATCTTGAAAATTTGGCCAACCTTTAGCTATAAGAGGTGGAGTGAAGGGTTACAGGAATTTAATTTTCACGTTCACTATATTTCGGGTTTAAACAACAAGTCAGCTGATTGTTTGTCCAGGTTACCGGCGGGTGAGGAAGAACTGTGTGAGGAGCCGGTGTATGTGAATTGGGTGGTGGAGGAAACGCTCTCTGAAGAAGAATGGTTGTCAGGTGCTGCTAAAGATGAGGTGTTTATGCTCTTAAAAGGGATTATAGCTAAAGGTTGGCCAAATTTTCAAGATCTTGATCCTGTGTTGAAACCATTTTGGTGTGTAAGGAATGATTTGACTTGTTGTGGAAGTAAGTTGTTGAGAGGTGATAGGTTGGTTCCGCCTGTTATCCTTAGAGATAAAGTAATCAATTTGGCTCATGAGGGACATCTTGGAAGGAGTCTCACAAAAGCACGAGTCAGAGAAAGGTACTGGTGGCCAGGTATGGATAGGATGGTGGAGTCAGTGGTGAAGGACTGTCACTTATGTGCTATCAATGACAAGTCTCATGTGACCAATCAAGTTCCCCTTTCGCCGGTGGATGTGCCGGATGCAGTTTGGACCAAGTTGGGGTTAGATATCATGGGTCCTTTGGAATTGATGCCTTTCCAAGAGAGGTTTGTTGTACTGTTGGTGGATTATACCTCTAAATGGGTAATTACTAAGTGTATGGGTACGGTTAATTCTAGGACGGTGATCGAATTCCTTAAGGATGTTTTTGTTTCGGAAGGTGTACCCAGGTTCCTGGTAACTGACAATGGAGTACAATTTGTCTCCCAGGGCCTAGGCATAGTGCATCAGAAGACTGCGTTATATTCTCCGCAAGCCAATGGTCTCACGGAGAGGATGAATAGGGTGGTCAAAAGTTGTGCTCAAAGGGCATTAGATTCTGAGGCCCCTTTGAGTGAAGTGTTGAGAGAAACTTGGTGGGCACATCGTACAGCTCCCAATGTGATTTCTCAAAAGTCTCCTTTTGAAGCCTTGACGGGGAGGTTGGCGGTTTTCAAATTAATCCCAATCTGGCTTCCGAAATGGGTGAGCAAGGGTGTGAGTGAAGAGGTGAAGAGAACAAGGCTTGTTGAGTATCAGAGAAGATACAAGGTGCGTTATGATGACAAGAGGTCTGTGAGGAAGAGGATGTGGAATGTTGGTGATAAGGTTTTGGTGAAAAAGGTGAGACATTGTCACAAGGGGTTGTCCAATCTTTCAGGTCCTTTTGTCATCATAAATATTTAAAAAAATGTCGTAACATTGGACAATGGCTGTACTTGGAGCATGTCTAGGCTGGTTAAGTTTGATGGCATGAAACCAGGTGCAGCCAATGTTCCTAGTGGAGTTCCGGAAAGAAGGATTGAAGGTTTTGTGAAGTCAAGTAGACGGAAGTCCATACCGTCAAGATTTGATGATTATGTTTTATATTAGTGCTAATTACCTTAAGTAGGGTATGTGTGTAGAATGTAGGAATTTTGTTTTCTTTAAAGTTAGTAGTGTCACTCTCCTTGGAGTGCAGTAAGTTTTGTTTTGTTGTAAAGGGGATGTGTTGTAATTTGCTTGTATTACTATGTCTTTTGTTAGAAGGCAATGGTTGTCCTGGTGACAGAATGTGGATCTCATGATTGTGTGATGAGACCGGCATTCTGGCTAGCGGGACGCTGAGGAGCTGACCTGTTGATGTACCTGTCGGTGGTTGAAGATAATAAAGTCACCTTCTGAATTACAAGAAGTTAACTGGATTTATTAGGCGACAAGGAGATAAAATGCCTTTGTATGATGCAGAAGGGATGCCAACTGCAAATAATCCTTGACAAAACCACAACAGCAAAAAAGTGGCAAAATCCTCCAGGACATAGCTAACGTTTGTGCAGTATATGCAATGGCACTGAACAAGGCATGCTGTGTAACCAGCGCATTGTTGAAAGACGAGTTGGCCATTACGAGTCACTGTACCACATTTCACTCCAGGTGCCAACCTGCTTGCATTTCAAAAGAAGCCAGAGATCGCCCTGCAAGAGGGTGCAGTAAGTTCCTGCATCTGCCTCCAGTGCGATGGCTGAAGGTTCACTGGGACCCCTAGCAGCCTTCCCAAAGGTACCCCTCAGAGGCCACGCTGGCAGTGCTCCACATCTGTGTGGTGTACAGTCAGTGTGCCTCCTGACTAACTGCACGTGTTATATGGCACGGGTGCAAAGGAAAAGTGCTTCCTCATTTGCGCTGGACCACATTGCCAGGCAGATGAGGGCATGCCCCCTTGTGACCATGCCAGTGCCGAATATGTGATGGCGCAATTTGTATTATAGAAGGGTGCGCACAAGCATCTGAAGCCCCTTTTGTGATACCAAAGTGTCTTGGGGTGGGGGGAGGGGGGTTGAAAGAAGCTAGCCCACCTGGCCATAATGCCCCAAAGGGCATTTGCTGTTATAAGGTTAGGGGAGAGGATGTAGCCTTACGGCTAGAGTGGTTGACCTTGGACCTGGGGGATCTGGGTTCGAGTCTCGGCAAGGACGCTCCACATCCTATGAATCTGGGCAAATCACTTAATCTCCCCGTGCCTAAAAGAAATGAATGTGTCCTACTTTAACAAAACTGGTGCTCATGTAAAGCGCTCTGATACCTGATTCGGGTCTAGTTCGCGCTATACAAAACGAAAAAAAAAAATCAAAAATAAGGCTCCAGAAGTCTGAAATCGTTAGAGAAATATTCATCTGAATTTTCCATCAACTAGAGACGCCTTCGATTGGACTTTTTCTCCTTTACCTTCTCTTCAGTCAGATTAGTTCACTTCCATTCAGCACTCCACAGCAGCCACGAGTCTACAAGCCTGGTGCTACACAGACAAAATAAATAACTAACTAAATAAATAAATAAATATATAAATAAATAACACTAGAGCATTTATTTAGAAGTGTTTTGCGTCTTCAGGCAAAGTAATCGCAATTCTTGAAACAATTTAAGAAGATATGAAGCTAACAAAAAGCTTTCAACAGCCTTAAATGCTAATTTTTCTCAAATAAACTACATATCTGTCACAAAGCAGTTTGTTCAAGCAGATTATATTGCTGTGACTCTCAAAAGTGCACTGAACTGCTTTCATTTCTGTTCATTGAGAGGGGAACAAACATTTCTTTAATAAGACTAGCGCACATTCCCATTCTGTTGCGAAGCTTAGATAAAAATCAAGCCCCCCTCTGAATCACTGCGCTGACCTCTGACCCCGAAAGTGCTGACGCGCTTTGGCAAAGGGAGAATTGGAAATTCATTATTCCGCACAGGACTTTGAGGTTCTAAAGGGCCTCTGTCCTTTCCCTCCGATGCATTTTGTTTGCTGGAAATGAGAACGGTATTTTGGCTGCAGAGCAAGAACCGAACTCACACGGCTGGCCGGCTCATTATGACATAATCCGCCATTAATCCTTACTCTCTCTTTGGAGATCAGGGCAGAAGTTTCACAGTAGTTCTTCATCTTCAGGGACAAGCCCTGAAACAATTCTCTAGCAGGATTCCATACTATCTGTAGTTGCAAATTCGAAGAAAAGGATTTTAAGGAGAGGAAAGAAGGTGTGAAGCTAGCCTTTTACAAAAATGTCCAAACTTTTGGGGATACAAAATTAGGAAATGAAACAGAACGTGAACACTTTGGCCCTCATTGCGAGTTGGCAGAAAGATACCATGGATTGCCTGCCCCCGGTATTACCATTACCATTACTATACCTTTACTGGAATTACATGGAAATCCGAAAGGGAAATTACATTCGGAAATTGGTATTAATGCACGACATCAATGCATGCATCTGGTCCCTGAATTAGGGACTATTTTCCTACCATATATTAATTTCCAACTAATTTGAGCAAATTGACAGGTGTCTGGAAATGAATGCAGTTTTGCCACACAAGTGGGTAAACACAGCACTTCTACATCTGTATCACCCAAAATCTATACCTTTTAGAAGAAGCGAGAAATCTGGGCTACTGGAAAGAAGGGCTTTTGTCGTTTTTTTATGAAACACACATACGCTATTAGTATTTTCTTAGATTATAAAAGTAAGCAGATGAACCGAACTTCTACAGATATATGTAACAGGTTTGCCTTCGATGATCACATAAATGTTGAATTATGGTCAATCATATAACTTTATAATTATAAAAGTGTGGTTACAGATATATTTTATTGCTACACTTAAAGCTGCCCAGAGGCATCATTCTTTAAACACCTGAGTAATGTTTTTCTTAGCTCCAAATATTGTGAAACGAAATGTTTGCGACTGATGAAAAAGAGTCACCTACGGCAAATGACACTTGTTTTCAAATAGCTTTTTCTGTCAAATACCCATTTATTCCTCTATTTTGTTTACTGGAAAACGAGCCACAGTCATGTCTTGAAAGATGTGAAAAGTCTAAAAGCTTTAAAAAAAAGAAAGAAAAGTGGTGGGAAGTACAGGGAAATGGACACACTACCCAAATGATAGGTAATACATTTACATATTTTCAGAACTTTTATTCTCTTTTTGATACACCCTCAGGATCACCTCTTTATATTGCGGAATAAAATGACGTTTTTTTTGCAAATATCTGTAGAATTATTAAACTGCATATTTCTATTGTCACTCACTGTCTAATCAGAAACTAGCGGTGTTAACCATTCGACTTTATGGTTAGTCTCTGTGTCAATTCTTTTGTACATAGCACTATGATCTTGTTAACCAGACACACCACGCATCCACTGAGCAATGTTGACCAGAGAGGAACAACTACATTATGTGGATTTTGTCTCTATGGAAGCCACAGATACTGAGTTATCAATGGCACAGCAGCTCTGTTACCCTTTCAACCACAGCTGAGGTCACTTTCTCAAGTACAGCTTTTCAGCCACAAAAATTTGGGTCTGGACACTGTCTTATTTAGAGAGTTGTATATAGCGCTGGCAGGACCCGTGGGTATCAGAGCGCTTTACAACACGTACACAGGTAATAAGAAAGAACAGGCAGACAGAACAAAGAGGACAGCCGTTTGGAAGGCAGGTAAAAGAGTTGAGGGTTACTAGATAGTAACTACGGTGTATTGTTCTGAAGGTTAGGTGCCGAACGAGGAGGACATCCTTTAGATTTTTTTTAAGGTCACGAATGAGGGGTTAGTTCTGAGATCTGCTGGGAGTGAGTTCCAGATATTGGGGGCATTGCCCGAAAAGGAGCAAGCCAAGGTTTTTTGTTTATGCCTCTTTAGGGGAATGAGCAGTAAGTTGTTGGTGCTCCTCAGGTTTCTTGCCTGGCCTGCCTTAGTGAGCTTGGCTGCCAGGTAGACTGGTGTACCAGTGTGAAGGACTTTGTGGGTGAGACAGGCAGTTTTGAAAAGGCAAAAGCTTCAATATGGAACCATTTGAGATCTTTCACGGAGGGGGAGACATGATTGTGCCTTTTAGCTCCAGTGACCATCCTTGCTGCTGCATTTAGAGTTGTTCTCATGGGGGCTAGGTGGTATTTTTCTGTGTCTGTGAGGGTAGTGTTCCCATAGTCTAGTCTGGATAGAACCAGGGCTTGTGTTGCAGTCTTGAGATTATTAGGTGGGAGGAAGGGCTTAATTTGTTAAGTTTTTTTAATTTGTAATGGGCACTCCTAGTGGTAGCCTTAATGTGTGAGCTCATGTACAGGTTAGGGTCTAGTATAATTCCCAGAGTCTTTGTGGAGCTGGCCAGGGTTCGGTCGAAGTTTGGGGAGTCCATAAGCTTTATCCATTCTTGGACCTGGAGTGGTTGTGTAATAGCCAGTTTTGGAAAACAATTTGAGTATCGTTAAGACGGCGTATGTCTTCTGGGGAGAAAACTTCCGGGTAGCGCTGGATGTCATCTGCAGAGAGGTGGTAGGTGATGTTGGCTTGTTTGATTATGGTAGTAAGGGGCTCCATGTAGATATTGAAGAGAGTAGGTGAGAGGACTGAGCCCTGTGGGACACCTCTGGTGATAGTGGAGGTATCAGAAGTTGCATTGTTTATTTTGATTTGCTGAGAACGGTTGTGAAAGAAAGATGTGAACCATTTCAGCACCATGCCGTCCGCTCTGATCTGTTGTTTAAGGGTTTTGAGAAGAAGTTTATGATCCGTCATGTCAAAGGCTGCAGATAGGTCTAGAAGGATGAGCAGGCAGCAGCGACAGGCATCCATACATTTGTGGATGTCATCTGCTATATTTAGTAAGGTGGTTTCTGTGCTGCAGCCCTTTCTAAAGCCTGATTGGTGAGAATCCAAGAGATTGTTGGTGTCAATGTGCTGGTTGAGTTTGAGTAGGACACATTTCTCAAGGATTTTGGCCAGAAAGGGCAGGTTTGAGATTGGCCTGAAGTTGTTAAGGTCCTCAGGGTCTAAGCCAGTTTTTTTTAATAGTGGAGAGACTTGGCCAAGTTTTAAGCAGTCTGGCATGACCCCCGTGCTTAGCGAGCTGTTTATTATCATCGTCCATAGGGGGGAAATGACGTTATTGAGATTTATTGCCATAGAGGCTGGAAGGGGGTCTGCGAAGTGGGAGGAGGGTTTTAAATTTGCAATTAGTTTGGAGATGTCCATTTCTGAGAGTGGGTTATATGCTTTCCAGCAGTTAAGGGTAGAGGGGGATCCTAGGATTTGGTTGCCCTCATTTGTCTCAGGATGAGGAATCCCTACTCAGGAGTCAAGGGAGAGAAGGGTGCATTGATGCACCCACTTATGTCTGACTTCTCAGACACATGTTTGAATCCTGGCAGGCCCACTCATCCTTTTAAGTTTATGGGGTAAATATAAAGGATTAGTCGGTTGGATAACAATAATCATCAATTATCTATTAATAACACCAAGACATCTCCTTTGGGGTGAATGTGTGCTGAACAATGTTTTTGATATATTACCACTCACTCAGTGTCTTCAGAATAGAATCACTCCTCTGTGCTGGGGTGCCAAAAGGGGGTATATCGGTGCTAAATAACTTTAAATTTTGGCACAGGAGTTCACCAGAGAAGCCACTAAACTGTTAACCCCTCTTTTGTTCCCTGACATTCCAAAGACAATGATCTCTTGTGTGGAGCTGTACTGGTATAAGCTCTCTCAATGGATTTAGTGCAGCCTCAGACCCCACACTCTCTTGTAGAGACACGTGTCACGGCCTCTCTTGGACACTCTGGAGCTCATTTACAAGCCCTGTGTGCCTCCGGAGCTTCACTTTTAATGACGCTTCGAGGGCGCACACTGCAGGGCCATATCAACGAGGTTACGTAAAGCCACCCTGCGCGGCTTTTCATAGCCTCATAGATATGGTGTGAGGCGATGCTGCGCAAGTTGCTGCATGGCCTCACATTGCCATTGGAAGGCCTGCCATGGGCCTAATGGTGGGTGTTCCCACGTCACACCCATGGCATTTGACACATTCCTAGATTTACAACATACTGTATACCTAGGAATGCATTAAAAGCGTTTACATCCCTAGGGGTGGCGTAACGGTTGTATTTGTGAGGGAAAGTATCCTTTCCTTCACAAAAACAACCTGATTTCAATTCAGGCACCCTTGCACCATGGTGCAAGTGTGTCTGCATTGGTGCTAGGCAGTCATTTGTGCGCCAATGCAGTAAAAGTGGACAGATAGATCGCATTCCTGCCCTTTTGTTTTGAAGTTTAGCAGCGAAGCAGGAAGGCTTACGGCGCTGCCCTATGCCAAAAATAAGTAAATGAGACCCTCAGTAACATGGATGCCGCAATATTCTGTTATTGGGTTCTGTTGGGAAAGGATTATTTCTTTTAACAGTTTATCACTTCCAACTTTCTCACTTTCATAATTACATATCAATAAATGATTGTAACGCACATGGGTCCGAGTTCCTCCGTATATTGTTTTGCCACATATTGAGGTTACAGAAACAAGTTATAGAAAGGATGGTGACAAAAGTGAAGTGCTTGTGCAATGTGATCAAGGGAACAGAGACAAAGGATTTTCATCAGTTTAGTAAAAAGAAATCTTTGAGCGTCCGGCTATTTCAGTTAATTTATGGTGCTTTTTGCAGGGCTTCAGACATAATACAGCCACAACATATAGATCGCTGACGTTTTGACCCTTAGTTGGTTTCTTAAAAACATTTAAATGGGTCTTCATCAGGATTAGACATGTGCAGCCTGTTTGGTGGAGAAAGTATAGTGTAAGACAGTGTGTGTTATTGCACATAAATGCTTAATTTAGTAGGATGACTGAACGAGGACTCAAATATTTGGGTGTGTCCTGTATGTATCCTTGATCCGTAAATCACAATCAATGTACTGCAATTGTTTTGAGTAGAAGACCCCTGTTTGGAAATATTCACCCTAGTCAATACTAGTCAAATATGGATAGTAAAAACATATTTTACTGTTCAATTCATGCATTCTATCATCTCCCGATATAGTCGTATTTAGGTGGTGCAGCTTGTGGGCCAGTAATGTCTCCACAGGGACAGTAATGCAACTTGTCCTCAGTATAGGTAAGTACAGAATCCTTCCTACAAAGTGTGTAAACCCAACCATTAGTAAAAGATTTCTGCAGGGCCTCAATAGCATTAATCAAAAGGCCAAAAGAAGTATCCCTTCGATTCTTACCTATTGCTTCAAAAAGGACAACTCAATCATCACCTCTACTTATCACACTCAGAGATACTAACATGTGGCAGAAGATCGCCACTAGATAAACGGGATGAGGCCTCAGGCGTTAGAGTGCATGTTCAGCAGCACATGGCGGCCTCTCACAAAGATGGCAACCAATGGTAGCAGTCCAAGCATCGCTAAGGGCATAAACCTGCTTAGACGATACAGTGTATCTCCTTGGTTTCTTAGATGCCGAGCATTGCTATGGGCATTAGCAAGTACAATGTATATTATTCGTTTCTATACAATAAAAAAAAGCAGTCAAGTGCCGCTTCGCTCTAAGTTAAGCAAGGAATACTAAGAGGCTTATCACAATCTGAAAAGCGAACAGCACGTTTTTGTGTAGTATTAAAATGTGGAATACTCAGCTACACAAAAATGCGCTGTTCACTTTTTAGGTTGTAATAAGACTAAATTGTGTCAACCGAGCAGGCCAATGTCCATAGCGATCTTTATTCTACGAAAGCAATGAAATACATCAATATGTCAAATGCACAGTTTAATAAGTGGAAGATTGATCATAGTTGTATGCCACTTTTTACTTGTTTCTAGATATTGTTTTTATATTGGGGTCTACTGTGTACTAACTATAAGTAGATGTGCTGAGAATAATAGGCTATTTGTTATCACTGCTGAGTCTGGGGAGGGAACATAGCAGTGCTTAATTTGAGCCGGTGGTTTCCGATGCTCGGCACCAGCACTTAATTTTGAACACTGGCACCCATGACAATCTGCCATATGGTGGCGGTTTTTAGAAATAAGCACAACTACAGTTGTTTATTATTTCAATAAACATTAAAAATTACTAATGCCTGCACCACAAGCCTTTCTTATAGCTTTGGGGGCGTGGAACAGCCTGAACTGTCACACTTGAGTGATGGTTAGTAGTTCTGTCGGTACTGCCATTGGCAGCCCTGGCGGGGGCAATGTGTGGTGCGAGCTGCCGTAGTCTCGTGACAAGCGCCCTGGGACTTATTTTATTTCAAAATATGCACTGGACCATAGCCCATGAACGACACAGCATCAACAGTCATGATGTCCCCCTTCCCACAAGAATATGATAAATAACAAATTATCAAAGCGGATCAGAATACATAGTTTACACCAGCCTGTTATTTAATGAGTAAATCAAGTTATTTAGCCAAAATTGATAACAAGAGGGTAAATCTTTGTAGTGAGACATCATTTTATTGACTAGGACTTCTGAGTATAGGCTCAGTTGTATCCTCTTCCAAGAGATTGGGGAATGAAGCCTGTGAGGCAGTAAGCGGTGTTTGTCCATTTAGGCTGTAGTAGATTCCCAGTGTGGAAACTGTAATCATAAATATCACATATGTATGTGATCCAATCGGGTACAGACATTACTTAGAATGAAGTCTAAACCAACCAGTTAAAAATGCTTCCTAATTGAATATTTATAACATTTAGGTCTATGTAATCTATTAAGTGCTCTATGGATGACCACCAGAAGGGTGACAGAGAAGGTTTATGGTTAAAATCACTTAGAGCTAAAATTAAAATACATGATTATAATGTGATGAAAATGAGATGTAGCATTAGAAACCCGTTCCAAAATGCAACTTAACAGAAATTACGTTTCTGTGAAATTATTACTTATCTCTATCTCCATGCAGAGTTGTGTGGGCGGTGCACTTGCTTTGCCACCAACTCTATGGTTCGAAACGGACAAATTGTTTTCGTTTATTATGATGCTTAGGCTTAAAATTTAGTGCTCTATAGGCTATGTGATTATATCAAGATAAGTTCTATTCACTTTTATAGGTCCATTGGCTTTTCATTTTTCATATTTTGTTATAATATTTCTCACATGACTCTGTGGTATAATGTACCTTAAAAGGACATGTGTCTTGCTTAATGTGTCCTTGTATTCAAGCTGCTCTTCGCTGATGAAGCCCAACAATCAATCAATCAGTGAATTTATAAAGCACGCTACTCACCCGTGAGGGTCTCAAGGCGCTGGGGGGTTTGGGGGGTGCTGCTCCGGTCATTTGAAGAGCCAGGACTTGAGGTTCATCCTGAAGGTGTGCAGGGTCGGGGAGCGTCTGATGTTGACTGGCAGCTCGTTCCAGGCTTTGGCTGCGATGTAGCAGAACGCTCTTCCTCCTGCTCTGGTTCTGCATATCCGGGGGGTCTCTGCGAGGTCGAGGTCAGCGGAGCAGAGGTTCCTTTTGGGTAGGTGGAAGGAGACTCTCTCGTTGAGGTATTTGGGTCCGATTTTGTGGAGGGATTTGTAGGCGTGAGTGAGCAGTTTGAAGGTTACTCTCTTCTCGACGGGGAGCCAGTAGAGGTCTCGTAGGTGTTGGGTCATGTGTTTGTGTCGTGGGGTTCCGAGGACGAGTCTGGCCGCGGTGTTTTGGATGGTTTGGAGCTTGTGTAAGAGAGTTCTGTTGATTCTGGGGTAGAGTGCGTTGCCGTAGTCCAGTCTGCTGGTTATGAGAGCGTGGGTGACGGTTTTCCTGCATTAGGGGGATATCCATTTGAAGGTCTTGCGGAGGATGTGAAGGCAGTTGAAACTGGCAGAGGCGATGGAGTTGATCTGGTGGGTCATGGTGAGGGAGGAGTCAAGGATGATGCAGAGGTTCTGTGCATGGTCGGTAGGGGTGTGCAGACTCCCGAGGGCAGAGGGCCACCAGCTGTTGTCCCAGGCACAGGTGGAAAGTCCGAGGATGAGGACCTCCGTGTTCGCTGAGTTGAGCTTCAGAAAGCTATTCTTCATCCAGGCTGCGACGTCCTTCATTCATTCCTGGAAGCAGAGTCTGGTGTCTTCGTGCGTTCTTCGTGAGGGAGAGGATGAGCTGGGTGTCGTTGGCCTATGATACTATGCTGAGCCCATGCTGTCTGATGATGGCGGCGAGGGGGGCCATGTAGATGTTGAAAAGCGTGGGGCTGAGCGATGATCCCTGGGGTACTCCGCAGTTGATCTCCATGGGTTCGGAGAGGAAGGGAGGGAGTCTGATCCTCTGGGTTCTACCAGAGAGAAAGGACCGGATCCAGTTGAGGGCAGTTCCTAGTATCCCAGTGTCATGGAGTTGGGCTGCAAGAGTGCGTTGGGAGACGGTGTCGAAGGCTGCGGAGAGGTCTAGTAGGATGAGGGCCACGGTGTGTCCCTGGTCGAGTAGCAAGGGGATGTCATCGGTGGCAGCTAGGAGGGCGGTCTTGGTGCTGTGGTTGCTGCGGAAAGCGGACTGGGATGCGTCCAGGATGGAGTTTTCTTTGATGAGGGTGGTCAGCTGAGTGTTAACAAGTGTCTCTGTGACTTTGGCTGCGAAAGGGAGGAGAGAGATGGTCCGGTAGTTTTTCAGGTCTGTAGGGTCGGCCTTGGGCTTCTTGAGAAGGGGTTTGACCTCTGCCCGCTTCCTGGAATATGCTGGATTCGAAGGAGGTGTTGATGGTCCATCCCAGTTCGGGTGCTATGGCTGCGGTGGTTTTATGGTAGATGTGCGGTGGGCAGGGGTCAGTGGGGGCTCCTGAGTGGGTGTTCTTCATGGTAGTGGTGGTGTGTTCAACAGTGGCAGGATTCCAGGTAGAGATGGTCGGCTCTTTGTCGATGGTGGTGGTGGGGTGGTGGTGTCCGGCATCTGTTCGCTGAAGTTGTCGTAGAGGGTCTTGATTTTCAGGTGGGAGTAAGAGCTGAGCTTGTTGCAGACTTCCTGGGATGGTGTGACGTCCGTGGTTTCACTGGGGGGTTTGGAGAATTGCTGTATGACGTTGAAGAGTTCTTTAGCGTTGGTGTGGATTTTGTTTTCGATGAAGGTCCGCTTGGTGTCTCTAATGCGCTGGTGGTATTCCTTCCAGGCATTCCTGTAGCTGTTCAGGTCTTACGTGGTTTTCCGGTTTTGCCAGGTTTTCTTGAGGCGTCTGCAGGAGTGCCTGGCTTCTTGGAGTTTGGTGGTGAACCAGGAGGCTTTTATTGGGCGTTGTTTGGTAGGGTGGCGGAGGGGTGCGAGCTTGTTGGCGCAGCTGGAGATCCAGAGATGAAATTCCTTGGCTGCGGAGTTGGCGTCTGTCTTGGCGTAGGGAGGGCTGAGGAGGAGGGTGGTTTTGTGGTGCTCCTCTGTAATCTTGCTCCAGTTCCTTTGTGGTGGGTGTTGGGTGGGTTTGGGTCCGGAGGTGGTGTTGTAGGTGAAGTGTGCACAGTGGTGGTCCGTCCAGAGGGGCTGTGAGGTGTGGCTGAAGTGGATGTTTATCCCTTCTGCGAAGATGGGGTCAAGGGTGAGTCCTGCTCTGTGAGTGAGGGTGGTGACGAGCTGCTTCAGTCCGAGGTTGCAGAGGTTATCGAGGACAGTGATGGAGTCAGGGTCACTGCGGTTGTCGAGGTAGAAGTTCAGGTCTCCGAGCAGGATGTAGTCCATAGAGGTGATGGCGTGGGGTGGGACGAGGTCGGGCATGGTGGTTGCAGACTGGGTGCGAGGTCTGGGGGGTCTGTAAGCGAGGGTGCCGCGTAACGTGGTCCTGGGGGTGGTCTGGATCTGGAAGTGAAGGTGTTCTGTGTTGGAGTGTGGGTCGCTCGTGTTGGAGGTGGAGAGTCGAAGAGAGGTCTTGTGTGCAATGGCGAGCCCTCCTCCTGAGCGGTGGGGGCGGTCCTTTCTCTGAATCTTTTATCCATTGGGGATTGCGGTGGCTATGTCCGGGGTGGAGGTTGTGTTAGTCCAGGTTTCAGTGAAGAAGGCGACGTCGGGCGAGAGGGTGTCGAGCAGGTCCCAGATCACTATGGCGTCTCTGTGTAGGGAGTGTATGTTGAGGAGGATGCAGGTCAGGGCTTGGGTGGTGCTGGCGTACAGAGGGTCTTCAGTGGTCATTGGGGCGCTGTTGGTGGTGAAGGATCGTTGGCAGGGTCTGCAGGAAAACTGTCCATGGGTGGTGTTATGTTATGTTATTATAATTTATAAAGCGCACGATTACCATTCCGGTGTCCTGGCGCTAAGCATTAACTACCTAAGAAGATAACATAACTAGAACTGAGAGAAAAACCATGTTTTGAGACCCTTCCTGAAAACACAAAAATCAGGGGTGTTTCTTAGCAAGAAAGGAAGTTCATTCCAGATTCTGGATGCACTGTTCACAAAGCTTCTGCCTCCCCAATTAACTTTTTTAAAGCAGGGAGTCTTCACTAGTTTAGCGCCTGTTGATCTAAGGGTTCTAGATGGAATGTACCAGGAAAACTTGTTCCTTAAAAACTGTGGACCAGTCCCGTTCAAGGCTCTGAACACTATACATAGCGCCTTGAATCGGGATCTCAGATGAGTAGGGAGCCAGTGTAGCTTTTTTAGTTCTCCTTTGACTGAGACCGACCTAGGGGTCCTGGTCAGCAGTCTGGCAGCTGCATTTTGAATAGTTTGAAGCCTGTTTTGATGTTGAGCTTGTATATTGATGTAAAGACCATTACAGTAGTCAAGACGTGACAATATAAGTGCAGTCACCACCGTTCTGAGGTTCTCCTCAGAAAGAAAGAACCTGATTCCTAATCATTCTCAATATCAGAGAACATCCAGATGTCACCTTGCTGACCTGGTCTCCCATATTGAGTTTTTCGTCTACCACGACGCCCAGGTTTTTAACTTTCCTACAAGGTGTGGGACAGAGGCCAAGATCAGCAGGCCACCAGTCTGGTGTCCACATCAAGGGGTTGCTGCCAAATCTCAGAACCTCTGTTTTAGCTGAATTTAGCTTGAGGCAGTTGGCCGACATCCACCTGGAGATAGCACCCATACAGTCTGACAAACGTACTCCTGTTTCTTTCTCAGCTCCCTCCCTCACTGACAGTACAATTTGAGTTTCGTCCGCGTAGGAGGTGAGCTGAAATCCAAAAGCTCTGATAATGCCAGCCAGGGGTGCCACATAGATATTAAAAAGAGTGGGACTAAGAGATGATCCCTGCGACACCCCACAAGGCAAAGAAAAGGGTTCAGAGGTATTACCGTTGAGTTCAACGGTTTGTGACCTGTCCTTAAGAAAGGAGTTGAGCAAATTCCATGCTTGACCTCTAATCCCGATCTCTGATAGCCGATTAAGTAATACCATGTGATGCACGGTATCAAAGGCCGCAGACAGATCTAAGAGAATCAGCATTGCGTTACCACCCTTATCCATCACCTCTCTAATCTCCTCTGTTGATTTAAGGAGCGCCAGCTCAGTGCTGTGGAAAGCTCTGAAGCCGTATTGTGAGGAGTCCAACAGGTTGTTGTGCGGGAGGAAGTCACTAAGTTGCCTATATATGGCTTTTTCCAGTATTTTGGCTGGCAGTGGGAGTCTAGAGATGGGACGATAATTTGAAAGATCCTTAGGATCTAAAGACTGTTTTTTCAGTAGCGGAAGCACTGAAGCTTTTTTCCAAATGTTTGGAAAAAATCCTGATAGGATTATGTCATTAAACAAGGGAGTCAAGACCCTACAAGTGGTATCCGCTATCTGTTTAATGATCCATGTGGGGCAGGGATCACTTGGGGCACCAGATTTTATGCTATTCATGAGTTTCACGGTGTCCTCGATTAGCAAAGGGGAGAAACAGTCCAAGGTGCTGGCAGGGGGATGAGAGATTTCCGCTTTGACATCATTTAGATTTATATCAATCAATTCAGACAAAGAAATAAAGATTGATTCGACTTTTGATTGAAAAAACGCCCCAATGGTGTTGCAAAAGTCCGGAGCAGCAGAGTCACTCGGCCTCCTAGGATTTGACAGTTTAATAACTGTTTTAAACAGCTCCTTAGAGTCAGATTTAGCTTTCATGATTTGGGTGCAGAAATATTCTTTCTTGGCTGACATAAGAGCTTGTTTATAATTGGAAATGGTTAGTTTAAAATCTAATTTATCTGACATGGCATAATTCTTCCGCCATATCCTTTCCGCCTGTTTGCATAAAAGTTTTTTCTCCCTGAGCTCTCCTGTGTACCAAGGAGCAGTAGGAGAGGCTCTTTTTGGTATCCATTTTTTGGAGGTGCCAATTTAAGACATGCATCCATTATACAGCTGTTATAGGAACAAGTGGCTTCTTCTATGTCCCGTGGAGCTGTATACATAGTGTCGATGAGAGACGATTCCAGTTGTTTGACATCTAGTTTACCCCATGCTCTAGTAGTAATTTCCTTTGTTGATTTGGAGCCAGTAGGATACCTCGTAGCACATTTTAATTCAAAATTAACTATAAAATGATCAGACCAAGTAATCTGAAGAGTAGAGATATTAGCTAGATCACAGTTATTGGAGAAAATCCCATCTAAGGTGTGTCCTTTGTTATGAGTCGGAAAAGAGACCAGTTGTTCAAGACCTCCTATGGCCATGATATTGTTAAGCCTGACAGTATCTGGGTCGTCAGAATTTTCCAAGTGAAAATTAAAATCCCCAAGCATTACAAATGATTTTTGAATCAGACCTTCTTCTAATATCCCCGTTAGGGAGCCCATAAATCCCTTCCTTTCTCCTGGTGGACGATAAATTAGGATCCCAGAAAAAGGCTTATAAAGTGCTGAAATTTTTTTAAAAGACAGTGCTTCACAACCCTGGACACAGACAGGTGAGAAATGTGGGGTGAGCGACTCATGATATATCACCGCAAGCCCTCCGCCCCTTTTCTTGGTGCGATCCAGAGAATAACAGTAAAAACCCAATGGAATGGCTTTCATCAGATCCGGACCCGAAGTGCTGTCTAGCCAAGTTTCTGTGACAAAGGCCAATTTAATATTATTGTCCTCCAGAAACAGGGCACATTCCAAAGAGTGTTTCACTAATGACCTAGCATTAAATAAAATACATTTCAGTTTGGCATCTCTTCCAGTACCCCCATCCAAAACCTGAGTGGTTAATCTAAGTTTGATAGGAAGGTTAAGTAACTCTGGGAGTGGAGTGAAACACTCCCTACACACTGAGCTCCCCCAAGCTACATCTGCAGGAGTATTATTTTCGTAGAGGGAACACGGGGACAGTTTGTGACAATGAAAGGCAATGTCCGCCTGATTTAACATGCACAATTCCTCACCTGAGTAGTATCTTCTATCCGGTGATGGAGGGCCAGGGGAACAGGCCCTGCGCCCGGCCCGAGCGTGGACGGGCGCAGACGGGCTTGCCTTAGGTGCGCCTTCGGCGCACCAGCGGCGCGCCCGCTGCGCTCGTCCGCTGCGCGGGCGCGTCAGCATGTCGGTTAAATATGCCCCACCTGATCCACTGGACCGCTAACCGGCGGAAGTGGAGTTTTTGATGCCGGAAGAGCGATTCCAAGCAAAGTGCTGCGTGCAACAAAGCAAATACACTAAGCCCTTAAAATCACTAAAATTCAGGAGTGCATAAAAACGGGTTAAAACATGAGTAATCACCAGAGCAGTAGTTTTAGGTAGCGTCACCAGCGAGCATTTCAACACAGCTTCGCTAGGTGAAAAATGCTGCGCGGGCGCGTCAGCATGTCGGTTAAATATGCCCCACCTGATCCACTGGACCGCTAACCGGCAGAAGTGGAGTTTTTGATGCCGGAAGAGCGATTCCAAGCAAAGTGCTGCGTGCAACAAAGCAAATACAGTAAGCCCTTAAAATCACTAAAATTCAGGAGTGCATGAAAACGGGTTAAAACATGAGTAATCACCAGAGCAATAGTTTTAGGTAGCGTCACCAGCGAGCATTTCAACACAGCTTCGCTAGGTGAAAAATGCCGTGCTGTGTTCAGTGTGACTCTTTGGCAGTCGTCGTGTCTTCCGGGGTTGAGCGCGTGGAGGTTCCTAGCTGTAGTGGACCTTGAGTGCCAGTTTGGGTTTAACTATTTTTACAGGAGCAGGACCAAGTCTGATTTGTACATGGCATAAGTGCTGTGGCTAGTAGAGTAGGCAAAAAATCATCAATGGCTGAGATCAATTCAAGCATTTAACCAATCAATTCACTATGAGTATAGCAGCTTGTTACTCATTTCATTTCAATGTTTCATCTTCTTTTGGACCAATTTTGCATGCTTGTTTCTCATTTGTTTTGCTTTTGTTCCCTATTCATGATTTTCCCTTGGCGGAAAGGGATTCTGGGGATCTTACCTTATTTACATGGTGTTGCTGTGCATCAGTTTTCCTCTTTATGTTATTTGCTGTGGTTCTGTGTTATCAGGTCAACTCCTCCATGCTAATATTATTGCTGGTCTGTTTCCTTGCACAAAAATTCTGTCTGGCCCCCTACTAATAAGCCAATAAGGCTATTGATCCAGTTCCCTTTTGATATTTAACTGAGACACGGTTAAGTGTCTAATTGTTGGTGCGCATTGTGTTAAACAGGTTGCGTCATTGGATGTTATGCTCGCTTCATTGTGTACATGTCAGTGTCCTAGCTCCCTTCTGCTGAAGCCACCAAAACTTTATAAGACGGAAACTTATAGCTGAGCCTTTTCAGGCATGGCCCGAGAATCTAGAACACCCTTCTTCCTGGAATCAAATTGAATTCCTCAACTGATTCATCCAAGAAAGAAGTTAGAAGGATAATGATGAACAAATGTATGCCATAGAACGCATGAACTTTACTCCAGGACATGATTTATCATGTAGTCTGCAAGCGTGCTTATTTCTCTCAGGCTATGTTCGTATACTGCGCTACAGGTTGTTGTCTGCCTGGAACCTGTTTTCTTTCTAGGGGATTCTCCCATTCCCTATCCCTCATTGTTGTGGTTGTTATTAGGTCTCGCCTGACCCAGCGCATGCGCTGGGTCAGGCGAGACTCATTGAGAGGGCTCCAAAAAGGGCTACCAGGCCAGCCTAGAGCTACAGTGCATATGCGCGGGGCGCGCACACCGCGCTTTACCGCGATTACTTTCACTTTCACGGCCGCACGGCCGCTTTGAAGTTTGATCGTGATCACGATCACTTTCGCGGCCGCACGGCCGCTTGGCATAGCCAATAGGTCTCGCTTTTGGGACCTTATAAGTGTTTAGTTATGCAACTGTTGCATGGCTAAACACTTATAAGGTCCCAAAGGCGAGACCTATTGGCTATGCCAATGCTTGTTTTTATACATGTTGCCTTGATTATTGTACAGCGCTCTGAAACCCGCAAGAGTCATGTTTGCGAAATATAAAACTTTATAAATAAATACAGCACATCGTGGAGTGATTCCCAACATCTCTGATATGCAGGGATTCGGGGTATATTTTGGTTACCTTTTCATCAGAGCATGATTTGCAGGGGACTGATTGCAGTATAACCAATCTCATGAGAAGTATTCTCTTTCTTTCAGTGTAGTCTTAGATCATTCAGGCCCATGTGAACCCGGATGTAAAGAACAGATCAAGCATAAGAACCTATAAGTCGAAGACTGGTGGTTCTTACTTGGACCTAATTAGAATACTTCCCTTTCCCTGTTGACCTAGAGATGCTATTGTGGCTGAACCCTGATAGTTCAATCTTGAAGTGGGTTTCTTGGTTGTTTCCAAGTTTTATGTGGACTTCATCATTAGCATAATAAAAAGGTGGTTTGTGCAGAGATTTGGGCTGGGCAATTATATCAGCAGGGGCTGCATATAGACATGGTGGGACAGACGAACCAAAAGTAGCCCTAGCAAAAATGCTCAAACTAGCCCGATCCCTTCGTTTCCTCGTGCAATCTCTCTCTTTCCATCTATCCAGTCTCTCTCTCCTTCTCTCTGCTCCGTTTCTGACAACTCCCTCTCTAATTTCCCCTTCCCTTTCTTTTTCTCTTTCTCTTGAAGCCCCCCCATGCTTGCTGGCAGTGGAATTACATTAGCCCCTGCAGCTCACGCAGTGCGGGGGCAAGCTCCAAGGGGCCCCTTCCGGCACTGTGCACGGGCGACGGGCCCCTGGCCCTTAGACCTCCTGACTGTGTCTGGGGGTGGGGGGCCCCTCTATGTACTTTGCAGGGGGGCCCACGCAAGTTTCATTACATCTTTGCCTGCATCAATTAACCTAGGGGAGTTGTAGAAAGTGACAGAGACTCCAGGAGCAGCCCAGGGCTCTCAAAACTGTCCTCCAAGGACTCCAGCCCACAGGGTAAATGCCCGGTTGTATACAAGGCTGGTACGTCCCTACATATAAAACTGAAGACTAAAAGTTGCAAACACCTGGAGTGCACCATTTGTAAGGGGTTTAATACTTGCGTTGTCTTATAACTTGTGCCTGTAGTCCGTTCAGAGGTATTTAATGCAAAGGAGTGTGGAATCAGTAGGAATGAGGAGAGGTGTGGCGAAGCGGCCAGAGAGGCTGACTTTGATGCGTGGGGCTCACGGTTCGATTGCCGGTGGCAGCTCAGCTCAGCATCACGTGACTCTGGACAATAGCTCACCTAATATCCCCGAGGGCCCCCAGCGCCTTGAAACCCTTAAGGGGGTGATATGTTCACACTTTACAAATAGGAATTATTTAATCAGTAATCCTTGCCCATATTAACATAGCGGTGGGCGAAATTGGGTAATCTTTGCAAAATGTTATCTCATTTTGGGAAGATTACTCCAAATTAAGTAAGAAAAATATGTGTCCTTTACGGTATCCAGAGTGAAACTTTCACACAAGGGAATGCATTGTTTGAAATACTTATTATTGCTATTAAACATTATTATAATTGTCCTTATTATTATTATTATTATTAGTAGTAGTAGTGGTATATTTACTTTGTATTTAGAAACACTTCTGTCAATGCCATCTTTCGAGACTATTTTTGAATAAAATTCTTATCTCTTAATCAAAATAGATGTTCCTAAGCAATGGTGCTGCACAGTATTAGGTGGGCGACAGCCGGGCCTAGTGGTTCAGTGTACTAATATTAAGTTATAATCTAAGGGCTCACGCAGTCTTTCATCCTTCTGAGGTCGATAAAATAAGACTTGTTCAGCTGATTTATAATAAACATCTGTTATCCAGCGCCAATATGCCCTGCAGGGTGGGGAACACTTTACAAATCCACGTTGTATTTGAGATTCTGAGATTGCACAATGGCACGTCATTTCTCAACATACAAATATACAGATAGGTGCAGGGCTTTAAGTGGGATGAAAAAACTTGGGGGTCTCTAAAATGGGTGTGGCCAATGTAGTTAAGGGCGTGGCTTAAAAACATGCAAGCTAAAAATCTGTGGTTAGCATAGTGTGCCGCCCGACTTGTATTTTGCTGTTTCTGTCATTGCATCTAGATATATGATACAACTAGTAACATCATACCTCCAACAAGTCAGGACTGTTGGCTTTGTCAATGGTTGTTAATTGCATAAGATAAATAAGCAGGAACTATGGCTTGAATATTATTGAAATAGCTTCCACTTAAAGAAGAGAAGGGAAATCCAGAGAGAAAGTGACTCTCTTTAAAGGATTTCACTTCCCCTACAAGCTCACCTGGCATTAAGTTATGCTGTGACTCTACACTAGTGAGCAGTGGAGTCACTGCAGTCCGAAAAAAAAAAACATGCCGCCTGTGTCAGGTCACAAAACAGAGCCCGACAGAGACCCGTTTCGAGGCCCCCCTTAAAAAACTGCCGGTGCTCAGACCCGGTGAGACCCGGCCCACTTAAAGCCCTGGATAGGTGTATGTTTGTTTAACTACTTCGAGGCGCCTATTTTTCGCAGTTAGTGCCACTTTTTGGCTCCGGGCCTTTGTTGCTCCAGGGCACAGAGACTCCGATCACAGCTTAGCTTGTTTTGCGCCTGGAGCGGTGCCAACATCAGACCTGAAGGTGTTTTAAAAATGAAGACATCTGGTAGCTGGCGTGCTAATGATCCATTTGCCCGGTGCACGCGCTGCACGCTGCACGCTGCCGGCATCCTCAGTCTGGCGTCACGCGCCAGGTAAGACGCAGTCAGGTGAAGCCCGAGCGTGGTCAGGCGCGCAACACCCATTGGACTCACAGGGCTTCAGCCCCCCCCCGCAGAGACATCTTAAGGATTTTGGGGGCCCTGGGCCAAACATATTTTGGGGGCCCCTGTGCAGAACAGCTTTGAATTTATGATACAAATTGAGCCCCTGTTTCCCACGCAGTTTCCGCTTCCTCAGCTGCGTTAGCGATCTAGTTTGCATCATGGGCATTAGGCTATATTTTCCCCGATGTAAACAGATGCGCGCAGCTGACAGCGGTAGGATTTAGTGTTCCCTGCCCTGCTACTAGGTTTTTAATACTTTTTAACTTGTATATATGTGGCTGAATTACTCTGTGCTTTTTAACAATTTCTCCTACCTATGCGCACTTGCACTTTACTTGATTCTGCTTGCCTACACCTCCTTAGCTGCTCCGATTCGCATCTCGCTTTTCCTCCAGTCCTTGTCCGCCGCGGCTGATACACCGATTGAGCGGAGGGCTGGGGCTACTATTGGGCCCCTCACTTCCGCCGTCACAGTTTCCGCTTCCTCAGCTGCATTAGCGATCCAGTTTGCATCATAGGCATTAGCCTAAATTTTCCCGATGCACACAGACGCCCGTCAGCATCCTGGAGGCGTCCGGCGCCAGCCATGCTGCCCAGTTCCCCCCCAGTGAGTTTCTTCCACTATATTACATTAGGGAAAAACCGCTTGGCCTTAGGCGGCTACCATTATGTCAGTGTACAGCGGCTGATCCGAGCTTGGAGGTAGACTTTCAACGCAATAAGTGCAACTGGTCTCCTCCAGCCAAGGAAACGTGTACCCAAGATCCTCCCAAGCAACAATAAGTGTAAAAACAATAAGAAAACAGAGGACTTAAAGGCCACACTTTTAAATTGTCGCTCCATGCAAATGCATGAACCACACATTTATGACCTACTTTTAGATGAACAGCCTTATCTCTTATTTCTCACTGAGACCTGGCTGTCTGAAGTCACCAACTCTACTATCACCTCCGCCATCCCTACGGGTTATAAAATCCTTAGGAGGGAACGACCGAGTGGGAAGGGGGGCGGTGTCCCCATAATTTACAATAAAGAACTAGACTGCTCTCCCATCCCGATGGAAAACATTGAGGGCGCAGAGTCCTTAGGCTTCCGCTCAACCTTATCCCCCCATCATAGCATAGCTGGTTTTCTGATTTACAGACCTCCCAGTGCAATTGGAAATTTTATTACTACGCTTAATACATCCACCACCTCCCTGGCCTTAAAATACAACAACTGCCTTGTTGTGGGAGATCTCAATATACATATGGATAATAGAAAAGACCCTCAAACAATTTCCCTTATTGGAGACGCTGCAGGCCTGCAACATGTTTCCATGTATTTCTTCAGCCACCCATGAGAAGGTCCATACCCTCGACCACATTTTTCACAACTTTGACAGATCAGTAAGCTTACTTCTTCTCATTACCTGGTCTGACCACCACCTATTTAAATTCATCATTCCCAACTCTGCCACTGCCCCTCGGGCTAACGCAGGGCAGAGGGTCCCTAATTACAGGACATTCCATAAAATATCCATCCCAATGTTAGCAGACGCCCTCAGTTATTCCTCACCGGAGCTGTCTGGCTGCCCCGACTCGGACGCCCTCTCAATAGATTCATGGCTCCGAACCAACATCGGTGCAGCGGTATCGGTGGTTTCCCACTCCTCAAAGAGGTGGGCCCCACCAGCTCCATAGTTTTACGGTTCCCTTAGATGTAGCAAAAACAATTGTAGAAAAATGGAACGGAAATGGCGTAAATCCTATGCACCTTAGGACAGGAAGGTGTATAAAGACACCTTAAAAGCTCATTACATTCTCGTGAAGGCAGCCAAGAAAACCTTCTTTCAAACCAAGATAGAAAATGCCCAAAATAAGAGTAAGGAAATCTTTAGCATAGTTAAATCCTTTACCGCCCCGAAAGCCGGGACAAAGGAATGGCCATGCACAGAAGAATGGTCTAAACAAATAGCTCAATTCTTCCACAAAAAGCTCTCTCGTGATCAAAGAAGCATTCACTAACATCTCAGAGGAAGAACTGACCTTCTACCTTAGTTCTAATAACAAATTTCACCTCTTGGATCCTCCATCTTTACTAGCTTTCCCTGAGTTTCAGCTTGAAGAATCACTGACCCTTCTCCAAAGCATTAAGTCTGGCTCTCCTATCGACCCATGTCCAGCGAATATCCTGAACCTATTAGCTCCCACCATGAACCCCACGGTAAACCAGCTCTTTAATGCTTCCCTCTCCTCAGGGAACATGCTGAAATTATGGAAGAATGCTAAGATTCTTATACTGATAAAAAAGGCTAACGCCAAACTGACGGACCCTGACAACTACAGGCCAATCTCCCTTCTTCCTGCTCTCTCCAAAGTATTAGAGCAGCATGTAAACTAGGCCCTCCAAAAACACATTGAAGATGGGAAGCTCCTTCCTGAGTCCCAATCCGGTTTTAGGGCTATTTACAGTACGGAGTCCGCTCTGCTGGAAGTGACTGCATTTCTCAAGGGTAAGCTGGACCAGGGAGGCAAGGCTGTTCTGATACTGCTCGATCTGTCGGCGGCCTTCAATACAGTCCCACATGAGAGGCTCCTGGAGAGACTTGCTAGCATCGGCCTGGGGGGACCGCCTTAACATGGATGTCATCCTTCTTGGCAAATAGATCTCAGGACATCTGGCTCCCCCCTTTCTTATCCCCGGTTCCGGCCATGAATGTAGGTGTCTCTCAGGGCTCCATTCTCAGTCCTACCCTTTTTAATATATATCTATCCCCCCTTGAGTTTCTGGTAGAGGAAGAGGGCGTCAAAATAGTTTCCTGTGCTGATGACACTCAGCTGAGTTTTACATGTGAAAAAGGAACCAACTTTGACGGGCAATGATTAGGACTTTCCTCACAAAGGTTTTTAACTGGCTTAAGATCAATCAGCTGAAGTGCAATCCTGACAAAACTGAAGTTGTTTTCTTTGGTAATCCAGAAACGCTCTTGGTGACAAAAAGATCAGCCACCCCCGCCCGCAGAAAAGGAGAAAGTCAAAAACTTGCGCTTGCTTTGGCATGCTCCGGATGCCAACAAAATTCCTGCCACTGTTACCGCTTGAGAGTAGAAAGATTGTGGAGCAGGCTCTGATTACATCAAAGCTTGACTATGTCATCAGCTTGTACCTCGGTCTTCCCAAATCCATAATCCAGCGCCTACAAGTGGTACAAAATGCGGCAGCCAGAGCCATCCTGAGACCTAAACCCAGATCCAGTATGACCCCTATTCTTAAGTCTCTACACTGGCTCCGCATAAAGAACAGATCGACTTCATAGCGATGACCATCTTCTTTAAAGCTTTCCATGGCTTAAGAGCCAGCTAACTAAATAAGCGCGCTAATCGCTACACAACATCTAGACCCCTAAGATCTTCCAATGCCAACCTGGCCATCGTGCCTAAAATATGCCATGCCTGCACTGGAGGCAGATTCCTCGCCTTTCTAGGCGCAAAATTGTGGAAAAGACTCCCTGAGTTTCTGAGACTAACCACAGACCTACTCTCTTTCAGGAAGAACTTAAAAACCTGGCTTTTTAATAACTGATGGGTCTTTCATGAATGTTTTCCTCCTACTGTCACTTTTTGTGACGCACCGGCAGCGTAAAAAATGTGCATGTTGCACACTATTTACAAAGTAACGCATCTAGGCAGATGCGTCACTTTGTAAACCCCTGCACCGCATTATACCTGCGCCAGGTATAATGTATGCAGGGTGGGTGTTACCCCGCAAGAAGCCTTGCAGAAGTGGCGCATTGTAATCTATGAGAACTCAGTGCGCCGCTTCTTGGACCCCATTGCGTCAATATCTTACCCCTGCCTCACGGCAGGTGTAAGACTGATGCATTCTCTTTAACGTGGGGCTGTCCCATGTGAAAAGACACATCGCTGGATTTGTATCTATTTTCAAACACACCCCAGCAATGCATCACTGTTGCGCTTACAGATACGTCAGAAATACTGACGTATCTGTAACTCCTTGCGACATGATGCGTCATACAGTAACTATGATGCATCCATCATGTCGCAAGGAGGGCGCACTAAGAATTGATGCATCCCTGTTTTCACACAGCGATACATCACTTCTCATAAATAAGGCCCTAAATGTGTTTACAGCCAATATTCAGGGATAGTTATGTGTGTTTTAAATATTGTACCACACCAGCAGCTCACCAATATTACTGCAAATAATCCCTGTCATGCCCTCCCATTTCTTATATGTTAGGCCTTGTTTGATATAAAAGAAACTTTTTTTATGTATATTGCATGAAACATAAACACAACATTTCTCTGCAAAATGGCTGTACTAGACTCTCACACACCAGCTACATAAAAAATAAAGTGAAGGAAAACAGTATTTAAAACAATCTGTTTAGGAAATTTGTAAGGTCATGAGGGCAAAAGTCTGGAGAATGGAGATGACTGCCAGGGGGCCCCCTGAAAGGCTGGGGCCTGGGGCCAGAGCCCACTTGGCCCATGCATTAAAACGTCTCTGCCCCCCCGTCGTGTGTGGCAGCCCGGGATGAGACACCTTCCCGGGCAAAAAAGCAGCCGCGCCCGAGCACTTCACAGGTCTTTAAAAGACCATTTGCATGTTAATGAGGCCTTGCTGTTGTTTCACCCCTTCTAAGAGCCCCTGCAGCTCCACTCTGCCTATTGCTTAAAGTTCAGCCCCCCCCGAAATTTTTGCTCAGCCCCCCCCCCCCGAAATTTGGCTCTAGTTGCGCCTCTGAGCGTGGTGAACCCACGCACTGAAGAACGGACGGCGGTGTGTGGGTGGGCTAAACCCAAAGAAGTCCGTTTGTCTGCTTTTTTTTCCTTTTCTTAAAAAAAAGTAAAACCCAGAGCTAAAACGAGGTCAACCGAGCTGACAAGAAATCACGAGGCTATGACAAGTCACTCGAAGCACCAGCAATTAGTCTGAGTAAAGGGTGCCAGGAAAAAAATGAATAATAGAATGTGACATACTGTTTGACAAACATGCTGCTGTCAACTGCATGGTCACACAGCTTTTCCTCTCATTTTTTTTTTAGTGCGCAATTGCCTCAAGGATTATTTGTGTCTTGCTCTGTTCTGGCAGCGAATTAGTAACAGTATGTCATTGTGTGTCCAGTGACAGCTCTTAGAATAGTCTGTTTGCCTTCATTTAAGTTTAATTGCATTAGTACAGTATGTTTTTCTGTTGTTCGCTATTTCTACTGACGCTTCCTTAATGACGGGATCGGTCCTCTCACACCTTGCACAAATAGGTTTGCTGGTTTGGGATTACCCTGTGCTTGAAAAATTTATTGTGAGAGATAGCACTAATTTATTTTCTGGAACATCACTGTCCCAAACATCTATTAATGCACATCTTCTACATCCACATTTATATTACACCAGCAGTATCTCTCCAACCCGATTGGTTCATTTGAGGGCACATAATATACGTTTATGTTAGATAACCTCAGCATTTTATATAGATAAAACGACCCCACGTTAATATAGGCGGCAGACAACCTATATAGTAACTTTTTTCCCCTTTTTTTTAGAAAAGTGCAAAGAAGAGACAATTTTACATATGGAAACTACGGTACAGGGCTGAACGGAGGTCAGTAAACAAATACATAAATAAAACGAATTTCGTTGCGCGTGCTGCATCGCATTTGGCCATGCAGCGCACGCAATGAAATTAGTTTTATTTAATTTTTTTTTTACTTACGTCTGTTCGGAAGTATGCCGTAGTTTACTACCCCCCACCCTGCTCCTCCCCCGCCCCTCCTCACCACCCCGCAGCCCTCCCTCCTGGAGCCGCTACTGATTCTGGGGGAAGATGTGAAGCTAATACTCACCCCCCTCCTCTTCCTATGCCGTGGTTCTTACCCTCGTCGTGACATGCTTTAGAATGTCACCCCTCTGAGGGTTCTATGTTGAGCTCCCTGCGAGGACACTGTGTGGACATCTGATGGACGACAGCTTTGGCTTGCTGATTACTTGAAATAAACTTCAAAGTTCTTTTACCCTACGTTTCCTGTGGTTCTGCTATCAGCGTGTGAGCTTGAATATTACAATACCCTTTAGCAAATTCTTTGGTAGGATCACAGTTTTGACAGTAGATTTTGAATTATAGATGGGTAAGAGTGGATAAAGGTGATGACATCAAATAGACAAGAAGAGCAAAGCTTGACTTATCTATTTGATGTCATCACCTTTATCCACTCTTACCCATCTATAATTCAAAATCTACTGTCAAAACTGTGATCCTACCAAAGAATTTGCTAAAGGGTATTGTAATATTCAAGCTCACACGCTGATAGCAGAACCACAGGAAACGTAGGGTAAAAGAACTTTGAAGTTTATTTCAAGTAATCAAGCCGACCCCAGCCACAGCTGTCGTCCATCAGATGTCCACACAGTGTCCTCACAGGGAGCTCAACATAGAACCCTCAGAGGGGGGGGTGACATTCTAAAGCATGTCACGAGGGTAAGAACCACGGCATAGGAAGAGGAGGGGGGGTGAGTATTAGCTTGACATCTTCCCCCAGAATGGAGGATACCACACATCCCCCTCCTTTACAATTTACAGTAACAAGGGAGGGGAAGAAGCAGAGAGGAGACACCAAAAAACACAGGATCACTTGTCAACATAATGGTCTAAATATTTAGGACGACATCCAACTCTGCCACTCACCCTGCGGTGAGTGTTGGTCTGCCGAGACTCAGCAAGCTCAAAAGAAATGTCAGCACCTGGCTTGTCAAACTTTCCTCCTTTTGAGGTATTGGCGACAGCTGTAGGAACAGTGCATCTCAGCACCCTTCCCAGATTCCAAATTCGACCTTCTTGTGTTTTGACTGCATTTCTGACAATTCTTGTGGGCCTTGTGAACTCGGACCAGCTCGCCCTACTTGTAGGAGCTCTGACTTTGACCAGGTCACCCACCTTAAACTGAATGCTGCATGTGTTTTGTCAAATCTCACCTGTCTATCAGCCTTGACCTTATTTTCCCTGTCTCTCCATTGCATCTCTTCTGTAAGAGCAGTCCATCCCTTGTACCATTTCATCCAACCTGGTACCAATCCTGAGTTTGGCTTTCTAGCTCTCAATAGCTCAAAAGGTGTCACGTTAGTGGTTTGGTGAGGGGTTAACCTGTAAGCCTCTAGACGTTTCACAACCTCGTCCTTCCAGCTCAACCCACTGGCTCTTGCTAACTGGATACCTTCTTTGATGGTCCTGTTAAATCTTTCGACCATCCCATTGCTCTCTTGCTCTCTGGGTGGTAGAGAGCACATAGCTTGTGCTTAATCCCATTACACTCAAGGACCTCCATCATTTCTTTTGAGCAGTGCTGCACCCCATTATCCGCCAGAATGCTGCTGGGTAAGCCTTCCTGAAGGAACACCTCCAGTAGGAATTCGATGACCGATTTAGTAGTGATTTCCGAGACCAACTTTATCTCGGGCCACCGGGAGTATAGGTCCATGAGTACCAGTATGTATGGGGTGTGATTTTCTCCTGGCAATGGGCCTACTATATCTAGAGCTCCATCAGCCCACAGGCCCTCAGGTGGTGACCTGCAATGCATGGGAGGGGTATGTTGTTTGAGTATCTTGTCGCTGGAGGAGCACGGTACACACTCTCTTATTTTCCTCTCAATCTCCAAGTCTATGTTTGGCTACCAATAGTCTAGGCGTAAATGTCAATGGTTACACGTCAAGCTGTGCCAGTCAGCGTGACCGGCTGGTGACCTCCTCAAGCCAAGCGCG
Source organism: Triturus cristatus (assembly GCF_964204655.1). Classification (NCBI taxonomy): domain Eukaryota; kingdom Metazoa; phylum Chordata; class Amphibia; order Caudata; family Salamandridae; genus Triturus; species Triturus cristatus. The sequence goes on along the minus strand of NC_140594.1, from coordinate 1,059,217,023 downwards.
GGAAATACCTCACAGTTGAACAGCATACAGAGCTGTGCCAGTCAGCGTGACTGGCTAGGGTTTTCTCCTCAGGTTCCAATCTGTGTTCTGGTGATACCATAGGCTTCAACCTGTGAAGGTTCAACTCACTTTCTCTCGTAGTTTGTATGAATGGTAAATAATGTGGTAACGCCAGTCGGTGTTTCTGACTAAACTTTGTCTCAAATAAATACTAGTGCTTTTTTAAGATCAATGAGGGGAGCACAGTGCCAATGAGTGTGATCGACAGAGTCACACGATCTTTGTAGATTGACGGTGCATTGTACTCAAAACGCTGGATGTGTGGTGGACAAGCTGTGCCAGTCAGCGTGACTGGCGGGGTTACTACACACCTGCCCCAACCACAACTGTGCCCGAAATGCGTTGGCAAAGCTTTCTCAAAGATCGCACACAACAGGATGAGTCAGTAAACAGCCTCGCTGTATGGTGTTCCCACAGGACTTAAGCAAAACAAACTGCTGCAGAAGCTGAGGTGTGTTAATAATAATAACATGCACCTAAACAGCCAAAGTTGAAAGGGTTTTGGCACTTAAACCACCTCAAGTCCCAATATATATGTAATTGATAAGGTACCGTGTGGAAAGTTCTGAAGGGCTATTGAAGGAGAATCTCAGAAAGGTGAAAAGACTGAGCAGATGAGTAGCTGTGACAATTTTCGTGAGGAGTTACATCCGCTGGAAAGTACTCACGGTACTGCAGGTCTCCAGAGGGCAGTAACACGAACTGCCTAGCGTGTTGGGGTCCAAATGCGCTGTCTCCATGAATTCCTTATACCATCCTCGTCACCAGAACCACAGGAAACGTAGGGTAAAAGAACTTTGAAGTTTATTTCAAGTAATCAGCAAGCGGACCCCAGCCACAGCTGTCATCCAACAAATGTCCACACGGTCTCCTCGCAGGGAGCTCAGCATAGAACCCTCAGAGGGGTGACTTTCTAAAGCATGTCACAAGGGTAAGAACCACGGCCTAGGAAGAGAGGGGGTGAGTATGAGCTTGACATCTTCCCCCAGAACGGAGGATACCACAGGTATCACAGATACAAATCTAAAAAGAACACCCATGCAGAAGGAAGCTGTGTATTATGTACTTTGCACTTTTTACTGTCCTGAAGGTTTTACAGCTAGGTGAACATATCAGATCAACATAGCCCTGCTTGTGATTCAAGGTTGTGGGACTGCATGGGAGATCTAGACTTCGTTCTTGGAGGGTGGGTTACATAGGGATCACCATTACCACCTGATCTGTCTTCCTCTTCAAAGTCCCAGCATACAAGGTGAATTGAATCTTCTCCGTCATGACAGACATTTCACTGACTAGAGATAATAGGATGTTAATTGATGACGACACAAACTGCATATGGTGTTGTTGATGATCCTCCCTCCTCTCACCTCCGAACATCTGCAATACTAAGTGAAAAGGACCCCGTATGGAGACAAATGCCTTATTTTTCCCTCATGTGCAAGAGATATGTTCAGCATTCTGCTTCCTGCATTCTCTGGGTTGTGCCTTGCATGGTTTCCTGTCTTTCACTAGGCATATGTTTAGTGTTTATGTGGAAACGTTTTATGGTATGCAGTTTCTGCATCTATCAATATTCAATTTGCATTTTGCAAAAAATAATAAAACATTATTGCAACAAAAAAAAAGAAATAGAAAAATGCAAGAGTGGGGAATGGGCAATGAGCTGGTGGGGCATGGTGAGATAGATTAAAATTTAAATAGTAGGAGGGGTCAGATGAGATAAAACTGAGAATGGGATGAAGGGTGTGAAGCAAAATCGAGGAGTAAGATAGTGGGAGAATATTAGCAGCTGGTGAGGGTATGAGTTGTGATAGGAGAGACAAAAAAGGAAGTAGGAAGTATGGTCCTAGAAAGAGCTTTTCTTTCTCTCCCACCCTCTTCAACTTGCTCATAGAAACCCCAACTGAAATCCTCCAATTCTCTAAATCTCATACCATGTGCATGCTGATGATATGCAACTCTACCTAAAAATCGCCTCTCCAGAAGACATCAGTATCCTTAACAACACACTGACGAAAACTCAACACTGGCTGACACTTGACCACCTAAACCCTAACGCCCTCAAAACTGAATTCCTCCTCATCTATCCTCCCAATCACATTGCGAATGGCTCGCCGATCTAACAGCCTTGAACTGTACCCCACACATCATCAACTCAGCCAAATCGCTAGGACTAATCATGGACAGTCACCTCTCTTTCTAGGATCACATTAGCGGCACCACAAGAGGCAGCAACTGCCAACTGCAGGTTCTAAGAAACTTAAACCTTTCATTTTGACTGCTGATCTCAAGACAGCGGTTCAAGCGCTATTGATCATCATACTAGACTATGGTGGTACAACCCTCATGGGTCTACCTAAAGCAAAACTGGCACCTCTGAAAGCAACTTTTAATGCAGCAGCCCGACTTATCACATGCTAAAAAAAAGTGATCATATCACCTGAGAACTCTGAACTGGCTACCATATGAACCAATGGTGTATCTAAAAATTGGCTGCTTGACTCATAAAGCTATTCATCATAACACTCCAAATTACCTTGCCAAGAAACTCGTCCTATCAGGTGAGAACAGATCCTGAAGAAGCACAGGCTCCCTTCTACTGATACCCTTCAAAAAAAAAAAAAGAAAACCTACAAGCGTTCATTCTCCAGAATGGCCCCCAAAATGTGTTACTCACTTCCTCTTAAGACCAGAAATAACTCCTCAACAGCCCTATTCAAAGGAAGTGTTAAACATCTACTAGTTCACCATTGAAAATGCAATCTCCCAGAGACCTTCTCCCTCTTTCCCATAACCAAGCTATTCAGGCCGCACTACGAACACTTCGTTACTCTCCATGAAAACATTATTCAAGACTTTTTGTACGCCAACCTAAGTCCATCATGGTAATCACCATTACTGTTATCTTACAATTGTATGCTCCTGTGTGTAGACATTTTCCTGATGTATAGTACCCTGGTCCCCGAAAGGGCCACTTACACATTCTTTTCTGTTTGCCTCCTTAATGTATAGCACTCTGATATCCGTAAAGGGTCATGTTCATCCTATATAAAACTCAATAAATAAAAAATAAATGGTGAAGAAGGGAGAATGAAGGCACCCCATTGCGATAGCTGGGAGCAGTGTGAGTAGGAGCAAGGAGGAGGGGGAAAGTAGGCGCTTACACAATCAACAAAAAAAAGGAAATGAGAGTGGACCTCTGGATGAATTCAATAGAGGAAGTAGACATGAAAGGAGAATGAAGGCACTAGCTGCAAATTATGGCATAATGTACAAAGGTAATAATATATGACATTTATATGTTGCACCATTTCCTGTGCTGCACGTATATTTATTTGTGTACTGGAGAAACCTGTATCAAAGCAATTTGATAATAATTATGTGATGACAGTTTTGCTTTTCTTCTGAGTTTGACCTCCTAGTGTAATTTATTGTATTCTGTACACATTATGAATTTATTTATAACTGATGACTGTAACTACAATTTTATGTGTGTCCAGAGTGTTAGAAGGCTCACATACACACATAGGTGCCAATTCCGATCCGGTAAAAAAATTCCCCGTCCGACTCGTATCCGGATTTTTTTCCGTCCGAATCGTCAAAGTAGCGTACAAACTGCCAAGTACGATTCGAACGGAAAAAAGTCCATACGAATCGCATTGGGAAGATTTCCCCACACGTCCTCGGGTCGGGAAAAGTCACCGACACGTCCCCGGGCGAGAAACCCACCGTGCGGAAAAATAAAGTCCGACTGCGCAAGTACGATCCCTCCCGTCCTCCCCATTTCACAACCGTACGCAAAAAACACCGTCCGAACCGAACTCCCATAGCAACCATGGAGACATGTGCCCGCATACGCGCCGAACACCCCACCACCCCCCGCCCGCGTATGTACGCCCCGAACCCCCACCCGTGTATGTACGCACCAAACACCCACCCGTGTATGTACGCCCCCGAACCCCCCCCAGCCGTGTATGTACGCACCGAACCACCAGCCGTGTATGTACGCCCCCGAACCCCCCCCAGCCGTGTATGTACGCACCGAACCACCAGCCGTGTATGTACGCACCAAACCCCCCCCCCAGCCCTGTATGTACGCACCGAACCACCAGCCGTGTATGTACGCCCCCGAACCCCCCCCAGCCGTGTATGTACGGACCGAACCACCAGCCGTGTATGTACGCACCAAACACCCACCCGTGTATGTACGCCCCCGAACCCCCCCCAGCCGTGTATGTACGCACCGAACCACCAGCCGTGTATGTACGCACCAAACACCCACCCGTGTATGTACGCCCCCGAACCCCCCCCAGCCGTGTATGTACGCACCGAACCACCAGCCGTGTATGTACGCCCCCGAACCCCCCCCAGCCGTGTATGTACGCACCGAACCACCAGCCGTGTATGTACGCACCAAACCCCCCCCCCAGCCCTGTATGTACGCACCGAACCACCAGCCGTGTATGTACGCACCAAACACCCACCCATGTATGTACGCCCCCGAACCCCCCCCCCAGCCGTGTATGTACGCACCGAACCACCAGCCGTGTATGTACGCCCCCGAACCCCCCCCAGCCGTGTATGTACGCACCGAACCACCAGCCGTGTATGTACGCCCCCGAACCCCCCCCAGCCGTGTATGTACGCACCGAACCACCAGCCGTGTATGTACGCACCAAACCCCCCCCCCCAGCCCTGTATGTACGCACCGAACCACCAGCCGTGTATGTACGCCCCCGAACCCCCCCCAGCCGTGTATGTACGGACCGAACCACCAGCCGTGTATGTACGCACCAAACACCCACCCGTGTATGTACGCCCCCGAACCCCCCCCAGCCGTGTATGTACGCACCGAACCACCAGCCGTGTATGTACGCACCAAACACCCACCCGTGTATGTACGCCCCCGAACCCCCCCCAGCCGTGTATGTACGCACCGAACCACCAGCCGTGTATGTACGCCCCCGAACCCCCCCCAGCCGTGTATGTACGCACCGAACCACCAGCCGTGTATGTACGCACCAAACCCCCACCCCAGCCGTGTATGTACGCACCTAACCACCACCCCACCAGGGAATGTACGGACCGCACCCCCACCAGTGCATGTACGGACCGTACTGACGCCAAAAAAACACGTACTGAACCCGGACAAACCATATTTACACAAGGAGAGTCAAGTAGAGTTTCCCCACACCACCAAACAGGCCCAACAACCCCACAAACATCACATACACTCACCTGCAACTGCCAAACTGCCAAACAGAGGCCCAAAACTCAATCACTCCTCATAACACACCCACACAAATTTCAAACACAGCCACACCCACAAATGGACCAATAAAAATGGACCACACACACAAACCATGAGCCTTTGCAACAGACCCACTGCTGCCAGAGCCCACAGACGACCCACACCACCATACTTGAACCTCACACTTGCATACCTTCACACAACCACCTACACAAACACCCCCTCATCACATTCACACACACACCTCCACTACCACACCCACACACCCACAGCCATCCACACCCACACCCCCACAACCACACCCCACGCCATGTCCACCACCAAGAATCCAAAGTTCACAAAGGAGGAGCTGGAGATCCTTGTCGACGAAATCCTCAGAGTCGAGCCACAGCTCTTTGGGACATTGGTCAGACAGACCAGCATATCCGAAAAAACCGCCATGTGGCAGAGGATCGTCGATTCTGTGAATGCTGTTGGGACAACCAGAAGGACCAGGCACGAGTGCCAATCCAGGTGGTACGATCTGCGGAGGACGGTCAAGAGGAAGATGACTGACAATCACAACCAGGGGAACATCACTGGAGGAGGGCCGCCCCCCAGACCGGTACAATACCATCCCTGGGAGGAGAAGGTGATGTCCACGCTGGCGGTGGAGGGACTACACGGACTGCCAGGACTCCCAGACCCTGGTGAGTACACAAACAACTCACCTCACATGGGGGGGATGCCATACACAATCAATCATGCATGCCACCCCCCCCAAGCCACCACCGGACACAACAACACTCCACAAACACACACATGCCACTGGCACCTCCATGCCCCATGCATCAATCAGGGCCATGCCAAGTCACAGGCCACACAAAACACCAACACAACACAGGATGTGGTCGATGCTGGGAGTGGGGGCAGCAAAACTAACATTGAGCAACTCACAAGCACACAACAATGCCCTCAGCCCATATGGCCCAGGGCACAGCCATACAAACTGTGTGTACCCACACAGTACTGTCTTGCCTGCAAATGATGGCTGCCATGCAGGATGCCATGGGTCTGAAGGCACAATTTGCACATAACAGCAGACAATGAAGATGCATCGCTCTGATAGAGTCTCAGCACACACCGCCACAGCAGCAGCCTACACTCAGACACACTGCCCAATGGGTGCCCGGAGAACAGGGACTAACTCACATGAACAAGCCAATGGCCATTCAAAGACCGGCTAACTGTGTGTGCCCAGGAAGCTGGCCTGAGGTGACAGAGAGTGACAAAGAGAGGGAGGGAGAGGGGGAATGAGAGGGAAGGAGACAGAGGGGGGACACAGGGAGACAGACAGAGGGAGGGAGTAGGGTGACAGAGGGAGACCGACAGAGGGAGGGAGGAGGGTGACAGAGGGAGGGAGGAAGGGAGACACAGGGAGACTAAATCACCCTTGGGTGGTGTGGCCATGTCCACTCGTCAGCCGGTGGACTGTGTGCATGCAGACCAGGTCTGGCAGTGCCTCAACCCCCCCTTCCGTAGATGAAGACCGGTCCATGTGTCAATCTGTGCACGAGTCCATCCGTGCTGCAGGCACAGACCTAACCACACACCCAGTATACCCACCCACCGTGTCGGTAAGAACCCTGTCACAAATGCTTCAGTCCCCTACCTGCAACATCAAATTGCCTTGCCAAAACACCATTTGGCCACGTACAGTGCAACACGTAAGGCGCCTCTGCATGGCTCGCTACGCCCGCACACCACACTGCTGACTGTGTACCCAAATAGATGCATCAACTAAGATTGTGTCTCACACATGCGTAAAGCCCTGACAGCTGTGGCCAAGGGACATAGCCATGCACAAGTGCACTGTGAGAGGAATGCAGGACAGATCCAACTACCCAGAGGAAGAGTGCCAAATCAGAAATGCATGCAACATGGATGCCACATGTGACACTGTTAACATTGTCTCTCTCACACACAGGTCAACGTCGACGAACACCCCCCAACACTGGGGGGGAAGTCACACAGGACCAGGCTCCGCGGGATGATGACCCCACCGCCAGCGATGACTCTCACCACTCCGTGGATGACCCAGACCAACCTGGCCCCTCTGGTGTCCAACCACCTGCAGCACCTGCGTCAGGTACAACTGTGCCAACCACCACCCCCATTCCTGCCACATCCCAGGAGACGTCCAGGAGCCCTGCCCGCACACGACCACCCAGCCAGTCTGCCCAGGAGGGACACGGTCCTCCGGGCACCCAGGAGGAGGCAGGCGGCAACGCAGATGCCATCCCTCAGGGGTCCCGGAGACCCGATGCACCCACAACGGCAGGCCAGGTGCACGTGGGCAGGGGTGGCGGGAGTGGAGGACGGCGGAGGCGCGAACCTGACCAGGCAGCTCAGGACCCGGTAGTGTCCCAGGTCAGCAACATCCTGGATACATACCGGCGTGACACCAGGGGCATGGACCAGATTGCGTCCACCCTCAATGACATCAAGGGGACCCTCCAGGAGATGAAGACCCTGCAGTCCCAGCAACATGCCTGTCAACTGCAACACCAAGGAAGGATGGAGGATAGACAGGCTGAGCTCGTGGCGGTGCAAACCCAAATGACCGGTGTACTCCGTCGGATTGCCGACAACATGGGCAACCCTCCCTGTGGCACCAGGCGAAGGCCATTACCAGACACAGGGAGGGATCAGGAGGAGGAGGATTCATCCGACGGAGCGTCACAGACATCGTCACGGACTGCTTCCGAGGGTCCCCGCAGGAAGGTGGGTCGTCCACGAAAAAGACTGTGAGAGTCAGCAGAACATCACCATCTCCCAGGTCACCTGGCCTGGCACCTGGCCCTCTGGCCCAATAGCAGCACATGACATTCTCTGCCACATGGACTTGCTGGTCACTGTCTGACCTATGTTGACGAAGACTGTGGCATGGACTCTGACATTTTGCTACGACAAGGATACCAACTCCCCCAGTGAACTTTGGATTCTACACTCCCGCTGTGCACCTCTTGTCATCCCCACAAACCCGTACCCCACCACAAATAAATTAATCACACTTACAAGATGATGCCGTGATTCTACATTATTACAATACATGTGTGTGTCGTACAGTCAAAGCATGCCTGATCTCAGAATTAACTCCAACCATCCAAACCGTGGGGTCGCAGTCTTGCCCAGGACACACATGGGTCCCAATGTCTCATCTGATACAGACATGGAGTAACAAACTCACCTGTGCTGGGCCCAACCAGCTGAGTGGTTCCCGCACAACTGTGGCTACAGACACATTCAGGGGAGCAACAGTCATGCGCAGAGGTCAGGGATCATGTGGAGTGACCTGGCTTGCCGCTCCCAGGTATGTCTAGACATGTGTCCCTACAATGTGCAGCATGCTTGCGTCAGGCGGATGTTGAGAATGGTGGCTAGGCCAAGGTTGGATGCATGGAGATGCCAGAATGCAGTTTAGGATCACTGTGCCACATGGTTGTGTTGGGGTTGTGGGCTGCATCATGAGTGTGGGCGTGGATCTAGAAGGTCATCCTGCAGCTGGCTGTGAAACATTCCCCCCATCCCGTTAGGACGTTGATGTGGCCTGGTTGCCCGACGCAGTAGCAGAGCTGTGCAGATGCACTCCGGATATGGACAAGTACCATGGGAGTCGTGAGGCACATGTCCGTAGACTGCAGGGTAGGATTCTACACAGATGTTGTAGTTTCCCTGGGGGATGGTCTCTCTTGCCTTGAGGTGGATGGAACTGTGCATCTTGTGCATAATACAGTTCCCACTCCCTGACAAACCCCTAGCATCTTGTCACTCTACACATAGACACATATGCACCACCTATGAAAACTATGCCAGACCTGCGGCACGCACAGTGGCAACAGGGCACCATTGACAGGGAAGAGGCACCTTGGAGACAGAGGGACAAATTTATTAGTCATGTGTGTTGGAATGACAATGATACTCTGTCAACACATACACAGGTCATGTGGATGTACATGTGGGAGCAACACTGGCACCCCCCATTGCAACACAGATGCTGGCATCCCATTGACCTGGCACACAAGTGACGGATAACAGCTAAACACCCCCTGCTGCCACGGAGAGGCCGCTATACACCATTGAGGCACTGATGGGGCAATCACACACCATGTCAACCCGGTGCAACCTGTATGTTTCCGAGGCCAGTGTTACACACAATGATGGCCTCATCACAATCCCCAATCCCCTGCCACATGACAGTCACCAAGTCTGAGCATGGCTCCAGGTGAAGCCTGCCCCATGTCATGTTCCCCATGTAGGATCACCATGTATGCAAATGGAACACACATGAACCGGAGAAGTGCACACAGACTACAAACAATTCACACACCCAAAACGACGTGAGGCATCCCTTACCCTGAGGAGATTTCAACACTTGCCCGTGCATGTGACGCTGAATCAGCACATGTCGCTGTGTTCATGAGGAGTAGCAGGAGCACAACAATGCCACCAGCAGACAGCATGCACATGGACCTGTGGAAGAGAGACACACAAGGATTCAGCACAAAGGAGCACATCCGCAAGCATGTACTTAACACGTATCATGTTGTTAACATGACAGGTGACAATGATGACCCTCAGACAACATCCTTCCATTGCGCCATCACTTGAGTGACACTTCAATACACACCACTGACTCACTTGGCAGACATGCAGATGGACACACACATTGCAACACATGCCACACACGGCCCAATGCGTGCACACTCAGACACTGGAACTCACCACTAAGCAAAGAAGTTGCGTATGAGCCGACTCCGCATGTCCTCCACAGCCTCCTCCTCCTCCACATCACTTGCCCCGTCACCAAGCCCTTCATCCTCCACGGGTGGATGGTCCTGGTCATCTTGATCCAGTATGAGTGGAACAGCTTCCTCCACTGCCATGTTGTGCAGCATGCAGCAGACGATGATGATCTTGCACACCTTCACCGGGGCATATGGGAGTGCTCCGCCGGTCTTGTGGAGGCACCGGAATCGGCTCTTCAGAAGTCCAAACGTCCTCTCAATGACTCTCCTGGTCCGCCCATGTGCGTTGTTGTAGAGGTGCTCGGCAGCCGTGCTGGGGTTGCGGACAGGCGTCATCAGCCATGGCATGTTGGGATAGCCAGCGTCCCCTACAAGGAAACATCATGGACAGAAGTGTGTCAGCACAGGCAGTGAGATTGGAAGATGACGCCAAACACTGAACTGGCAGAGTCTACCCACCAACAATACATGCTCGCTCGTTCCGCAGCTGCAGCATCATTTCTGGCACCCTGCTACGCCTCATGATGAAGGCATCGTGTGCTGATCCTGGAAAGCGAACACAGACATGTGAAATCACCATGTTGGACAGACACACCACAAGGGCATTAATGGAGTGATAATGTTTGCGATTCCTATACACCACCTCCTGTGCCTGTGGTGGTACCAACGCAACATGTGTCCCATCTATGGACCCAATGACATGGGGCATCCCTCCCAGGGCATAGAACTCACGCTTGACATCTGTCAACTGCTCACGATTTGGGAATTTAATGTACTCATCCAGGTGAACCAACATGGCCTCTAAGAAATCATGCAGAACACGGCTGAACATCGTCTGGGACATGCCCCCGACATCAGCAATGGTATGTTGGAACGTACCCGTGGCAAGGAAATGTAGGGCTGCCATCACCTTCAACTTGGGTGTCAGTGCACTTGGATACCTGTGGCGCGGGAGGAGTTGTGCTTCCAGCCGGCCAGTCAACTCATCAATCAACCGTTGGCTGAATCTGTAGCGGCGTATACAGTCCCGTTCATGCAGGGCAGCAATGTCTGGCATACGTCGAGGGAGAGGCGGAGCCCTGCAGTGAAATGGAAGGAACACCTAAGAGTGAGCACTGTACAACAACATCGTCAATGCACTGAGCACATGTTACACAGCCAATACACATATGCCACGTTGTGAGTCAGGTCTGTGCCACAGTTCCTGGACACGAACGCCAGTCAGGTTACACTCCTACCAAGGGACAGCCACTAACGGAGGGGGGCAAGATCACGATGACATGGCATGAGACTAGCTGTGGGCCAGTGTAAGTGAACATGCACACGCATCACAGGATTCACAGACATCCACACATGTGCAGAGGTAGTATGCGTATGGTACAGACAGGTAGTTGGATGCGATATGCACTGGTCACATGTCATAGGAATAGGACAGGCCACACACATTGCCTTTGAGGAGTACATGTCGAGACAGAACATACATAGGGAGCATGTGGATATGTACTTGTGTTGATACTCCGTGTAGTTGGATACATACACACCTCATGGCAAATCACATATGTGGGCTGGTGTGCGGAACAGTGTGCCATGCCCATCGACACACAGACACATGTTGGCAGCAGCAACTGCTGACACATTGAATCACACACCTACAGCAAAATCATGGAAAGACATGCCACACACATGACATGGTTGCAGCATGCAACGCAGCCATACACGTGTCATATGTAATATTCCGTGTACCTGGCATCAGGGGACAGGTGCGGGTGTCCGTGACTGGGACATGCAAGTGACTCATGGCTCCACTAGTGTGTACGACATGCACACATGTCAAAGGAGTGCAGGGGATGTGTGGTACAATGCGCACCATCACACACGACATGTGTACACAGCTCATCGTACATGTGCTTTGCCCACACCTCAGGGGTAAAGTGCCACATCACATCCTGACACACCTGTGTCACACACAGGTGGTATTGCACAGACAATGCATTGGTGTCCACCCTTGGCAATACCTGTCCGCTCCATTCCTGTCTGTGTGCCGCCTGTCACCACTGACAGTTGTTATACGCACCGTACATACGCTCGGAGCGCGTGTATAGGGTCCCTGGGCCAATATTGCCGCTGGCGTATGCGTACGCCACAGTAGTACGGACTGTACACGCGCTTGTGCGGTCCGGATCACAATATGGGCGCTGGCGTATGCGTACGCCACAGTAGTACGGACTGTACACGCGCTTGTACGGTCCGGATCACAATATGGGCGCTGGCGTATGCGTACGCCACAGTAGTACGGACTGTACACGCGCTTGTACGGTCCGGATCACAATATGGGCGCTGGCGTATGCGTACGCCACAGTAGTACGGACTGTACACGCGCTTGTACGGTCCGGATCACAATATGGGCGCTGGCGTATGCGTACGCCACAGTAGTACGGACTGTACACGCGCTTGTACGGTCCGGATCACAATATGGGCGCTGGCGTATGCGTACGCCACAGTAGTACGGACTGTACACGCGCTTGTACGGTCCGGATCACAATATGGGCGCTGGCGTATGCGTACGCCACAGTAGTACGGACTGTACACGCGCTTGTACGGTCCGGATCACAATATGGGCGCTGGCGTATGCGTACGCCACAGTAGTACGGACTGTACACGCGCTTGTACGGTCCGGATCACAATATGGGCGCTGGCGTATGCGTACGCCACAGTAGTACGGACTGTACACGCGCTTGTACGGTCCGGATCACAATATGGGCGCTGGCGTATGCGTACGCCACAGTAGTACGGACTGTACACGCGCTTGTACGGTCCGGATCACAATATGGGCGCTGGCGTATGCGTACGCCACAGTAGTACGGACTGTACACGCGCTTGTACGGTCCGTACTACTGTGGCGTACGCATACGCCAGCGCCCATATTGTGATCCGGACCGTACAAGCGCGTGTACAGTCCGTACTACTGTGGCGTACGCATACGCCAGCGCCCATATTGTGATCCGGACCGTACAAGCGCGTGTACAGTCCGTACTACTGTGGCGTACGCATACGCCAGCGCCCATATTGTGATCCGGACCGTACAAGCGCATGTACGGTCGGTATCACTGCTTGTGGGGTGCCCTAGGGCGTGGAACGCACCGTACCTGTGTGTAAATGTATGAAAACACATAGGGGACACATGAGGGACAAGTATAAGGGCCTAAATGCCTGATGGTTGCCATGGAGACTGAGTTAAATTTTTGAATTTGAGCACCAGGTGCACAGCAGAAGTCAGTTTGAAAGAATCTACATTGTTGCAATGTGGATGTTGACTTGACATCATTATCAAAACTGAAACCATGCAAAGCCACACACTGGGGTAGGTTTGAAGGGATTGGATGAAACGTAGGATGCTAATGTGACTGACCAATCAATCTGTACTCCTATACATGAACAGGCCAGCCAGGCATATATAAGGCAGCCAGGTCCCATGAGAGAGCACTTGCCTGCACATCCATTCATCCATGACCACTGCTGCTGATAGTGATTCCTCTGGCACCATGTCCAGGACTGTGGAGAGGTCACAGCCATTCACCCAGGAGGAGAACCTTGCCCTGATAGATGTGATCCTCCCACAGTTCCAGAGCCTGTATGGTCGACCAGGGGTTCAGGTGAGTGCAGACTCCACTAGCTTAGACTGTGCCCCTTTTGTGTGACAGTGACTTCTGGCATTGTGTCCATGTGTGACAGACATGCACTGTTGTTTGGAGTGGGTCCCAGGGTGTGGAAGGCCTCATGTCACCCATGCAGAGCATGCTGTGTTTCCTGTGTGCACTCCTCACTTGCATAGTGCCTACTGTGACAATGAATGCAAGGTGCATGCCACATTCTGCCTGCATACTCCTCCTGGGGATGTTGTTTCCACAGTCCTGATGTGATCCTGTGTTCCCCCCAGTGTGACAGGTGTCAGTACCCATGGATGTGTGTTTGTTCAGTGTACCTGTGCTGTGAGTGTCCAAAGGCCGTGTTCGTCCCCTGCACATTGGTGTGTGTGTTAGTCCCCTGTCATGTGGGTGAGTGCATATGGGGAGTGTTGCACACAAGCAGCATGAGGGATGGATATGGCCTGGCCATCGGATGTGAGCAGGGAGCAGTGCTGTGTGCATGCCGTGCTGAGCCAGCCCCACACCTGTGACACCCCCGTCTACTGGCACATGGGCAGAGTGAGGTGTGTACCCGCAGTTGGCAATGCCATGTGATTGTCCTGTACCTGTGTGTGTCTGTGTACTCTGCTGAGGTAGCATCAGTGTGCTGGGGCAGGTGACTGCTGTGAGGTGCTGTACATAATCCTGGTGTAGCCTGTGAGGCACAGTGTGATCCCTGGTCAGTGAGTGTGTGGTACCCCTCATGCCACCCGTGTGCTTCCACTGGCACGTAGTGCATTTGGCCTTCCACAGTGGATAATGTCCCTATGACAAAGGTGCAATTAGTTGCATGCATACCATGGCCTGTTCATAATGAGGATTGTTCTATATGTGTGTCTCTGTGTCTTTGCTCATGTGGATTAATGTATTCTCTCTTTTGCATCCTCACAGGTAGGCGCCATTGCCAAGGGGGAGATCTGGAGGGAAGCCGTCAGTGCCGTGAGGGGTACAGAGGGTCGGAGGCGGAGCCTGTCTCAGGTGAGGAAACGCTGGCAGGACATCCGGTGCTGGACGAGGAGGATTGCACGGCTCCTGCTGGGGGACTCACCTGAGAGCCGTAAGAACCGTGGCCGCCGTCGTCTGACCCACATCCAGAAGCGTGTGCTGGCGGTGGTCTTCCCCGATATGGACAGGCGCCTACAGGAGAGGCAGCAGCAGGAAGGGGGTAGGTACATGTGTGTCAGTTGTGTGTCCCCAGCCAATGTAAGTGTGCAGTTGCATGGATACACTGCCAGGGTTTGATTGTGCAGTGCGTCAACTTCTCCACAAAGTAGCACAGTGCTGTTCTCACTCCCTCCCTTCCCCTCCTTGCAATGTGTTCCCTGGTCTGTCGCCACTCTTGCACAAGGTTATTTATGCAGGCAGTTCATGCAGGTGCCCTATGCTATCAGCATCATGTGTGGGGGTGATGTGCCACAGGTATGGGGACCTTGCGTGTGCCATGGCCAATTTCAGTCATTGTGGTGTCCATGTCACTTGGCACTGATTGTGAATCACGACATAGGGGTGTGTCTCCAAAATGTACAGCCTTCCAGCATGCATGTCCAATTGTGTGCCCTCTGACATGATGTGCCTGAGTGGGAGGCCTGCTAAGTGCAGGGACGGTTGCTTAATTTGCAGTCATGTCCATCCTGGACCATGGAGGAGTGTGGGCACTACTGTGCCCTGGGGCACCTCTTCCTAGGTATCATGTGCGTCATCCAACAATATGGCCATTCACTGTGTCTTTGCCATGGGTTGCGTAGGGTGGCATTGTACCCTGGGCTCAACTGTTAGGACCTACAGGTTGCTACATGTGTCCACTGTACAGGGGGACCCATTTTGCTTGTGCATACTCACAGTGGGCATTACCTGTGTGTGTTGTTGAGACAATCTGATGATGTTTGCCTGTCAATGATGTGTGGACATGGCCACCAGGGGCTGTGTGTTTACAGTCATGAATTAGTGGAGGCCATGTGTTTCCATCCCAGAGTAAGAGGTGTACATACTTTCTCCGTCTCAATGAGATTGTCTCAGGTGTGGGTGGTTTGTGCGTACAAGGCCTACATGTCAGAAGCTTCATCCTCCTTGCTGGGTTTAGCCTGTGTGTGATGTTTGACTGGACATACGCTCAAGGTGCAGTGACCCTGTCATGTGTGGCCTGGTTTCATGTATTGCCTTTGCAGCATGCGGCAAGAGTAAATGGATATGATTCATGCTCATCCCTTTTTGACGACGCAGTGTGGTGCAGGTGCTGTGCACATTTGTCCCCAGAGGCTGACTCCTCTCTAAAATTTCAGGTGCAGTGATTTGCTGTTGTGTCATGATCTCCATTGTGTCTCAGTGGCATGGTGGGTAGAAAAACTGTGTGTTCCATGGCCTACATGTGTACATTGTTTTGTAGGTGTTACTCCTGTTGCTTTTCAGGCTATGCAATGTGACCTATGTATATTTGACTCATGTGACATAAGTGTACAGGTGTCTGATTTTCTCCTGTCTCTTCACCTTGCCCACAGCATCGCCGGGGGACACGGAAGGAGACACTAGCACGGACCGGGAGGAGAGATTGAGCACCAGTACCAGCAGTGCTGTCCTGTCTGGCACATGGAGTGGCACGGAGGCCGAAGGGAGTGAGGCGGAGGACCTGTTGACTGCCAACACAGACTATGACGCAGACGGGTCCGAGGCTGAGCTCACAGAGGTGGCGGAGTCTGCCCCCCCAGCTGATGGCAGCCCTCCACATCCCCCCGCCACCTCAGGTTCCATCACCGGCCTCCCACATGCTCGTGGCCCTTCCCTCCGTGCTCGGTCCCCACATGTCTCCTTCCTGCCAGGCACCGCACCCCCTGCCCCTGTCACCACTGCTGCGGTGAGTGCGGAGTCTGTGGACATCCTGAGGCAGTTGCAGGTTGGTCAGACTGCGATGCTAAATGTCCTCCATGCCCACACCCAGGTGCTGACCCAGATGGAGGCATACATGGAGGGCATGTCGGCTGCGCAGTCTGACCAACGGCAGTTGCTGAGGTCCATAGACTCCACACTGACTGCAGCACTGGATCTCCTGCAGCGCTGCGTAACACCCCCTACCCCTGCCCCATCCACAATTCCCACTCCCGTGCCTGTCCCACGCACATCCAGACGTCAGCGTGCACGCACCCCAACAGACACAGGCACCACACCACCAGGGAAGTCGAAGCGCACACCTCCTGTCACGCACACACAGGGTGAGGAAGGCACACCCACTGGGTCGGGGGGGAAACGTAGAACACGCAGCCACAGTGGGAGTCCGCATTCCACACAACCCACTCCCTCCAAATCCACTCCCCTTAGCTCTCCTGGCCAACAGTCAGTGACAGCATCATCCACTGCGAGTGTGCCCCCCAGCCCCAGGATGACACCACCCCGCAAGCGGTGGAGGCGGGACCCGGCCAGGGGAGTTGAGTCCCCCACCCTGTCCACACCCTCCCCCAGTGGCGCTGCGACCCATCCCTTTGCCCCCCCCCCCTCCTTGGGGCCTGTGGTTGGATTGGGTACGGGGGAGTCGCTGGGGGAACTTGCCGACGTGTGCAGCGCCATTCTGTCCTCCACCTTTGGCGCTGGCACCCCCCCTGTGGCAGATTCATCCCTCCCTGCACCCACAACACCTACCCTTTCCCCTCCTGTCCCTGCGGTGCCTGTTTCCACCCTCCCCCCTGATGCCCCCTCTTCTGTGGATGAAATGGACTTGTGAACTGTGCAGGCAAGCTAGGGGACACACGTCCCGATGTGTACCCCCCCCCCGGACATTGCTGCTGGGCTGGCCCATGGCCCTTGTACATAGTGGACATTTTCTCTGATATATTTTCCTGCTGAATAAAGCCTTTTCTTTTTGTTTTGCACACTGATGCTTTCCTGGACTTGCTGTTGGTGCTGGTGCTCCCTGCGTTGGGGTGGTGATAATGTGTTAGGGGTCTGTGAAATGTTGGAGTGTGCTGCTCATGGGGTGTACCCTGCCATCTGCGTGCCATCACAAAGGTCTCTGCAAATGGTATTTGGTCATGTTTGCTCTCACTGTATGGTGACATTGTCCCAAGGTGTGTTCCGTCCTCTGTGGCCCAGGCCATTTTTCCTGCAGGGTGTCTCCCAAATGCTGTGCTGTGCTGTGTCTACATTTCCTGGATGTGTGAGGGTTGCCTTTCAATATAGCCATGCTGGCTCAGCGATGGCTCCGCCTGCATCTGGGGTATCACCCTTGTAGGTCACTGAACTTGTTGATGGGGTATATTGTCCGATGTCTGGGCACTGCTGGGAGTGATAGGTACACACCCCTCCTGTGTCTGGGCACTGCTGGGAGTGATAGGCACACACCCCTCCTGTGTCTGGGCACTGCTGGGAGGACCCTGCACCCACCCCTCCTGTGTCTGGGCACTGCTGGGGGTGTTTTGCACACCCCATTCTTATAGCAGGTTCGGTGCGTACATGCACGGGTGGGGGTTTGGTGCGTACATACACGGGTGGGGGTTCGGTCCGTACATACACGGGTGGGGGTTCGGGGCGTACATACTCTGCTGGGGTGGGGGTTCGGTGCGTACATACACGGGTGGTGGTTCGGTGCGTACATACACGGCTGGGGTGGGGGTTTGGTGCGTACATACACGGCTGGTGTGGTGGTTTGGTGCGTACATACACGGGTGGGCGTTTGGTGCGTACATACACGGGTGGTGGTTTGGTGCGTACATACACGGCTGGGGTGGATGTTCGGTGCGTACATACACGGGTGGGGGTTTGGTGCGTACATACACGGCTGGTGGTTCGGTGCGTACATACACGGCTGGGGGGGGGTTCGGTGCGTACATACACGGGTGGTGGTTCGGTGCGTACATACACGGCTGGGGTGGGGGTTTGGTGCGTACATACACGGCTGGTGTGGTGGTTTGGTGCGTACATACACGGGTGGGCGTTTGGTGCGTACATACACGGGTGGTGGTTTGGTGCGTACATACACGGCTGGGGTGGTGGTTTGGTGCGTACATACACGGGTGGGGGTTTGGTGCGTACATACACGGCTGGGGTGGGGGTTCGGTCCGTACATACACGGGTGGGGGTTCGGGGCGTACATACTCTGCTGGGGTGGGGGTTCGGTCCGTACATACACGGGTGGTGGTTCGGTGCGTACATACACGGCTGGGGTGGGTGTTAGGTGCGTACATACACGGGTGGGGGTTTGGTGCGTACATACACGGCTGGTGGTTCGGTGCGTACATACACGGCTGGGGGGGGGTTCGGTGCGTACATACACGGGTGGTGGTTCGGTGCGTACATACACGGCTGGGGTGGGGGTTTGGTGCGTACATACACGGCTGGTGTGGTGGTTTGGTGCGTACATACACGGGTGGGCGTTTGGTGCGTACATACACGGGTGGTGGTTTGGTGCGTACATACACGGCTGGGGTGGTGGTTTGGTGCGTACATACACGGGTGGTGGTTTGGTGCGTACATACACGGCTGGGGTGGGGGTTCGGTCCGTACATACACGGGTGGGGGTTCGGGGCGTACATACTCTGCTGGGGTGGGGGTTCGGTCCGTACATACACGGGTGGTGGTTCGGTGCGTACATACACGGCTGGGGTGGGTGTTAGGTGCGTACATACACGGGTGGGGGTTTGGTGCGTACATACACGGCTGGGGGGGGTTCGGGGGCGTACATACACGGGTGGTGGTTCGGTGCGTACATACACGGGTGGTGGTTCGGTGCGTACATACACGGCTGGGGTGGGGGTTTGGTGCGTACATACACGGCTGGTGGTTCGGTGCGTACATACACGGCTGGGGTGGGGGTTTGGTGCGTACATACACGGCTGGTGGTTCGGTGCGTACATACACGGCTGGGGGGGGGTTCGGGGGCGTACATACACGGGTGGTGGTTTGGTGCGTACATACACGGCTGGGGTGGGGGTTCGGTCCGTACATACACGGGTGGGGGTTCGGGGCGTACATACTCTGCTGGGGTGGGGGTTCGGTCCGTACATACACGGGTGGGGGTTCGGGGCGTACATACTCTGCTGGGGTGGGGGTTCGGTGCGTACATACACGGGTGGTGGTTCGGTGCGTACATACACGGCTGGGGTGGGGGTTTGGTGCGTACATACACGGCTGGTGTGGTGGTTTGGTGCGTACATACACGGGTGGGGGTTCGGTCCGTACATACACGGGTGGTGGTTCGGTGCGTACATACTCTGCTGGGGTGGGGGTTCGGTGCGTACATACACGGGTGGTGGTTCGGTGCGTACATACACGGCTGGGGTGGGGGTTTGGTGCGTACATACACGGCTGGTGTGGTGGTTTGGTGCGTACATACACGGGTGGGCGTTTGGTGCGTACATACACGGGTGGTGGTTTGGTGCGTACATACACGGCTGGGGTGGATGTTCGGTGCGTACATACACGGGTGGGGGTTTGGTGCGTACATACACGGCTGGTGGTTCGGTGCGTACATACACGGCTGGGGGGGGGTTCGGTGCGTACATACACGGGTGGTGGTTCGGTGCGTACATACACGGCTGGGGTGGGGGTTTGGTGCGTACATACACGGCTGGTGTGGTGGTTTGGTGCGTACATACACGGGTGGGCGTTTGGTGCGTACATACACGGGTGGTGGTTTGGTGCGTACATACACGGCTGGGGTGGTGGTTTGGTGCGTACATACACGGGTGGGGGTTTGGTGCGTACATACACGGCTGGGGTGGGGGTTCGGTCCGTACATACACGGGTGGGGGTTCGGGGCGTACATACTCTGCTGGGGTGGGGGTTCGGTCCGTACATACACGGGTGGTGGTTCGGTGCGTACATACACGGCTGGGGTGGGTGTTAGGTGCGTACATACACGGGTGGGGGTTTGGTGCGTACATACACGGCTGGTGGTTCGGTGCGTACATACACGGCTGGGGGGGGGTTCGGTGCGTACATACACGGGTGGTGGTTCGGTGCGTACATACACGGCTGGGGTGGGGGTTTGGTGCGTACATACACGGCTGGTGTGGTGGTTTGGTGCGTACATACACGGGTGGGCGTTTGGTGCGTACATACACGGGTGGTGGTTTGGTGCGTACATACACGGCTGGGGTGGTGGTTTGGTGCGTACATACACGGGTGGTGGTTTGGTGCGTACATACACGGCTGGGGTGGGGGTTCGGTCCGTACATACACGGGTGGGGGTTCGGGGCGTACATACTCTGCTGGGGTGGGGGTTCGGTCCGTACATACACGGGTGGTGGTTCGGTGCGTACATACACGGCTGGGGTGGGTGTTAGGTGCGTACATACACGGGTGGGGGTTTGGTGCGTACATACACGGCTGGGGGGGGTTCGGGGGCGTACATACACGGGTGGTGGTTCGGTGCGTACATACACGGGTGGTGGTTCGGTGCGTACATACACGGCTGGGGTGGGGGTTTGGTGCGTACATACACGGCTGGTGGTTCGGTGCGTACATACACGGCTGGGGTGGGGGTTTGGTGCGTACATACACGGCTGGTGGTTCGGTGCGTACATACACGGCTGGGGGGGGGTTCGGGGGCGTACATACACGGGTGGTGGTTTGGTGCGTACATACACGGCTGGGGTGGGGGTTCGGTCCGTACATACACGGGTGGGGGTTCGGGGCGTACATACTCTGCTGGGGTGGGGGTTCGGTCCGTACATACACGGGTGGGGGTTCGGGGCGTACATACTCTGCTGGGGTGGGTGTTAGGTGCGTACATACACGGGTGGGGGTTTGGTGCGTACATACACGGCTGGTGGTTCGGTGCGTACATACACGGCTGGGGGGGGTTAGGGGGCGTACATACACGGGTGGTGGTTTGGTGCGTACATACACGGCTGGGGTGGGGGTTCGGTCCGTACATACACGGGTGGGGGTTCGGTCCGTACATACACGGGTGGGGGTTCGGGGCGTACATACTCTGCTGGGGTGGGGGTTCGGTGCGTACATACACGGGTGGTGGTTCGGTGCGTACATACACGGCTGGGGTGGGGGTTTGGTGCGTACATACACGGCTGGTGTGGTGGTTTGGTGCGTACATACACGGGTGGGGGTTTGGTGCGTACATACACGGCTGGGGGTTCGGGGCGTACATACCAGGGTGGGGTGGGGGTTCGGGGCGTACATGCACGGGTGGCGCTTGGGTGCGTACATACACGGGTGGGGGTTCGGGGCGTACATACCAGGGTGGGGTGGGGGTTCGGGGCGTACATACACGGGTGGCGCTTGGGTGCGTACATACACGGGTGGCGGTTCGGGGCGTACATACACGGGTGGGGGTTCGGGGCGTACATACACGAGTGGGGGTTCGGGGCGTACATGCACGGGTGGGGGTACGGGCCGTACTTCCACGGGTGGGGGTACGGTCCGTACATACCCCTGCCCACGCTCTGCGTGCCTGGGTACGGGCCGTACCCATGCCTTTGGTGTGTGGGTACGGTGCGTCCCACCATTGTTGCGGGCCGTGGGGTCCGCACCGTACACAGGCCTTGGGGGCGTGGCTACGGGTCGTACCACGCGTACCCCTACATGACCCCAGCAATGCTGGTACGAGCTGTACCAAGGCCTTTCTGACGTGGGTACGGGCCGTACCGCTATTGTTGGAGTGACGTAGGGGGACGCGTGGTACGTTCCGTACCCACGCTCTTGCGGCCTGGGTAGGGTACGTACCGGTTCGCGTGACCATCCACTTCCGTTGTGGCGGACGCTTGCGTTGCTGGCCTTGCCCCCACCCCCTGGAAGTGACCAGGCCCTGATGGTCAGGTATGTCCAGGCCATGTGTGATTTGGTACCATGTGTTGGTGTTGTGTGTCCTGCCCCTGCCCCCCCCTTTGCCCCTGGTTGTTGTGCTGACCTTCTGCGGCGTCTGCGTCGGTTCCTGTACGCCAGGTGGACTGCTAGGAGGGCAGGGATGGCACGTAGGTTCGGGTCCATGTCTGTTCGTCGCGTCCAGCTGCTCCTTGCGTGTGTCGTCCTGATTTCCCGGCAGTTTTTGGCAGCCGGTAAATATTTTCCGTGCGGGATGACGTCGGTTCGAATCGTACTTCCTGGTTCGTGAAACGTAGGCTGGATGCGTACCGACGTCACGTCGGCTCCTTTCAGGATCGGAATTGTGTTTAGTTTCTGTTCGGTCGGTGTTTTGTTCGAATCGTACGGAAATGGTGTTTCCGTATGAATCGTACTTGCATTTTCGGATGGATTTCGCACCGGGTACGAGTCGGACGGAGAAAAGGCTCCGTCCGACGGTTCGTACCCGGTTTTTACCGGATCGGAATTGGCACCTTAATGTAGAAAGTAACACACAACCTTCTAAACCTAAAAATGTGTATTTTTCTGGAGATAGAATATTCAGAAACGACTTTCCCAATCTGAATGGATGCTTCTGGGCATCCAACTGTGCTTTAGTTGTACTGGGATAATGACTAACTCTGTGTGTAACACTTACAATTACCACACCCTCTGTACTCCACTGTATGGCTATCAATGCTGTCACAACCTCAATTAAACATCCTTTACTATGATCTTTGATTTAATCGAAAATCTAGTTGCATTGCTTTAGGTCTCTATGGGAGATTCTGGTCTTCATAAATGTAATGGGTATCAATGTATTACACTAAACCATTGCAGACACTGCTCCCTGTGCACGATAAACAGTGTTTACTAGTGCCTGCCAAATTCTGTAATGGTTTTTATTGGTACCTATGGCATTCAACCAAGGGAGAGTTAAATTGTGATGAGTGCTGAATGACAATGGCTACCTCTTAATAATTGCAGATATGTGTTGATTATAAATATACTGACAAAAAGTGTTTACTGAAAAACAGAAGAAAGGAAAATTAGCACATAGTACCTCCTGATGAATAATAATACACAATTTAAAGAAAGTGGGTAAAACTGATAATGAGTCATGCTAGCGGGTAAGATTTGTGTGTAACAGTAGGCCACAGGTTTTAATTATACCACAGCCAGCATAACAGTTCATGTCAAGAGCAGGTCTCTTAGGCAACTTACTCTGAAGAACCTAGGAAGGCCAAACTGATAGGGATCCTTGAATTCCGAAGCAGAAGAAGTAGCAGAAGAAAAATAGGCAGAGAAATCCACAGGAATGAGAAACAAGAAGCAACGTTCAGAAGCATCCTGCTGATCTGGCTACCTCCTTGTCCATTCTGAAAACAGTCTTCACCTGGAAATGAGAACAACATAAACAGGAAGCAATTTTCCACCATTTTCCTTTGGAAACTATCCAGAAAATGGGGATTGGATTACGTAGTTAATAATACTCAGGAACCAGGTCTCAAAAACTATTAGAAACATGTAATTCATGCTGGTGTCTCACCTTAGACTATCTCGCAGGATGCTGACTTGATATTTGGCAGTGCCCATGACTGTGAGACAGTCATGCAGAAGGTCGACCCGTGAATGGGGCAACTCTGAAAGGGCATTTACCTGCAACAAGACCCTCAGTGCAGGCAGACAGGAGAACCATGCAACCAATAGGTTATTTAGGGGAGCTAGCCAGTAGGAGCCATGGCCAGTAGCCAACTCTGCCAGTAACAAAAATTAAGACTCACAATAGAGTTACTCAAAAGACAAGGTTAAAGGAGACGTTGACCCTGGAAACATCCCTATGGGACACCAGCATTCTCGCAGAGCTGAATATGCTTCAGGACCCTAGGGAATGGGACCTTTTGGCAATATCGAAGTTAGGGGACATATGGGAAGCACAGGGGGTGCTATCATTAGAGGAGCTCCAAAAACAATTTGAATTGTGAGACAGCCAGTAATTTAGATAATTGCAGTAAAGAGTTCACCGACTAAATACAATAATCAACAAGTCATCACAGACAAGTCACTCCTAGGCCACAGAGTGCTGGTGGCCCCACAACACAAACACATCATCTTGCAAATATACAAGACCCTCCTTAATAATATTCAGAACCCACTAGATACCCTCAGAAACAGATTGCACAGGACCATGGGATCCTAGAGTAGGATGACTGAGAGAGGCAAGTAAATGCCTAAGAGTAGTCACTGTTAGAGCAGGGTTCTGATTAGCACAACCTAAAATATGACATTGTGCATATCATACCTGAATCATGTTGTACAAAATGGGAAGAGAGACAATGATAAATGCCATATTGGAGGTAATCAGATAGATGCACTGATTCACACGCTATTTAGTTGCCAATTTGGTCCAGCAATTTTAGGCGAAGATAATCCAGCAGGTTTTTACTGTTACAGGAGAAAAAATAGACCTCAATAAGGACCTAGAGATTTTGGGGATCTGGAGAGA
The DNA here is from genome assembly GCF_964204655.1 of Triturus cristatus. Classification (NCBI taxonomy): domain Eukaryota; kingdom Metazoa; phylum Chordata; class Amphibia; order Caudata; family Salamandridae; genus Triturus; species Triturus cristatus. Next base: position 1,059,191,949 of record NC_140594.1, on the reverse strand, counting down.
TCAATTGTTATCCAAAAATACTCTGACATTCTGTAACATTGATTTGGTGGTGGCAAGAAGAAACGTTGTCAAACTGTTTGGACGGAGCTCTATCCCACTGATGGAGCAATGGATCATAAACATGTATTGGTGTATGCAAGCAGAAGAATGGTGTATAAGGCATGAGGCTGCCCACAGAAATGTGTTAAGATTTGGCTACCATGAAGGAACTCATGACTGACTAACTCTCAGATAGCACGGGACCAATAGTAGGCCAGAATGGGTAATTAAATGTGAAAAATAGGGTGGAGTACCACATAGGAAGGGCAGATCGGTGGGTGTACCCTGAGAAATGTTGGCAGCGGATGCTGGAAAAATTGCCCCTGTACCGGCCATCGACAGATATAATTGATTTATATACAAATACATCATGTACCTAGCAGGTACTGGTTTTGCCTATTTTCTATTTCTTTTTTGTCAAAACAAAAAAAAACATAGAACAATAAAAATATTTTTTTATAAAACAATTTCCAAAAGTAATCCGATTGAAGTCTTTGAATAGTGATTCTGGCAAGGCATACCATTCTGAATTCAAACCTCTGCTTCACCAGCATCCTTCTGGCCACTTTTTCACAGTTTCCACCTTCTCCACTTGCCAGAAAGATGATAAAACTTGCCAAGAATTTGTAAACAGACCAAAATAGCACACCAACAGAGAACACCATTTGGAACCTTTAACCTATATCCTCAACATGATAACTATCTCAAACATTTCATTGAAATGCTTTGGCCATAAAAATATTATTCAATATAATCTTTTCAATACAACAGAGTCATAGCTACACTTTAGCAGCATAATTATGAAATAGCATGTGTCGTCTGACGGTCTGAAAATATAGGCACAAAGGTTGAGAGATTGTGCTAGAAGAGTAAAGCACAATAGGCAATTGCAAATAGCTAATAACTTAAAGGTAAAGTGTAAAATGATTAGAAAAAGGAGGCAGAGAGGGAAAGAGGGTATCAAAGCCTTCCTCCAAAGGAAGATTGACGAGGGAAATAGAAAACCCTAACTGCCAAACTCTTTCTCCCTAAAATCCATTTGAATTTCTTAATTGGAGATGTAAAAACAATGTATAGAACAACAATATTTGACTCATTCAGTTGGTGGTGAATAAACACTATATGCGATGTGGCATATCAGTGTTTTACTTTGAATATTTGATATCATTGACTGGTTCTAGGTCATATCATGCCCACTAATGTAAATGAATATTGTACATCATTGACAGGTACTAGGTCATATAATGCTTACAAATGTAAACTAAAATCTAAGAGTATTACATGTAGCTTCACGTAGGTAAGACTACCAGAATATCCTGAAGGTAAGTATATATAGGTAAGTATAGATTAACTTTTCTTCACTCCACATTTACGTACCTAGATATATTTTCACGGTATGTATATGTGGAAATATGTGTAGTAATCGTATACTTATGTACTTAACTTCTTGATATTCTGGTAGTTAATATTTTGGCCACAATGTATTGGCATGTGGGTATTTAAATATTGCTACTGTTGTATTAAAACCAACACAAGACCAACATTAACTGATTGGATATTGGGTGCTGTTTATTGGAGTGCTGGATGGTAATGGTTGGTGTGCCTCACCAGTAGACAACCCATTTTGCCGGAGCACCACACCCTTCACTTCAGAAACTTCCAATGGAGTTGTGGCATATGAGAAGACCTTCTTCTATCCTACGGAAGGGTAAAAGATGCTCTGAGATGCTGTACATTTTGGAGAACCTCTTTTCTTAATCTTAAATGACTGGTAAAAAATATTTACAGCCCTACTGATCTTCCAGTAAATCTGACCCATTAAATGCTGAATAAAAAACTTAAATGTTTTTGTAACAAGTCCTGTAAATACAAAAACACAGGATTTGTTAAACCTCAAGCTAACCCATTATTCCCTGTATAAAAAGGAAAGAAATGCTATCACCTATGTGAAAAAGGGTAAATGCCTTCTTCCCAATAGTGGATTATAGGGTTATCTAGCTCAGGGTGATGGCTCTCTTCACATACATAAGGACTGTGAAGAGAAAGACTATGAATGAAAGTAATGAAGATTGCCAGTAAGAAATTAAGACATTCTCAATTGATGGATGTGACAGGTGGATACCCCTGTATTGACAAAAAAAACCAAGGGCCTGATTATGAGTTTGACGGTGTGGGAGCCCCACTCCCACACCGCCAAACTCCACCGTTGACCGCCCACCGGATTACAAATTGTAATCCGAGCAGGCACTCTTGCTGCGGCTGGCCCACGGTGCTGCTTTTTAATGGCTCTTGGTGGCGCCTTAGAAAGGCAGCATAGTGGGACTGCCACAGCGCGTTCCAGCATGCCATGGACTGTAAAGTTAATGCTGTGCAGAAACAGGGGATAAATGCAGACAGGGGGACACACCATGCGTGTCCCCTGCATGCATCCCCAGGCCCTGAGTGAATAGGGTGCCATGTAGGGCCCCCTTAGTTTCCTCACCGCCACCCTTTTCATGGTGGGCTCTCCACCATGAAGGGTGGATGTGAGGAAACTTGTAATATGCTACGAGGTACTGCAATGGAACCGCCAGCATATTGCCTCAGACCTCCACGCCAGGGATCACAAATCCCTGCCAGTTACGGTGGTCCTATTGTGCTCCAACTGCCGTACTCGTAATACGGCAGTCCAATCAATGGTGCAAAGTTCCACGACTGCCACTGCACTACCACCATGAGTTTGGCGGTCCTGTGGACCGCCACACTCGTAATCGGGCCCTAAGTATGTCAATACATTTAAATTGATATTAAAAGTTGTATTTTTCCCTGTTATAACTTAGATGTGCACACTGCCTTCAAGATGTTAGGGTATGTAAAAGGGTGCAATGTACTTTTCTTTGGTATTTGGTGGAACATATACTTAGCTAAAAAATGCAGTGGGTCTCGGTATAAAAGCCAGTGTACATTGTTAAAGGGTACAGAATGTATTTTGGACACGCCATCATAAAAATAGTTACACAGCTATTACATATTTAGGTTATAAATATTTAAATTTTTAGGCACAGAAAAAAAGTTATTCGTCCTTAATCACACAATATTAGATTAGCTGGCAGGATTAGAATCTAGGTGAAGATGCTTTCAAGGTCAACAACTCAACCACTAGACCACAACCCCACACCCCATAACCCACAGCAGTCCGCAGATGATCAAGTGGACCAGACCATAGGCAATTAGCAAAACTATAATCATGCTTTCTACCTAAAATGTTAAGCATTTTAAATATAACAATTTTGAGAAAAACTAACAAGGGTGTGGAACTTGTGGTTAATGGTGACAGGAGTGGATGGATATGCAGTGGGTTGTATGACACTTTATCGAGGTCAACACTATCGACTTACAATTATACAGCTGCTGTCCGTGCAGGTAACAACGGTGGGATGTTGTAATGGGGGATTTTGAAGGACAATGCAGAGGGAAAATAAAATAAATAATACATTTTCCCTCAGCATCGTCCCTCGAATTCCCCCCTTACCCGGCCCCACCGCCCCACTGCTGTTACCTGCACAGTCCACGGCTGAAATTATATATCTACTACATAGCCTATGACCAGTAGCGGTCCGTGGAGGGAGTTCGGTGGGGCAGAGAGGCGGGGGAGGGGCAGGGTGGGGAAATGTAAACACCGGAATATGGCTGAAGGGAGGTAAGTACACATTTAAATAAATAAAACGAATTTCGTTCCGCGCGCTGCATCGCATTTTGCGATGCAGCTCGCGCAAAGGAATTCGTTTGAATTATTTAAATGTGTACTTACCTCTGTTCATCCATATTCTGGTGTTTACATTTCCCCACCCTGCCCCTCCCCCGCCCCGCCTCTCTGCCCCACCGAACTCCCTCCACGGACCGCTACTGCCTCTGACTGCATTCTATTTGCACATCACCTAGCGCTACATTGTCGAGGTAAGCATATAACCACTATTCCTACCTCCACTTAGACTCCTACGTAGATTTATCTTGCAATGCGGTGCTTAAGCCGATTTAGTGGATGGCATATTTTTTACATGCATTATAACACGAAAATGATCAAGGAGTTTACAGCACATTGCATGACAACACACTCCATAGGCTTCAGGCAAAACTGGATTTCTCTGGACACAATGGCTATTCTTTTTTCACATTTTGGTCCAAAAATTCCAGCTACTTCTCTGGCTGCTTTATTTTATATTCCTAAACACATTTCATTATCACAATTAGACACTAAGGGGTGTGTGTTGGTAGCATAATTACACGTGCCACGAGGAGGACTGGAGCACTTCACTGCAATCTATGTCTCCACCTTATTGGGATGTGTAATTTCACAACAACAAATACCCCCTGGTGTCTAATTGCTTAGACGGTCTGCATTCTCCCTGCATTCTGCATTCAATTAAGACCCTCGGCATTGGCAGCGATTTTACAAGGACGTTCATTTATCAATGGGAATCGTTTGGCAAAGAACAGCTCGTCTAGGCTGCGAAATTCAATACAGGGCTACTGCTGTCAGGAGGAGAAATGTAAACAGTTTATTTTCCTGCAGCCATGGTTTAGAAGAAAAATAGAAATAAAAGCACGCAGTTCATATGTTTAAATCGTCTCCCAAAAAACGCTGGTGCCCGAGTATCTCAAATTAGGCCCTTTAGGAGAGCGTTTACATTACAGGACTTCTTTAATGATAGAGGCAACCACTCAGTTTGAGAGTGCGAATCCCATAGCAACCTTCAAACATTAAGCGTGCGCGCGCGCGTCCGCATACGCGTGCCTCGTCGCCAAAGTAATACAGACCCCTTTAGATACGCAACGCATTTCGCAGTATAAAGAAACCTCCTCATGGTGTCCAAATTGTACAACAGGCAAATATGTGTTTTCTTACTCAGATCTGGTAGCACTCTCCATTTACTGTTGTGTTTTGAGATTTATATGTGCCTTTCAGCCATGGAGAAGACTGGAATATACACAGTGTATATTTGGGGGCTTATTTACAAGTCCCTTGCGCCGCTTGTGCATCACTTTTAATATGGGGAAAAGTGTCGTACCTGCAGCGCAAGGGGCTTGTAAATAAGCCCATGAATTGGTGCAATGATCACTGCATTGTCTGTCCCCTGCCTCTCCCCTATGTACTTGGTTCTCTTAGGAATGTAAGTTTAGAACGAACGGTATTGCACGCAGGGCCGGCTTTAGCGCTGGTGGTGCCAGTGCAACAATCTTTTTAGGCGACCCTCCATGACCTCCTCCTCGGATTTCCTCACTACAACCTGGCAAAAGTGCACCTCATTTCTCCATACCCCTCTGCCCTACTTTATAGTGAGTCAAAACTGCCACTAGACAAAACTCTGATCCCTCTCTCCCGCAGTAACATTAATCGCAAGAGTTATCTTGACATTTTGATTGGTGCCTGGAAGCTGAACTCTGCAATAGGTGCTTTTAAATTGTAAGTTGTTGCTAAAGACAGCGCCCGCCACCCAGGGCCGGACTAGTCCTAGCGGGCACAGGGCATTTCCCCTGTGGGCCGCCAGGGAGGGGGCCGGATTTGGACCCCTGGGGGGCCATTTTTGTTACTGGGGGCAATATCAGCTTTCAGAAACAAAAGTGGGAGCGTTGAGGTGAGAGTCGTGCTACCCTCCCCCCCACCGCCCGGCGGCTGTTTATCAGGGCCACTTTCGGTTTCCAGTCTGCCTCGCCCCCCCAAGGTCACTGCCTCCCTCCAGGTCAGTGTCCAGTGCAGCTGCACTAGTAGCACAGCCCTACAGCTGGCCCTGATAGCACAAATGGAGCTGCAAAGACTGAGTGCTGTACAAAAGCAGTGGTTTACAACTGAGAGAGTGCAATAGGCCTTACAATATAGGTACAGTAGAGTGTAGAATACCGGGGGAGTTTGGGTGCGGAAGCATAGGTACATGTAAGGAGCAGGTGTATGTTACATGGAATTATCGGCCCAGAGGTTATGGTAAAGACATTGACTAATTGGATAACTTTAAGTTGTACTTTAGTCGGGATAGGGGGTTGACTCACAAAATATTGTTCTGAAATAATATTGCATCCAAAATATTGACTAGCATGTAATGATGAAGGTCAGTATATATGGGGTATGTATCATTGTTTTTCAATATTTTTGTTTGATTCCGAGAGGAATGAACTTTTACATTAGTACGAAGCAGAAAGTGTGTGTAACATTTGTAAATCATAAAACAATGTCCTTTTCCAAAGTAATTGAGGTTTAAGTCAAAACCTAAGCATCCAGTCAACCATTTTAAAAGATAACTAGGCAAGTATCATAGAAAGCCATGAACATCGAAGTGTTATTACGTTTGAAATAGATCTTTTCCATTGACATGAGTTTAGCTAGACCTTGCAGCCACAAACAAAAATCATACTTTTTCGATATTTCCATACGTTTTTTTCACCATTAGAGCTCTAGCAATCAAAGCTCCTTTTCCCTTACCCATGAGATTTGTAGAGTCCAAGCTTTATGTAGAATAGTTATTTTGAAATCAGTAATTATATTTATTCTAACAACTATTTTTCCCACATGTAATACACTAGTTACTTTCCAAACGTACACGTGAATAAATATATTAAAGTCGAAGGTTTACAGCAGGTGAAGGAGTCCACTACTAAAAAAGAGGTCATGGCACTTCCAAGGTTTGTGGGTTGTAATTGGAAGTTTAGCTTTCTCTCCCCCCCCATTTCCGGGCAGGTGACCGGAGGGGGCGGAGCCCTAGGGGATACTTAGGCGATGTCAGTTTCTCCGCGCAGCGGACGTGCGCTAACTGACAGACAGAGCTGAGCGTACTTTGTGTGCATGAACTGATTTTTAACTTGTCACAGCTGTTTTTTAAATCGCACCGCTTTCGCACTGAACTTTATTTTGTACTTACCTTCTGCCTCTTCACCCGCGCTGCTCCCCGGTCCACCACGGGTTTTACCCAATTGTTGTGGAGGGAGTAGCCGGCATCCTTCTCTCCCCCCCCCATTTCTGGGCAGGAGACCGGAGGGGGCGGAGCCCTAGGGGATACTTAGGCGATGTCAGTTTCTCTGCGCAGCGGGCGCGCCAAAGGCAAGCCTGTCTGCGCCTGTCTGCACCTGTCGGCGCCCGACCGGGCCCAGGGGCCACAACCCCTGCATGTGTTTCTGGAATTATTAGATTTTACAATTCCCAAGCACTACATATGCTGAGAAAGAGCTGTAACGTGAACTGCTCGCATCTCTTAACGTGGCAAATAAAGTCTTCCACTGCCCTCATTGTGAATTTTCCTTCCAGCCATGCTTCAAAGCTGAGAAGCGCGCTTTTACCTCACCTCTGTTGAGGATGTTCCTCCTAAATTGTAGATTATTTTCTAAACACTCCACTGAACTTGCCATCCTGCTGAAAGAATTAAAACCCGATGCTCTCTTTCTAACAAAGACTTGGCTCTACACAGAGGCGGACCATGTCCTTATTCAAACCCTCCCTCCTGGGTATTTAACACTCAGGGCCGATCGTAAGATGGGTAGAGGTGGGGGCATAGCCATTGTTTTTAAGGACATTTTCAATTGCCGCATCACAACAGACCCTCTACAGGACTGCGAAAGCCTGGCCTTTTCAATTGATTTCTCTTCGACTAACACCATTTCTGGTCTGCTGATATACCGCCCCTCAGGCCCACTAGGGCAATTCCCTACTGCCCTGCCTACCACTGTTTCCACCTTAGCCTGTACACCTTCCAAACTTACGGTGCTTGGGGATCTTAATCTCCACTTAGACGATCCCTCTGACCACTCGGCCAATGAACTGATAACTAATCTTTCGGCACTTCAGCTCACTCAGAGAGTCCTTAAACCTACACATATCAAAGGTCATCTACTCCATCCTGTTTTTAGTAATTTACGATAACTTACTGTAGGCACCCCACTCCACTTCCTTGGTCGGACCACTTTTTAATCCCCTTAATCTGGGAAACCCATGGACCTACGTTCTCCCCTAAAATGATCTCGGATCTGGAATGGAAGTGGTCAAAGCTCCCCACTGAGTACTGGATTTCTGTTCTTGAAGCCACTAAACCAGCCAGTGATCCGAAACCCCATTGTGGCCAATGAAAAGTTCAATAAGTGGATCCAAAGCTCCCTTGATGTAGTTCTCCCTAAGATACCCACTCCCAAACAAGCCAGGCTGAAGACTGCTCCCTGGTTTTCTCCTAGGCTAAGAGAACTAAAACAATCGTATAGAAGACTTGAACGTTCCTGGAGACAAAACTATTCTGATTCCAGGAAACTTAAATATAGAGAGGCAATCAGATCATACAAAGCTGGAATTAAAGCTGCCCAAGCTGCCTTTTATTAGGAGAAAATCATCCTAGCGGCAAACTCCCCAAAATAAATTTTTCGAATTGCCAAAACCCTCTCCAATCTGCCTCAGAAACAGCCAACATCAGAGGGGGCAGTCACAAAGTGTAATAACTTGGCAGAGTTTTTCCAACAGAAAGTTCACAACATTTACATGTCCCTTCCGGCCTTTCAGAATCAAAAATCTATGACACCGACTTTGGTGCCACTTGCCGGAACTCAAATCACATTAGGGCAATTCCCCCTTTTGGATCCTGCCTCATTGGATCTGATCATGGCAAAAATAAAGTCGGGCTCCCCTACTGATCCTGCCCCTCCTTTGCCCCTGATTTTAGCTGCCGAGACCATTCGTCCTGTAATCCTTGATCTGGTCAACTCCTCTATCTCTTCCGGAACGGTTCCCCCCGCCTGGAAGTGCGCACTGGTAAAGGCCCTTTTAAAGAAACCCAACCTTGACCAGTCAAACTTAGCCAACTTTTGTCCCATTTCGCTCCTTCCCTGGATGAGTAAGATTCTGGAAAAACATGTAAATTCTACCGTAGTAGATTTTCTAGAATCCAACGATCTCCTCCATCATTCCCAAACTGGCTTTCGCCCTCAACTAGGGACCGAAACTGCCCTTTTAGCAGTAACTGAGGAGGTGAGGCGGATACTGGATAAGGGAGGCAAGGCAGCGATCATCCTTCTTGACCTCAGTGCCGCTTTCGACACTGTTAACCATAGCACTTTGATCCACCGGCTAAAGAGTGTGGGAGTGACCGGGACGGCTATGACATGGCTACAATCCTTTCTCAGTGATCGGTCCTTTCAGGTCTTTGAGGGTGATGTTGTCTCCAACTGGCTGTCTCTCAGCTGTGGGGTTCCCCAGGGCTCCTCCCTGAGCCTCACGTTGTTTAACATCTATATGAGACCCTTGGCAGAGATTGTCCAACCATGTGACATTAAAATCCTCACACATGCAGATGACACGCAGCTCGTGGTGGCATTGAAGCACCCTATGCCTGTGCCTAGAGGAAGTTGCCAAGTGGATGGAACTCTCTTGCCTTAAGCTGAATGGGGACAAGCCCAAGCTTATGCTCCTGGTCAACTCACCCTCATTCGATCCTGTTTTGCTCTGGCCTAACTGCCTCTGTCCTACACCAGATCCGAAGACTCAAATTAAGAGCCTTGGTGTGTGGCTTGATCGCTCGCTCAGCTTTAATCACCAGGCCGTCAAAATCTCAGCCACATGCTATGGCCTCCTGAGGATGCCCCGCAAGATCCTTCCCCTTCTCCCTTTTCTGGTGAGAAGAATCATGGTCCAGGCCCTCATACTCTCTCGACTGGACTATGGGAATTCCCTCTACCTGGGAGCCCCCCAAGCCACCATTCATAAGCTCCAGATCATTCAGAACTGTGCTGCTCGCATGCTTCTTCAGGTCCCCCGACGACAATCTGCGAAACCTGCACTAAGAAGCCTCCATTGGCTACCAATCAAGGCAAGGATCCAGTTTAAGGCCATGTGCATGACTCACAGGGCCTTCTGGAAGAAGAGTCCAGTATCAATCCAATCCATGATCACTCCCTATCAACCTCCAAGAGATCTCCGCTCTATGTCTTCCTTCCTAGTCACCACACATATAATAAGGAAGGCTTGATGAGGCGGGCGCTCCGTCTCTCATAATGCTGCTAACTCATGGAACTCCCGCCCACTCAACCTGCGGAAGGAGCGCAACCTGCTCTCTTTTCAAAAGCTTCTAAAAACCGTTCTCTTCAATGAATGCAACTAATCCGCTCCTCTCCTGTCATTCTGCGTCAGTCCACAGCGCTGGGAGGCCTTAGGGTAGCCATTGCGCTATATAAATTCTATTTAATTACATTTCATCTTAGCCCCCATTTTTCTTCCATATTTACCCCAAATAATCCCAAATCCCACTTCCAATGCCCAAAAAACACAAGACTCTACCATAATATCCTGATGAATAAAATAAGAGTAGGACTTTAATTCACTACAATAAGCCATTACTACCAAGTTTGTTTTAAGTTTTCCAATATTTACTACTCCTTTCCTTCTTTCAAAAGCTTATTTAACCCTGGGTTTAGTGGCAGTGCTCCTATTTGATCACAGGATACATCCAATTTAGTCAGAAATTGCTTCCAGGTGAAGATTATTATGTCTCAGATGAAAAAAAGTGCCTTGGTGCTATAATGGCAGGTGAAGCTCTCTGATATTACTTACTTGGCAGACATTTCATGATCTTCAGGAATCATGCAACCCTTACATAGTTAGCTCACCACAGAGACTTTAACCCTGGGTATTCAAATGGTTCCTGGCTTTAAAGCCCTTCTAGTTCAATTTAGTCAACAAAGCAGACTTGTTAAAGGGCAAGGCAAAGTATTTTTTAAAGCTTCCCTTCTGTTATCCTGATCAAACGTCAGGAATGTTTAGGGAGGAAAGGAAAGGTAGTGACCCTAAATATTGATGTCATAATATCAATGGCACTTAATATTGACAAGGTAGTATCCTGTATACCAGAATATTGAGGTTGAGGATGTCGTTTGTCAGTAGATCATTGTAGATAACATTAGTATAGAAGCTTTAACTATTGATGACGCTAATGTTGTGGTGTGTAATATCATGTTAGGTCTTTTGTTGTATTTTTAAGACCATTAGATTGGTATTATATATATTTTTGTATGTTGGAGGGGATGTCGGGGTAGTAGTGTTTTTTCAATATTTTTAAATTAATATTGTATCATTTTTATGAGAAAGTTTGCAACATGTTTCAATTCAAAATTTATTTTAATATTTTTATTGTGCTATTGTATTTTATAGGTTTGAGTGGAGAGTGTTTCAAAATTGAAAATCATTTAAAAATGTATTTAGATATTTAACATTTTTGAAAAATGTGGCTTTTATAATATAATTTGTGCATGTATTTTTTGTGGGTTTTATTGGGATTTAGCTGGTACATTTAAAAAAATATAACATTTTAGATTTAATTCTGGATTTTTTCATTTATTATTACATTTTAAATACTTTACTAATAAATTCTTAATGTTCATTTTTAAATCGTAATATTATTTTTTGTGTGTTGCAGAGTTTTGCTAGAGATTTGGGTGGGTAGTGTTTTTTAAATTCTAAAGTTGTGAATTTATTTTAAGATACTATATTGGATTTTAAATCTTAAAAAATATATAAATATTTTTATTAATAATATTTGAATGTTATACATTTCTTTTTATAATTAAATGTCAATGTTTTATTGTTAGATTTCATTTGGGTTTTGGGTGGGTAGTGATTTAAAATAAGCAGATTTAAACAGTTATTGTATTAACATTGTTGGAATTGTTTTTACCCAAATCAATGTTTACAATATTTTGACTATATGGTATTTCTACTGAACATATCTTAAATTACATATTTTTAATATTACATTTTTTAATAGACTCATTTATGCATTTTGATTTTTTTTAAACAACTTCAATATTTTTTTAAATGCGTAAACGTTTATTTATTGTAATATAATTTTATATTAATTTAGGGCATATTTTGCATTTTAAAAATTAATAAATAGGATAGTATTTTGGTAAATTTATATTTAAACAAATATATATTTTAATGTATTAATCCTTGTGTAATATTTGACTTTAGGTATATAATTGGTTTTGTTTTATTGCTTATCTGTAAGCAATATTATTTGTCTTTTAAAAAAAAATATTATTTACATTGGAGTTAGAATAGTAAATATGCTCCCCAACCATTTGAATTTGCCCAAAGTTTTCCATGTGGAGTTAAAACAGGAGATCTGACCACTAAGTGTATGTAATTTTCACAATGTTGTTTAGGTTGGAGTGGGACTAGTAAATCCCCACCACCCCCAACCAAAGAAACAACCTTCCGCAGTATTGCATAGGTTAGAGCAGTCATAGTACATTTACCCCGAACAAAATGTAAGACTTTCCACTATGTTGCTGAGGTTGGAGTGGGAGTAGTAAGTCTAAACCCCCACCCCATTCTCAAGAGACCAACACTAACCAATGATATTTCAGAGAGAGTGAGAATGGAAAATATACCCCTTCAACTGTGGCGGCTCCTCGAGGGAGTGCTGCGGGGCGGTGAGGCGGGGGAGGGGAGTAGTAAACTCCGGAATCCTGCCAAACGGAGTTGTGTATATAAATAAATAAATAAAATGAATTACATTGTGCGTGCTGCAACACCAAATCGGCGATGCAGCGCGCAATGTAATTTGTTTTATTTATTTATTTATATACACAACTCCGTTCGGCCTCATTCCGGAGTTTACTACTCCCAACCCTGCCCCTCCCCCACCCCGCCCCACCACCCCGCAGCACTCCCTCGAGGAGCGGCCACTGCCCTCCAAGTATCTGACACTTACTCTTATGTTGCTTAAGTTGAAGTGAGAATAGTAAATCAGACCTCCCAAGCCAATGGCTAGCACTTTCACTATTGTTGTTTGAATGTGGCTGGAATAGAAAAAGCGACTTCCTCCTAAAGTACAATACTTTTCACTATGTTGCTGAGGTCAGAGTGGAAACAGTAAATCTGTCACCTAAAATCCAACACTTTCTCCAATGTTGTTTAGGTTGAAGTGGTTTTCACAAAGCAGACCCCAATATTTAACATTTTCCAGTTGAAATAGTACATTTGACAACCCCACTAAGTCTATCACTTTCCCCATTGTGGCTTAAATTGAAGTGGGAATAGTAAATCTGCCACCCCAATTGTACAACACTTTCCACGAAGTTGCTTAAGTTGATGTGGGAATAATCAATCTGACACTTGCAAAGTCTTAGTACAATACTCTCCACAATGTTGCTTACTTTAGAGTGGGTATAATGAATGTGACTTCCACAAAGTGCAATGCTAGGTTGATTTGAGAATTTTTAATCTGCCCCCATACCCATCCCCAAAATCCAATACTTTCTCTTATGTTGCTTATATTGAAAGTTATAGTAAATCTTCACCCTCCCCAGCATATATCCATCTTTCCCAATTTTAGTGGGTTGGTAAATAGTAAAACTGATCCCCTAAGTGTATACACTTTTCTAATTTAGAATGTCCACCCCCAACTATATATATATATATATATATATATATATATATATATATATATATATATATCCAACGCAATCCAGTTAACGTTCATGAAATGAAACTCACTGGTCCCGTGGCCTCAGTTTAAAGACGTGCTTTATTCAACGAAAGTCCCTACGCGTTTCGGAGTTTCAATCACTCCTTGTTCACGGGCGGGGATTCAAAGTGCAAGTGATACTTTTAAAGTTACAGCGTCCCATTTCAGTTCGTTTTAGTAAACATGGAAAACATACTGTCGGCCACAATGTTGCAATAAAGTTTTTGTTCGACATCATCACAATTCATATAAACAAAGCAGCGGTTACAAATCATTATTAAATGTTTATACCAACATTCTATGTGTTTGCTTGTTTCAATATTTGTGAAAACAAATTTATTTGAATACAACTCTATGTCAATAATACCCAAGTGGGTATAATGTATTATGTTTATTAAACATGCAAAACATAAACTCTTTTAAACTCAAGTGAGTTATAATCCTCATAGTGTGGTTTCTTCTTATACATATAATCAGTCTAATGTATCTGCTTTTCGGTATCTGCTTCAATCCTGCAACAAATCAAAAATGTATATTAACTAGACGGACTGCTGTGTGAAAACAAAATTTATAAAACCTTAAAAACCCTTAAAAACATCTTTAGGCGGTTGCAGCTACTGGACAATTAATTTATCTTAAATGTATTGACATTTCCTCATCCTGGTTCAAACCTGTAGGGCACATATTGTCATATTTGATTATCATTTTCGATTCCATCTTCCTCAACTCCAATGTACGATTGCCTTCCCTTTCCCTTTGGGGGACACAATCCAATACACAGAATTTCAGAAGATTTACATTTTGGTTGTGTTTCAAACTGAAATGGCGGGCTACCGGATATTGTTTGTCATTTTTCTTTACAGCTCTAAAATGTTCTAAAATCCTTTTCTTTACTTTGTAAATGGTACTTCCAAAGTAAAATAGATTACATGGACATTTGAGTGCATAGATTGCATATTCTGTGTCACAAGTTAAGTGCTTCAAAATTTTATACGCTGGTTTTTCATTGTTTAATTTCACAGTTTTACAGCTTTGACTGAATTTGCACGCCTTGCATTTATTACAAGTATAGAAACCTTGTATAGCATTCGGTTTCTTCATTTCTTTTATCGTACTTGTCATCAACACATCTCGCAGGGATTTGGCTTTCCTAAAAGTAATTGAGGGGTGGTTGCCTATCTTTTCTTTCAGGTCTACATCAGTCTTTAATATTTCCCAGAATTTATTTAGACTTTTTCTTACATCCCATGCTTGATTATGACACGTTGTGATGAATCTTAGCTGGTCATTAGTTTGTACCCTTTCCTTACTCAGGAACATTTCTTCTCTTTTTATTTTAGCTACTTTCTCAATAGCTGAGTCAATCGTAGCTTTGCTGTAGCCACGCTCTAAAAATCTCTGACTCATCATTTTTTCTTCAAGTACATAATTCTCTTCAGTGCTACAATTTCTTTTGGCGCGTAACAATTCCCCAAATGGAATGCTGTATATCAAATTCTTTGGATGGCAACTCTTGGCGTGCAACAAACTGTTACCTGCAGTTGTTTTTCTAAATAATTTACTGCATATCTTTTTGTTGTGAATTTCTAATCTTAAATCCAAAAACTCAATAGAGCAACTATTGGTTTCACTGGTAAATTGTAAGTTGAAAGTATTTTTGTTAAGATCAGAAACAAAATCCTGTGCCTGAGTTTCAGTGCCCTTCCAAATACAAAAGATGTCGTCAATATATCTTACCCAGAGGACGACGTGGTCCTGGTATTGTCTGGTGTTTCTGACAATCTGCTCCTCCCACCAGCCGAGGTAAAGACCTGCAAAGCTGGGGGCGAAGCAGCTTCCCATCGCAGTCCCCTGGGTCTGTCTATACATCAGTTTGTTAAACAAGAAAAAATTGTTTTTAAGACAAATTGAAATCATTTCTATGATCATCTCTGTATGTAACAGAAAAGACAACGACCTTCCCTTAAGGAAGTATCTGAATGCATCAATTCCTTCATTCTGGGGAATACTCGTATACAAACTGCATACATCCATGCTCATTAGTAGGTAACTATCCTCCCAGGTGATATCTTTGATGATTTTCAAAAAGTCCCCTGTATCTTTAATATAGGAGGGTAAACCTTGCACTAGAGGCTGCAAAAAATGATCAATATATTTTGATATGTTCTCAAGGGAACTACCTCTTGAGGACACAATTGGTCTCCCTGGCGGACGACTTACATTTTTGTGTATTTTTGGCAGTAGATAGTTATAGTTAGGACCTATTTTCCATAGGAAATCCGCAACATTCTATTGGGGAATATCTTTGGCGCCGGTTGATGAATCTTCACGAAATTTTCCAAACTTTTGGCCAGCTCTGCTCCGCTCCTACCCTGAAAGTTTTGCGGTGATCTGTCAAGCGGGGGCCGAGAAAAAAGGGGGGTCCCAAAATGCGTTTTCCCCATGCAATTTCCCATAGGATCTGTTGTCGCAACTACAGCCCGAACCGCTGAACGGAATGACACCAAATTTGGCAAAGAGGTAGTCCTCAGTTCAGACTCGTGCCATTTGCATATATGGTGTGAATCTGTTCAGTAGTTCCTGAGAAAATTAGGGTAAAAAAGTTAGTGATATCTATGGCCGGGGAGGATCCGCGGACCCTACCCGCACCGCAAGCGCACCCTCCCCGAACCGAGCGCGTACCTTCCCGATCACGCGCTGCATGCTAATTGGCTGTCGAGTGTCCCTCTACATTCGAAGCCAGGAACTGTTGGCGGCCATTTTCTGCCTCGGTAGAAGCGAGGCAGAAGATGGAAGGGGAATAAGTGTGTAAAATATATAAAGGGGGCAGAGTGGAAATACTCTGACCCTCTAGAGGTGCTTAGGGGGTCCCAGAAGGACACCCTGGGGCCCTTCTTTTAAAAAAAAAACACGGGGAAATGCGCGCACGGTGCGCGCTTCCTATCGCGTTGGATGCATGGATTCTCTCGCGGTGGGTGCGCGGATCCACGGCAACGTTTTTTGAAAAACGACAAGAAATCATTGGTTGTATGACAACTTTCTACACTGAAAGGTAGGGTGTATATTTCTGTTTTTTAAAGGTATGATTGCTATTGGTTAACAAAAACAGATTGTAAGGAACATTATATATGATAAGCTGATATGTTGAAAAGTCAAGCATACTTCCTTTCTTGTGTAGGAGCATTGTGTGCTGAACTTGTGACCTGTGAGCTCAGTGCAGTGTTCCATGACCTGTTTCTATGGTAACAGGCAGAAGGCAGATTGGGGGAAGGGTTGAAATGTATTTCAGTTGGAAAGGGTTGAAATGTTTAACCAATAGAAATGTGTGTTTGCTTTTGAGTTTATGTGCGAAGGATTGTGATTTGATGTTTACATGTATATGTGTGGAAAATGAAAGGGAAACTTTTTCATTCTTTGCTTTTGCTGAGAGGTGCACAGTGCAGAGATTCTGTAAAAGAAAATATGGTGAGTGATTGATATACTTCTTAATCTACAAAAGAACTTGAAAGATGAGTTATTTAATTGTGAGGGGATGTATGTAGACTATTTTGATTTTAATCAGACTAATGTATTTTTCCTGCTAAAGTGTAGGGAGTACTTTTTTTCTCTACAATGTGTGTGCATGTAGAAACCATTCTGTGATAAGCATTTGTGTTTTTCATGTGTTTGTAAACAGATAACTGTGCAGTTTTTATATTTTGGTAGAATTAGAAACCAGTCACTGTTTATGAATTTGTGAAATGAGTTATGTTATGTTTCTATACTAAAATGTAGTGCTACTTCTAGATGAAGAAATGTGTTTTGGTATAGTGCAAGGGATAGTGTTGTTTGTCTAGAATCACACAGTGAGTCTGTGTGCATTTGGGAACCACTGTGAGAGAAGCATTTGGTAACATCGTGTATTTGCTGACAGATAACTGTTTTAACTTGTCATGTTGTGAAGTTTTAGTAGCATTGGAAGACAGTTACGGCTTATGATTTGATTAAATGAGTCAGGCTTTGACAGAAAAGTGCAGTCCTGAAATATGTATATTGTGTGCAGTTCCCTTACCAGTTGCACTGTAGTGAATGAGTTTTGGTAAACTCCTAGGGAAAGTGGTGCATGTCTAGAATCACAGTGTGAGTTAGTGTGTATTTGGGATCAGTGTGAGAGAAGCATTTAGTGATATCCTGTATTTGCTTACAGATAACTTTTTTTAAACCTGTCATGTTGTGAAGTTTTAGTAGCATTAGAATCTAGTCTTTGCTTATGCGTTGATTAAATGAGTCATGCTTTGACACTGATGTGCTATACTTAAATATGTAGATTGTGTTCAGTACCATTAACTCTTCCAGACTAGTGAATGAGTTTTGGTAAACTCCTAGGATAGTGTTGATTGTCTAAAATCACACTGTGAGTCTGTGTGCATTTGGGTAAGGATTGTGAGAGAAGCATTTGGTAACATTGTGTATTTACTGACAGATAACTGTTTTAAAACCTGTCATGTTGTCAAGTTTTAGCAGCATTAGAAGCCAGTCTTTGCTTATGCGTTGATTAAATTAGTCAGGCATTGACATTAAAGTGTAGTCGTGAAATATGTAGATTGTGTGCAGTTCCTTTACCACTTCCACTGTAGTGAATGAGTTTTGGTAAACTCCTAGGGATAGTGTTGTTTGTCTAGAATCACACTGTGAGTCTGTGTGCATTTGGGAACCACTGTGAGAGAAGTGTTTGGTAACATCGTGTATTTGCTGACAGATAAGTGTTGTAAAACATGTCATGTTGTCAAGTTTTAGTAGCATTAGAAGACAGTTATGGCTTATGCTTTCATTAAATGAGTCAGGCATTGACAGTAAATTGCAGTCTTGAAATATGTAGATTGTGTGCAGTTCCCTTACCACTTGCACTGTAGTGAATGAGTTTTGGTAAGCTCATAGGGATAGTGGTGCTTGTCTAGAATCACACTGTGAGTTAGTGTGTATTTGGGATCACTGTGAGAGAAGCATTTGGTAACATCGTGTATTTGCTGACAGATAACTGTTTTAAAACCTGTCATGTTGTGAAGTTTTAGTAGGATTAGAATCCAGACTTTGCTTATGCGTTGATTAAATGAGTCATGCTTTGACACTGATGTGGTGTACTTAAATATGTAGATTGTGTGCAGTACCATTAACTCTTCCAGAGTAATGAATGAGTTTTGGTAAACTCCTGGGATATTGTTGCTTGTCTAAAATCACACTGTGAGTCTGTGCGCATTTGGGTAAGGATTGTGAGAGAAGCATTTGGTAACATTGTGTATTTGCTGACATATACCTGTTTTAAAACCGGTCATGTTGTGAAGTTTTAGTAGCATTAGAAGACAGTCTTTGCTTATGCTTTGATTATATGAGTCAGGCTTTGACATAAAGTGCAGTCCTGAAATATGAAGATTGCGTGCAGTTCGCTTACCACTTCCACAGTAGTGAATGATTTTTGGTAAACTCCTAGGCATATTGGTTGTCTAGAATCACACTGTGAGTCTGTGTGCATTTGAGAACCACTGTGAGAGAAGCATTTGGTAAGATCGTGTATTTGCTGAGAGATAACTAATTTAAAACTTCTCATGTTGTCAAGTTTTAGTAGCATTAGAAGCTAGTCTATGCTTATGCATTGATAAAATGAATCAGGGTTTGACAATAAGGTGCAGTACCATGTACTATTCTGTTCACTGTGGCAGAACTGAAAATTTAAAAGTTTTACCTAAGCACTGTCCTAGAAGTAGTCTGATTATTTAGTCAGTTTCTAAGTACCAAATAGACTGCTTCAAATGTCTATGCAGTATGCATGTAGTGTTCTAACATACTATACACTTGTCTTTTACACCTTCAATTCCCTAGTCAGTATCCATACACTTCCAGGAAACATACTGTCACTTCCTTTGCAGTCCTCTAGAGACCCATTCAACAGCATGTACTAATCCATTCACTGTGCCAAAACCCAAACACTTATACATTCACCAAGACACTCTCTTTCCAGTACTCTAATGATTCAGTCACTGCCTAAGTATTCATGCACTGAGCCAGGTCTTAGCACATGGACTTCTTCAAACCCCTATCCACTATGCATGCAGTCCTCTAACCACCTACACATTTGTCTTTCACACCTTCAATTTCCCAGTCAGTATCCGTTCACTTCCAGCAAACACCCTGTCACTCCATTTGCACTCCTCTAGTGACCCATTCAGCATCATGTACTAATCCATTCACTGCGCCAAACCCTAATAAATTCACCCAGGCACTCTCCTTGCAGTACTCTAATCATTCAGTCAGTACCCAAGTACTCATCCAGTGACCCAGGCCTTAGTATATGGACTGCTTCAAACCCTTGTCCACTATGCATGCAGTCCTCTAACCACCTACACAATTGTCTTTCTCACCTTCAATTCCCTAGTCAGTGTCCATACACTTCCAGGAAATACCTTTCACTCCCTTTGCAGTCCTCTAGTGACCCATTCAGCACCATGTACTAATCCATTCACTGTGCTAAAACCCAAACACTTAGAAATTCACCAAGATACTATCTTTGAAGTACTCTAATCATTCAGTCAGTGCCTAAGTATTCATACACTGAGCCAGGCCTTAACACATGGACTGCTTCAAACCCCTATGCACTATGCATGCAGTCTTCTAACCACCTAGACACTTGTCTTTCACACTTTCAATTTCCTAGTCAGTATCCATACAGTCCAGCACTTGTGACTGCCTTTGCACTCCTCTAGTGACCCATTCAGTACCAAGTACTAATCCATTCCCTGTGCGAAAAGCCTAGCACTTATAAATTCACCTAGGCACTCTCCTTGCTGTACTCTAATCATTCAGTCAGTACCCAAGTAGTCATGCAGTGAGCCAGGCCTTAGCACATGGACTGCTTTAAATGCCTATGCAGTATGGATGCAGTCCTCTAATCACCTACACAGTTGTGTTTCACCCCTTCAATTCCCTAGTTAGTATTCATACTCTTCTAGCAAACACTCTGTCACTCACCCAGTGTGTCTCCTTATAGTACTGTAATCATTTATTCAGTTAGCATGTAGTCTTTTAGTGAGGTAGGCTTTAGGGCATGAACTGCTTCAAAGTAGTATGCACTATGCATGTAGTGTTTTACAGATCGTCACACTTGTGGTTTTGGGCTATAGTTTCTTAGTCAGTTTTTATATAAAATGTGTTTGTACAGTAATGGAATAGTATAAATTTGAAAGTTATTAATATACATTTATTTGTGATTCTTTTTTACAGATACAGAACAAGAGTGTTTCTCATCTGTTTGCACTCTTCTCGTGCAAGATTGTTTGGATGAAGGGTCCTTAGGTGTTTCATCATACTTGCTGTGCCGCACGAGTATTTGTTAGGATCCCCTCGTAACAGAACTCTTTGGCAAATCTTGCGAATGAAGAAGGTGGCATTGGTCTTTGTTTGCCCCTTGAAAAAAGTTAAAAATGTGTTCACCGCTGAAGAAAAACGCTGTGGGCGTGGTGCCTTCTGCAAAAAAATTTCCTCAGATTCGTTAAATATTTTAAAGCGGCAACATTTACAGTTTTTGTAAATTAAACATATAAAATGTTGTTAGCTGTATGCATTTTATATGTCTGTGATTTGTTTCTTGTGGTATTTTGTTGAGAATACCATGTTGTTTTTTTTTAACAATCTTTCTGATTTTCCAGGTCTGTCGTCGACATCCGTGGTTCCCACAGGAGTGTTCCGCCTTGTTGTTTTGTATTATTGTTGTTACATTTTGTTTATTAGTTTATTGTTTATATTTATGTTAATAAAAAAATTAAGTTTGAAAATAGTTTATCGTTTGCTACTGGAGTGCCGCTCGCAGGCTCTGCTACTGGTGTTGGTTCTTGTGCTCACGGAGGCGAGGTGTTGACTGGCCGGATATTTTGCTATGGACCCCGGGGGATTGGGTCAGGACTGCGAGGCCCAGGGCGCACTGCTCCATCTTCATTATCCGCACCTGGCGACCTCTTCTTGACTCCTCCCCCCAAAGGTACTTTACGCCGCGCAGCCCCCGCTTCGCGGGAGCCCCTCGCAGGCTCTGCTACTTGTGCTGGTTCTTGTGCTCACGGAGGCGAGGTGTTGACTGGCCGGATATTTTGCTACGGACCCCGGGGGATTGGGTCAGGACTGCGAGGCCCAGGGCGCACTGCTCCATCTTCATTATCCGCACCTGGCGACCTCTTCTTGACACCTCTCCTAATTACATAAACTACGTTACTACCCCGCGCGAGCGGGACGCGAGCGGGCTGCAGACCGGGGCGAAGCCCGGGCAAAGGGCGGGCCCTCTTAGGCCCTCAGAGGCCGAGTGAGGCCGGGCAGGGCCCGGTTATTTATTTGTCATTTTCTTGTCAGTGACTTTTGTATTGTACTTCCCTGGTTATAATTGCTACTATGGCTCAAAGCTTCGCAAAAAGTGTCAATGACAAACCGGGGGCTATGCTACCTGGTTCGCTGGACAATTATTTTAAAAGGGTACTGTCTGATGAGGCCAAGGATAACAATCTGGCCAAACGTAGGACTGAGCGTCGCCGTTCAGTCGAAAACCTAAAACTTAGTGCTCTTAGTAGCCTCACCCCCCAGGTTTCTCTCTGTGGCGGCGCTAGTCCTATTGTGTCGGACGAGCCTCCTGCGCAGGAGAGTGATCCTCCCCTGCTAGATGGGTGCACTCCTATTCTCAGCGCCCCTATGGATCAGGATAGTATCGACATTCCCCTCCATAGTCTTTTTAGCTTTCCCGTTGCTTCAATTATACCCTCCTCTTTTTGTGGTAAACAGGCTAAGAAGAATAACAAGCTCTCTAAAGTGGTTAAGATTCAAGGCCCACCACCGAGTAAAAGAAGACGTAAGAAAGGGGGGGTATCGGCTAAACCTAGGATTAGCCATTCTGACTTTGGAAAGTATTCATTGAAGGCTACTAGCTCCGCACAAGAGAAAGCAGTTGTATCGTCTTCTATGTTCAAACCGCCTCTCCCCTCTCCAACTGTTATCCTAGAACCTGAGGTGAACCCTTCTGAGTTACCTACTACCCCCGCTGATCCATTGTTACTAGCTGCCCCTTCTGCTGCTCAACATGATGCTCTGGGCCACCTGATCAAGTCTCTTATCTCACCCATTATTGATAGTTTATCGAGATTGGAGAAAAGACTTGCGGATATAGAATCCGCCATAAGCAGGAAGGTGGAACCGATTACAGATCAGGCGTATGTGGCTGCTCCCATTGACCCAATACTTACCACTGAAGTACCCAAATCCAACCCCCATTCCATCAGAGGCATACCCCAGCCCTTTAAACAGACAGCTCTTAATCATCAAAGGTCACCGCCCCCCTCGACTGTAAATACTTTGGATGAGATTATATCTAGTGTCCCTGGGGGGGGAAGAGCATACACACCCAAAAGGAACACGGGGGAAGAGAGGGGAAGCTCCAGTTACAGCAGGTCTTTAACGTCCAACGGGCCGCAAGTAGACCTCCCTTCTGAAGCCGTGCCTTTGGTGGTTGTTTTGACGGGGGTGCTGCCTCTGGCCGACAACAAACGAGAAGGGTTTACCCAGCTGAAAAATAAAACCATGCATTGGCTCAGTATTCATAGACCTATTGAGGAGAATATTAATGGTGAGATAATATATGTTAGGCGCCTTCCCTGGTTGGGTGGTAGAAGTAAAAACATCGAGGGTGACATTGTCGTAGTAAATTTTAGAGACCCACGTGCAGTTGACTATATACTGAACTGGTATTCAGGAAGTGGAAACAATTGCATCACTCCACGCGCACTAACATATTTTTATCCTAGATCTCTGGTATTCCACCCACCCCACACAAACAAGCAGGCTCTGTCTCACTTAAATCCTCCGTTAGTACCCATTCCCAGACAATCGGCTCTCGGCCCTTATACTGTTCCTGTTGCAGATACTCCAAGGTGGAACCTTGTTCCCCCAAGATCTAATAGATTCATTAATAGGGGACAGGACCACTTGAGGCCATTCACCCCTCTGGAGGTGGTAAACCGGTTTGATGTGCTTACTAGCATGGAAGACTGTGATTGAAGATTACAAGTATCTCAGGGTTTGGAGGGCCGAGTAGGCACAGCTAGCCTTGTGGTCAGTGTTTGTGAGATGCATTCAGAGGCCAGCGGCTTTGACCCTGGGTTCAAGGGTTTAACCCTGCCTACTGGTCTTGGCAACGGTGGGATTATAACCTCCATCCTACCCGCGTCCCCAGGCTGCAGCGCTGTTGGCTGTCAACTGCCAATCTCACCACATCATTTAGATTTTACAAATGCCTTCATTCCTCAAGTGCTGAAGGAGAAAGTGGGGGTTATTCCCGATTTGCTTGTAGCAGACAACAAGGTTATCCACTTGGTTTCATGGAATGTGGCTGGCTTGCAAAGAAAAATGGCTCTCCCTGAATGGAACTCCTTCACCGAGAAGTTCGATGTATGCATGTTCCAAGAAACCTGGAGCATATCCCCAGTACATAAATCCGGTTATACAACCTTTTTCCAGCCAGCTCAAGGCTGTGGAAAGGGTAGACCAGCCTGGGGTCTACACGTTTGGGTAAAGATCTCTCTGAACTGGGACGTTTCTAATTATGACTCTGGGAGTTGGGACATCCAACACATATCATTCGCGGGATATAATAAGGCCAGTAGAATAGATCCATTTAATATCTATTCAAGAGGGACCACGGGGGATACAATTTCAAGTACAGTATTTATTTTAGATCAGGCAATAGCCAATAGTCCACCCTCCTCTAAAATCATTGTGGGAGGTGACTTTAACTGTACTTTTGAGCCCCTTGATGGTGATGACCCCTTGGGTATTGAGGAGGTGGACTCTAAATGGTCTATCCCGGCCCTGACCTTAGCTCCAATTAAAAAATGGTCATCGAAGGTAATCCGGTTCAACGCCCTTATAGTGGAACATAACCTCAGAGCTCTTAATGGTAGGACTCCCTCTGATTTAGACGGAGCGATGACTTTTAACAGGCTCAGTAGCCCGTCGAGAATTGATTACATCCTATTAGATGTGACATTGTGGTCTGATCTATTAGATATGGAGGTGATACCCTCACAGGACAGTGATCACAACTCTTTATGTATGAAGCTAAGATGGGGTAAGCGAAATGACAGCAAGAGGTTAACCCACCCGCGGTTTACAAATGAGGTGGTACCATTTCAAGGCAACCGTAGGTTGAAATGGGATAAAGTTCAATCCCAGGTTGACAACCTGGCAAGAATTAGGGCGTTCGTAGTAGACCTGACCACGGAATTGGTGGACCTCGAACAGGCTCCAGGGAGTGCCCAGGGTACGTCCTTTGCACAGGCATATAAAAAGGTAGTAGAGGAAGTAGGGAATTTTTTTATAATCCAGGATAAAAAGGGCAGTGGGGGAAACAAAAAAAAGAAAATCAGTATGTCCAAACCAAGCAATCCCTGGTACTCGGCCCAGTGCAAGGCAAACAGAAATGAGATAAGAGTTGCCCTGCGTAAAAAGAGCCAACCCTTAGTTAGTGCAGCCAGAAAAGAATATGCAAAGGCTTTGGCACAGGCCAAACGAGAGTGGGAGGAACAATACTGGCAGGATCTCAAAGATGCTTCAAGAAGGAAAAACCCACTGCTGTTTTGGGAACTGATTAACAAAGCTAGGTTGCGTAACTCCTCACCACTAGTTAATCATATAACAAGCCAGCAATGGCATTCCCATTTTTCAGCATTGTATGGTGGGTCAGAAGCGGCCAACTCCTCTCCCCCTGATCTTGCTTATAGGATTCCCCCTCTTCTGTCGGTTGATGATCCCTTTTTTACTTCTGAGGTGATGCTGGCTATCAGACACCTGACCCCGAAGAAAGCAGCTGGCCCAGATGGGATACCAGGAGATCTCCTATTGGAAGGACCGGAAATATGGGCCAAACTTATCGCCCTAATAATGAACTTGATCTCTAAGGGATTTCCCGTCCCAGACTCATGGAAGGGCGCGGAGGTGATCACAGTGTTCAAGAAGGGTGCCAGAGTGGATCCTGCCAACTACAGACCGATCAGTCTGATCGATGTGATCCAGAAGGTGGTTGGCAGGGTCATCATTACGAGAGTAGGTATCTGGATGGAAGAGAAGCACGTTTTGTCTCACTTCCAAGCTGGGTTCCGTCGAAAGGTGGGCACGATGGACCAGGTCTTCCGCTTCTTCGCGATCTATTGGAAGACAGTCACCATCAACAAAGGTAGTTTATACCTGGCTTTCATAGATCTCAGGATGGCGTTTGACTTGGTCCCTCGTGTAAGGTTGTGGGAAGTTCTAGAGAAGTTGGGCATCCCAGGTTCTCTTTTGGGCTTTATCGTGCAACTCCATGAGGGGAATTATGCGAGGATCAGATAGGGTACCCAAGGTCACTTGACCGAGAGGATACCCGTGAGGAGGGGTGTACGCCAGGGATATGTTATGGCTCTAACGCTGTTTTCTCTCTTTGTGAACGGAGTGGTGGACCATCTGAGAGAGGATCCGGCTGATGCTCCATCCCTGGCAGGTGAAAAAATCCCTACACTCCTCTTCGCGGATGACACCATCTTGATCTCCAAGGCCTCCAAAAGCTCCTGAATCGCTTTAGCACATTCTGTAATGATAGAGGTCTTACCATCAACACCTCAAAAACAAAGCTCATGGCCTTATCACCCTCTACCAGATTCAGAAATAACCTCTCGCTCAATGGTGAGCCTCTGGAGCTGGTAGATTCCTTCGATTATCTGGGTATTAGGGTTAATAATCGGATGAGCTGGAAAGATCATCTGGCCAAAATGTTGCTAAACTATAAAAGAGTCTCAGGGGCGGTCTTGAGAGAACATCGGGAGTCTAAGAGCAAGCCCGTGGCACCGCTCCTTGCAATCTATGAGGGCCAAGTTCTACCATCCGCCCTATATGGCTCTGAATTATGGGGGTTTGAAAATACACCGGAGTTGGTCATGTCTGAAAACAAGTTCTTGAGAGATGTAGTTGCCCTTCCTGCTTCCACTCCGCTAATCCCCCTTCGGGCAGATATGGGCAGGCGCCCTCTCAAAGATCTTGTGCGCCTGCGCCCACTACTCTTTTGGGTTCGCTTGCGTAGGACCAGGGAGCTACAAAAGTATGCCGCTGCTTTAGATGAACTAATCCTGCTTAATACTGGTAACAGGATCAAGTGGCTGAATAATCTGAGGCAGTTGGTTGTTCTATTGGGTCTGAGTGATATATGGAAAAGCCAAACACCACCACCCAAACCAGTAATTAAGCAGCTGTACTGGGACTGGGTTCAGAAAGAGACCCTTAGTAGAGTTGTAGGGGGCTCTCTAACAGAGCGGTTCTTGTCGTTTAAATGGTTTAGGAGTTTTGAACCGTTTCTGGATTTTATAGAGACTCCCCTGGATAGAGCACTCTATTTAAAGGTCAGGTTTGGGATTCTCCCGGTGAACGACTTCACTTCGGGGTGGAAAAAGCAGGGTGGTTTACCGAACTCTTGCCCAGGCTGCGCAGCTCCTTCTGAGTCCGTGGCACACTTCTTCTTTGCCTGCCCAGCATATAGGGTAGCTAGGAGGATATGGTTAAAGCCGCTATGTAAGGGGTTGGGCCTTAGATGCCACAAAATGGCCCTGAGAATTCTCTGCACTGACACGTCTTCTATTGCTACGGTTTGCGGAGTAGCTAAATACCTGGGTAGTGCATGGTGATTACGCATGAGGCGTATCAAGGCCCTCCCCCATCCCACCTAATTGCTGGAAGGCCCCTGGCATGACACCCCTACGTTGCTTGACATTGTTCCCCCTGTACTTCTTATCCTATTAGTAAAAGTGAATTAGGATTTGTTGGATGTAATCCAGGATCGATGGGTCCTTGTTTTATATATATATTTTTTTTTCCTTTTCTTGTTTGTTTGTATTGTAAACTGTTTTCTTTTATGATGAATTTTTTTATCGAATAAAGAATTGTATATTTATTATTATAAAAAATAAAGTTTGAAAAAAAATTAATAATGTTTTTGGTTGTTCTCTTAACTGCTGTGTGACTCTTTCTTGTTCTTATTACTGTTATTTGATGGAGTACACGATGGTGTCACATTTTGGGGCACTTATCGCTGGAATACTGGTGATATCTGCAGTTTGCATCAACTTCTGAATAGTGTGTTAGATTTATCTCAACTTTACTTCCGATAAAGTGCTGATAATGAAATGGAGAGTAGCCGTTCCTGTGCAAAAAGACACGAGGTGCACCTTTGCGATTTATTCTAAATACTAAAATCCTGTATTGTATTGCACTGAGGTATTGGCTGCACTTACAGTGTACACACAAAATCTATTAAGAAATCTCATTGTATTTATATTGATTGGGAATAGTGCGTCAGGTGCTGGATCTTGACGAGATACACTGCTCAGTTCGTATATTGTTGTGCACACGAAAAAAATCACCTCACAACTTTCACACCAATTGCAATGCGAAACAAATTCCGGCGATAAGACACGTTAGCACCGGGGATTTTACACCTGCTTTCTGCTGGTGTTAAGCAGGACAACTACCTGCACCATGAAAGGGAACACAGCCAAGAGCCACACCAGAACACCCACAGGTGCCATAGAGTCAATGAGCATGATACAGGGATACCCATGAGGGCCAGAAGACTCATCTCAACAACTCCAGGACTGCCAATTCCCCCCAAACCCACATCTTAGTAAGTGTGTCCCTGTGGTCATTGTCTTAGCATGATAGGCACGAGCCCTGCAACATCACAGTGTGCTGTCACCTCAGTGTTGGCAGTGAGCCTGGATGTGTAGCTACGTATGCATCCTCCTGCATGCACAACTGGCGTGTGCTGGTCTGTCGTTCACAGGTCAGTGCAGGGGTGTGCCTATCCGGCAAGGGGAACGGGGTGTCTCGGACATGACCGTGTACAGGAAGTGTGGTAAGTGTGTCTCTGTGTTCTGGTGTGGCCTGTTACAAGAGCCGCAGCAGTCGATATTGTAAAGTGGCATGCACCACCTCCAAACGGCACTGTGATGTTGTAGTTGGAATGTAGCAGGACATGCGCAAATAGGCATTACAATGGCGTGCCGTACGAGTGCACGAGATACAACAGCTCACCGTACAAAAGTGTGGGGGCTCGTGGGAGGGAGGAGCAGCCGTTTGGCAACATAACACACAGTGAACTCGACCATGTGCCACATGCTGGGCATCTCATCCATGATGACCACGGTCGCAGACATCCCACAACACCAACGACTGGCCTTTGTACACATCCTGTATGAATGCAGCGTGGTTTTCACTTCTATGCTCGCTCAGTGGTGTGATGTTGGCAGGTTGTGTGACTTGTGCTCCTTGTTGGTGTGTTTCATTGTGGCCATTGTTAGTCTATATGTGTGTTGTACTTAATTGTGCATGTGTGCCATTCTGCCCATCTCCCCCCCTCCCCCCACTCCCTGCTTCTTCCTCTTCCTAGTGCTGTTATGTCTATAATTTTGTTGCTGCACACATAAATACATGTAAAGAATAAATTAGAATAGTTCCTTGATTCTTTTCGGTTTCAAAACTTCTCTATTGGTTTCTTTTTAATTTTCCATATGAACCGTTTTTTTTAAATATTCAACAACACATAGAAGTCAGAAGTGCAACGTATTCTATCAACACACTTTCTAGAACATTCTACAATATGTGCAGGTTAAAAGTTCATACATTGTTTAAAACTTTACGATATTTTTTTGTAACATTTTCTTGAACATTAAACGACACGTGCACGTTAAAAGTTGACGATTGTTTTCAGTTCGAACAGTGCCTTCCAAATGCAAGTAGCAGGTGTGGTTGAGCTGAGCAAATTTTATCCTGTGATATGTACTCCACGTTGAAACTGCTTTTTCTTAACCAATCACAAAGATGCTTTTCCACAAAACTGATGTGCACCCTACTTTTAAAAAAGAATGCTTTTCATGATATCTTTAGAGATAAGTTATAGATAGGAATTAGTATTTAAAAAACCTTTGAAATTCACTGAAAAAACCATAGGTTTCATGCACGTTATAGTTAGGAATTGGCATTTAAAAAACCTTTGAAATTCACTGAAAAAACCAAAGGTTTCAGGGGCGTTATAGTTAGGAATTGGCATTTAAAAAACCTTAGAAATTCACTGAAAAAACCATAGGTTTCAGGGGTGTTATAGTTAGCTGGACATTTCCCTCGTACAAAACCCTAGAAATTCCCCTGTTATAGTTAGTTCAGCTAACTATAACTCGCGCCCCCGCAATGCACTGCTGATGACGTCACATATTACATCACTCATGACATGGTCAGTGACATCACTGATGACATCACTGATGACATCTCAAATGACATCACTGATGACATCACTGATGACATCATCCATGTGATAAATTAGTGCATCTTCTCACACCCTAATATAACCTTTGATACACCGACTCAAAATTTCAGACGGCCATTTTGACAACCATAGATACTCCAATACCAATAACTACTCACCCACTCATTGACTTTTAGGTCTACTTACATCTTGACTCACTCACCTGTACAGTCACTCATACTTACAGTCACTCTGTGCATTTATACACCTATATAGACACTCACACACCGCCAATCATCTATTGAGGTACTGACACATCTAGTCAGTCATGCAAATAATTAATCACAGTAAAATTTACTCACCTATATAGTTAAAAATACTCAAGTTCACTTACTCATAAAAATACTAACAAATTCTGTGTCTTCCTGCAGAAAAACAAACAGCACATGACACAGATATCCTTGCACTATGGCGCATACTGCCACTCCCAAAATCACACACTCTCACATATAGCTAGTTATATACTCTTACACACATATACACTGTGTTTCACATATGTAGTTACTGACACATGGAACAACTGAGATATACATTCAATCACTAACACACCCATACATACACTGGAGAAGTGTGGCTCAATGGTTGCAGAGGTCTGGCCCGGGACCAGGGTTCAATTCCC
Source organism: Triturus cristatus (assembly GCF_964204655.1). Lineage (NCBI taxonomy): Eukaryota > Metazoa > Chordata > Amphibia > Caudata > Salamandridae > Triturus > Triturus cristatus. The sequence goes on along the minus strand of NC_140594.1, from coordinate 1,059,161,438 downwards.
CGCCTCGGCGGGTCTTGGGCTCAAAATTCCACGGACCTGACAATTCTCGCCTCGGTGCCTATTCCAATCATGGAGTCCCACTCTGCAACTCTGGGCAATAGCTTGCTTAATCTCCACAACGGCCCCCACAACGCTAAGGATGCCTGGCCTCCACCTTGGGGGTGCCCAGGAGTGGACACCTCACAGGGAAAGCCAGGATGGGTTCCACAGCGGTATTCGCACAAGCGCCTTGAGACCCTTGCGGGTGAGTAGTGCGCTATACAAGTATCAATTTACATTTTTACACTCACCCAACCATACAGTCCATCACAGATGCACTCTTAAAAACATGCACCCACTGAATCACCCACTCACACATCAAACAGTATATTTGAATGTGTTTTACTAACCATTCCAAAATGGTGTCGTATGTAACCACAAACCTCGAGGCACACCGTAGTCCTTTGTTTGTTACCATTATTATGTTTTGCACTATATCACATGCTGCACGTTAAATGTCTTACGACCCGTGACCAAGGAACTACGGTTCTGAAACGCGTCGGGGATATTGTTTGTCCTTGCTTTAATTAATAAAGCACGCTTTGAAAGAAAATTGGGGCTCGGCGCAATCTTTGAATGGAGAAGGATTGTTTTGGTTCTGGATATTGAGGGGTCGCGACCCTGCCGGCAGCCCGCCATCACGTAAGTGGCAGAGATTAACCGCGAACGAAAGTGTGGAATATATATATATATATATATATATATATATATATATATATATATATATATATATATATATATATATATATATATATATATATATATATTTGTATGTTAAGTCTATGGGGATTATTTCTTTTTTGAACACGACTGCTTCCGGAACAGCTAAACGGAATCATACAAAATAGTTTCAGAGATATTTAAGTTTAAACAATGTAGATATCTGGGAGCCCAAACACCTACTGAAATCCTACTGAAATTTGATTGGCTGCCAACACTTCAAGCAGGAGGTGTTGACAGCCATCTTGGGACTTTGCTTGAAGCCGAGTTCCACAAAAAAATTGAAAAAAAGGAAAGGGGGCTGGGTAGAAACACCCTGACCCCCTAGACCTCTTGGGGGGTCCCACAGGGACACTGCATGTCCCAAAAAAGCATTCCAGTTTTTCAGTGGGATCCGCGGTTTCCGGCTGGAAACTTTTTAAAAATGAAGCGCAGGCTTCCGTGTTTCGTTCATTATCGGCCCCCGGGTGGGCCAGGTCACGGGAGCATTGTGCAAATATAGGTGGGGGGCGCATGCCCCCCCTCCTGAGGCATAATAAGGCCCCATCTCCCCTGAGGCTCTTTCTAAAAAAATGCCCAAGTGACCGCCACCTCCTTGGGGCAATTAAGTTATAGAAATGGGGGGCCTGTGCTACCCCCCGCAGCCCTGGGGACCATCACCTCCATAGGGCAATTAACTATAGAAGTGCGGGGTCTGCACGCTCCCCCTGCAGCCCGGGGACTGCCACCTCCCAGGACTTAAGTAAAGATTGGATGGAGGTCACACAGCCCCCCTCCTGGAGCCATAAATGGCCCTGGAGACCGCCACTAGCAAGGGCCAGCTCCTGCAATGTCCCAGGGTGCCCACCTCTGGGGCATTGCAGTTTGCTATGGCTTGGCAGGAGCATTACCACTCCCGCCATGCTATAGCAAACACTGCTCGGCTCTCAGCGAGTGTGAGAATTAAAAAGACTCTCACTTGCTGAAAGCTGAACAGAATTGCTTTTGGACAGAGGCAGCTGCATGTTAGGCAGCTCCCTCTGTTCGAAGCAATGCCGGGTCCCGCAGAACGCGGGAAGCCGAAAGGGACCATAGGGGCCTTCAGGCTCCCCATACAGTCCCCAACAAAGTGTCTGGGTGCCCTAGTTGGGACCATGGTACCCAGACTAGAGGCTGGGCCCCAGCGGATGCTATCCCTGGGTCCAAAATTGGCCTGGGAGGGAGGCTGCGCAGGTTCCCTCCCATTATGTAATTATTATTTTTTTTTAAATAAAAAAAACAGGACGTGCCCAGGGGCCAAAATCAGCCTGTGAGGGGGGCCACTCTGCCCCCGTCCCTTCTAGTTAAAAAAAATATTTAAAAAAGGTCAGGCCCTGGGGTATAGGGTCCCTGGGGCTGAAATTGGCCCGGGAAAGGGGGTCTTATGGTCCACCTCCCTTATTCAAAATAGGCCTGGCCCTGGGTGATGGGGTACCCGGGGCTAAAATTGGATCAGGGAAGGGGGGCCACGCAGCCCCCCTCCCATGTAAAAAAAAAAAAGGCAAATTGCTGGAGGCTTACTCCCATACTTCACCACTCCACAAATGCACCTCCTGGTGCACTGTTTGTTGGGGGATGAAGTCCCCTTGGCTGCTGGGGGTCGTTGTGGGCCAACAAGACCTCCTGTTACCTCCAGTAAGTCCCACACAGTGGTATTGCTGAGCGGTCTTTGAAGGCCATGCCCCCTTTCTCCACCACTCTGCAAATGTGCCTCCTGGTGCACTACTTGTTGGGGGATGAAGTCTCCCTTGCCTTCTGAGGGTCCTTGGGGGCCAGGCACCCCTCCTGTTACCTCCAGTAATTCCCACACAGTGGGATTGCTGAGAGGTGGTTGAGGCATGTCCCCTTTTCCCACCACTCTGCAAACATGCCTTCTGGCACACTACTAGTTGGAGGATTAACTCCCCTGGAATGCTGAGGGTCCTTGGGGGCCAAAACGCCTTCCTGCTACCTCCAGTATGTTCCAAACAGCTGGATTGCTGAGATGACTTCCGAGGCCAAGCCCCCTTTCTACACCACTCTGCAAAGGTGCTTCCTCATGCATTGCTAGCTGGGACATGAAGTCCCCTTGGCTCCAGAGGGTCCTTGGGGGCCAACTACCTCTCCTGTTACCTCCAGTAAGTTCCACACTGTGGAATTGCTTGGAGTTCTTTGGAGGCCATGCCCCCTTTCTCCACCACTCTGTAAATGCACCTCCTGGTGCACTGCTGGTTGGGGGCTGAAGTCCCCTTGGATGCTGGGGGTCTGGGGCTAGGAACCCTTTCTGTTACCTCCAATAAGTCCCAGACAGAAGGATTGCTGAGAGATGGTCAGAGGCCCGCCCCCTTTCTCCACCACACTGCAAACGTGACTACTGGTTAAAAAAACATAGAAATTCACTAACAAAAAACCAAAGGTTACAGTGACATTATAGTTCGGAAATGGAATTAAAAAATCCTTAAAAGTTTATGGAAAAAACAAAGGTTACAGGGACGTTATAGTTAGGCTCAGGTTTCACGCATAAAAAACCAGTAGAATTCAGCAGTTATAGTTAGCTGAGCTAACTATCACACCCCTCGCAATGCACTGCTTACGATCTCACATATTACAACACTCATGACATGGTCAGTGACATCACTGATGACATCTGAAATGACATCACTGATGACATCATCCACAGAATAAATGACATACCCACTCACACTCCCATAGAACCTTTCATACACCCACTCCCACACAACCATAATAATAATTACCACATGCTACATCTGCCCTATACCGAAGACATACCGGTGGAAATTATTGCACAAGACACTATAGATTGACCTAGGATCTATATGCTAATTGTCTTTAAGGAGATTTAAGCCCGCCTAGAGAATAACGACGCCCTGAAGAAGCCCCAAGCCGTATGGCCATGTAAAGGGGCGAAACACGTGTTGGCTGTTTGTCACCCTCTTGCAAATCCAACTCAGAATTAAAATGAGTTACAACACTTTCATATAAAGAATTTTCACCACGAAACCAGTGTACTGGAATTTTTCCTGAATTAAAATGACTACCCTGACTTGTCCAGACAACCCTTTCTAGAACTCTGGTGATCACCAGTAGGTAGTTACAGTTAGGACCTCGTTTTTATTCAAAAAGCGTTTTTTCTTTTAACAATACCTTTGGCGCCCGACAACGAATCTTCGCGAAATTTTTAATACTAAAGGGGGGCTCTGGTCAGCTCCTGTCTTAAAAGTTTCAGGGTGATTCGTCAAGCCGGGGTTGAGAAAAAAGGGGGTCCCAAAAAGTGTTTTCTTCATGTTAATTTCCATAGGAAAATTTAGACAAAGCTACAGCCCGAACTGCTGAACGGAATGACACCAAATTTGGCAAAAAGGTAGCTCCTGGTTCAGAAAGTGACCTTTTATTAAAATGGTGTAAATCCGTCCAGTATTTCCTGAGAAATACACACATAAAAAAAATAGTATCTGGTGATCGCAGTAGATCCGCAAACCATCCCAAGCACGATTGGCTGCCAACACTTCAAACCAGGAAGTGTTAGCAGCCATCTTGTGACTCGGTTGAACCAAGTCACAAGAAAAAAGGTGAAAAAACATTAAAAAAACAAGAAAATGGGGCAGGGTAAAAAAAACCCTGACCCCTAGGCCTGGTCAGGGGGTCCCACAGGGACCACCAGGCCCCAAAAAGCATTTTTTTAAACATTTTCAGCTGGATTCATGTAGGGTCAGTGAATCCGGCTGAAATGTATTTTAAAAATGAAGCGCGGCCTCCCTCTCTTTGTTTGTTTTAAGCCCCTGGGTGGGCCAGGTCCCGGGGGCAATACATATTTATGTAGCGGGGGCATGGGGGATCCCCAGGGCAAAAGTGTCCCAAGGAAAGGGGGCCCCCTTCTAAAAAAAAAGGTTTTGCCTGGCCCCGGGGGATGGGGTCCCTGGAGCCAAAATCGGCCTAGGAGAGTGGTGGCGCACCCCCTCTCCTTTTTAATTTTTTGTAAACATTTTTTTTTTTTAAATGATTAAGGCCCGGGGGATGGAGTCCCTGGGGCTCAAAAGGGTTAAGGGAAGGGGGGTCACACAGACCCCCCTTCCTAAAATAAAAAAGTAAAAGAAACTGGCAACTCGCCGGAGGCCCCGCATCCTCCCTGTACCGCTATGCAAATGCACCTCCTGCGCGTTCTGGGTTGGGGTATTAAGTCCCCTTAAATCCTAAGGGTCCGTAGGGGCCAACTAGCCCACCAGGTACCTCCAGTAAGCCCCACACAGTGGGATTGCTGCGGGGTGGTCTGAGGTCACGCTCCTTTTTACACCACTCTGCAAATGTGCCTCTTGGCACACTGCTGGTGGGGCGATGAAGTCCTCTTGTGTCCTGAGGACCTCAGGACTAAAGTGGACTTCATCCTCCAACCAGCAGTGCACCAGGAGGCACGTTAGCAGAGCGGTGTAAAAAGGGACGTGGCTTTTGACCACTCAGCAATCCAGCTTTGTGGGGGATACTAGAGAAAACAGGGGGGCTAGTTGGCCCCCATGGACCCTCAGGAGGCAAGGGGACTTCATCCCCCAACCAAGAGCGCATCAGGAGGTGCGTTTTCAGAGTGGTGGACAAAGGGGGTGTGGCCTGTGTCCATCTCTCAGTAATCCCACTGTATGGGGCTTACTGGAGGTAACAGGTAGACTAGTTGGCCCCTAAGGATCCCCAGCAGCGAAGGGGACATTAATCCCCATCCAATAGCACACCAGGGAACCCATTTGCAGAGTGGTGGGAAAAGTGGGCATGACCTGCTAAGGGAATTTAGTAATCCTCCTGTGGGGCTTACTGGAGGTAATACAAGAGCTACTTGGCCCCCAAGGATGTCCTTGGGGCCAACTACCCCTCCTGTTACCTCCAGTAAGTCCAAAACAGTGGTATTGCTAAGAGGTCTTTGGAGGCCACGCCCCCCTTTCTTCACCACTCTGCAAATGCGCCTCCTGGCACACTACTTGTTGGGGGCTGAAGTCCACTTTACTGCGGAGGGACTTTGGGGGCCAAGAAACCCTCCTGGTACCTCCTATAAGTGCTATGCAGCAGAATTCTTGAGCGCTGGTTGGAGGCCCAGCCCCCTTTCTCCACCACTCTGTAAACGTGACTACTAGTTAAAGAACCATTTGCAATGTAATAGGTCTCGCATTTGCGAAAACTGTAAATGTAAAATACTTTTTCATTTACAATGGCTATTGGCGTTGTAAATGTAAAAGTATTTTGTTAATGTGTTTAGGAGTGGAGTGGATGTACGTTGTGTGTAGTGTACTTATGTGGTATGTTGTGCAGTGAAAATATGTGGATAGAACGTATGTGGTATTTAGTGGATAGCAATTGAGTAAAGTTGGATTATGTGTTATGGAGAGTAAATGTGTGGTATGGTAGTCTGTGTTGTGGAGTGGTAACCTCAGGTTTAGTCTTCCTCATTTCCATAGAAGCTAAACTATAAACTCAATGAGACAAAAAAAGAAGGAACCACTGAGGAGCACTTCTGGACCTAGTCAGAGGTATGAGCAGGGCCACTGGAATTATGCGATTGTTCGGCTCCACTGAATTTCGCATAATTAGACGTTTTCCACGTTTGCCAAATAATCCATCATCTGCTGCATAATCTGCAGATTTGAACAAAAAAAACTTGCTTCTAGCTCAAACGGCTCAAACGCTACCAAAAATGCAGCGACAAGTGTTACAGCATGGTGGAAGGCCCTTTGCAAACCTGGAATGGTCACCTGTTACTTATTGCTAAATGTGGGTGTTAAATTAATACTAATGGTGTGGAAACCACTCTTGCTTCTTTCTGTGCCTCTCTTGCCTCTTTCTGCATTTCTCTTGCTTCTTCGTGCACCTTTCTTTCTTTTTTTACTTCTCTTGCCTCTTTCTGCACATCGCTTGCTTTTTTCTTCACCTTTCTTGCTTCTTTCTTCTGTACCTCTCTTATCTCTTTCTGCACCCTCTTCCCTCTTTCTGCACTTCTCTTGCCTCTTTCTGCACCTCACTTGCTTCTTTCTGCACTTCCCTTGCTTCTTTCGCCACCTCTCTTGCAAGAGGTAGTTGGCCCCCAAGGATGTCCTTGGGGGCCAACTACCCCTCCTGTTACCTCCAGTAAGTCCAAAACAGTGGTATTGCTAAGAGGTCTTTGGAGGCCACCCCCCCCCTTTCTTCACCACTCTGCAAATGCGCCTCCTGGCACACTACTTGTTGGGGGCTGAAGTCCACTTTACTGCGGAGGGACTTTGGGGGCCAAGAAACCCTCCTGGTACCTCCAATAAGTGCTATGCAGCAGAATTCTTGATCGCTGGTTGGAGGCCCAGCCCCCTTTCTCCACCACTCTGTAAACGTGACTACTAGTTAAAGAAGCATTTGCAATGTAATAGGTCTCGCATTTGCGAAAGTTGTAAATGTAAAATACTTTTTCATTTACAATGGCTATTGGCGTTGTAAATGTAAAAGTATTTTGCTAATGTGTTTAGGAGTGGAGTGGATGTACGTTGTGTGTAGTGTAATTATGTGGTATGTTGTGCAGTGAAAATATGTGGATAGAACGTATGTGGTATTTAGTGGATAGCAATTGAGTAAAGTTGGATTATGTGTTATGGAGAGTAAATGTGTGGTATGGTAGTCTGTGTTGTGGAGTGGTAACCTCAGGTTTAGTCTTCCTCATTTCTATAGAAGCTAAACTATAAACTCAATGGGACAAAAAAAGAAGGAACCACTGAGGAGCACTTCTGGACCTAGTCGGAGGTATGAGCAGGGCCACTGGAATTATGCGATTGTTCGGCTCAACTGAATTTCGCATAATTAGACGTTTTCCACGTTTGCCAAATAATCCATCATCTGCTGCATAATCTGCAGATTTGAACAAAAAAAACTTGCTTCTAGCTCAAACGGGTCAAACGCTACCAAAAATGCAGCGACAAGTGTTACAGCATGGTGGAAGGCCCTTTGCAAACCTGGAATGGTCACCTGTTACTTATTGCTAAATGTGGGTGTTAAATTAGTACTAATGGTGTGGAAACCACTCTTGCTTCTTTCTGTGCCTCTCTTGCCTCTTTCTGCATTTCTCTTGCTTCTTCGTGCACCTTTCTTTCTTTTTTTACTTCTCTTGCCTCTTTCTGCACATCGCTTGCTTTTTTCTTCACCTTTCTTGCTTCTTTCTTCTGTACCTCTCTTATCTCTTTCTGCACCCTCTTCCCTCTTTCTGCACGTCTCTTGCCTCTTTCTGCACCTCACTTGCTTCTTTCTGCACTTCCCTTGCTTCTTTCGCCACCTCTCTTGCAAGAGGTAGTTGGCCCCCAAGGATGTCCTTGGGGGCCAACTACCCCTCCTGTTACCTCCAGTAAGTCCAAAACAGTGGTATTGCTAAGAGGTCTTTGGAGGCCACGCCCCCCTTTCTTCACCACTCTGCAAATGCACCTCCTGGCTCACTACTGGTTGGGGGCTGAAGTCCACTTTACTGCGGAGGGACTTTGGGGGCCAAGAAACCCTCCTGGTACCTCCAATAAGTGCTATGCAGCAGAATTCTTGATCGCTGGTTGGAGGCCCAGCCCCCTTTCTCCACCACTCTGTAAACGTGACTACTAGTTAAAGAAGCATTTGCAATGTAATAGGTCTCGCATTTGCGAAAGTTGTAAATGTAAAATACTTTTTCATTTACAATGGCTATTGGCGTTGTAAATGTAAAAGTATTTTGCTAATGTGTTTAGGAGTGGAGTGGATGTACGTTGTGTGTAGTGTAATTATGTGGTATGTTGTGCAGTGAAAATATGTGGATAGAACGTATGTGGTATTTAGTGGATAGCAATTGAGTAAAGTTGGATTATGTGTTATGGAGAGTAAATGTGTGGTATGGTAGTCTGTGTTGTGGAGTGGTAACCTCAGGTTTAGTCTTCCTCATTTCTATAGAAGCTAAACTATAAACTCAATGGGACAAAAAAAGAAGGAACCACTGAGGAGCACTTCTGGACCTAGTCGGAGGTATGAGCAGGGCCACTGGAATTATGCGATTGTTCGGCTCAACTGAATTTCGCATAATTAGACGTTTTCCACGTTTGCCAAATAATCCATCATCTGCTGCATAATCTGCAGATTTGAACAAAAAAAACTTGCTTCTAGCTCAAACGGGTCAAATGCTACCAAAAATGCAGCGACAAGTGTTACAGCATGGTGGAAGGCCCTTTGCAAACCTGGAATGGTCACCTGTTACTTATTGCTAAATGTGGGTGTTAAATTAGTACTAATGGTGTGGAAACCACTCTTGCTTCTTTCTGTGCCTCTCTTGCCTCTTTCTGCATTTCTCTTGCTTCTTCGTGCACCTTTCTTTCTTTTTTTACTTCTCTTGCCTCTTTCTGCACATCGCTTGCTTTTTTCTTCACCTTTCTTGCTTCTTTCTTCTGTACCTCTCTTATCTCTTTCTGCACCCTCTTCCCTCTTTCTGCACGTCTCTTGCCTCTTTCTGCACCTCACTTGCTTCTTTCTGCACTTCCCTTGCTTCTTTCGCCACCTCTCTTGCAAGAGGTAGTTGGCCCCCAAGGATGTCCTTGGGGGCCAACTACCCCTCCTGTTACCTCCAGTAAGTCCAAAACAGTGGTATTGCTAAGAGGTCTTTGGAGGCCACGCTCCCCTTTCTTCACCACTCTGCAAATGCACCTCCTGGCTCACTACTGGTTGGGGGCTGAAGTCCACTTTACTGCTGAGGGACTTTGGGGGCCAAGAAACCCTCCTGGTACCTCCTGTAAGTGCTATGCAGCGGAATTCCTGAGCGCTGGTTGGAGGCCAAGCCAACTTTCTCCACCACTCTGTAAACGTGAATACTAGTTAAAGAAGCATTTGCAATGTAATAGGTCTCGCATTTGCGAAAGTTGTAAATGTAAAATACTTTTTCATTTACAATGGCTATTGGCATTGTAAATGTAAAAGTATTTTGCTAATGTGTTTAGGAGTGGAGTGGATGTACGTTGTGTGTAGTGTAATTATGTGGTATGTTGTGCAGTGAAAATATGTGGATAGAACGTATGTGGAATTTAGTGGATAGCAATTGAGTAGAGTTGGATTATGTGTTATGGAGAGTAAATGTGTGGTATGGTAGTCTGTGTTGGGGAGTGGTAACCTCAGGTTTAGTCTTCCTCATTTCCATAGAAGCTAAACTATAAACTCAATGAGACAAAAAAAGAAGGAACCACTGAGGAGCACTTCTGGACCTAGTCGGAGGTATGAGCAGGGCCACTGGAATTATGCGATTGTTCGGCTCCACTGAATTTCGCATAATTAGACGTTTTCCACGTTTGCCAAATAATCCATCATCTGCTGCATAATCTGCAGATTTGAACAAAAAAACTTGCTTCTAGCTCAAACGGCTCAAACGCTACCAAAAATGCAGCGACAAGTGTTACAGCATGGTGGAAGGCCCTTTGCAAACCTGGAATGGTCACCTGTCACTTATTGCTAAATGTGGGTGTTAAATTAGTACTAATGGTGTGGAAACCACTCTTGCTTCTTTCTGTGCCTCTCTTGTCTCTTTCTGCATTTCTCTTGCTTCTTTGTGCACCTTTCTTTCTTTTTTTTACTTCTCTTGCCTCTTTCTGCACCTCCCCTCTTTCTGCACCTCACTTGCTTTTTTTCCTGCACCTGTCTTGCTTCTTTCTTCTGCACCTCTCTTATCTCTTTCTGCCCCCTCTTCCCTATTTCTGCACTTCTCTTGCTTCTTTCTGCACTTCCCTTGCTTCTTTAGCCACCTCTTTTGCTTCTTTCTGCACCTCTCTTGCTTCTTTCTGCACCCTTCTTCCCTCTTTGTGCACCTCTCTTGCCTCTTTCTAAACCTCTTTCCTCTTTTTGCAGTTCTCTTTCCTCTTTCTGTACCTCTATTGCTTCTTTCTGCACTTTTTTTGCCTCTTTCTGCACCCCTCTTTCTACACCCCTCTTCTTGCACCTCTCTTGCCTCTGTCTCACCCCTGTTCTCTCTTTCTGCACCTCTTTTGCCTGTTTCTGCAACTCTCTTGCCTCTTTCTGCAGTTCTCTTGCCTCTTTCTGCACCTCTGTTGCTTCTTTCTGCAATTGTCTTGCCTCGTTCTGCACACCTCTTGCCTCTTTCTGCATATCTGTTGGTTCTTTCTGCACTTCCCTTGATTTTCCACATCTCTCTTGCTTCTTTCTGCACCCCTCTTGCCTCTTTCTGCACCCCTTTCCTCTTTCTGCACCTCTTTTGCCTCTTTCTGCACCCCTGTTCCCTCTTTCTACACCTCTCCTGCCTGTTTTTGCACCTCTGTTGCCTCTTTATAAATTTCTCTTGCCTCTTTCTGCACCCTTCTTCCTTCTTTGTGCACCTCTCTTGCCTCTTCCTGCACCTCTCTTGCCTGTTTCTGCATCTCTCTTTCCTCTTTCTGCAGTTCTCTTGCCTCCTTCTGCATCTCTGTTGCTTCTTTCTGCACTTCTCTTGCCTCTTTCTGCACCCCTCTTGCCTGTTTCTGCACCTCACTTGCCTCTTTCTGTAGCTCGCTTGCCTCTTACTGCACTTATATTGCCTCTTTCTGAACCTCACTTGCCTCTTTCGGCACTTCTCTTTCTTTTTTCTGCACCTCTCTTGTTTCTTTCTGCAACTCTCTTGCCTCTTTCATCACTTCTCTTGCTTCTTTCTACACCTGTGTTGCTTCTTTCTACACCTCTGTTGTTCTTTCAGCACTTCTCTTGTCTCTTTCTGCACTTCTCTTGCCTGTTTCTGCACCTGTCTTGCCCCTTTCTACAACACTGATGCCTTTTTCTGCACCTCACTTGCTTCTTTCTACACCCCTCTTCCCTCTTTCTGTACATCTCTTGCCTCTTTCTGCATCCCTTTCTCTCTTTATGTACCTGTTTTGCCTGTTTTTTCACCCCTCCTGCCTGTTTCTGCACCTCTGTTGCACCTTTCTGCACTTCTGCCTCTTTCTGTACCCCTCTTGCCTATTTCTGTACCCCACTTGCCTTTTTCTGCACCTCTCTTGCCTCTTTCTGTACTTCTCTTGCCTCTTTCTGTACCTCACTTGCCTCTTTCTGTACGTTTGCTTTTTCTGCACCTCTCTTGTTTCTTTCTGCAACTCTCTTGTCTCTTTCATCACTTCTCTTGCTTCTTTCTACCCGTCTGTTGCTTCTTTCAGCACTTCTCTTGCCTCTTTCTGCACTACTCTTGCTTGTTTCTTTACCTGTCCTGCCTCTTTCTGCACCACTGTTGCCTGTTTCTGCGTCTCACTTGCTTCTTTCTGCACTGTGTTGCCTCTTTCTGCACCCCTCTTCCCTCTTTCTGTACCTCTCTTGCCTCTTTCTCTACCCCTGTTCCCTCTTTCTGCACCTCTCCTGCCTGTTTCTGCACCCCGGTTGCCTCTTTCTGCACTTCTCATGCCTCTTTCTACACCTCTGTTGCTTCTTTTTCACTTTTCTTGCCTCTTTCTGCACCCCTCATTCCTCTTTCTGCACCTCTGTTGGCTCTTTCTGCATTTCTCTTGCTTCTTACTGCACTTCTCTTGCCTCTTTCGGCACCCTTCTTCCCTTTTTCTGCACTTCTCTTGCCTCTTTCTGCACCCTTCTGGCCTCTCTCTGCAACTCTGTTGGTTCTTTCTTCACTGCTCTTTCTTCTTTCTGCACCTCTCTTGCAAATTTCTATACCCCTCTCTTTCCTCTTTCTGTACCCCTCTTCCTTCTTTCTGTACCTCTCTTGCCTCTGTCTGCACCCCTGTTCTCTCTTTCTGCACTTCTCTTGCCTCTTTCTGCACCCCTCTTGCCCGTGTCTGCACATCACTTGCCTCTTTCTGCACCTCTCTTGTTCTTTCTGCAACTGTCTTGCCTCTTTCTACAACTGATACCTATTGCTGCACCTCGCTCGCTTCTTTCTGTATACCTCTTGCCTCTTTCTGCACCCCTCGTCTCTCTTTCTGTTCCTCTCTTGACTCTTTCTGCACCTCTTTTGCCTCTTTCTGCACCCTTCTGGCCTCTCTCTGTACCTCTGTTGGTTCTTTCTGCACTGCTCTTGCTTCTTTCTGCACCTCTCTTGCAAATTTCTGTACCCCTCTCTTTCCTCTTTCTGCACCCCTCTTCCTTCTTTCTGCACCTCTCTTGCCTCTGTCTGCACCCCTGTTCTCTCTTTCTGCACTTCTCTTGCCTCTTTCTGCACCCCTCTTGCCCGTTTCTGCACATCACTTGCCTCTTTCTGCACCTCTCTTGTTTCTTTCTGCAACTGTCTTGCCTCTTTCTACAACACTGATACCTATTTCTGCACCTCGCTTGCTTCTTTCTGCACCCCTCTTGCCTCTTTCTGCACCCCTCATCTCTCTTTATGTTCCTCTCTTGCCTATTTCTGCACCAGTTTTGCCTCTTTCTGCACCTCTCCTGCCTGTTTCTGCATGTCTGTTGCCTCTTTTTGCACTTGTCTTGCCTATTTCTGTACGTCTCTTGCCTCTTTCTGCACCTCACTTGCCTCTTTCTTCATGTCTTTTGCTTTTTTCTGTACCTCTCTCATTTGTTTCTGGAACTCTCTTGTCTCTTTCATCACTTCTCTTCCTTCTTTCTGTACCTCTGTTGCTTCTTTCAGCACTTCTCTTGCCTCTCTCTGCACTTTTCTTGCCTGTTTCTCTACCTGTCTTGCCTCTTTCTGCTCCTCTGTTGCTTGTTTCTGCATTTCACTTGCTTCTTTCTGTACCGCGGGTGCTTCTTTCTGCACTTCTCTTCCCTCTATCTGCACCCCTCTTGCCTCTTTCTGCATCTCTGTTGGTTCTTTCTGCACTCCTCTTGCTTTTTTCTGCATTACTATTGCTTCTTTCTGCACCCATCTTACCTCTTTCTGTACCCTTCTTCCCTCTTTGTGCACCACTCTTGCCTCTTTGTGGACCTCTCTTTCCCCTTTCTACACCTCTCCTGTCTGTTTCTGCACCTCTGTTGCTCCTTTCTGTAATTCTCTTGCCTCTTTCTGCACCCCTCTTACCTCTTTCTGCACCTCTGTTGCTTCTTTCTGCACTTCTCTTGCTTCCAAATTTTTATACACAAATTGACAGACTATGCTGTTTGAAACACAGGTATTCAAGTATGTGTATGTTTATTTTTATGTAACATGTCACAAGGTAGAAGCAGAAACACACGCATGCATACCTTCACAAACGTGGTCAGATGTACAACAGTGATTTGGTTGGGATTGCTGTTTTACATTTGGTAGGCATACCATTCTGAGCAGTCGATGAACAGTGAACCTTCAAGAGAAAGGTGAGGTTTAAGACATCCTGGGAGAAGGATTATTGATTAGGCTACTTTGTATGAGTCTGTGGAAAGGTACAGTCGAAGTAGGTCTATTTCTGCACGTCTGTTGATTCTTTCTGCAACTCTCTTGCTTCTTTCTGCGCCTTTCTTCCTCTTTCTGTACATGTCCTACCTATGTAGGCATAGTTAGAAATTAGCATTTAAAAAACCTTAGAAATTCACTGAAAAATCCATAGGTTTCAGGGACGTTATAATTAGTATTAGCATATAAAAAACTTTAGAAATTCACTGAAAAAACCACAGGTTTCAGGGACGTTATAGTTAGGAATTAGCATTTAAAAATCCTTAGTTATTCACTGAAAAAACCACAGGTTTCAGGGATGTTATAGTTAGGCTGACAATTCACTCGTACAAAAGCAGAGAAATTCAGTTGTTATAGTTATCTGAGCTAACTATAACTTGTGCTCCCGCAATGCACTGCTGATGACGTCACGCATAACATGGTCAATGACAGCACTGATGACATCTCATATGAAATCACTGATGACATCATCCACTTAATATCTGATTCACCTCCTCACACTCTAATGTAACCTTTCATACACCCACTCTAAAATACAGACTACCATTCTCGAAACCATGGACACACCAATACCAGTTAGCATATACACATTCACTGATTCATAGGTCTACACACTCATCCGCTCACTCACCCATACAGTCACTCATCAATACAGCCACTGATATATGCACTCATACACCCATACAGACACTCACACTCTACCACTCACCCTTAGAGTTACTCACACACCTAGTCAGTCACCCACAGAATCAATCACACTGCCATTTACTTACCCATACAGTTATATAGTCAACATGTCACTTATTCAAACAGATACTAACAAATACTTACTCTCTTATGCAACCACTGACACAAGCACACACTCCTCATCCATACAGCGACTGTCACAATCACTCACTTTCACAAATGGTCACTTATATACTCCAAAACTCACATATACGGCCTTTCACATATGTAGTTACTCACACATATACCACCGAGACATCCATTCACTCATCAACACTGCCATATGCACACTTACTCACCCATACAGCCCCTTGTAGACGCACTCATGAACCCTTACACCCAGTGAATCACCCACTCACACATCCATACAGAGAGTCACACACACCCCTCTCCCACCCACACAGACACTCAGACACCCATACAGGTACTCAGACAACCAATGATTAACCCATATAGGCACTCATGTAGCTACTCACCAACCCATGCGGCCACTTACACACCAACTGACAGACTGATACAGACATTCACACAGATAAGTCATTCACCCATGCATTCACTAAGACACATTTAAACACTCACTTATACAGTCACTCACATACCCACTAAATCATCCATACAGACACTCATACACCCACTCATTCTTTGAATACACCTTGGCGTATATTTATAAAATTCTTAAACTTTTTAGAAACACTCATGATCACAGGATGATATCATCAGTGATGTCATGAGTGATGTCATTTCAGATGTCATCGGTGATGTCATGAGTGATGTCACTGATCATGCCATGAGTAAATGTAATATGTGACGTCATCACCAGTGCATTGTGGGGGCGCGAGTTATAGTTAGCTCAGCTAACTATAACAGCTGAATTTCTCTGCTTTTGTGCGAGTGAAATGTCAGCCTAACTATAACGTCACCGAAATCTGTGGTTTTCACAGTGAAAAATAATAATAGATAGAGAGATAGATAGATAGATAGATAGATAGATAGATAGATAGATAGATAGATAGATAGATAGATAGATAGATAGATAGATAGATAGATAGATAGATAGACAGAATAATACATGTGAAGAATATCATTAGTTTTGTAGGAAATCCAGTTAAGGTATTTACTTTACTAGTAACTAATGTTCTTACAAATAATTAGATATAGTAATATTTTATTTTAAGAGTACACCTTTTAAAAAAATGACTCTACCAAACATTTAATTATACTTACTTCTTTAATTATTGTTTAACAACAGACGCATTCAAAACAAACATACATAATTTCAAAAGTTTTCTTTAAATAAGATATTCAGTTATACTTTTAGTGAAAAAATGTATTTTTGTTACTCACGTAACATTTTTAATAATATAAATAGTGAATTAATATTTAACATGGGTAAAACGGGCAACACATAGGTGCCGATTACGATCCGGTAAAAACCGGGTACGAACCGTCGGTCGGAGCGTTTTCCCCGTCCGACTCGTACCCGGTCGTAAAACTATACAAACATGGAATTACGATTCGCACGGAAACACCATTTCCGTACGAATCGTAAAAAACACCGACCGACGAAAATATACATACGAATGTGATCCGGGAATGCTGCGACGTGACGTCGGGACGCTTTCAGGCAGCGTTTCACGACCCAGGAATTACGATTCGAACCGACAGCAGTCCGGACGGCAATATTTTCACGGCACCCAAAAAGTGCCGCAAAAGCGAAGTACGGTGCGAATCGACCAGAGTAGGTGGCCTGGTACGCACCGTACCCCCCCCAGCCCCCGTAGGTACGCGCCGACCCCCCCCAGCCCCCGTAGGTACGCACCGACCCCCCCCAGCCCCCGTAGGTACGCGCCGACCCCCCCAGCCCCTGTAGGTACGCGCCGACCCCCCCCAGCCCCCGTAGGTACGTGTCGAACCCCCCCGTGTACGTTCGAGTCGAACCCCCCCCGTGTACGTTTGAGTCGAACCCCCCCGTGTACGGTCGAGTCGAACCCCCCCGTGTACGTTCGAGTCGAACCCCCCCGTGTATGTACAGTGCGTACCCCCCATGTACGTTCGAGTCGAACCCCCCATGTACGTTCGAGTCAAACCCCCCCGTGTACGGTCGAGTCGAACCCCCCGTGTACGTTCGAGTCGAACCCCCCCGTGTATGTACAGTGCGTACCCCCATGTACGTTCGAGTCAAACCCCCCATGTACGTAGCGCTGGGGGTACGCACCGTACATACACGGGTGGGGGTACGACTCGACCGTACACGGGGGGTTCGACTCGAACGTACACGGGGGGTTCGACTCGAACGTACACGGGGGGTTCGACTCGAACGTACACGGGGGTTCGACTCGAACGTACACGGGGGGGTTCGACTCGAACGTACACGGGGGGTTCGACTCGAACGTACATGGGGGGTTCGACTCGAACGTACATGGGGGGTACGCACTGTACATACACGGGTGGGGGTACGACTCGACCGTACACGGGGGGGTTCGACTCGAACGTACATGGCGGGGTTCGACTCGAACGTACACGGGGGGGTTCAACTCGAACGTACACGGGGGGGTTCGACACGTACCTACGGGGGCTGGGGGGGGGGGCGTACGCGTATGCGGGCACGTCTCCATGGTTGCTATGGGAGTTCGGTGCGGACGGTGATTTTTCCATCCGGTTGTAACCTCGGACGCACGGGATGGATCGTGATTCCTCGGTCGGACTTCACCTTTCACGTTTGTACGGTAATTCATACGAGGACGTGTCGGACACATTTTCCGACCCGAGGACGTGTGGGGAATGATTCCCAATGCGGTTCGTATGGACTTTTTACCATGCGAATCGTGATTGCCAGTTCGTACGGCACTTGTACGATTCGTACGGTAAAAAGACCGGATACGAGTCGCACGGGGATATTTTTTACCGGATCGTGATCGGCACCATAGTGTACACCTATGTAGGTACACATATAGGCCCCCATTACAATGTTGGGCGGACTTGAGTCTCCCCGACACCATTGCGCAATCAGGACCGACCGACCGATGGGTGGCGGATCCAACTGCATTATCAGGATGTGACCACACATGGTGCAGTCGCACACTTCCATTTCTCTATGGGAGCTTGTGCTGTGGCCGTAAACTGGCTGTAGCACAAGCTCCCATGGAGAAATGGGTGTGTTTGTTAATGCCTGCACCACGTGGCAGGCACCTAATGGTACCTGCCACGCGGTGCAGGAATTAACGTGGGGGCACTACAGATGCCGCCAGGCCTCCAACTAGAGGCTGCTGTGGCAAGGGGCCCTGCTAGCGATCCCCGAGTCACTTTCCGATAGGCTTTTCATTTTGGAAAGTCCAGCTTGAAAACCCTGTTGGAAACCGACATTATAATCCCCACGGCGTAAATGCCATACATAGGAGATTATGCGTGCCCTCTCACTGGCCGATGGGCTCCTTGAATCTGTCGGAAGCCAGTCGGTTCGAACGGCTGGTTTCGAATCTGACAGCCTTAATCATAATAAGGGTGTCGGATTTGAAACCAACGATGTAAGTCGAAATCAGACTCATAATGTTCTACACATGAAAACACTTTTTGCTATACTTCTTTTTTACATGTTTATGCAATGATTCTAAATATCTTTCCATATACATTTTCTTAGATTTTTATTTTACATTTAAATAAAGATGAAAGTTATTCAACTTAGTAGACTATTGTATAACATTTTGCAGTTTTTATACAATTTTTTCACATCTATATACCATATAATAACTTTTTCATAATTTTAATACATTGAATATTTTTAAATGTTATTAAAGTTCTAATTTCCTTACCACATACAGTATTCTGCAACCTTTCTTTTTTTCCTTCCATTCAGCTGCGTTCGTCATAGAGAATGGAGGTTGGATCACATCTCTTCCAATCAGGTAGTGTTCAGTTAGGTTTGCAGGCGGTATTTTATATTCAGTATGGTTTTCATGTTTAGAATATGCTTGTTTGGGTTTATGTTGTTTTTATTATGTAAGAATGTTAGCCGTAATATTAAGGCTTTTATAAGTTTTGATATTTTAATACATCTATATTTTAATGCAATTGCTTTTATTTTAACATTTGCAGTATGCAGTCTATTCACCTTTTATTTTTTTAGTATTTTTGATTTTGACATTGGTAACCTTGTTGGAATAATGGCTGTTGAAGAGGATTTAGGGAGGCACTCTACTGCTACATTAACATAGATATCACTTTATTTATGTTGTATCTGTGGGAGGGTTTGTTTATTTTGTGTAATGTTAAAAGTCTTTTGTTACTTTTTCATTTGATTGCATTTTAGATATAATTTATTTATACTGCATTTATGTAGTGTTATGTTTGTTTATTTAAATAGTTGGCTAGGTGGCAATGATTTTTTACACAGCTTTTAAATTTAGAGAAAGGTTAGGATTATTATTTTTGATGGTGTTGACATTTTGATCTATCCTTATTTATTTGGTTTGGGTTCATTTAGATTATTTAAGCTTTATTGAATATTAATACGTATGTACATTCAGCAAATATGAAAGTCAATTGTGTTCCAATCTAACATTTTGCGTTTTTAGATATTATCTTTTTGGACTAGTATTATTTTATGTTTTGATTTTATGGTGCTTTGAATTTAAAGTAGGGTATATGATATTGAGTCTAGGTAATCAATGGGTGCTAGTTCTTCATATAGTTTTACTTTATTGCCTAATATGTTATGCATTGGTCTAAATAGCTGTGTTCCTTCTGCAAGATTTCAGTGAGTAGGCAGGATGTACTGTGCCAGCTTTCCGCTGTACTGTTGGTTGTTGTTTCTTAAATAAGGGTACTATCATGAACTTTCCAGCATTTTATGTAGAACTTGGCTTGGTGGCCGAGTGCTCAGCAATTTAAGCTTTCCACCCCGGGTGCCCTCGAAGTAGTCGAGGAGTGAAATTAATTTGCCTTCACTGTCTTTGTAAAAGGTAGATTCTGTTACAAAGCCATTTAAACTGGTTACTTCTGTAGGTGGTTCAAAGGCCAGAGAAAACAGTTTTTTAAAATGTGTAACTGGAAGATGCTGTGGTTTGAGTTCTCTAGATTTCTTATGTGTTGACAGAGGACTCTTTTGAAATAAAAGGCCATATCATTATTTATGTATTTTGATATACGTTTGTGTGTATCAAAGTACATTTGAAATCTGTAACTATTTAATTGGGAGTTAGTGGTTTGTTTTCTGTTTTCTTACGTTTAGGAGTTCACTGTAGGTTGTTTTTTGTTTGTTTGGTAGCAGCAGTATATTGTTGTCTATGTATTATCGATGAGTGGTATATCATTGAAAACAATTTAGATGGTAGATTTTAAATATACCATCCATGAGCCAGATGGACGATTGAGTCAGGGTTTTGTTCTGTTGCAAACATGACTATTTTCTTCTTCTTATTGAGATTATCATTTATAATGAAATCCTTTGTAGGAGTGTTAGATGGTCAGGGTTTTCTATTTCAGGAATAGCAATTCTTTCTCTGTTTCTTCTAGATATTTCCTTTTTTATGTTAGGTACAGAGAGTGGTTGGGTAATAGAGTGAGTGGGTATCCTCTACGCGTAGTCTTTCAGCTTTGCTCTACTTGAATCTTGGGAGCTTGTTGAGACCAGGTGTTGGATTATGTTGTCGACCTCAATCTCTGCCATATTTGATGGATGATTGTGATCAGTTACATTCCCTACTTGGTTATTTATAATGGTGTCCATTAAAATAATGTAAATAATATTTTGTACATTTTAGTCACTATGTTGTTTGAAGGTGTTTTCAAACTTCATGTAATTAGCTTTCATTTAATTAAGCAAAATGAGTGCAAAATTATGTGTAATTAATAAAGTGCACATCCATCATTGTATGCTGTTTTTGCCATTATCACTTACATTGTCCAGTAATTTTTTTTGTCATTTTGGATGTTTGAAAATTATAACTTTTTTTTTTAGTTTGGCTTCTTGGCAGAATGCTTTAATTTTTCCAGTACTGAAGGTATAAAACAAATCGATAGAGATCGATCTATATATTAATAATAGAACTGTGGTTCAAAAAGTACAGCACAATAAGTTAGTGTTTATACTTACTATTTTTGAAGTTAACTTTTCTGTTTATTGGACATTGTAGCAGGCTTCAGTCTTCTTTTTAGGGTGCAAGCATGATAAAGGTTTTTTTTTCTTCATAGGGGCCAATTACGATGCTGTTCGGAAGGCCTCTGAGTCGGATTCGGGTTTGCCGAATCTGATTCGGAACCTTTGTTTCTGACCGAATCGTACACAGTTCCCAACGACCGATTACGATGCCCGGAAACCGTTTGGGCTGTCCGAATCTGTTCTGAAAGGCATTCAGACAGGTCGAGTCTTTCGGAGCTGAATCGTACAACTCTATGGACTTGGTTTCCGAGCGAGTGATTACGATGATCGATTCGGACAGCCATTCCGATTCGGTTTGCCCAAAATGAAACGGCTGTCGGAATCTGTCTTTGGGGGCGCTTAGCAGGCCCTCCTTCACCCGAGGCCATCTGAATCGGGCCCATGGGTGTACCCAAGGGAGCCCCCTTTCCAACCATGCACAGTGTGGCAGGCACCATGGGGTGCCCACCACAGGGTGCACAATTTTCCTCAGCCACACCTTTCTTCAATGGGAGCCTGTGTTCTCATTCATTCTCATTCACAGGCTCCCATTGAAGTCAATGAGATTCTGACCGAATCGTATCCGGAAGCATCCAGATGCATTGCAATCGCTAGGTCTGACTCCCTGATCCGAGTCATTTGAAAAGCATTCCGGAACCAAATCAGTAATACTGTTTTCCGAACTGCATCGTAATCGGCCCTTTAGTGGTTTATTAATTGTATCTTTGTTATGATTTGATATCTATTGTTCATTTGAAGGTGATTGGTTTTGGGGCACATTTATATTTTTTATTTTGACATTTTCTTTATATGGAAAACACTATTTGCCAGATCTACAAAAGTATCTAACAATGGCAAAGCCAGTGATTCACTAAATCATAGGAATCGTGACTGCTAAATGGCTAGTACAAATCTGCTGAACCCATTTAGCAATTCAGAAATATGTTCCGAAATCACTAAATGGGTTTTAGGAAACCATAAGCACTCACTATTTGGAAGAGGTGTGTTTAGAGTGTCCATTCCAAACATGATTGCTTATGGTATGTAATAATGATGTTTTGCGATGGAATTCTGGTAGCCAAGCAGTTATACTTTACCACCTCCTAAAAGGAGGTGGTAAGCCTTTCGCAAATGGGATGGGGTCTCTGAAGGACCCTTTTCCCCTTGGGAATGTTAATAAAATAATTTTAAGAGTACGCAGTAGTCCCACAAACCACATCCTACCTCCTTAAAAAAATGATAATTAAATGATTCATTTTCTTTAAAGGCATCCCGGGTTGCATAAAAAATGCTTTATTTAAAAGAAATCATAGACATGGTGGTCTGCTGACACAAGCAGGCCACCATGGCTGTGATATCTGTCATTCCTAATGGGTCACAAATTACGACCTACCTCATTCATTTTCATGAGGTAGGTTAATTTGTGACCCACCAGGAATCAGTAATTTAAAAACAAAATGTTCATACTTTATGACTAGTGATTACCAAATAGCGATTTGGGGAAAAAACGCTGTTTGGAAATAGCTATTCTAAACAGTCATACATCTCAAGCAGGTGTGTATTTTTCTTTACAAAGTTTTGCATTTTATGTAAAGATTTTGTGTCAATGTATTTGCTAACTTGTATATATATATGTGTGTGTATGTATACATATATATTTTAACAACATTGTGTTTCTTGCTATTTTATGTTTTCATTTTTTATGTTATTACATTGACAGGGGTCAACATTTGGTATGTATATATTTTGTACATTCATATTGCGTTAACAGCGATATTTTGAATGATGCATATGTTGATATTTTTGTATTTCACATAGGGCTCATTCAAAGTCAATATTGTGGTTTTCTATATTTTTGATTAAGTATTACTGTAGTCGAATATTGTTGTAGCCTCTATTCAATAGTACAACCCTCTAGTGGGTAATCTATGACTGCAGGTACATTAAGTCACAGCAAGGCTCCTTCTAAGCAGGGTACTGACCAGCAGGTTGGGGAAATCCTATGTGAGATGTGCAGATGGCAAATGTCACTGTTGCCTGCTAGGTAGGGAGCACCACCACAGGAGCCTTTACAAGTCCTAGTGTCTCTGGGTGTGAAAGGATTTTGAGGAATAAGTAAGTTCCGTTGGACAGGTTGGACTAGGGAACTAACCTCTTTCTCGTCTCACCTGTTGCAGGTTCTCTCTGCACCCTTTGCACCCCAAATCTACGAAGATACCAAGGATCAGTTACCATAACTGCCAGGGAACAGATGACCAGGAAGTAAGATGGGTTTGGAAAAATTCAGGAACCCTTACAGTAAGAAAAAAGACACACATCCACCCATAGATTCCTATACAGGCATATTGGAATGCTGCCTAACATCCTGAACTCCCACCTGAAACAACTTCCCCTTTATATCCTCCATGAAAAAGCCACTTCCAGACAAGGGAGCAGGATGAGAACAAAACTTAACATAGGATCCTGCATGCTATTTTCTTTAATTCTCGGGAAAGTGATGTGAGATTAAGGGGATTTTATAAGGGTGGGGGAAGAAAATCATGGGATTGGAAGCAGATATCTACAGAGTGTCCTGACTGCTGACTTCTCTCCTTTTCAGGGAAGAGGTGATTACCAAGTCATACTGTGAGAATCTTACATTTTCTGGAACTAGATTTCACTGAATTCAGACCGTAAAGCTTAAAGAGAGAGAATGTTATATATTACATGAGGTAAAAATAAATGCTCCTGGGACGTGGAAGAATTTCCTATATATATTATACTATTCTCAGACCAGAGAGAGAGGGAGAATTTATATATGTATATAAAAGTGTAACTGAAATAAATGCTTAAATACTACCTTCATGGACTACTTTACAATTTTGCATAACCCATTTTTAAATCCCAAAGTACTTGTTAGCCATAACTTCTATTCTGCTTACAGCACATCCTGTAAGTACAAAGCACAAATACTGGGAGACAAAGCTCAATGAGCATGATCAAAGTACTATGACGAGGAAGGTCAGGGCCTGACAAATCAAGAGTATTGGTAAGTAATCAGAATATTAATACCTTGTCTGCCTTCCTAATCATACTCCCAACACGTGAGGACATATAAAGCAGTAAAGAATGTACAAACAGACTACAAACCACAAGGAAGCCAGTACACACAATGACACCATGAATGTTCATTACAGAGAGCAAGCCAATTGAGCACAGCATCAGCAACCAGCACCAAATGTAGCACAAAAAGCAACCCGAGAAACCAACTTAATGTGGTTCACAAATATGTCAGGGATAGCCTACATAGCTTCACATCAGATGTCACACAAACCCACAACCTGCAAATCGTCCCAGAAAGACTCCATACCATAAGTTGAATAAATCCCAACAGGACCAAGGAGAGGAACCCTTGATAAACAGCTTAACATTTGGCGATTTTCTTTTTGAAAATAAAATCCGAAAACTGTTTGGTACAGGGTTCTTTCCAATTAACAGAGTCCTGAACCAAACAGGAAAATGCAATGACAGGAACCGCCGTGACAGCAGTTCCTGGCAATGCTTTATAAATGACCGCCACGCGGTCATTTATAACGTCCTGCCGGAACAACGGGCCATCCACCCAAATATAAATCAGACCATAAGAGTCTAAATTACAGAAGAAAGCACAGAAATCTTGCTGGTCCTCATACACTGCACAAGATTGGAAGCCCAGATTATCACAAACATGCCTAAGAGCATCCAAGAATTCAGAACTCTGACATGTTGGCTTTTGGGCTCCCACTTGAGCTCCTCATCAGTATCATTCCTCTAAGAAGAAGCCTGACTGAGCCCTAGCACAAATACAAATGTGTAGTAGGGACTTTTCACACACCTGTCAATCATGGCCTGCAATCCTGAGAGTAAAAGGTAAAAGCAGGAGCAACCTAAGTGCAGCATCTTTATAAAGAATTTGTCACATATGACTCGATGATTACCCAATAGAGGATACTGGAACTGTGACAAATACCAAAGATAGAAAGAGGCTTGTGGGTGCAACATCTCCGTCACCAGTCAATAACCATTGTTCACATGACCATGCATGAAAGCGAGGTCTCCAAAGTGAGGGTTAGGCAGAAATAGCAACATTAGCTGAAGTCAATGCAGCATGCCTCCAACCACCCTTTGCTACTCCTAATGACACAACCCTTACAGTGCCATAGGGCAAATGGGAGGAATGCCAGAATAGCAGCTAACAAGACAGAAGACCTCCCATGATGTGAGGCATTGACTAAGACCAACATCATTTCAGGATCCCACCTGGCTCATTGCTTACTGATGCCATACATGGTTTTCCAAACTCACTGGCCATTGGAGCCCCACTGCACTGCAAATACTCCATCTCATGTTTTAAACTCATAGGTCATAGACAACACACCCTGATATTATCACCAGATGTCTCAGATCTCAATTATTCTTGTAAGCCCAACCACAGAATATCCTCAGTTCAAGCTCTATTGTGTGAGATGAGGTCTGTTTGGACTAAGACATAAACAAGTCTTGAGAAGGTTCAGCACTTGGCAGCAGCCTTTTTTTTTAGCAAAGCTAGGAATGAGCCATATGCTTTGCCTACAGGGATCTTGCATGAGGTGCATCATGGTGTTGTCCTGCCTTAACTGTGTAGTGTTGTGATTGATCGCCACACCCTAGTGGGAGCCTTCTCATGAAGCTTTTATGAAGCACTGAGTCTTGACGAAAGGAAAGCACAAGGCCAGCAACATCATCAAAAGAAAGGAAACCCGATAAGCTTAACAGCCAACATCTCTTTTGTATGATACGTGCAATATGCATGATGACTGCTTCAAGATTTAGTTGAACAATGTCAACTAAAAAGAGTTTTGTAAAGAATACAGGGACAATTAATTCATGGTCGAAATATAACTGGCAACTGAATTCAAGGGAGATGGCATGACAAAGCAATTCAGCACAGATCCCAAACTCAAACTATGATAAAAAAGCAAGTCAAGCCTAGTGTGCAGACTAGAGAGCATCCGTTTTGATTATTGTTCAAAGGCAGGTATTGAAAAGTGTTGAAGTATCTTGCTCTTGCAATTCTGAAAACTGTGATACTTGATAACCTCTGTTTTTTTTTTTTCGTTAGCCTTATTTATAACACACATAAGTTGATCATAATTTGCAATCCTGAAGAAATCTTGGTGATAGTTCATGCACCTAGTGATATGTTAACCCCGAAGGGAGTCAACACAGTCTAATCAGTGTGGGGTTTACATTCAGGATGTAGAAGGCAAAAAACTGATGCATGGTGAAGCTGGTAAAAAAACTTTTATTCTAATTTGCAATTACGTTGTATGTCTCTTTAGACCGGTGAAAGACAATGGAACACAGTTATTACTTCTTGGGCTCTGACAGAATACGCTAATAGGAAAATCATCTATATTGTCAACTTAACCCATTTTTCCACCACCATTTTTTAGGGTGCAGTTATCTGTAGGAAGGTCAGGATGGTGAGGTGGAGGAAGGACCTACATTATTCCTGCTGGATATTGGCACAATGTTTATGATCAGTGATTGTTCCAGTCTGTACCCTGACCCATGGGCTGAAGTGCGATACCCAGGAGCCAGCCACCTCCAGTGGGCCTGATCAGTAAACAAAAAACCAGAAACAAGCATCTCAAGTGTTAGATTTTGGGGTCTCTAGTTGGCATAGGTAGGTCCCTGTGACAAATAGGGACACTTGCATCTAGTCAGGGTAAAGGGGTACACTCCTAAAATAACCCCTGCTCACCCCCTTGGTAGCTTGGCACGAGCAGACAGGCTTATCTCAGAGGCAGTGTGTAAAGCATTTGTGAACACATACAGTAATCAAGTGACAACACTACAGATGAACACCACACAAGGTTTGTATCAAAAATAAGTATTCTTTATATAGATTTAACACAAGACCATAAACGACAAAAATCCTCAATACTGTTACCTTAAAATGGTAGAATTTGGCTTCGTTCTCTTAAGATGGTAAATGCGACACTCAGAGTTCAATGTACCTTTGAACGACACGCAGGGCAACAAAAGTGTTGCAAAGATGGTGATGCGTTGAAGATCCGGTGCAAATAAACAAAGATGGCGCTTTCTTCTTGATGCGACATGCTTCCCGGTGATGCGGCGGTGCCTGATGTGACATCGATCCTCTACCCCGGTGATGCGAGATGTTTCCTCACGATGTGAGCCGCGACAGGCCCTGCGACACGCTTCCCAGTGATGCGGCGGCATCTGCCTCGACGTTGATCCTCTACCCTGGGAATGTGAGTCGCTTCCACAGAGATGCGAGCTGCGACAGGCCCTGCGACACTCTTCCCAGTGATGCAGCAGCGTCTGCTGCGACGTTGATCCTCTTCTCCGGCAATGAGCCGCGACAGGCCCTGTGACAAGCTTCTCGGAGATGCGGCCGCGTCTGATGCGACGTCGATCCTTGTCTCCTGCGATGAGCCGCAACAGTGATGCGGCGGCATCTGCTGCGACGTCGATCCTCTTCTCCGGCGATGCGAGGCGCTTCGTGTTGTGAAGCGGCAGCGGCAGTTCGGCGACATGCTTCTTGTTCTTGAGTCACGCTTCCAGCCCCTTGCGACATGCAAGTCCTCAACAAGTCCAGCACAATTGCAGGCCCTTTAAAAGAACTCTTGGGGAGCTGGTGGGTGAAGTTTGTTGGCCCTGAGACTTCAGCAGGAGGCAAGCTCTTTTCCAAGATCCTTCACAAGTTGAATAAAAGTGCACACAAAGAGCTTTCTTCTTTCTCTGGCAGTCAGGCAACCACTGCAGGCCAATCCCCTAAGCAGCACTTCAGCTTAGGGATAGTCTCTCCTCAGTTTCTTCTGGTTCCACTCCTTAGCAAAGCTTTCTTCTTGTTACCCAAAGTGATCTGAAGTTCTTGGGTTTGGGTCCCAATATTTATACCAAGTTTCTCTTTGTTCTCTAAAGGCAGAGAGGCCTTTGCCTAGTCCAAACCAGTTCTGGTCAATCCTGGAGCACTTTGTTGACAAGACTCCTTCTTTCCTTTCAGAGAGCAGGGAAGAGACATCAGGAGGTGGAGCCAGCATTGTGGAGGGAAGGCACAGCCCTATTCAGGTCCTAGGTGCAACTTCTTCCACCCATCTAGATGCAGATCTCTCTATTCAGCCCTGTACTGACTCACCCTGTCTCCTGGAATTTCCCCAGCCCCTGTCACTGAAACTCCAGACAAGGAATACACAGCCTAGCAGAGGCAGGTTTGGATGGTTAGACAAGAAAATACCTACTTTCTAAAAGTGGTATTTTTAAACACAGAATGTTAAAACCAACTTCACAAAAAGATGTATTTTATCATTCTGAGTTCAGGCATACTAAACTCGAATTTCTACCATGTTCCCTGAGTCAGTTAGGATTATAAAATGTAATAATCAAACTGTCAATTCTGGCCTATGGGGAACAGGTAGCCTTGAAATAGTGAAAAACAAAAATGGCTGTAATTCACTATTAGGACATGCCACACACATCAGGGCTTGTCCTACCTTATACTTACAATGCACCCTGCCCTTGGGCCTACCATAGGGGTGTCTGAGATGAAGAAAAGGGAATGTTTAGGGACTGACAAGTGGGTGCACTTGCCCAGTCAGCATGGCAGTACCAGACTGCACACAGGCTCTGCAATGGCAGGCCTTAGAGACACTTTTACAGGCTGCTTCTGTGGGTGGCACAACCAGTGCTGCAAGCCCACCAGCAGCATTTGGATTACCCACCCTGGGCACTCCTGGTGCACTGTACTAGGGTCTGACAGGTAAACCAAACCAGCCAATCATGGAATCACTAATCCATACATCAATTTACAATAGGGAGAGCATATGCACTTTAGCACTGATCAGCAGTGGTAAAGTGCCCAGAGTCATAAAACAGCCAACAGCAGGTCAGAAAAAATATAGGAGGAAGGGAAAAAGTTCAGGGATGACCCTGCAAAAAGGGCCAAGTCCAACATCAAGTCATGAAAAAATAACTTAAAAAACACTTAACACAAACAGTACAGCTAAGCACATTCATCAAAGAAGACAGACTAAACAGAATGGTCTTTAAGCAGATCTTGGTCATAAGTAGAGAGAAATTTATAGCCAAGACAGACGTCTGATGTTAAAAAAATGTTTTAATCCTGCCAAGTGAGCTGTCTATATTCAGGTAGAAAACACACTTTGTGTTGTTTGAGAGAGTGGACACACATTTAATGAGAGCTTTGACTGATCTCCCTCCTAACCCAAACAATTTGAATCCTGAAATGTTAACAGTCTTAATTCAAGATATCTAGCTCACCCATGTTAGCTTGGCTCAAGCAAGGTTCAGGAGTTAGTGTAAAAAACAAATCCATTACAAACAATAGGAAGGAAAACAAAAAATGTATATGGCATATGTTGACTGAGCCACAACCTCGGATCATTGTCATCCCATGATGGAGTATGATCTGGCAAAAGTTGGTGTTTCTTCAAGATCAAATCTATTTCCTTCAAACTTAACCACCATGTACATCCTTTCTCTATTCCCGCTGTAGCATACGACTGCTGTAAAATGCTCAGAGAAAGAAAAGCCACTGCGATTACACCACTGAGTTTGTAACTTTCCCAGGAAAACTTGGCATCTTCTCCTAGTTCACCAGAGATGCATTTTTTTAAGTCCGGACTTTCAGGAAATAGCATTTCTTTCTGCTGATCTTCAAATCCCAAACTTTCAGGAAGCAATGCTCTTTGTTTTTACAACCAACTTTATTTCGTTTATACAGCAAGTATTTCCAATGTTACAATTGGTGAAAGCTGAGCATTCAGAGTAACAACAATACATGATATGTTTTTGTCAATGGTCAATCATTTCACATCGACAGTTCATGATAAAATCACCACTTCCCTCACAGCCTATCATTTTTATGAGGACACTCAGATGCTTCATAAATTGGCTTTTCTTGTTGCGCACACCAATCGACTCCTGTGTGGGTTGCCTCCATAGGTGTGCAACGTCCCTCTCTGCCACCAGGCATGTCACCCCTATAAAGATCTGTTCAGCACGCAGACGTCCGAGCTCCTCCACAAGTCTCAACAGTACAGTTCGGGGGCTCACATCATTTGAGTGCCCCAAGACCGTCTAGATCTCCCGGACCACCCAATCCCAGAAAGAACATAGTGATGTGCAGTCCCATGCCATGTGAAAAATATCAGTGGCATGGAGTGCGCAAGGTGAGCCTGCAGCTTGGGTAGTAGATGATATCTGCTGCATGTGACATGGGGATATTAAATCATGTGCAAGTAATTCACCTGGATCATATGCAGGTGTGAGGAGATCACCTATTCCCTGGGGGCTAGGCATGCCTCCCTCCAGTCATCCTCATCCAGTTCATCCACCCAGTTCGCCCATTTTTGCCAAAGAGAATCAAAGCCATCGGGGGCATGGATAATCAAAGAATGGTAGTTCATTGATATTGCTCCCCTCCCCAGGCATTCCAGTAGTAGCTTGGCCTCAAGGGGGCTATATTCAGGGAGTTGAGTACTCAGGGGGAGGTGCGACCTCAAGGCATGTTGTAGCTGGAGCGGAAAAACTGTGTGTTGGAGAGAGCATATTTGTCTTTCAAGTCATAGAAGGATATCAAGTTGTCTTCCTTGTGAATATCCCCTAGTTATGTCATTCCAATTCAGTCCCACTGGGTGAAACCCTCAAGGGTGGAGAGTTGTTGAAGGCTTGTACACTGCCACAGAGGGGTCAGACCCGTCAGGCAGTGGTACCAACGGATAAAACAGAAGGTCGCTCAACAGCAAAGAACCGTCACCCGAAAACATTATGGTATCGTTTGGTATAGCCTAGCCCCATAAAGTAGGCCAAGGAATCCCTCAAAGCCCATTAGGTGGAGTTCCAAGCGGTAGGTGGGATCATCCCAGCTACCAGTCAACCAATCATAATAGGCACCAGTTGTGCCACCTAGTTGTACACGTAAATGTTGGACACTCCAAGACCCCCATCAAAGGGTGATTTACCGGCCCATATAAAGGCTATAAGCATGGAGGTCAGGGACTGAAGCCACCATTGGGGAATGGGATGAAGAATCTCTAGGCAACGGGAGCCAAAGGCGTTGGGGTCACTAAGGAAGAGGAGAATGTTGTCAGTATATAACGCTATCCGGTCTTCAATTCCAGTCCCCCACCTCAAGCCCAGTATTTGTGCATTGCATCGTGTAAGGTGTGCCAGTGGTTCAATAGTCAGAACAAATACTAAAGGGAAAGGGGGCAACCCTGGTGCATGCCCCGTTGGATCGGGAAGGGGTCAGGAAGCAATCTTAAGGTAACAGTATGTGGCAATGCAGGAAATCGTCTGGCATCTGCAGTTTAGATGTGTAGCAAATGTCCAGTTACAATTGGTTCCTTTAATTAATCTACGGTAGCTCAAGCTCTATTGGATCATTTCAATATGCTTCTGGATTTCTTTCCCGAATATCGCCCAGAAACGAGTTTTCTAGACCCAGGGGCACTAAAGACTTAGGCAATGTATCAACATGAGACAGAGAAAGTGGTAGACGGCAATAGCCCTGCAGCTCACTGGTCATTTCTTGATTAAGGTGTGTTTTAGGTAACGATCAACCCTGCAAGACTTCACAGGGATAGCAGAATCTCAACCCTCTTTCATCATGAAAAGAAACACTCAAAAATCATAATGCTATCCTGGAGTACAATGTGAATAACAACTATTATAAAAATAAGTAAGATAGTGGTGATGATACTTGTCAGGATGCAGAGCAATAGAAAATATTGTAGCATTTTGACCAAATACTGTCATAATGTTACACTATTTTCTATTTTCTATAGGGCTTCTTTACATCAATAACCTCAACCCCTCATTCTTCACAGGTAACTAAGCAAAACTTAGCACCAAAGGGGCTCCATAAATGCGGCACACCGCTTCTCAATAATGAAAGCAATGCTTAGTACAGAAACAGCAGCTGCTGTTCTTGTCTACATCTGTCTGACTATGTATTTGAGGCTGCAGATAAGCCAAGTGGAGGATTTCATATGCCTTACCTGTAGCATTGAGAAATAAAATGTGATTATATTTACAATCTTTAATGTGTGGAGTAACGGTCAATATTTTGCTCCAGTTTATATACTGTCTGAACATTTTCAAAATGAACAATTAGTAATAAAGCCCCTCTAAACTTTCAACCACTTATACTCTTTGCTTATTGTTTAAAAACAATAACTAAAACATCAATAAGTCAATTACTAATAAGGCTTTGTTCATTATTTAAAAACAAAAAAAGCAATTCAAACTATGTGACAACAAATATGAATATATATTCAAGCAAGCTGAATTATCATTTTACAATGAAAAAGGACATTAATAATTGAACATTCATATGAAGCATACACCTAAGTAAACAAACATAATCCAAAAGAGGGCCACCTAGATTGAAAAATATCTGAAGATTATAACAACTTGAACTTCTGCACTACCAAGGCACAGCGGAGAAGTTTAACGAGGAAAGGCAGCATCAACATGCAGTTGCAGCTGGTCCACTGGTTCTTTTCAGGGCTGCCAAAGACCTGTCTTCAGGACCTTCTGCACTCTCTATTGACGTATCTAAAAATTGATGTCCCGTATTTGCATCGTCAATTAGGTCACTCAGTATTAAAATGAAAGACATTTTATGAGCTCCCAAACTGTGTACATTTGGAGAGAATTCCCCTGACTTCACAGTATCAGTTCCAGTATTTTCTTGTCACATTTTGTAACAAAGTTAGAGGGAGGGGGGAGTGACTGAAAGGTAGTAACACTAACTGTTATATTTATGGGTCATTTAGTTTTAGGTGTTAATAATGAGCCCCTTGGCAATTACCATACTCATTTCAGGGAGTGGTAGACTAAACATCTATGATAACCTCCGTTTTTTAGGTCTCGCCTGAGCCAGCGCATGCGCTGCCCTGCGAGACATTTAGTATTGGGGTTTTCAAAGTGCTACCAGAGGTTTTTGCTGGCCTCAAGCTTGCGTTCACTCGAGTGTGCATCTGCCTCCCTTCCAGAACGATCACTTTCACATTTTCCTGCTGCTGTGCACGCGCATCCCTCGCGTGCTTAGCACAGAACGTGTCATTGTGATTACTTTTGCTTTCACCTCGATCACTTTCGCATCTTTTTGTTGCTTGTCTTCCTAGAGTTGGAGCTTCAACAACAACAAATGCAAACACCCCTGCCATGCCTATTTAAAAAACATGCCACTCAAAGCAAGAGGCCACAACTCGATTTTAGAAACTGATTTCTCGATCATACATTAAACATTTAAAAGAGGGATGGTGACCTTTAAAAATAATAACTAAAATACAATTGCAATACTAATCACAATAATCTCACAACATTGAGTTAAAGCACAACAACTAATCTGAAATACTTTATACATTAAATATTACTATTATCATAATCATTATTATTGTGATGCAATATATGACAAGGGTATAATATGTATTTTAAGTTAAATGGCATTGGGGGATATTTACTTTTGCTAGATAGCCATTTAAAATTGTTAACGAAATAAAAATGTGAGATATAAGGTGGTTCGTATAACTCTAACTATATATTTCCTCATGCTGAAAGTTTCCTAAACGCCTAATCTAATAATGTAAATACTGCGGCGTGTTATGTAGGAGCTTAATGTAAAGTTACAAATGTAAA
Organism: Triturus cristatus; assembly: GCF_964204655.1. Classification (NCBI taxonomy): domain Eukaryota; kingdom Metazoa; phylum Chordata; class Amphibia; order Caudata; family Salamandridae; genus Triturus; species Triturus cristatus. The sequence continues at coordinate 1,059,127,812 of NC_140594.1, read as the reverse complement.
GGCTCTCGGCAGAGGTAAAACAAAGCTAACCAGCTTCGCCCTTTCATTTTCGGTTGGCACTTTCTTCTTATCATGCAATTGCAAAGTAATGGATATCTCTTGCCCGGAAAGCTGGCCATCCGTGCACCTGCGAGAAGGCGCATCCCTGTGTCAGAGCTGCACTTACCCGGCATAGTGGTGGCTCATGTTGGCTAATCCTCTTGTCTCCCTGTGCCGATTAGAAACTCAGGAAGTCTTAGGGGTCTTAATGCGGTTTTAGAGTCAGGATTAGTCTTAACACATCAAATGGTCTCAGACACATTAGCCTGCGAAACCTCACTCATCGCTAGCCTCCTCCCGCTGTACAAATGGCATTCTCGTTGCTACGGCCAGTCACGTGATGATGCTTTCTGGAGGGCGGGTTGAAAGGATGCCCGGCTAATCAGAGCACGTGACACTCGTTTGCTCTCCGGAATAAGCCTTTTGAACGTATGGTGGAAGGGGGCTGGGTACGAGAGCGGATTGCTCTGCTCTCCTATCAATCAGAAAGCTCTGCTGTTTCCTTGGTGCCTATATCTAAACTACACCTGGCCGTGCCTGGCTGCTATGGGTGAGCAGCAGTGGAGACTGAACAATTATGCCAATAAACTCTTTTAGACCTTAAAGAGATTTTGTATATGACTGAGCACAATCTGCATTGATTAGCTCTTGCAGGTTAATTATTTTAGGAATAGCGTGAACGTGGCCCGTGGGCATTATAGGGCGCTTTACAAGAGAACCGTCGCCAAGAGCAAACTTATGAGCAGCCCAGTGCAAAAGCGTTAATGTGACAAAACCTTATGCAATTAGAATTAAGTATATGTGTAAGTATAGTTTTACCCAAAATATCTTTCGAAAATAAGTATTTTGAGTTGCTTTTCATAGTGTCATTGTAGGGCAGGGGGTCAGCTTAGGGTGACCAACTGGCATGGGTTCAAATTCAGGACGGTGAGTCTAAAAATTCAGGACAAAGGGTCTAAATTCAGGGCAAAAATTCAGGACGGGAGGTCAAAATTCAGTACAAAAGGTATGTTTTACAGACACATCAGAGGAGGTTGCGGAATAATATATAGGTAAGTCCATCCATATCCAAACATATTCAACCATTTGCAAACCTATCCATCATGTATCCTTCCATCCATCATTTCACTCATCCATCCACTCTTTCACTCATCAATCCATCCACCCTTTCACACTATCCATCCACACACTCATCCATCCACTCTTCCACCCATCCATCCATTTATCTGTTCACCCATCCAGCCATTCTTTCACTTACTCATCTATCCACCCAGTCACTCACCCTTCCACCCATTCACCCTTTCAGTCATCCATCCATCCTCCCTTTCTCTCTCCATCGACCGTTTCACTTAACCATCCTTCCTTCCTTCCATCCATCCTTCCACCCACCCATCCATTTACTCATCCACTCATGAATCCATCCATTGACCCTATCACTCATCCATCTTTTTTATCATCCATCCACCCTTTGACTCCTTCACTCATCTATCCATCCTTTTGTCCATCTATCCTCCCTTTCACTCACTCATCCATCCTTACATCCACCCTTTCACTCATCCGTCCATCTATTCACCCTTTCACTTATTAATTCATCAAACCATCCATCATTTCACTCATCCATCCACCCATTCAATTGCCCATCATTCACCCTTTCACTTATCCATTTATCCTTTCACTTATCCACCCACCCTTTTACCCATCCATCTACCCTTCCACTCAGACATCCATCTATTTACCTTTTCTCTCATCCATCCTTCCACTCACTCATCCATCCATGTATCCTCTCTCATTATCCATCCATTCAGTCATTCATTCATCCATTCACCCATTCACAAATCCATCCAGCCATCCATCCGTTCACTTACTCACTCATCCACCTTTTCACTGAAGCTGGCTATATTGTAATCAATCTTGAAACTCTTTGATGTAGTAACTGGGATATTGTAGGAGTGTGTGTCCATTGTGTGTTTCTTTGTTTCTTATCAAAGTTTTTTTAGGAGGACTTGATCAATGATAACTTTGAACATGTCATGAGCAGTCTTAATGAGAAAAGATGCTTTATAGTTTTCTAATAAATATATATAGGATATACTGTTTCTCCACAATCACACAAGAAAGGGTTTGAAGTCTGTAATCTGGTGAAAACTTCTCAAATGTTTATTGCAGATGTTGAAGTTTTTTTAAAGTGAACAATAGTATTGTTTTTGAGGTAGACTTTGATGGACATGGCATTCATATTCTGGACCATACAGTGCCACAGAAATGCACCTTACCTCACTAACGAGACAGTCACAAAATGTACTATTACTATCAAAACAGCTTACTGCAGTTGAGGAATGCTCCAAAGATATCTTACAGTTCTTAATTTGGACCAATCACCTAATCAATTCAGAGAATCCCAACTTCAATTAATCAAACTATTCAATTTTTTCAAGAAAAAGGCCATAATTCCAAAAATAACCTTGGGTGAGTTTCAAGTTTTCAACAACTGAACAATTCTTTTTATTACATTCGCCAGAAAGTTATTCCAGGTGCTATATGCTTCATAACACTTAGCATGCCTCATGAAATGAATCTCAGACTTGTTTTCAAAACTGAGTAATCCATATTAAGTGCACAATGCTAATGGTCAACAATGTGTGTTGGCCAGACATTTTAGCAAGTGTTTTAACCTCAGCATTATAAAGCAACCCAGGAGTCAATTGGCATTTCACAAATCAATCAATCAATCAAAAACATTTATATAGCGCGCTACTCACCCGTGAGGGTCTCAAGGCGCTGAAAGGAGGGGGGGGGGTGCTGCTACTGCTCGAAGAGCCAGGTCTTTAGGTGTTTCCTGAATGTGAGATGGTCCTGGGTCATACGTAGGTGTGCGGGGAGGGAGTTTCATGTTTTGGCTGCCAGGTAGGAGAACGATCTTCCTCCGGCGGTGGTTCTTCGAATCCGTGGGACGGTGGTGAGGGCGAGGCTGGCTGAGCGGAGCTGGCGGGTGGAAGTGTAGAACGAGAGGTGGTTGTTGAGGGATTCGGGGCCCATGTCATGGAGCGCTTTGTGTGCGTGGGTGAGGAGCCAGAACGTGATCCTCTTGTTGATGGGGTGTCAGTGCAGGTTTTTCAGGTGGGCGGATATGTGGCTGTGGCGAGGGATGTCGAGGATGAGTCGTGCGGAGGCGTTCTGTATGCGTTGTAGTAGTTTCTGAAGTTTGGTGGTGGTTCCTGCGTATGGGCGTTTCCGTAGTCCAGACGGCTGGTGACAAGGGCCTGGGTGACCGTCTTTCTGGTTTCAGAGGGGATCCACCGGAAGATCTTTCGGAGCATGCGCAGGGTGTTGAAGCATGATGACGAGATGGCGCTGACTTGCTTGGTCATCGTGAGGGAGTAGTCCAGGATGAATCCTAGGTTGCGAGCATGGTCCGAGGGTGTCGGCGCAGAGCCCAGAGCTGAGGGCCACCAGGAGTCGTCCCAGGCGGATGGGGATTGTCCGAGGATGAGGACAAAGTATGCTCTCCTACCCATGCATGCCTATGGATGATTTATTTGTCTTGAGAATAAAGATGGTCTTAATGTTGAACTTAAAGAGTCCCATATCGTGTCAGGTCCATCTAAAGTATAAAATACCCAGATTAAAAACTGCATTTGAATCCCTAGCAGCCTCATAAAGTGCTCTAACTTTAGGATTACATTGCAATTGTCATAACATTGTCAGTTACCTAAGTCCAACAGGGAAAGAAAATAAGAAATCCATTTGTCTAATTGGGTATGAACGCAGCCAAAACCAAGTCACATAGAATTTACTAGGCCCAGGTGTAATTTTCGTTCCACCGGCGTAATTTGGTGTAATCTCGGGAATTTTGCATTACAACTTTTACATCATTATACCACGTCATGTAGTTAGAAGTGCGTTTGGGTAAAAATCCTAATTCAGGAGTACGGGCACTGCAATGTTGAATAAAAAGAAGTGAATTTGGATAAAAATCTAGCACAAGAGCCTGGGACCAGTGCAATTGAAGTGTGGCAACAATGGGAGTGACCCAAAGTATGCAACTTTTCGTTACTGTGGGCACCGATTAAATAACTCAAAAAGTTATTTTGTGTAAAGTTTTCCACTAAAGCAGACCAAGGGTCAAATTTCAGTGTGAAATACATTCTTTTTTGGGTTATGCAGAGGAAATGCCATACAGGGTTTGGCTACTGTACATAAGTATCAACGTCCTCTCCTGAAGACATCTCCATGTGCTTTGTCCATCCCTTGGTCATATTTGATTTGAATTTTGGAGAAAAAACATCACTCTTGCTTTTACTGCAAACATCCTCCCTTGTAAGTTGTAACCTTTACCTTTCTTGTAAAATCAAGTACGTTCTTTGCAGTTCTTTTCAAAATAAAGGCAAGACTGTTTTTGTTTGTTTTGCTCTGTTTTGTTTGTTGGTGATGGCCTAGAGTGTAAGTTAAAGAGGGTACAGGTGGGAAATATTTGGATGACAGAGGCCTGCTCTTCATTTTACTTGTATTTTTGTGAACTTGAACCACATTTGTCTTCATATTTTGGTGTGTTTTACATTTTGGGGTCTAGGGTCCTGTAGGCCTAGATGTATTTTTAATGTATTTTCTCACTGCTTACATCATACAGATTTTTTAAATATTTTAGGGCCTTGTGAATGGCCTTGTATTCATGCCAAATGTAGGTTCTTTTTTGTCTGCATGTGCATGTTAGTGGCTAGCATCGGGTTAGCTCAAGGAATTCAGGCAGATGTAGCCAGGCATTCTGATGTGTTCTTCCCCATGTACCTGCCCACCATTTATTTCATGTAGAGTTTGTGTTTGTGTGAAAATGTTGATTCATTGTTTTGTCTTCAACATTTAAAAGTATTTTGTAGGGGTAATTGTTGCTGTGTGTTGTTCGTATTTTAGGGAATTATTAAAGTGTTTTTAATATTTTTGCTACTTTACAAGTGATGTCCAATTCTTTGCCTGCAATCCTTCATGCTTTTGTTGCTGGAAGTGGAGGAAGGTGCTCCAGTCAGTGGTTGGTAGCCATTTCTCTTTTGTTCTCCAAGCTTCCTTCTTTCCTGGCCATGTGGTGATGGCTTTTTGTGGGCCAAGTGCATGTGTGTCACAGGCAGCCATTTTGTTTTTGTTCTCCATGTCTCCTTTGTTGGCCATGTGGCGATGGCCATTTTGTGGAGCCACTGTGTGTTTATGATTATTCATCATTTTATTACACCCTTAAAGCCATTTTCTAGGACCGTTGATGTTAGAAAAAGCCCTTGTCATGTTTTTCTTCTTTTTTTGTTTTTTGCGAATGCATTTTCCTCAACATATTTATTTGTATTTGTGGCTGGTTGTAATAGTCTGATGTAGTACACAGTTATTGTTTTTAAATAATTTATTCAATTTTTGCTGTCTCTCATTAACCCTGGAGAGATACCAGCAATTGTATTTATTAATTTATTCATTTTTTCCTGCCTACATAGGGGGCCCATGGGACCTGGAGGGACTCCAGCTATTTTTTTGTTAACTTATTTAATGTTATCTGCCTGCTGACCCCTTAGGGTCCCCACGTGTCCTGGATGCACATCAGCTATTTTTATATTATTTTTCTTTCATTTTTGTTTACCACACCAACTACCATAGTAGTCATATGGGACCTTAATTGACACCAGGTACTTTTATTCATATATTATTTAAATCTGATTTTATAATATTCGTTTTGTTGTCATGATGATGGTGATTATGTGTATTGCACTGACAAGAATTGTCAAGCCACTGTCTCTTCCTTCTTTATTGCCAGTAGGTACACAAGATGATATTACTGACTGAGATGGAGCAAAGCCTGTGAATTAGCTGACATCTGAGTTCAGAGACCTTTCTGCTAAGTGTTTCTACCCATGCTGCTCATACAGGAAGTAAAGAAGATGGCCCCAAATAAGGAGGTTACTTGTAAGAAAGAAGCCAGTGAGGATAGAAGTCTGTTGCCAGTGCCACCACTGCCATCAAGTCCTCACCCTTTTTCTTGTAATATGGCATACCTGCTGCATGCTCCACTGGGCAGGGTCACCCCTGGATCAACACCACCACAAATACAACCAAAGTAGATGTCTCTCAGCAATTCAGTTACTGCAGTCATGCCTGAGAGCAGGGAATCAAAAATCGAATTGTGCCTCCAGCAAACGGAATCTTCATGGGGAAACTGAACAGCAACTACAGTCTCCTATGCCTGATCTTCCAGAGGTAAGAGAAGAGCAGGATGTTGTGACTGATCTTCCATTGGACACAATGTCCAGCAAGGAAGAAAAGATCCCTCCTCCACCTTCTCCAAGGCCCCCTTCTGATGATCTCGACATAGATTGGAGCCTGATTGAAGCCTGACATGAAAGACAAGGGAAATGTAAGGGTTCCAAAACATTTTAAAGTGAGGAAGATGATGTAGCAGAGATTGTTCAGGTGAAGAGTGCCACACATGAAGTGAAAATACCTTCTATTCAACTGTGTCATGTAGTCCCACCAACATATCCCCTGATTCCATTGTTTCAAGAATCCAAAACCTTCACCAAGCATCACCACCTCTATTGACATCATAGCCTGCCCTAGAGAAAAGGAAACACAACTGCCTCAATCACCTCACCAAGTTCTTCAAACATTGGCTTGATAAAAAAAAAATCTGTCCTCCCCTGTTTGAGACTTCTTCACCTTTAGGCTGCATGAGGAGTACATTGCAGAATACTCACATTGATGCAAACCAGTGCATTATGGTAAACGGACATTACGGTATCAGGGGCTAACAGACCAGTCTGAAAAATCAACACTCAAATGTGAGGGAAGAGCAACTCAAAGAGTTAACTGCTGGTGAGCGAGCAGAAGAAGGCGAACTGATAAAAGGAGGAGGTGGTGAGGAAGAAGATATCATACTGAACCAGCCCTGTGATTGTTCCTCATATTCTACAGTCATCTCCCGAAGCATCCAAAGCATGGCACAAGGAAAAGAGGAATCGAGTCACACCAAACCATCCAAGCACCGTACCTGCTCCCTATAGGTCACTCACTTGTGAAGGTATCCTCACAAAGATAACAGTCAAAATAACACACTATCATTTCTATGTTCAGCAAGCAGCAACTGTACAAGAAAAACAATTAACAAGTTTGTTTAAATAATGTGAAGTCAGCCAAAAAGTTACCAATTTGCCTGCCTTTTTTGCAGGTGGAAGAAGAGGGGTTTCTGGAATTTGTGGAGATTTTCAGTCCAAAATGAAGGTCTAATACAAGTTCAACCGAAAAGAGACCTTAGCATTGGATGTCACTGACCAAGGCAGTAATATTGTCAAAATCATGGCTGTCTGAGGATACTTCAGAGTTCGATGTTTAACGCATTGTATCGTATAACACACAAAATGGATAAGGGGGGTCCAAGGGAACAGATTTAAAGACCTGCGAGAAGTTTCATTCCCCTAATACGTAATATGCAACACACAAACATAAACTCTCGGGTCTGAGCAACTTTAGAACTAGAGCATGAAAGGAGAGATACTATAGTCAAGCTGTGTCTAAAATGACAGTGAACAAATCAGAAAGGAAAGGAATCCCTTTCAGGATGAATGCCCTCACTCACCCGAAGGTGACATGCTTCATCATTTAGGCTTTCTCCTCTCAGTGGGAAAACCTAGTCCCACTGAGGGCTACAACCACCGCACTGAGAAGTGGGAGCTCAGGGATGTTTTTGATTAAGATTTTAGGATACTCAAATCCCAAAGATGAGCACTAATGTGAGAAGAGGGCGCAGCGCAAAGAAATTCAAAAGTGTGTGAAGTGTGAGCTAAAACTGGCTAGCGCTATTGAAAAAATGATTTTTATTGACTCATTAGCCCTGCCAGAGATAAAAAAACAGTGCAAAGCAGTTACTATTGAAAACTGCTAGATGACAAGGGTCAACATGTTTCAGCCAATGACCATCTCAAAAGTATGTGTGGCTTTCATCAGGACCAAAAAACAAAGCTGCTGCTAGAAAGTGTTACACACGTGCAAATAAAGTTTGAAAAAAAGACCAAACCAGTTAATGCTTTAGCGGATACAATCTCGCTGGAACTTGTCTGAAAATAAGAAGACACATATAGAAAAAGTAAATCTCCAAAACTCATTAGTTAACAGTCAAGTCTGAAACACTGGTATATGTGGCTCAAACATAGTACTTATGTCCAAACTGTTAGAAAGCTCTAGTAAAAAGACTCACCCAATCTGTGGGACAAGTGAGCCCACCTCAACCTGGTTACAACTCAGGGAAGGGAGCCCCGCTCTGTGAAAATAAGCAAGTGTAACCTAATCAGTATAGTTTACTTGCTCAATAGTGCCATAAAAAGTGAAGAATATCAGTCATGTCCAACAGACTAAAACGGACTCAAAACGACATAGAGTGTAATAACGATGTCACTCCCCTTATATCCTGGAAGTGTATGTACATAAACCACTTGTTAAGATTTTACAAAAGTGGTCAAGGACGAGGGAAGTCAAGTGTCTGAAAATTACGAACTCATGTTCAAGCCAAGAATCTATACACGGAAAGACTACACCATGACCAAACACAGCAACAATTATCAATAACTTAAACCGAATCATCAAGCAGAAACTCACTAAAATGCATATAAACACACTCACCTCTCCGTCGGTACTCCGTCGATGTACAGAGATTGCAACCGGAGGAACCGACGGGGTGGGAAAAGTGAGAATAAATACCCAAACACTGATGGCTCCGAATGGAGAAATAAGGACCCCATAGGTGTCTATCCTGACTGCCTGCATTCGTGAAGGGACATAAGGACCCCATAGGTGTCTATCCTGACTGCCTGCATTCGTGAAGGGACATAAGGACCCCATAGTCGTCTTGCTGTAATGCCTGTCTCTGGCAGGACGCTAGTGACTTAATAAAGCAGTGTACGGCAAAGCGCGCTAGACGATACAAACCGGAACACAAGCTTTATACTGCGGAGCGATTGTTTGTTTACTTGTAGAGTCAACTTTGGCACTATTATTTACTGAATCCTGTACTTGTGGTGAAATACGACACATGCCTTCTCAGCGTTTTTTACACATTTTTGTGTCAAATGGGTTTTGTATTTTGTTAATACTGGGCCTTCATTAATTATGCACAAATCGATTTGCTTAAACATTCAGCAATTTGGTTGTGCCCATCGACTAATAAAGCTTGTGTTCCGGTTTGTATCGTCTTCTGAAAAAACTATATGTTCTCGTCGCTAGGCTACAGATAAACAATCATTGCTGTCTCTGGTCGGGCTTCGCTAAAAAAACTCCATGATATAAATGCATCCTAGTGCGCATGCGCGCTTTGCCGTACACTGCTTTATTAAGTCACTAGCGTCCTGCCAGAGACAGGCATTACAGCAAGACGACTATGGGGTCCTTATGTCCCTTCACGAATGCAGGCAGTCAGGATAGACACCTATGGGGTCCTTATGTCCCTTCACGAATGCAGGCAGTCAGGATAGACACCTATGGGGTCCTTATTTCCCCATTCGGAGCCATCAGTGTTTGGGTATTTATTCTCACTTTTCCCACCCCGTCGGTTCCTCCGGTTGCAATCTCTGTACATCGACGGAGTACCGACGGAGAGGTGAGTGTGTTGATATGCATTTTAGTGAGTTTCTGCTTGATGATTCGGTTTAAGTTATTGATAATTGTTGCTGTGTTTGGTCATGGTGTAGTCTTTCGGTGTATAGATTCTTGGCTTGAACATGAGTTCGTAATTTTCAGACACTTGACTTCCCTCGTCCTTGACCACTTTTGTAAAATCTTAACAAGTGGTTTATGTACATACACTTCCAGGATATAAGGGGAGTGACATCGTTATAACACTCTATGTCGTTTTGAGTCCGTTTTAGTCTGTTGGACATTACTGATATTCTTCACTTTTTATGGCACTATTGAGCAAGTAAACTATACTGATTAGGTTACACTTGCTTATTTTCACAGAGCGGGGCTCCCTTCCCTGAGTTGTAACCAGGTTGAGGTGGGCTCACTTGTCCCACAGATTGGGTGAGTCTTTTTACTAGAGCTTTCTAACAGTTTGGACATAAGTACTATGTTTGAGCCACATATACCAGTGTTTCAGACTTGACTGTTAACTAATGAGTTTTGGAGATTTACTTTTTCTATATGTGTCTTCTTATTTTCAGACAAGTTCCAGCGAGATTGTATCCGCTAAAGCATTAACTGGTTTGGTCTTTTTTTCAAACTTTATTTGCACGTGTGTAACACTTTCTAGCAGCAGCTTTGTTTTTTGGTCCTGATGAAAGCCACACATACTTTTGAGATGGTCATTGGCTGAAACATGTTGACCCTTGTCATCTAGCAGTTTTCAATAGTAACTGCTTTGCACTGTTTTTTATCTCTGGCAGGGCTAATGAGTCAATAAAAATCATTTTTTCAATAGCGCTAGCCAGTTTTAGCTCACACTTCACACACTTTTGAATTTCTTTGCGCTGCGCCCTCTTCTCACATTAGTGCTCATCTTTGGGATTTGAGTATCCTAAAATCTTAAACAAAAACATCCCTGAGCTCCCACTTCTCAGTGCGGTGGTTGTAGCCCTCAGTGGGACTAGGTTTTCCCACTGAGAGGAGAAAGCCTAAATGATGAAGCATGTCACCTTCGGGTGAGTGAGGGCATTCATCCTGAAAGGGATTCCTTTCCTTTCTGATTTGTTCACTGTCATTTTAGACACAGCTTGACTATAGTATCTCTCCTTTCATGCTCTAGTTCTAAAGTTGCTCAGACCCGAGAGTTTATGTTTGTGTGTTGCATATAACGCATTGTATCAACATCAATGTCCAGTACTTCCTAAGAAAAGAAGCAGTCAACCACATACAGGTCACTTGTCACCAGATTTGCACTCATTCTTTTAAAGCAGGAATCGGTTGAAGATCAGCCAACATACTAACTGACTGCCTGTAAAAGCCCTCATAAAGGAGGTCCCAACCTATTGGAACTCCACATTCTACATAGTGCAATGTCAGCAGTATAGGTCTATCAATAATTATGTACTAGAAAGGAGAAAGGATGCAATCGCCTAAGCCATGTTGATGGTGAATGAGAAATGGGAAATAGTAGAGTGCCTGATCTAAATGCTAGTGCGTTTTGAAATTTTGACATGGGAAGTCAGCAAGAGGACAGTACCTTGAGCCAAGAAATCTCAGCATTGTTGCATATGCTGCAGGAAAAATTGCAAAAGGTGGAACAAACATTTACCAATGTCAAAGAAGAAGCACCTGCTTTGGTCATCAGTATAATCATTTGTCTAAACAAAAATCAAAGACTAAAAAAAAGCAATTGTTTTCACCAAAGAAAATATCTGGTTCACGATACTGGATTGACAGTACAAAAACGGGCTTGCAGTTTTTATTCCTTTTTCAAGAGTGGATGTGTCAAATTACATTAATTGGATCGTCAGGAAAGTGGATGAGCTGACCAATAACTTCACTTCCAATATATGTAATGAGCTGGTTAATGATATCTAGCAGAACTTCAATCAAGTGCACAGGCAAGGCTGTGAAAACAAGTGTCAACAAAAGTGTCACTTGAGAAGATGTTACAGGGCTATTTGACCCAACAGAGACCTAGCTGAACCAAGACCTATTTTATTGTTTGAATCTGTTTATTAGTTTTAGCTTAAAAAAAGGGAAGGGACAAAGCATGCATTCAAAACACAAATTGCAAAGTTGTAAATAACATTTACTATGTGTTACATTGAAAATCGGCTCCTTATACGCACCCAACATATACATGAAACTTACATTGCACATATCGTGCATTGGTTGTTGTTGTTCAGCATGGGCGCGGGTCCCTTCTACGTTGTCAGATATTGATCAGTGGCTCAAGCGCCTCTACTTTCAGATGTTGCTACCTGTGTTGGTAGCTAGTCCGCTAATTGGGGAGGCGGGTAGTAATGTTTGAGACAACACAAAATGAACTGGAGTAACTGTATTCTTCATAATTCAAACTGGGGTAGCCATTCCCATTCCCTATTAGAAAAGATATAAATTTGCCTCTCTGCTGCTGCCTCAAGATGTATAATGTCAGTTCCAAGTCGGACATAGTCTAGTTGTGTATCTCAGTTTTTACTGTGTTCTCTAATTCATGTCACCTATTCCCCACTATATGTTGCTTGTGAGTGCCAGCATACCATCACTGTCAGCAGCTTGGCCCTGCAGATCGCACAATATCGCATTCAAGTGTGTTGCAATTGGGATCTTGCGAAGATCCAGTGTGTGTTCCCTGCTCAGCCTGAACCAAGACCCATTAACATATTGACATAGGAATAAGGAATATTGGCTAGAACTCAGCAGGCTCAGTATCTGGTTGTCTTATAGCCAGTGTATTTTTGGAGTATGTGTTCAGGGCAGCTGGGGCAATTGTAACAATCAGAAGGACCAGTCCCTCGCCTGAAAATATGGAGAGACAGATGATAATAAAAAAGAATAAACATCACACACCCAAAAATTATAAGGCTTCAGAAGACACAACTGTGAAGGAGGGAAGTTTATCATAAACAAGGGTAGAGCGTTATCATCCACCATATGACCTCCCGAGTAGGTTAAATTAACTGTTGTGTTCTTTCCATGACAGATGGGTCACGAATGGCACCATGCACAGCACAAGCGGGCGCTGCTTCCTTTCTGCTGCTCAAGTAGATTTTAACTCGAGCGTCAACTTTCTCAACGCGAACAGACGGTTTCTCAATGCGATCACTCAAAATGAGAAATCTGACCGCCCGCATTGAGAAATCTCACCGGAAGGTTGATTTTCCACACTCGCGCACGCCCAACTTGATGTTGAAGATCGCGAACGAGGAAAAATCTCGCCGGGAAGTCAATTTTTCTCACTTGCGCTCGTCAACTTGACGTTGAGGAACGTGAGTGAGGAAAAAGCTCCGCTCCTCGAGTTTTTCGGTACTCCGCGAGCGCCGCGTAACGTGGAGTGCGGAAAACTCCACAAACTCTGTGTGCAAAGCAGGGTTCATCGCCAGACTTACTAATTAGTTCACAGGATACCCTTTATCCAGATAATAAAGGGACATCATAGTTCTGTGAACAAATATAACAACAGTAGGCCAAGGAGTGCATTTTTTCTCCCACTATCTGTGGTCCAGATGAATGTACCTGATTATTTTACTGAAGCTAACTTTGCAACCTCCTTCTGTGATTTGAATGTTCATTACACTTCCCAGTGCTTAATATGAGCCGGTGGTTTTTGGTGCTCGGCACCAAAATTGTCAACACCAGACTTATGGTGGCGCTGTCTGTCTGATTTACAAAAGAGCAATACAAGTCATTTATTAATTCAATATACATTAAAAAGGACTAATGCCTGCCACCAAGCCATCGTTGTAGTGTTGGGCACCTGGAATAGTCTGAAATGTCACACTTATAGGAGTGTGATGGTTATTAGTTGTGTTGGTACTGTCCCTGGCAGCACTGGTAGGGGCAATGAGGGGTACAAGTTGCGGTGACCTCCTGACGAGGGCCTTGGCACCTATTCTTTTTTTTTTACAAATTAAGCACTGACACTAGGACTCCCCTTTTCACTGTGTTGCTTTATGCCAGTTTTTGTCGTGAATTTTCCACTCACTCTGTTCGCTCTTTTTGTTTTATGTTGCAGAATGAGAATCTTTCTTTGCTGGTACACCTTCACCATTCTGAATATGACGAATTTTGTTTTTCCTGGGATGTCTTCCCTGTTTGGGCTATTAGGGTCATTAGCAGATAGTCCCTTTGGGGAAATCACTGCTCCGTCAACCCCAACTACAAGGGGAGGTGGCAGAGAATGCATTGGAGCTCAGGTAAGAAGATCTAAAAGTAATGAGTGGTTGGGTTTGGTATTGGACAGCCTTTGCAGCATGCATAATATAAACACATAGCCTGTGTTCTATTGGTTATTGTAAGTAGTATTCATCTTTAGTGGTGAGTAGTAACTAGGTGCAGAGGGTAGAACAGTACAGATATAACTGCTTCTGACTACTGAGAGTGCGGGCACTCTCAGGTGACATCAAGTCATAAAGGGAGAGGCAAGGTTAATGCATCATCAATTTTCCAACAGTGATTGCAGGTGGGTAGACTTGAGGCATGCATTGGAGCTAGCATGGATGTAAGGGAGCCCAAGCCTAGAGAAAGGACAATGAAGATGATCAATTTAATTGGGCAATTTGTGATGGGCCAGGTTGAGGGCACAATATCTGTTTGAAGGTAGGAAGGTGTAGCATCATGTTTTGCAGATGCCAATACAAAAATCAGAACAACTAACCATCAGAATGATAATAAGCAACCATGATAATTAAAAACTCATAATTCGAAAAAATTAAGAATTTATTTTAACAAAACATAAATGCAGTCACTCCACCCACAAAAGGCCCACACTCTCCCTGAATCTCCCAAAACACCGCCTAATAAACTTTTCCCTTCCCCCCATCACTTGATCCTGCACTACCATCTAGCTATCGCCCTATTGCATCCCTGCCGTTTCCAGCCAAAGTCTTTGAATCGGTCATGAACAAACAGCTGTCTGACTATATCCAAAGTAACAACCTTTTGGATGATACTCAGTTCGGTTTCCGACAAGGACATGGAACAGAAACTGCCTTGATTAAGGCTGCAGATGAAATAAGAACCACCATGGACAATGGAGGACAGGCTGTCCTGATCTTGCTAGATCTATCGGCGGCTTTCGACACGGTCGATCACTCTACTTTGATCGGCCGTGTCGAGGCCATCGGTATTAAACATAAAGCCAGAGATCTCATCACTTCTTTCCTGGCAGATCGCAAGCAGGCAGTTAAGTTAGGCACTTTTACCTCCCCCACTTTTAGCCATCCTTGTGGAGTTCCACAGGGTTCCTCGCTAAGTCCGACCCTTTTCAATATCTATGTCTCGGACTTAGCGAGGGTAATAAAAGCTTATAACATCAACTTAACAACATATGCCGACGATACCCAGTTGGTACTCTCCATACATAAAAACGGTTCTAAGATAGCAGCAAACTTCAAAGATGGTATGAGGGCTATTAGCAGTTGGATGGCCTCCAACTGTCTAAAACTTAATTCATCAAAGACGGAGGTCATGCTCTTTGGTAAGATTGAGCCTCTGTGGTCTCCTCTATGGTGGCCGGAGGAAATGGGGACCCCACCCCAACCAGTCAGTAAAGTAAGAAACTTGGGAGTAATATTTGATGACAAACTTTCTTTTCATCATCATGTGAACGCTGTAGTTTCATCATCATTTAACATCTTAAGGAAAATAAAGAAACTTCTCCCATATCTTCCTACAACTACAGGAAAAACACTAATCTCTACATTGGTGTTTTCACGCACTGACTATTGTAATGCCCGCTTCCTCAATGCTCAAAAAAAAATCATTTCCAAACTTCAAATGATACAAAATGCTTCAGCCAGAGTTCTACTAGGCATTCCAAAATTTAGCTCTGTATCAAGACATTTGGACCACCTGCATTGGCTTCCGGTCAGAAGTCGGACGAAATTCAAGGCCCTTTGTATTGTCTACAAGGCAGTAAACAACATGGGACCAAAATTTCTTAGGACTTCACTTAAACCTTTATCAACCTCCAGAACGCTTCGCTCCAACACTGCTCATCTGCTTCACATACCCAGAACAAGGAAAGTTAACTGGGGAGACAGATGCTTTACCATCGCAGCTGCAAAATTATGGAATTCCCTTCCTCTTAACATAAAATCCAGTCCGACGTTGATTATCTTTAGAATGCAGCTAAAAACATGGCTGTTTTCTCAAAGACACGACTGTTCTTAAATCACTCTAAAACAGCCCCAGAGTTCTACTTCATTGGTATCAGTCATAGCTCCTAGCGCCGAGACACCCATGGGTAATTGTAGCGCTTTAAAAATCGCATAAATAAATACTGTCACTACTCCACCACCCACAACAGCATCCAAAATGCTTTGAAAAACATCCACATAAAACTACCGCTCTTGAAAAAGTCCCTCTCTCATCACCCACAAAAGCCGCCCTAAATCCTACTAAAACTATCATAGCAAAGCTATGCCTTACCTAACTGTCCCACCATCAAAGCCCACAACAGGCCCTCCCTAAATTCTCCAAAAATCATCCTAATAAAACTGTTCCTTTCCCACATGTCTTAGTCTCACCACCCATAACAGTCCCATCCCCTCGCTAATAAAGGTGCCCCTAAAAACATCTCCTATAATTGGTATTTATATCATTGTAGTGTGTTTAAACTTACCCCTCTAATTTGATATAATCTCTGTATTTTAAGTACTTGACTCATGGATGTATCTGATATACACAGATCCCCGTTTTGAGGAACCTAGGACTGTTGCATATTTCATCTTAGTCCCTACCAGTGTCCCCCGTGTATACCTGGCAGGTTGAGCAGGGGGACATTCCTATTTGCCTTTACACTGAATTTTGGGTGCTCTTGGATGACTTACATTAGAACGTAGCACTTTCTGCTTGACACCGTAGACATTATTATTATTTAGTTGGATGAATTGGATGACTGGATATCTATGTGGATATGGCATGTCATATATATATATATTACCTACTGGCAGTAGCCAGTAGGTAGCTCTAGTTAGGACAAAATTTTCCATAGTTTTGTTTTGCAAATAACTTTTACACTGCTTCATGAATCTTCACGAAATTTTCAAAAATGTCCCCTTTTTTGGTTCAGCTGCTGTGTTGAAAGTTTTGGGTTGATCCGTCAGGCGGGGGCGAGACAAAAAGGGGGGTACCAAAACACGTTTTAACAATTGTATGTCTATGGGGATTTTTCATTATTTGAACATGACTGCCCAAACCGCTGAATGGAATTACACCAAATTTGGCTGAAAGCTAGAAGTTGGTACAGAAAGTGTGCTTCTTGTAATTTGGTGTAAATTTGTTCAGTAGTTTCAGAGATATTTAAGTTTAAGAAGTATAGATATCTGGGAGCCCAAAATCCTACTGTAATCCTACTGTAATGTGATTGGCTGCCAACACTTCAACCAGGAAGTGTTACCAGCCATCTTGAGACTTGCTGAATCCCACCAAAAATGCCACAAAAAAAGAAAAGGGTGAAGGGTAAAAATACCTTGACCCCCTTGGCCTCTTGGGGGTCTCAATGTGCCCCCGCGCAGTCCTGGGGACCACCACCTCCCTGGAGCTAAATCAAATAATGAAGGGGGATCCGCGTCCCTCTCCTGGAGTCAATAATAGCCCTGGGGTCCGCCCCTCCCCGGGCCAGCTCCTGCAATGTCCCGGGTGCCCACTCGCGGGACATTGCAATTTGCTGTGGCTTGCGGGAGCTTTACCAGTCCTGCCAAGCCATAGCGAACTCTGCTCCACTTCGTACAAGTGAGAGCATGTAAAATGCTCTTGCTTGCATGAAGCAGAGCAGAATTTCTCTTGGACAGAGTGAACTGCATGTTCAGCAGCTCCCTCTGCTCAAAGCAATGCTGGCTCCCATATGAAGTGCATAGAGTTGGCAAGGACTGTGGGGGTCTTCAGGCTCCTCCTGCAGTCCCCAATGGACTGGGTACCCAGACTAGAGGCCAGGCCCCGGACGATGGGGTACCAGGGGCTGAAATCAGTCGGGAAGGTGGCTGCGCGGCACCTTCCATGTTTAATTTTAATTTTATTTTTTTAAATAGGGGCAAGCCTTGGGAGATGGGGTCCCCGAGCCCAAAATCGAATCGGGAGGGCACATGGCCCCCTCCCTTTTTTTCAAATAATTCTTTTTTAAAAAAGGGCAGGTCCGGGGGGATGGGGTCCCCACTTACTATTAATTAAATCAAAGGCCAGACCGCAGGGGATGGGTTCCGTGGGGCCAAAATTGACCCGGGGAAGGGAGTCTATGCAGCCCCCTTCCATAAAGAAATAAAATTAAAACAAAACGCCCGGAAACTCACTGGAGGCCCCCCCCTTTCTCCATCACTCTGCAAAAATGCCTTCTGGCACGCTGCTGGTTGGGTGATGAAGTCCTCTTGTCTCCAGAGGATCCTTGGGGCCAACAAGCCCTCCTGTTACCTCCAGGAAGTCCCACACAGCGGGACTGCTGAGAAGTCTTCGGAGGCCAAGGTCCCTTTCGCCACCATTCTGCAAACGTGCCTCCTGGGACACTGGTGGCTGGGGGATGAAGTCCCCCCCCTGCTCTTGAGTGTCCTTGGGGGCCAAGAAGCCGTCCTGTTACCTCCAGTAAGTCCCACACAGCCTGATTTCTGAGAGGACTTCAGAGGCCACACCTCCTTTCTCCACCATTCTGAAAACACACCTCCTGGTGCACTGGTGGTTGGGGTATGGAGTCGCCTTGGCTCCAGAGGGTCCTAGGGGGCCAACTACCCCTCCTGCTACTGCCAGTAAGTCTCACACAGCAGGATTGCTGAGAGGTTATCGGAGGCCAAGCCCCCTTTCTCAACCGCTCTGAAAATGTGCCTCCTGGCACACCGCTGGTTGGGGGATGAAGTCCCCTTGGTTCCAGAGGGTCCTAGGGAGCTAACTACACTTCCTGTTACCTCCAGTAAGTCCCACCAAGCACATTTGCTGTAAGGACTCTAGAGGGCATCCCCCTTTCTCCACCACTCTGGAAACACGCCTTCTGGCACGCTACTCCTTGGGGATTAAGTCCTCTTGGCTGTGACGGATCTTGGGGGCCAAGAAACCCTCCTGTTATCTCCAGTGAGTCCCTTAAAGCAGGATTTCTGGGAGCTGGTTGGAGGTACAGCTGCCTTTCTCCACCACGCAGCTACTACTTGAAAAAATATAAAAATTCATTTAAAAAAACAAAGGTTACAGGGACGCTATAGTTGGGAAATAGAATTAAAAAAACTTAGAAATTCACTTAAAAAAAACAAACGTTGCAGGGACATTATAGTTAGACTGAGATTTCACTCGTACAAAGCCATTGAAATTCAGCAGTTATAGTTACCTGAGCTAAATATAACTTATGCCCCCACAATGCACTGCTTATGACCTCACATATTACATCACTCATGTGGACGCAATGAAGGGCAATCTTGAGGCCCTGACTCACCTGCTGTTGACTGGGGTGGACTCAGTCCCCCAGTGTTCCTTGCTCTCTTCCAGTGCGGGAGCTGGAGCCAGCCCTCCCGGCACCTTAGAAAAGTGGCACTCTTCTCCCGCAGCGTCGGATGCAACGAAGGGCAATCTTGAGGCCCTGACTCACCTGCTGTTGACTGGCGTGGACTCAGTCCCCCAGTGTTCCTTGCTCTTTTCAGGCACGGGAGGCAGAGCCAGCCCTCTGGGTGCCTCAGAAAAGCGGCACTCTTCTCCTGCAGCGCGGGGCACAACGAAGGACAATCTTTAGGTCCTGAGTCACCGACTGTTGACTGGGGTGGGACTCTGTCCACCAGTGTTCCTTGCTCTCTTCCGGTGCTGGAGGCGTAGCCAGTCTTCCCGGGACCTCAGAAAAGCATCACTCTTCTCCCACAGCAAGGGATGCATGCAGGCGTGCCCAGGCCAAGGCCGGGTCTGTCAGTGCCCGTCCGCAGCCGGGAGAGGCTGGGCTGGACCACCCTTCTTGGACTCACAAAAGAGAATGACAGTCAGAAGAGCAGCCTTTTTAACTATTCAAATTAATGGCAATACTACATCGGGAGCACATTTACAGCAATGGGTAAATGGAAGCTTACGCTGTCCTCCACTGGCAGTGGAAAGCCATCAAGTAACAGAGTCCCAATAACAAATTATTTGAAAAGTGCCATGGGTCTACTTAATAATGAAATCGTACATGCGGAGCAGCATCTTCCTCCTACCAAAACAGCATTTAACGCAGCCCTAAAAGAAACCAGGGCTGATATAGTGTCCATAATGACTGGCCTGAGCAGACCAGATACCGAAAAAAATAGGGGGACTAGTCTATTGAACCTTGAGGCCACAAAAGAAGGTCCATGTGTCTCGACCCTACCACTGGAGATATCTGTTCTGTCAAACAGTACTGATTTGGTATCTCCCCCTGCTAAAAAGTGCAAATACCAGACTATAACATCATCTACTACACCTGCAGCCCAGTTAACAAAATCCAAATAAAAAAAAGGAAAAAGCTTTCTCCTGGGGCGAGGGGGCAGGGGAGGCACCAACAACGAACTATACCCAAGGCCTCGAAAATCTTTTTTTTAAAATTACACGGAAAAATTGACACCATCAAAAGGAGATTAATGACTGAAATTAAATCAGTTAAATGTGATGTTACTCGACTAGTAAAATTGATCACAGATCTATTCCCCTCTGAAAAAATTGGTACTGCAGCCTCTGGCAGAGCCCCAGATAACAGGTTCGCTGCAGGGCATTCCTTACTTGCGACAACTAACAAAACCCATTCGTCGACCTGATCCCAATCAAAAGAGGATTCTGCCATACAATACAGCCACCACAACTTGCCTAATATGGATGTAGTAGGAATGACATCTGATGGCAACAACTGCGGGACTGAACTTACTACAAACTGTAGGTCATCGAAGATATGTAAGGATACCTCCTCAGGCTAACCCCTATGTAATGTCTTAAAAAATGTCCCGAAGCTGGCAGATAAGACTACAGAGTCCTGGGGGACCCTGAAGAATAAGGTTGCACACTGGCTCACTATAAATACCAATAGTAGTATGAATTTTCATTTTCAAAATATAATATAATGAGGCGAGTAAATTGGGTCGGTAATATGAGGAAAAGTTGTCAAGGGGACTGTATTGTTGTAACCTTTTGTTGCCCTGAGGTTGTAAGGGCACTAATTGGTGACCTTTCCAGCAAATATGTAAGGCCACCGAACTATGTAAATGACACCATGATTGCTGTCCCACTAGGATATTTCTATAAACCTGTAAATGAACAACTATTTCATGACAATAATAGACCCGGTTCTATAGACCTGTATATAACACCACCTTTGTCTAATAGATTCTTACCCCTAAGAAGTTGTAGTGAGCTCGATTGCCTGTCAGAGGATGTAGAGCGGTCAGTAGGCACTAATCAAGTGACTCGATCTACCAGTAAATCAACTATTAACAATAATAATCCAAGCTAACATTTTGGATCTTGACCATCACATGATGGAATGTGGCTGGGGTGAGAAACAAGCTAAATGATAAATAATGGCTTAATGTGATTTATATTGATGGTTTTAAAACGGTTTCTACTCTAGCTATCCCCTCTCAGACAGGTAGAGCCAAAGAAGGCCTGGCAGCACTGGTTTCAGTTGAGAAAAAACAAGGACCCCCTGAACAATGGATAGTTCAATTCCTAGGACAGGGACTTGAATAGTAATGACAAAAACTCCTAGGCAATATCAATAAAGTAAACAAATTACACAATATCTATGACAATAAGAAGACCAAGGAAAACGAAAAAAATATGTTCAAAGTTGTTACTATTTTAATAATTTCTTTTCATATTATTTAAACAAATGATGTTTATACAAAATATTTAAAAAATGAAACACAATATTTAACACATTACATTTAATCAATATGTATAGATAAAAGGTTAAAAAGCGGCAATATCTTTATTAACTCGACGCGCGTTTCGGCTTCACGAGGTTATTATAGTAATTGATATCTATAATACCAAATAGTTTGATATGTCTTTTGAAATTTTGTCAGACAGAACAATAAAGTTTCCATGGTTTTCAATATAGTCTGTTTTCTCTGACCATCTTCACTCCAGTCTGTCTTCTCTGACCACCACCAACTCGGTCACATGACACTTTTTAGAATCACATGATTATCATGTGACTAGCCATAGAGTATATAATGTCCAATAATGTCACCAACACATTTGATACTCTTTTCCGAAGGTGTCACCGGCAGCCATCCTTAGCCTGGTCCTACTTGAAGCCTCCTTTTATCAGGTACTTACTAGTTTGTAGCTATAGGGACTTTGATTTACTCTGAAGCTGTAGTTTTACATGCACATAGATATATATTGTTACATTCCTTCTTAGATAAGTCCTTTACTGTGTATGCTTATTGAGCAACATATTTGGAACACTATCACATATCCAGCGCTTGTTCCAGTTTCTTTGTTGAATTTCTTCTATTGCAAGGTAATTACGGGGTTCATTGTTACTCCGATTTATAATGTATCCTTTTTCCCTTTATAAGGTCTTGGTTTTGACAATAGATTGTGTATTGTTTTTTAAGAGGCTTTCCAGAATATAATTTTACTGATTTTAACATTTAGGTGCCGATTACGATCCTGGAAAAACCGGGTACGAACCGTCGGTCGGAGCGTTTTCTCCGTCCGACTCGTACCCGGTCGTAAAACTTTACAAACATGGAAGTACGATTCGCACGGAAACACCATTTCCGTACGAATCGTAAAAAACACCGTCCGACGAAAATATACATACGAATGTGATCCGGGAATGCCCCGACGTGACGTCGGGACGCTGTCAGGCAGTGTTTCACGACCCAGGAAGTACGATTCGAACCGACAGCCGTCCGGACGGCAATATTTTTACGGCACCCAAAAAGTGCCGGAAAAGCAAAGTACGCCGCAAAACGACCAGAATAGGGGGCCTGGTACGCGCCGTACCCCCCCCCCCAGCCCCCGTGAGTATGTGCCGTACCCCCCCAGCCCCCGTGAGTACGCGCCGTACCCCCCCAGCCCCCGTGAGTACGCGCCGTACCCCCCCAGCCCCCGTGAGTACGCGCCATACCCCCCCAGCCCCCGTGAGTACGCGCCGTACCCCACCAGCCCCCGTGAGTACGCGCCGTACCCCCCCAGCCCCCGTGAGTACGCGCCGTACCCCCCCAGCCCCCATCAGTACGCGCCGTACCCCCCCAGCCCCCGTCAATACCCGCCGTACCCCCGTGTATGTACACCCCGTACGTGTCGAACCCCCCCGTGTATGTACACCCCTGTACGTGTCGAACCCCCGTGTATGTACACCCCTGTACGTGTCGAACCCCCCGTGTATGTACACCCCTGTACGTTTGAGTCGTACCCCCACCTGTGTATGTACACCCCTGTACTTTTGAGTCGTACCCCCACCCGTGTATGTACACCCCTGTACGTGTCGAACCCCCGTGTATGTACACCCCTGTATGTGTCGAACCCCCCGTGTATGTACACCCCTGTACGTGTCGAACCCCCCGTGTATGTACACCCCTGTACGTGTCGAACCCCCCGTGTATGTACACCCCTGTACGTTCGAGTCGTACCCCCACCCATGTATGTACGGTGCGTACCCCCAGCGGGGGGTTCGACACGTACAGGGGTGTACATACACGGGGGGTTCGACACGTACAGGGGTGTACATACACGGGGGGTATGACTCGAACGTACAGGGGTGTACATACATGGGGGGGTTCGACACGTACAGGGGTGTACATACACGGGGGGTTCGACACGTACAGGGGTGTACATACACGGGGGGTTCGGCGCGTACTCACGGGGGCTGGGGGGGGTACGGCGCGTACTCACGGGGGCTGGGGGGGGTACGGCGCGTATGCGGGCACATGTCTCCATGGTTGCAATGGGAGTTCGGTGCGGACGGTGTTTTTTCCATACGGTTGTGACATCGGACGCACGGGATGGATCGTACTTGCGCGGTCGGACTTCACTTGTCACGTTTGTACGGTAAATCGTCCGGGGAGGTGTCGGACACATTTTCTGACCCGAGGACATGTGGGGAATTATTCCCAATGCGACTCGTATGGGCTTTTTACCATGCGAATCGTGATTGCCAGTTTGTACGGCACTTGTACGATTCGTACGGTAAAAAGACCGGATACAAGTCGGACGAGCAATTTTTTTACCGGATCGTGATCGGCACCTTAGTAGGACCAGGCCGCTTTTCCAATATACCTATACAAAGCTTGTTTGACAACCAGGTATTGACCTTTAAAATTCTCTTTAGATCAAAAGATAATAGAAACCTACAGTTATTTAATGTTAAGGATATCTCTATCTCTTTGTAATCTAATTACTATGAAAAACAGTCGTTGTTTATTCTTCTTTTTCGTAGACATCAGACCTTTTCGTGAAACCGTTGATTTTAAAATTAATAAGACATCGTTGCACATCCGGTGCATTGCATTTTAATCAGGCAATCCCCTTCATCATTATTTGTTCTTAATGAACATGCATAATATTAGTGAATTAACACCAATTGTGATAGATTAAGGCTAGATACTTTGATTTTCATAACCAATCTCAGTTTTCCGGTCCGCTAATATCAGTCCGAATTTTGGAGCATGATGATTGCTCACACTGTTACCGAATAGAGTACAGTCCTTATTTCTTTGTGATCTTATTGAATTATTAATATTGATTTATTAGTTTTAATTGCATATCTTACGAGTATAAATCTCGTCAAATTTCTTTCCCAAAATCAAATCTTATAGATAGCTTATACAAACAGCAGCTACCATGTACATTAATGATGGCTAGACCCCATCTACAGGTATATAATAATGGCGATACATAAATTTCTTTCAGCCATTTATTAGAATTAAAGACATCCATCAACTATAGAGTTGCAGGTTTTAATCACTAGGAACTCATCACATTGAAACAGGATCTGTGAGTGATTAGCTACTTATTTTCTATCTTATTGTTTCTGGATTATATAATGTTACAGGCCTTTACTATTTAATAGACCTCTTTAATTAAACTTCATTTTTGAGCACTCAGATATAGCACCGTAAATAAATATAAAATCGTAATGTGTGATACATAGGAAGACCGTCAGATTATGTATATAGATTGTTGCTATTGATACATATTGTGCTCTTTATGATATATTTTACAAAAAAGATGTGTATTGTTTAAATAGATGTTTTACATGAGAATATATAACAAGATATGGACAACCACTGATGAAATCTGAGTATGTTTTTTCTTTTTTAGATAATTGTGTGGCTTTACTGAAGAAGGCGTTGTGAACTCATAGGGAAAGCTGAAAAAATAGGTAAAGCGATTATACAAACCTATGAAGGAGCTAGATACTCGTGGACTATCGATCATGTTTTAATATCAGAAAATGGTAGAGGCTTAGTTGAAAACTTTGAAGTAAAAGTAAGCCCGTTTAGCGACAGCACCCACTACTCCTGGTTCTTAGGTTAAGTTTGATGCACCAGGAAAAGGTGTGTCTAGCCGCAGATATAAAAATTCAAGGAGAAAATGGCATTTCCATAAAATGGTCAGGTGTTAACCCCTCCCTATTCAAGAATAATATAGTACAAAAAAGACAAGAAGATATAAATATTTACCTGAGGGGATCTTCTTTAAACATACATATTGTTACGGCAGTCTGTAATATTGCGTTCGCAATTTCAGGAGACCTAAAAATCAAAAATAAGAAACATTTTCACTAAAAAACCAGATGGTTCGACCAATAGTGTTCTAAATTAAATCAGGAGCTAAAGGAAGCATTAAAAGCTATACCCAGGGATAGGGAAAAGGTGGGAACTTTACAAAAATCTTATAAGCAAACCTTAAACAAAAGGAAAGTAGAAATACGGGGAAAAGCACGGGAAAAGTTGGTCCAGGCGGCAGTGACAAGGGATACAACTTTATTTTGGAAGACATTAAATCATCCCTTTTTTAAAGAAACATCTGCTGCCAAGATTGAGACCTTAGTACAACCCTCAGATTGTTGAATACATTTTCAACAAATATTTAATCCCAATAAAGAGGATTCCCCAAGCCCTGATAACAGTAATTTTATAGTTGTTGATACTCGCAATTTGGCCCCAATCACCTTAGACGAAATCAAAACTGCCTTAGACAGAAGTGCAAATGGGAAGGTGCCCGGCCCAGATGGGGTACCCATTGATATCTTCAAGACTGGTATCGATTTCTGGTCTCCAATTTTATTAAGAGTCTGCAATGCTACTGCTGGAGGTGTATTGCCTACAACCTGGGTGAAGAGTGTTATAGTCCCAATCTTCAAGAAGGGGGCTAGAAGGGACACAATATACTACCGACCTATATCCCTACTTAACTCAACATCAAAATTGATGGGAAGAATCCTAGAGAGATTAGAAAGTTGGGTAAGCGACAACAAAGCCCTTACAGAAATCCAAAATGGATTCAGAAGGGATTTGGGACCACAGAGCAGTGCGTCAACCTCGAATTGTTGATTGGGGAATATACCCTTGCTAAAGAGGGCCAGCTATACCTCTGTTTTGTAGATCTTACAAGCGCATTTGATTTAGTCAATCATGCAAAACTATGGCGACCTTAATAGGGATGGGTGCCCCAAATGATACAATTATTTACCTATCACAAATGTACGCCCTACTAACTCCAAGAGTTTGTTATGGTCCTATAGGTGAATGTACCCCCCGTTTTAGAGTTACCCGTGGCATAAGGCAAGGTTGTGTTCTTGCACCACTTTTATTTTCTCTTTATATTAATAATGTCGATATAAGCTTGCAAAACTTGAATGCCGATGCCCCCAGAGTTGGCAATCGTGTCATACCAGTCCTTTTGTATGCGGATGATGCAGTCCTGTTATCCAGAACAGTAAATGGGCTTCAATGCCTAATTGAAAACTTTGCTCAATTTAAGAATTACAAAGATTTAAGACTTAACCTTAAAAAAACTTTTACAATGACATGTGGAAAAGGGAAATTAAAAAGCAGAAACCATTATGTTGAAAGTGTGTCAATTGCAAAATCATCCTCTTTTTCATACTTGGGCCTTCTTTTTACATGGGAATGACATTGGGGTACACACATTGATCTTTGCAAACTGAAATTTATATGATCAATTGAAGTCATCTTCAGATTTTCTAAAAAAATGGGGAACAATCCAATCAGGGAACTTCTGACCCTATACAGGAGCAAGTGCCTTACAGGAACCGGTTACGGGGCAGCACTATGGGGTATGGCAAATCATACATTGCCACAGACCCAGGAAAATGTAGTTTTAAGGAGGCTCTTAGCAGTTCCCAACTTAACCCCTTCATATATAGCCCACAAGGAACTGTCAGTCTCCTATATTAGTGACTATATTAGTACAGCAGCCCGTACGCTTTGGCATTCGATCTGGAGCAAGGAGGGCACTAAATTTACCCAGAAAATTATAATGGACTGCCTTGCCCTTGACCATTGTAAAAAGACCCCTTGGCTGCAGTATATTTATAAACTTTTAATTGAGTGTAAGGTGAATGGCGATTTTAAAGACCCCATAAATATCCAAAATTATAGTAAAAGGGACCTAAAATTGAGGCTTACACGAACAAGAGAATCTTCAAGAGACATAGCAGCAAGCTCAAAACAGGTGACTAAGACATATTGTGAAGGACCACTTACCCTGGGCATGCAACAATACTTACTGTGGATAACAAATTTACAACACAGGTTTTATCTTACAAGTTTGCGGTTGGGTACCCTTCATTATTTGATTGCATTTCCTACTATGGGCAAGTGGAACCGAAACCTTCCAAATTGACCTTGTGATGGAAAGTCACCACCGTCGACATTGCACTTTATCCTTTTCAATAACTTTTATAGAGATTTTAGGAAGCACGTTTTACGACCTCTTTTTATTGACAGTAATTTGTATTTTTATAAACTTGCTTTTAATTATATATGTAGTCTAGAAAACGAAAAAGTTTGTAATGCAGTAATTGTCTTGATACAAATGGTGATTAAAAGAAGAAATGACAACTCACACCTGGAGACACTGACATACAAAAAAATATAGGTTTTTAGCATAGACCGAAGCACTTTTGAATAAATTTACCCTCATGTTAATTAAAACTTTTAAAACTGGTTCATTTTATAATATTTGTGTAAAACATCGGAGTATTTTTTATGGATCTCCTTCAAGACTCTTATGTAATCATGCTATGCTGCTGCTTACAAAGATAAGTACCTAGACCTGAAAGACGCCTATCTGACAATCCCAATTTGGGGACCACACCAGAAATTCCTCCAGTTTATGTGGGAGGGAAAGCTATACCAATTTCGCGGTCTCCGTTTCGGACTATCGTCCACCCCTTGGTGCTTCACCAAGGTACTATGCCCCGTGACTACCTGGCTCAGGGAGAGGGAAGTGAGATTAATAATATATCTGGACGATATACTTATAATGGCTCATTCAAAACTGACAATTTCCCGTCATACAGACCTCGCCATACGGCTTTTAGAAAACCTAGGGTTTATTATAAACAAGAAAAAATCTTGTACAGTACCAAGCCAACAGACACCATTTCTGGGCTTTTTTGGTAGATACAGTAAAAGCAGAACTAAAACTCCCAGAGGACAAGGTAAGGAAAGTCCGAAAATAACTAAGAAAGTTACTTTCACAAAAGACTTTTCCACTAAGAGTATTAGCAAGGATCCTGGGTCTTCTGTCATCCACAATTCAGGCTATTTTCCCAGGCGCACTACATTATCGAGTACTTCAGAGGCTAAAAACAAGGGCACTGAGGTCAACACAATTGTATTCCCAGATAACCACCAAAGGAGGGAACTCCTTTGGTGGTTGAAGAATGTGGAGGCATGGTATAAGAGAGCCATTTTTGGGTAAGAACCAGACCTAATAATAGAATCGGATGCAAGTTTGGTAGCATGGGGTGCGAGATGTGGGAACTCATCAACAAGGAGTCATTGGACAGATCAAGAGAAGAAATTGCATATCAACTGCTTAGAATTACTAGCAGGTTCATTTGCAGTTTGCTGCTTCACCCAGAAGTCAATTAAATGCAGTGTAATGTTACGTATGGACATTGTGCCAGCAGTCCAGTATGTCAACAAGCTGGATGGACCCCATTCCAAGGGCCTTACGGATGTGGCGAAGGGTTTCTGGGGATACTGCTTGAACAAAGGAGTATCAGTTATAGCAGAACATATTCCTGGATTAAGCAATGGTGTAGCGGAGTGGTTCTCCAGGAATTTCAAGGACTCCAGAGACTGGAGACTGGACAGGGAAATATTCTTGAATATCCAATCCAGATGGGGCCCCTTCAGGACAGACCTGTTTGCAGACAGGCTGAATACTCAACTAGAACAGTTCTTCAGCTGGAGACCCAACCCTCAAGCACAAGGGATAGATGCTTTCCTCCAAGACTGGAGTGGTTTAGCACCCTATGCCTTCCCGCCACTTGTCATGCTACCTCGCCTACTCCTTCATGCACGATGTTACAAAGAGAGCCTAGTAGTGATAACCCCCCTTTGGCGATCACAAGCCTGGTTTCCAATCGTCCTGAATGAGCATAGACTTCCCAATTCTAATTCCTTCATTCTGAGAAATACTCCTAGGTCCAGAGCGAGACTTCCATCCCCTTGTAGAGCAAGGACTGCTGGTTCTGATGGCCTGGAAGTTTCAGAAGACAATGGCGAATCCCAGGGCTTTCACTAGATGCTTTCCAACTCATATCTGAATCATGGGCATCAGGAACAAGGAAAGCATATCAACTGGCTTGGAACAAATGGGTTTGCTGGTGTTTTCAATGAAGTTATGATCGCGTTTCAACTGATTTGGTGCATGTTGTGAACTATCTTTCAGAACTATTCACCTCAGGCATTAGCTACAGATCTGTCAATGTTTATAGATCAGCTATATCTGCAGGACACTCTCTGGTAGACGGAGTATCTGTAGGACAGAATTTACTAACTAAAAAGAGAATGAGAAGTATGAGAGTACTGAACCCTCCAACGGCTAAATATACCACATTATGGGATGTTAGGGACGTGTTGTGAACCCTAACCTCATGGGGCGAGAATTCTAGTCTTTCCCTAAAGCGCATTTCATATAATCTTACTGTTTTATTAGGTCTAGTATTGTTCAGAAGAATTTCAGATGTCAAAGCACTAGATATTTCCATCAGGGAATTCCAACCAGAGGGTGTTTGCTTTTACCTCAAAAAGAGAACTAAAACTATGTCTTCTATCTTTTACCCCTTCTTTCCTCCGAATGGAAGACTCTGTGTGTTTAAATGCCTGAAAGAGTATGAGAAAAGAACTAAAGGTTTGAGACGAAATGAGATTCAATTATTAATCTCTCACAGATGACCTCATGGGGGAGTTTCCTCACCAACGTTGGCAAGATGGGTGAAAGAAGTTATGTATGAGAGTGGTGTGGATGTCTCTATTTTTGGATCACACTCCCTTAGAGGCGCATCGGCTTCCAAAGCCTTTATCCTTGGAGGGGGTCTTCAAGAAATCCTAAGGGCAACAGACTGGTTGAATGAAACTATGTTCAAGAATTGTTATTTTGTACCAATCTCTAGTGTGATTGATAATGTTCTTAATGCACTTTGAACTTGCATAATGTTAGCCTCCGTGTCATGCCATAAAATTTAGATTTTTCACAGGCTGCTGGGCAGAAAATCTGGAATTTATTAAAGACACGGAGGCTAAGATTATCCCTCCACATTTTAATGTAACCCACCCTGATGTTACTGATGTTATTAAAGATATTACGTGAATCTATTCTTTTCTTTCAGAATAAGAATCTTGTTGTTCCCGGACCATCATCTGGAAAGTTATCTTCAAATTAAGTTTATCTCTTCTCGTTGAATTATCTTGTTTGCAATTACAGAAAGAAGGATGATGGCTGCTTGTAGGGAGACTTTATACCATATTGGAATGTTCATTGAAGTTCTATATTCTTCAATTGTTGCTGCTGAGCTGTGGCAATAAAGGAGATTTGCATAATCTTAGCCTCCGTGTCTTTAATAAAATCCAGATTTTCTGCTCAGCTGGCTGTGAAAAATCTAAATTGTATTTTATCTTGTGCAGTATATAATCAAATATTATGCTAACCAAATTATGACTAGCTCTTTCAACCTTCTTCTATACATGTGTATGTGTCATCTAATGGAATGTGATAAATGTTTTTTTAGAATGCTTTTATGGTTGTACTTTTTAAACCAAATAAAGCTGCATTTGATTTGATTACATCCCTCATGAAATGGTCAGTGACATCACTGATGACATCTCAAATAACATCACTGATGACATCAAGAGACTGTATGTGTATTTTCAAGAGTTTATGGATGTTAAACATATATGCTAACCTACTACAAGAGTTAAATTGGTATAATAGGTGCACTACTACTGAGTGATACTACTTCTAATGTATATAATGTAGATCAGGGGTAACTATTGGCCTCCTAATCCCAGGATGCATTGTACCAACTATGCATCTTAATTGAGAACATGTGACTATGGGAATAAATTGGGAGTGTTCTGCTGTATCAACGTGTGCTGCCTTTGATAAGGGACGCCAGTCTGAAACGCGTCATGCACTTGACTGCCACTGTGTTTTGTTCACCAAAGCTGTTCTTGCCAATACAGTTTAAACCTGTCTGGAGTGCACCTTGCATCGTTGGGGCCCCCAACCCTACAGGGCGGCCTTGGCTGATGGGGATGGAGAACCCTGTAATTCAAATCCAAACAAAAAAAGAGTGCCAAAGCCCAGTTCCAGATAGCCAGTAGCATTTTATTTAAAGCAGCTGTGACTGCACACAAGCAGTATCAAACCCTGATGAGTTTCGGCAAAAATGTCTTGATCACAGGTAAGTAACAGCTTCTCAAGACACAGGTGCTTCTAAGTTTAGTGTCACGTGCCTCTGTGGTAAAGTACTACAATTCCCTTTTATTCTCTTCATACTGCAGTACAATGGAAATCGTGCCACAAATAGTGTCAAACACTGCAGTGCTAATTCAAATATATGAAGCACAAGCTTTTAAATGTTCAAATGAAACGCCTTGTAAAGTCTTTATACTTCATTGCTGCTGCAGCAAATAATATAATTTATGCATGCAGGGAGGCCAGATCTTACCAAGACGAGGTACATGCCTTGCTTGTATTCCTTGTCTATATATATTCACTGAAAAAAACAAAGGGTACCGGGACGTTATTGTTACGCTCAGATTCCACGCATACCAAAACAGTGAAATTCACTAGTAACAATTACCTGAGCTAACAATAACATATGCTTCCCACAATGCACTGCTTAGGAACTCACTTATTACATCATTTATTACATGGTCAGTGACATCACTGATGACACCTTAAATGACATCACTGATGACATCATCAAGTGAGTGTAAGTGTTTTTAAGAGTTTATGGGTGTTAAACATATACTAACCTACTATAAAAGTTAAATTAGTTTACTTGGTGCACTACTACTGAGTGATACTACTTCTAAAATATAATATGTGAGTTGTTTTGTGTATGTATCCTTGTGTGTATGGGTGTGTAAGTGGATGTATGGGTGTATAAGTGGGTGTGTGAGTAGCTGAGTGGGTGAGTAGGATGCTGTGTGAGCGACTGGATTGATGAGTGAGTGGGTGTGTTAGTGGCTGTATGGGTGAGTGAGTGGTGGTGTGAGTATCTCTATGGGTGGGTAAGTGGGTGTATAGTAACTGTATGGGTGTCTGGATGGCTGCATGAGTGAGTGACTAGGTGTGTAAGCAGCTGTATGGGTGAGTGAGTGGCTGTTTGAGTGGGTATTTGGTTAAGTAAGTTGGTGTGTGAGTGGCTGTATTGGAGAGAAAATGTCTGCGTTTTATGGGTGAGTGAGTGGATGTGTGATTACTTGTATGGATGTATGAATTGGTATGTAAGTGGTTGTGTGAGTGTGTGAGTGCATATATGGGTG
This sequence comes from Triturus cristatus, assembly GCF_964204655.1. NCBI lineage: Eukaryota > Metazoa > Chordata > Amphibia > Caudata > Salamandridae > Triturus > Triturus cristatus. The sequence continues at coordinate 1,059,095,170 of NC_140594.1, read as the reverse complement.
AGTGAGGGGCCGTTGAGAGGCTGCATGGGCGAGTGAGTAGATCTGTGAGTGACTGTGTAAGTAAATAAGTGGGTATGTAAGTAGCTGTATGGGTGAGTGTGTAGCTATGTGCGTGGCTGTATGGGTGAGTGACTGGTTGTATGAGTGGCTGTATGAGTGAGTGAGTAGGTGTGTGAGTGCCACTATGGAGGATTGAGTGGGTCTGTGAATACTGGTATGGGTCTGTGAATGGGTATGTGAGTGGTTGTGTGGATGTATGAGTGGGTATACAAGAGGTTGCATGGGGTGTGAGTGGGTGTGTGAATGGTTCTGTAGATGATGTCATCAGTGATGTCATTTGTGATGTCATCAGTGATTTCATCAGTGATTTCACTGGCCATGTCATCAGTGATGTGATATGTGAGGTCATAAGCATTGAATTGCGGGGGTGCAAGTTATAGTTAGCGCAGGTAACTATATCTGCTGAATTTCACAGGTTTTGTGTGAGTGAAATGTGAGCCTAACTATAATGTTCCTGTAACCTTTTTTTTTTCCAGTGAATATATATGTATATATTTAGATATCAAAGGGGATGATGGCCGGGTCTAAACTGGGATGGCAAGGTGAGCAAAAGAAAAATGGATTTAACCCAGATCTCTTGACTGGGGGTGAATGTTCTGATTTGTTCTGAATTTCGTCCACCAATTGTGTGTCTTTTGCTTTCTCGCCCTAAGTGCGCCAGGTATGCCCAGACGTGGGTCCTGGGCTCACTGTGCCACTGGAATCAAGCTATCCTGGCTGAAGGGGGGTGAAACCCCGAAACCGGTCCTAGGATGCTTGTTTCCGGTCCAGGGAGGACCTGGCTTGGAAGTTCGGGCTGGACTGTTCCCATGAGGCACAGGGTCAAGACTGATTTGCATATGGCCGGGTCTAAACTGGGGTGGCATTGTGAGCAAAAGAATGATGGATTTAACCCAGATCTCTTGACTGAGGGTGAATGTTTTGATTTGTTCTGCATTCGGTCCATCAATTGAGTGTCTTTTGCATTCTCACCCTAAGTGCACCAGGTATGCCCAGACGTGGGTCCTGGGCTCACTGTGCCACTGGAATCAGGCTATCCTGGCTGAAGAGGGGTGAAACCCCGAAACCGGTCCTAGGATGCTTGTTTCAGGTCCAGGGAGGACCTGGCTTGGCAGTTCGGGCTGGACTGTTCCCATGAGGCTCAGGGTCAAGACTGATTTGCATATGGCCGGGTCTAAACTGGGGTGGCATTGTGAGCAAAAGAATGATGGATTTAACCCAGATCTCTTGACTGGGGGTGAATGTTTTGATTTGTTCTGCATTCGGTCCATCAATTGAGTTTCTTTTGCTTTCTCGCCCTAAGTGCGCCAGTTATGCCCAGAAGTGGGTCCTGGGCTCACTGTGCCACTGGAATCAAGCTATCCTGGCTGAAGAGGGGTGAAACCCCGAAACCTGGCCTAGGATGCTTGTTTCCGGTCCAGGGAGGACCTGGCTTGGCAGTTCGGGCTGGACTGTTCCCATGAGGCCCAGGGTCAAGACTGATTTGCATATGGCCGGGTCTAAACTGGGGTGGCATGGTGAGCAAAAGAATGATGGATTTAACCCAGATCTCTTGACTGGGGATGAATGTTTTGATTTGTTCTGCATTCCGTCCATCAATTGTGTGTCTTTTGCTTTCTCGCCCTAAGTGCGCCAGGTATGCCCAGACGTAGGTCCTGGGCTCACTGTGCCACTGGAATCAAGCTATCCTGGCTGAAGAGGGGTGAAACCCCGAAACCTGGCCTAGGATGCTTGTTTCCGGTCCAGGGAGGACCTGGCTTGGCAGTTCGGGCTGGACTGTTCCCATGAGGCACAGGGTCAAGACTGATTTGCATATGGCCGGGTCTAAATTTGGGTGGCATGCTGAGCAAAATAATGATGGATTTAACCCAGATCTCTTGACTGGGGGTGAATGTTTTGATTTGTTCTGCATTCCGTCCATCAATTGTGTGTCTTTTGCTAGATAGATAGATAGATAGATAGATAGATAGATAGATAGATAGATAGATAGATAGATAGATAGATAGATAGATGATAGATAGATAGATAGATAGATAGATAGATAGCTAGCTAGATAGATAGATAGATAGATAGATAGATAGATAGATAGATAGATAGACAGACAGACAGACAGACAGACAGACAGAGAGACAGGTAGACAGAGAGACAGGTAGGCAGACAGACAGACAGACAGGCAGACAGACAGACAGACAGACAGGCAGACAGACAGAGAGACGGGTAGGCAGACAGACACGTAAATAAATGGATAGATAGATAGATAGACAGACAGACAGACAGACAGACAGACATAGATAGATAGATAGATAGATAGATAGATAGATAGATAGATAGATAGATAGATAGATAGATAGATAGATAGATAGATAGATAGATATTTCGCTACTGTGTATAGTTAGATCAGAGTTTCCATAGGAAGAGTGGTAGTTGTTTTGCTAATAACTTTGGAGACACTTAAAATGAATCTGCACAAAACATTTCAAAATAAATTCATCCTTCTCAGCTTCTTGGCAGACGGGTTACTGCATCAAAACAGTGACTGATCTCCCATCCGCTAAAATATAAATCCCATTATATCCTATGGGATTTATGTTTCGGCGGATGGGATAGCCGTCGCTGTTGTGACGGAGTAACCCGCTCGCCAAGATCTGAATCAGGCTCACAATATCTAGGTTGCTCAGCAAACTACAAGTAGTGTAGTTCAGGTCTTTTGTTGTTTATGAATGTGACTGCCCTTTCAATGGCCTGCTAAAAGAAGACAGATTAGTAACTTTAGCATTTGCAACACAATTTACTTGCCAATTTGTTTTCTTCAATATCATTTTACCGCTATTGATTCCGCAAAATACTTTTCATCATAAAATGTTATCCAAATTACAAAATTCAAAATTAAGCAACAAAGCCTTGTGACTGATTTACTTTTATTTTTCATTTTTTAAACATTCAAAAAGCCACAAAATGCAACATAAAACATCTGGAAATAATTGCATCACTTGTAATTTCCTTCTTTGACATCCATTATTCATGCCTATTATTGATCACTTTCTAGCCCTTTTTTTCTCCTCTGATGATTAGGTATTTTCTTTCACAGTTCAAGAAGAGTTCTCATTTTGTTTTCTTTTATGTGACTCTTTTAAAATACTTCAAGGAATTTCTTAATTTTTACCTGATTATCTTCGAGGTCACTCTTCAAAAAAAAAAATCCTATAAACCTCTTTCTCTGCTTGTCCTTGAAGACAGGGCATATTTGCGCGTGGTAACATGGAAACACGTCCTTTTCCTACAGAATTGCATCTAGCAACCTTGCAGGCATTCACACTCTCACCCCCAGCTTCCTATTTTTGACTGAAGGTCTTACACCAGATGCCAAAGAATCTCTCTTTCAGGCTCAGAGACTAAACTGTGCAAGGATTAATGGGCTCGCTATGTGCGTGAGCCATTTCTCTGAAAATCGAACTCGAAAGTGACGATAAGCATATTTCTCAGCATGGCACATAAGCACCGGCTAATTGCATGAAGAGAGAATGGAGGACGCAGAAGCAAATCCTGTAAAAGGAACTACAAGAAGAAGAGTGGAAGCATCTGTTTAATATATACAATATTAGAATGTAATGTTGTCTTTGTGGTGCTCTTGTCTAGTGGTGGTGCTACAGCGGAGCACACAGGGATTGCAGCAGTGTGTCAGCAGGTGCATGCCACCAAATTACTGCTTTTCATTTGCATATTCATCTGCTAAGAAGCATGTCATTATCATATCAAAGGGATCCTAAGCAACATCTAGCTTGGAGAGATGTGGCATAGTTTCAATATGAGCAATTAATGCGAGATGAGGGCTCTCTTTCTGTCATGTCTCCCAGGGCTAGTGGCAAGCGGGCTTCTGATTGGCTACCGGTAAGGCTGGGGCACCGGGTGGCAGGGAAGGCTAGGAGTGGGAAACTGCATATGGCATATAAAATGGTACATTTTGCAGTACTTGAGTATGTTTTTGAATAGTGAAAAAATATAAGTAACAACGGGCCAATAATATACACATATACATTAGGCTAAAGTAGGGGAGTTCACATGCAATTTTAGATAAATGGCAACAGAGTGCTTTGTACATATTTAGACACATTTATTATTTTATTGCTGTATTTCTGCTTGAAAGAATGGACCATACTTATGTTTCAATGTTTTGTAACCAAAACCTGATCACAAAACCCTGAAATTTTACAGAGACCTCAAAGAAAATGGCAACCAATTCACACAAAGGAAGGGTTCCACCTTTACCTTTGTGAATAAAACTGTCAAACAAAAAAAAGTTTTTCATTTTAAAACTCATTATTATTCATGAGGTAAGTCGCATTGCAAGATGCAACTCACAACAATTGGGAATTTTACAAATTGACCGATTAAAACATAGGCTAATTCACAAAATTCTTTCTGGTCACAAAAATATTTAATCACAATTTGCGACAAGTATTTTGGAAGCAGTTATTCATACATCTGGCCCTAAATTACAAAACATTCACTCACCGTTCACCCTCCTATAGGTGAGTTACTTATCTACTGGATAGAGATTTAAGCTGTGGCCCTCATTTAGTTAAAGGTAGTTATGCTTTGATTCTAACATTGGTGGGACTGATTGGAGGCAAAACTACCCATGGAAATACCAGTACTGCACCCCTTTAGTATTAACCCCAAGAGGTTCAATCTCCACCGTTTCAGTGGTCAAAATAGATGATAGCATGTGGCTTCTGAATTACTGCATTGGAAAATCAAGATTTCCCCTGTTCTCACCCTTTTCCTCACAGGCAAATTGCTCCAGGTGGAATTTTCCCCAGAAATAAAATGTAAGGTATGTCACACTGCAGCCTAACTGGGAATACCAGGATAAGGAGTGTACAGTGTTTTGGGATGATCCCAGTGTTCTCGTGGCACTCAAAATAAGGCAGTCAAAAGCAATAGCTTGATGTAGTAATAATGGACCAGATGTGCTGAGATTGGATTCGCAAAAAATGGTAGCAAGTTATGCACTGAATTTATGGGAAGCTAATCTGATTTTATGACCTAGCCTATGTGTTGATAGTTCAGCTCACAAAATAGGACATTGCAGGTGGTAATAGAGCAATCTGCCTAATTATTATTCATTAGGCAAGTCACAATTTCCAACCCCATGTGACTAGCTACACTTACATGGATTTTGGCTTGCAAGGTATAGCAAACCCCTATCCCTTTGACTGCATTTTAAAATGGGAAACTTTATTTTTATTAAACCAGCCTGATCTCTATAATTGGAAACAGGGATGCTTAAAAAATGTTTTCCATTTTGATGAACTTTAGTGAGAGCTGGCAGAGGTCCCCTGGACCACTGCTGACTTCTTCCCAAAGTTTCCACACAGATACCCAGAGTGGAAGGTATCTAAAAGGGACCCCTTCCCCCTTTGCAAATCAGTTGCTACATCAACTTGGGAGTCAGTTACTGATCAGTTGTTTGTGACCTGATTTGGGGTCACAAACCATTGATAAATACCTTTTTGGCTTGCAATTTGAAAGCAAAGCCAAACACACCCATTCCTAATTGTGATTTGGAAAGGGGTCAGAAGCTTTGTTTGGTGATTAAAAATGTCTGAATCATTATACAGGGTTATTACATCTGTCCATAGGTTACCACACTTATTAGGTACACAGTTTCTTCTGATTTAGAATTTAATGACAATAATGTTTGACTGAAAAAGTGTTTCTGCTCATTTCTCTACATTTGAGGTTGGGGATTTGCCACAATCTTTTGTTCTTGGTGGCTTGCATGATTTTGCACTCCTAATCTGGTATCACCATATTACAACTGTTGTCTGAGTGAATTTACAATGTGAGATTACTATATCAACCATAATCTGTGTAATGAGTTAAAATATATGATATTTTCCTTATTACGCTTTACACTGATTACTGCTGCTTTCTAAATAATGGCCTCTGTGTATCTATATCCCGCTCCTAAGAAATATTCCCCAGATGATATCACATTTATTGTTGAATTATAGCCATTGCTCAAAAGCTGAGTGATATAAAATATGCGGAAATGGCCCTTACATTAACACATGCATTTATTTGCTTTGAATATTTACACATTGAGTTTCTTCTACTAACAGTGTTCTTTGAACACAAAGGAATGTAAAGATGTGTGCCTGGTGTATTTTGGCATTACACAATCACATATATCACAGCTCACCTAGCTTTAACTGGTGATACCCATCCTGGGTGGTCATACACTTGTTCACCCGCCTGCCGCCCTGTCCAGTACCTTGTCTTTTATAATGTAGCGTTGCAAATAAAATGTATTACTGCATCCAAATTTATGATAAGCAATTTATGACTTTGGGGAGGATAAAAGACTGATTAGACTGTGCCAGGCATCAACGGGTAGTAATCTACAGCAAAATACTCTCCTCCATGAACAAACTTTCGACTCACAAACCTATTTCTCCAGTAAGTTGATCAGGGTATTACAGCTGGGAGAGTTGTAAGTCGAGCCCTGTGTATAAAGAAACAATAAAAATGACATTCACTTGTAAAAAAGTTTAGCCACTGTGTTCTAAATACATTGATTGAAATATAAGGTTCTAAGATGCCATAATGTATATATTAAAAAGTGAAACTACCAGCTATCCTGGCAAAGAGATGGGTTTTTCAATTATTTCCTGATGTGTTTTGGTGTTGAACAATCTGAAATGCACTGTAGCCCTGGGGAATAGGCAGATAAGGTATTTTTATGTGTGAATTGTTTCATAAATTTGTGAGGTTATTTTCTTAGGCATAGTAATTGTAGCACATTTGCAAACTTCTCTGTACATTGCTGCTTTTAAACCTGATTGGGAGTAAGGATGAGAGCAGGAGCTCACGTGTCAGACAGGAAGAGACTAGAATTAATGTGTGAACAGATTATCACAAGCAATACATTTTAGTGAAGTAGTTTGGAGACCAAGCAAAATATTCAAACTAGCTATTGTGTAAAAAGATGGCAGATGAAGGTGAAACTGCACAAACGTCTATCCAGGGAACATGTTTTTGGGACAAAGACTTCAATGCTAGTGTATGGATTTAGCTGAATTCATTTGATGGACTTTCTTGACATTGAATTTTCTAACCCACTTTTTCTCTTCAATAATTTGATATGCCAGATTGACTTGCTAATTAAAAGGGTAAGGGCTCTTCTGAAAGGGCAAGTGCTCTTATGAAATATACAAATGTCTTCAAGAAGTATTTCTTTTGTCATTAGGGGCGTTTGGCAGCTGAGATCTGTTCTCACATAAAATAGTCACTAAATGACAGAGCATTATCTCTGTCTTTGCAGAATGATATGATGTATTAATAACATAAACCCTTGATTAGGCTAACGTTTCATACCTTGGGTAATTCCAACGCGTTTCTGTATCTCTTTTGTTTTTAAGATCCTGCACTTCGACATGAAATTTTAAAATGCAGGTTATGACACAACCCTATATTCAGGATTCCATGTGTGTCTGCAAAAAATAGACATTTTATGTTTCTGTGTATCCCCTTTAAATATTAACTGCACTACCACCCATGTTTCAATTGATTGTCAATTATTTTAAAGTTGTGCCATAACATTTTAAACCCTTTGCCATAGGGAAGAGGTGTGGCGCCACGGCCAGGGCGACTGACGCTGGAATCTGGGGCTCTCGGTTCGATCCCCGGCACTGGTGGCAGGTCAGCCAGCACCATGTGACTCTGGGCAATAGCTTGCTTAATCTTCCCGACGGCCCCCAGCGCTGGGATGCCTTCGGGTAACTGTTTGCGCTTTACAAATACTGGATTTACATGAGATGTAATGCTATTGATTTGTTATCCAGTATGCAGTTTTTGATGTTGGTTTAGGACATTTTTTAAGATCTGTGATAAATTTAGATAGTTATGATGTGTTGTGATGAGACTTTTTATGGGATTATGGGATTGGGTTTATGGACCATTGTTTTAATATACTTATTTTACATCTTACTGCCTATATCTAACACAAAAAGCATGGATTGCCCTGTGTATAATGGTAGAAAGAAAATAATACTGTTGCAACTTGCCCTTACTGAGTGAACCCTGTACATAATGCAAGAAGACATCCAAAATTTTCAATACATCTTGAGTGATTCCCAGTAGCGAAAAGTAATTACACATTTTGTGACAAGAAAATGCATGTGTATTACCTTCTTCTCTAAAAGATGAATTCAAGTCAATATCTATACGTCTGTAACATATCTTTTCTTAACAATAATAATTGTAATGTACCTTAAACCTATTTTTAATATAGTACTCTTGTATTGGGGACCTTAGTACAGAGAAGTACTGGAGGATGGAAAACCACTTTGTAGTGAAACAATGAGAAAGAATTAGTGAACCATTTACCCAAAAGGTAGAAGATTCTATAGTTTGGCAGGTCGACAATGTTCTGAGAAACAGATAAAGGGTGGCAATGAACAAAACAGGACAGTTGAAGAGAGGAGGCTGGTGATGAGAATGTGATAGGTGGCAGTGAAGAAGAGTTACGGTGGATGCAATGGATGTTCAAGTAGCCTGGCTTCAGGAGCAACAGACTGAGGAAGAGAAAAAAGTGATAAAAGATGGGACACTCATTGTTATGTATCTCATAAAAAGAGTTACTTGTCCATAATACAAAAAGTTTTTTTAATTTTTGGGAGAAGACAAAGAAGGCCCTTAATGCATTTTTATTCTTCAGCCAATGAGTCCCATAGACCGTGGGCGGGTCTGGAGATTTGCTACAGCATGTTGTTTAAATCAATTTTTCTCGATTCTCAAGAGAGTGACTTTGATCCCTAGGTCTCTTTTCCCATTGAAAATGTTCAGTGCAGATCGAAGATATTTAAGTTGTATTAAATGAAGGGCTTCAAATATAATTCATGCCTTCTTGTTATGTTATGTTATGTTAATATGTTTATAGAGCACTCATATACTCAAGAAGGGCATCTTGGCGCTAGCCGAAACTACAGGTCAGGGAAATTATTTCACATGGATGCTAAACAGAAAAAGCATGTCTTCAGTGCTTTCCTAAAGCCCAAGAGGTTAGGTATGGATCTGATATGAGGAGGTAGGCTGATCCAGGCCTTGGTCGCTCCAACCACAAAATGTCTACCTCCCCATTTTGTAAGTTTGAATCTGGGACCCTGGTGGTGGAGTGCCTTGTGAACCAGCCACAGGGCCTTGAAGGTGATCCTCTGTCTGACTGGAAGCCAGTGTAGTTTCTTGAGTTCTTCTGAAAATGATTGTATTTAGAGGAGTATACGAGCTGACGCGTTCTGAAGTGTCTGTAATTTATTCAGAACATTTTGGTGGGCTTGTAGGTACAGAGCATTACAGTAATCAATCCAAGATAACATTAATACTGAGATTGCTGTTTTTTAGAGGTGAAGAGGAATAAATGGTAGGATCTTCCTGACCATCTTTAGGATTGTTAAAGTGGCCACCGTAACTGCCTTTGCCTGATTCATACAGGATAACATGTCATTGAGAATGGCGCCTAGGTTTTTCACAACCTTGACCAGGGAGGGAGGTAGCCCCAGAACTGATGGCCACTAGGATGGAGACCAGAAGGGAACCTGGGTCCCAAATGTTATTGTAATAGATTCTCATCTCAAGGGAGACAACAGAGCATTTTATTCAAGACGGGAGTGATGTGGTTATCCCATTTATTCTCTAACATAAGGCTGGTAGCAGAATGAAGGATTATTTTTAAGGACAAAACATTTATTGTTCTTGGATTCCTGCAATTGATGCAAGAGATGTGAGTGAGTGAACAAGTCTAAAATACTATGGTAGAAAGAGTGGCTGTAATGGTGTAGGCAACTGAAGAACCACAGCAGATGAATTTAGAATGTGTTTGATATGAAACTGGATAGTTGATTGAGGGACTGATTTGAGTTTATCACAAAGGTCCTCAACGATCTTCAACCATTTACAGGAATGTTTTACATCTATTTTGGTGCAGCCTATTTGACCTTTAAAATACTGCACGTTTTATGGAAAAGATTCAGTGCTAGAGACAGAGACAAAGAGGGGTGGTACACCTTGAGCTGGGGGCGTAACACAAATCCAAATGCAAAATTAACATGTGTGGGACACTTTCAGAGCTTTCAATTAGACAGCAATAAACAACGATTTGACAGGCAGTCGTGAAAGGCAACTCCAAACAATTTCAATTGTTCAGAGAGTGCCACAGAACCCAGGGCATTATTTCTCTGCAACAGCACATTATAAATCTTCTAAGTTGGTGCACATCACAAGAGTTTCCACTTCATCAAAACAAACTAGTGTTAACCAGACACAATGTCCCCAGTGGAAAAAATACAGTGGTCAGCATAGAAAAGAGAAGTTTTATATTCAGAACTGTAGACAGAATCCCACTGTAACCGTGCTTCATAAATGGTATAGAAAACACAGAAGTGCAGCTATATTACATGCCAGTGGGTTTTGATCACAAGCAAATAATATGTCAAGCCTATTTTGGAGAGAGGCTCTTATTTTCCAAGGTAACAGCATTAATATTGCTCAGTGTTCCAGCTAGGCTGGAATACTTCCCATATACAATGTGCATGTGTACTAAGCAAATACACCAGTATCTCAAGTGAGTCAAAAGACTCAAGAACTCCCTTTTTATTTCTCAAACAGGCAAGGTACATTCAAAGTGCCAGAAGTTCTGGTCAAATGGGGTTGGACTGCCTGTTGCCTCACACATCATATTAGATACAGGGTTGTAGAACATTATCGATCACCCTCAGGTTACAGATATTAGATGGACAGGAAGCCAATTTGCCTTCATATTAGAGACAACACATGAGCCCAATACATCATACATTTCCATTCCAGCTTCCAAACAGGTAATGTTAACTACAAATTTCTATACAAAAATGTTCATTAAACCTGTAAAGTTATGGTGGCCTGATTTAGGGTTGGTTCAACAAGATCATTGTAGCTATTTGGGTCTCCCACCACCAAACGCTTGGCTTCCTTGGTTTTTAAGAAGTGCAGAACCATTGATTTACAACTGTAGAAGTCTCCACCAGCTCTGCCAGCAGTTAATCAATAGTGAAGGACCATACGAGAAAGGGGCTCTGACTATAATGCCTCAGGAGGTCTACTCTATTAGGGTGGTGCACCCAATTATAGATTACATGGTCATGGTCCACCATGCGAGACATCGTTGACCTGGGCAGGAAAAATAAATATAGCCCTGACACATGGAGAAAACTCCCTACAAATCATGTGTGTGTTCTTTTGCTTATCACCAAAAACATTTCTTTAGATTTTTTTTCCATGAAAATTAATATAAAATAGAACATAAAGCAGGCGAAAGCAGCATGACACCACCCCCTCATCATTTAATTGTGCCAAAAGTTACTGTACTACACTGGCAGATGCACTTTTGGGGAAAAAGTCAGTACAGGCATGTTGATAATCTTTAAATCAAGTGTGCAGTCTATGGAGGTCGCAGAGATGAACGAGATACAAAGAGTTTCTTGCAAAACAAACCTACAACATACATCCCAAGAGATGACATCCAAACAACTTGACACCAACCATCTTCTCAGAACCTGAGGGTCCACAAGGTTCCATGGAAGCCTATGTGCAAGGAGTAAACAAGTAAGGGAAGATATGAGAAAAAGGTAGTGAGCATGCAACACAGGATAGGCTGAACAAGAAAGGATACACGGGACCTAAGGAACAATAAAAGTGAAACACACATATGAAATGCCATACATCCTTCCCTTATTCAAGAGCAAAGCACAAACAAATAATGCTTGTTGCCATGAGAGTATGAAACAGTGAACATTTGGGTACAATACTTTAGATATTTAAGGACAGAAGTATTTATGGAACTGCATCGTGCACCCACGGAAGCCAAATTCACTAGTAGTTTTCTGTAATTCAGAAACTTAAGTTTTCAAATTTGAACCATTTTCAATACCAGGTCCTACTCCCCCTGACTCTTATCTGAATAATCTACCAAATTGCCTTAATTCCTTGAGGATTTGTTTGTACTCAGGATTCTCTCCCTCACTCAACAGACTCTAGTGCAGATGTCCAGTTTCCTTCAGCTTTCCTCCACTAAGTGGGGTGGGATTTAGACTTCCTATCCATTGTCCTCCTTTACCGTCTTTTAGCACAGCCATTGCCATGGCCCAAAAAGAAAAATACATAATCACAAATAGGTTAAGTCTTTCCACTCTTTCTCTTTTCCTTCTCACCATGGCTATCTTGGATGCAGGCTGAGAAGAGCTTCCAGTAAGCAATTAATAAGCTGGGGGGAGCCTTCATAATAAAAACCGACCTGGACTCAACTTGTCCCCACATTTCTTTTTCAGTTGCTTTCACAGTGGGAATAGCTCTCAAAGGAAGTGCCCAGAGTATTTTTAGACCACCAGCTCAAGGCAATAAGACTCTGTCCCCACCCTACTACTCGAAATTGACAGTGCACTTATGTATAAATTGCAGATCTGGGATTCCAAGGCAAGATGGCGTCCGCGCGGACGTGGCTGTGAGGAGCTCCTGGATGGCTCGTCTCCTCCATATGAATTACGGGACATATGTGCAATAATTCGGCTTGCGATTGAAGATATCAGTTGAGCTCCCCTTCGAGACGGCTTTTGGCAGCTTTTGCAGGATTTTGAAGGGCTATGGAATAGACGCGGAACGGACGCGTTACAGATTTTAAACGACACTGGAAATGAAGAGAGCGGCTCGGCAACAGACTGCAAGATGTAATACACCTGAGACGGCTTGTAACGGGCGGCTGATGGATGCGTACTGCTAACGGCCGATTGAAGCTCGTGGAGCAAAGCCATGGATGGTGCCTTGGTTACAGGTCACTGTGGGGGTGAGAGAGTTTTGAAAAGTCGGTGAAAAACGGATGACAACTGTTTAAAACGGACAGTGAGTACAAAACCACTTAAAACTGTGTTTCGATTGCAGGCTCCGAGTGGGCTGGCCTCGTTAAACAGCTAAAAAAAAAAAGGTTAAAAGTCTCAGACAACGGGGAGGAAAATATATTAAATCATAACAGCTGAGATTGGAAAAAAAAATTTGGACGCCTCGACGTTTGTTTAGTCTGTCTAACTGGGCCTTTTGAATATTATTTTGGACGCTACTTTTCCCTCTTTTGTTATGGCGCCTAAGACTGCCAGAGGTGGAAAAACAAGAGCCTCAGGGGAGTCTGCTGTAGGGACACGTGCAGCATTAGCGGCGAAGGGCCTAAAAGATTTATCAGGTGCTATGGGTCAGGATACCCCCCCACAGGGGATTGTTCAAGGGACACCTAAGATATCGCAGATTTTTCAGACAATTCCTGGAAAAAAAGTTGCGACCTCTGCATGCGTTCTTTCTGATATTTCAAAACAAGGAGGTCTATTTACAGAGGAGAGTGGAATTCTTTTGGAGCATGGTGCTGTAACAGAGAGGGCTACGAATCTCTCTAATGACCCGGCATTCCTAGGTGAGATTGGTTCTATAAGGGAGGACAGAGATGAACCTATTATCAGTAGCAAAGACAGTGAATTTTATTCACTTTCGGAGCACTCGGAAGAGTCAGAAGAATCTGACTTAGAAGAAAATATTCAACAGTACGACGAAGGTCCTGGAGATATAACTTCCACCGGCAGAAGCCACATTGAAAGCCCTTCTCTTGAGGGGGCCCCTATAGCAGTACAAACTGTGCGGAAGAAAGTCAAGGAAGGAGCTACTGGATTATCAATGATAGACACTTTGGACTGGGAACCCTCAAGTGAAGTATTGGAAAGCCTTAACATATCTGATCAAGTTAGTGGGGGTGTCGCAGAAGAGGGCCAAGGCCATACATCATTGGAGTCGATCCATATATTAATTTCATCACATAGGTTGGAAACACGAGCCGAGAATTTAAAAACACACACTGCATGTCGAAAGTTGCAAAATACAGTCAGACGATTGGCAAAATCTTGCAATGATTTTACTGCCCGGATGGGGGAAGCTGAGACTCGAATTTCATTGCTTGAAAATCAGATGGTGGCTCAAAAGGATGCAGTGGCAGATATTAAAGCAAATAAAGATGATGTACATGACAAGCTAGCCGATTTGGAAAATCGCCTGCGCCGCAACAATCTTCGCATTTTGGGGGTGCCTGAAGGACTTTAGGGACAGGATGTCCGAAAATTTGTAGTTGAGCTATTTCAGGAAGCTTTTCCAGAATTGAAAGAATGGAATTGGGCACAAGAACTACAACGGGCGCATAGGTTTCCCTTTCGACAGCGACCTGGTAGGAGTGGTCAAGCGCCGCAGCAACCCAGGGCTATCCTGATTTCTCTTAATAATTTTTTGGCTAGACAGTCTTTATATGATTTGGCTAGGCCAAACAAACAGAGAGCTGGTAAAGGAATACAATTCTTTGTGAGACCAGACTATTGCCATTCTACTGTTGAGAAGAGATGGCAGCTGCGGCAGCTGATTAATCTTTTTCAAGCTAAAAATGCACAAGCTTTTCTATTACAGCCAGCTACTTTGAAGATTGTTAATAGAGGTCAGACTCGGTATTTTACTTCTGATGTCGAAGCCAAAGAATATCTTTTATCTTTGGGTTAAGGTTTAAGGACAATCATTGTTTTGTTGATTAAGATCACTATGTTGAATGATGGTCTTTCTTTGGAGTAGCTATTGCAAACTTCTATGTGTTAAATCATTGTTTTTCTTATTTGGCTGTTCTATAGGATGATGAGGGGGGGTGCGAGCATCAATGGGCTAAGCACTAAACATCATAAGGGCCATTGGCCCTAATGCCTTATTGCTTGGGGTGGGTCACGGTTGGGTTGGGGAGGTGGGATTAGAGGGAGGGTGTTTGGGAGGTTTAGAGGGGCACTTGGGGTGTAGAGTTCTGGGTGGGAAGGGGTTAAATGGTAAAATTTCAGTTCGCAGCATGAGAAGTAGAAGCTATAGAATTTATTTTTCTGGAAAGTTTGATGGCCATGGGGCATTTCTATAGAAATGGCCGATAGGAGTTTGCGTATATGTACATTTAATATATGTGGGCTAAATAATGGCTTAAAGAGGAAGCGAGTTGCTGCTGAGTTGCGGTTGATTAATCCTGATATTCTTTGTCTGCAAGAGACGCATGTCCCGTGGGATAACCGTAGGATATTATTAGAGTTGGGCTACAATTTACTATCAACTTCTAAGCAATCTACTATGCACAGGGGAGTGGCGATCATGGCACGCCATGGTATAGTCAGTAAAGAGAGGGTGGATAATTTTGGGAGGTGGGCTATTACTGAATGCATCGTGGGGGGAGTTACAATTGTCATTTGCGTTGTATATGGTTCTAACCTGGATGAGGCCGAGATCTTGGAGTTCTTGAATGTTGAGCTGTCTCTCTGGGGGACTCCGTTGATACTAGCTGGGGACTTTAATATACATGAATATACATGGGGATGTACAGACATGGGAGCCTTACTTTATTGACTATAGAGGGCGTAAGCCCAAAGTGTTCAGGGCCTTGCAACAATTGATACAAAATCATGGACTAGCTGATGGCTGGAGGGTTGGGGAACATGATGAAGGGGACCTTGGGTATACTTTTTATTCATCCCCGCATAACAAGTGTGTTCGGCTAGATTATATATTTTTACCTCGATTGTTGGCTGCTGATTCAAAAATACAGGTATGGCCTCGGATCTCGTCAGATCATGGACCTGTGGTTCTGGATCTTGTTAGTCTTGCCCTTTTAAGGGAACAGCGATCTTTCACATTTAATAAAAAATTGTTAAGTGACGAGGAATATATACAACATATTCAAACGTGGGCCATGGGATTTATAGAAAATAATAAAGGGTCAGCAGCTCAGCCAATGATTTGGGACTCCTTGAAAGCTGGCATAAGGGGTGAGACATTTAGTTATGGATGGGCAAGGCAGAAAAAACGGAAAGAGCACATGCTGGGTCTATGTGAGGAGTTAAAGAAGGCCGAATGTGAATTTTTTCAAGGGGTTTGAGCAAAATTGGATACTAAAGAGATCCTAGCAAAGATGGGTCGATGCAGGGCTAGAATTAACGAGATATGGAGTCAAGATATTGCTGCTCAATATAAAATCGATAAAACTGAGAGATATGAATATGGCGAGACCACAGGGAGATGTCTAGCGCAAAGGTTGCGGGGAAGACAAACCTCACAGCGAATAGATGTATTGGAAGACGGGAAAGGGGGGGTAGTAGAGACTATTGAAGGTATATTGGAGGTACTCTATCTATATTATAAAGAATTATATACTCAGGACCTGGCCAGGCAGGGTACTATAGAGCAATATCTTTCTAACCTGGACTTAATCGAGATAGGGTTAGCTGATCGAGAGGAGCTAGAAGCTCCTATGTCAATGATAGAAATACAAATAGCGATAGCAGGGCTAGCGTCAGGGAAAGCGGCAGGGCCGGATAAACTTCCTTTGGAGGTATATCGGATCATTTTTCCCATTATTAAGGATGATATGCTAGCTACGTTTTTAGAAGCCCAACGTGGTAATCCACCGCCATCGTGGGACGATGCTAATATAGTGATATTTAAAAAACAAGATAAGCCTCCTAGAAATCCGGGGTCTTATAGGCCGATATCATTAATTAACGCTGACAACAAGGTGTATTCGAAAATTCTTGCGACACGACTAGCTAAAATTTTACCATTGTTGGTTTCTCGGTGTCAGCACGGCTTTCTGCCTGGTAGGAGCACGGTAAACCATATACACAGGGTAATTTCACTGATAGATTATGCTACTACACGTCAAGAGCATATGGGGTTAATCTTTCTTGATGTTGAAAAAGCATTTGATCGAGTATCCTGGACTTTTTTGTGGGCCATAATGCAAAAGATGGGGTTTGGTCCGCAATTTTTGTTAGCTTTGCAGACTATGTATAAACGACCACGGGCTAGAATTTGTACGATGGGGAAGGAGTCATCTTGTGTATATATAACCAGGGGGACCAGGCAGGGATGCCCTTGCTCACCTTTACTTTTCGCTATCTACATCAAATCCACTGGTGCAAATATTGGAAACTAATAATGGTATAAAGTCAATGTTAGTGGGGGAACAACAGACACGTGTCCTTGCTTATGCCGATGATATAGTGGTAGTGACATCCGATCCGGAGCAGGCAATCAGGGAAATTGAGGTTCAGACTCAGCAATATGGGGAAGTTGCTGGGTATAAGCTAAATATTTCTAAAACCCAGACTGTATGTTCTGAGGGACTTTGTCCTGGCGATGCCCGGGTTACATCGGAAGTAAGATATCTGGGTATAAAGATTAGAATGTCACCTCAAGAGATAGTTGAAGTAAATTGGGCAGGTATACTTGCTGCTACAAAACGTCAATTGGAAAAGATAGAGTGCCTCCACTTATCAATGGTGGGACGCCGTAATGTTTTAAAAATGTGTGTACTCCCCCGGGTAATGTACTATTTTAGGACGGTAATGCTAGAATTGACATGCGCACAATTAGCGCAGCTACAGTCTATTGTAGATAGGTTTATATGGGGATGGAAAAAAAGTCGACGAGCCTCAAAATATATGACACTTCCATTGATACGTGGTGGATGGGGCGTGCCGAATTTTATGTTTTATTATTTAGTTTGTTTTTTGCAGAATATACAATACTTTGTGATCGGGGCCGAAGCACGGCCCTTTGAAACACCAGATGTATACCAGATGTTGTTGGGAATTCAGGCGAGGGAGGGCTTGCTTAAGTTTTACGAACCAAGCTAACTTGTTTTAAAATTGTATTAGCTGCATATAAAGCCTGGAAGAGGATACGAAAAATTACTCCTATAAATCGGATAGGTTACTACACACCATTTAATTCTATGGAAATTTTCCCTTCGGTGTTTTGGGATACGAAAATGGCTATATGGCAGGTTAAGGGGATACAACGTTTAGGGGATATCTTTAGGGATGGGTCAATCATTCCCTTTTCCGAGTTGGTGGAATGGTATAAAATACCTAAACATGACTTTTTCAAATATTTGCAAATCCGAGATTTTATTAATAAACACTGTAGATGTACATGTGTGTGTTCTGCTTGGGTTTTCGGATCAGATAGAACCTGCTCATCAGAGCCTCACTAACCCAGCCAGAACGTTACCCCCTCCCTAGGGCCTATTTACAATAGTGCAACCACATATATCTACCACCTAAGGACAGGGAATTCCTACTATACATACCAAGACCTCTTATAATCGGAGGCCTCGCGATCCCATACGGATCCAGACCTCTCTGCCCATACGACAGTATCACAAGTGGCGGCCCCGCGATCCCATACGAATCCAGACCTCTCTGCCCATACGACAGTATCACAAGTGGCGGCCTCGCGATCCCATACGAATCCAGACCTCTCTACCCAGACGGCAGTCTCAGCACAATCGGCGGCCTCGCGATCCCATACGAATCCAGACCTCTCTGCCCATACGACAGTATCACCACAGTCGGCGGCCTCGCGATCCCATACGAATCCAGACCTCTCTGCCCATACGGCAGTATCACAAGTGGCGGCCTCGCGATCCCATACGAATCCAGACCTCTCTACCCAGACGGCAGTCTCAGCACAATCGGCGGCCTCGCGATCCCATACGAATCCAGACCTCTCTGCCCATACGACAGTATCACAAGTGGCGGCCTCGCGATCCCATACGAATCCAGACCTCTCTACCCAGACGGCAGTCTCAGCACAAGTGGCGGCCTCGCGATCCCATACGAATCCAGACCTCTCTGCCCATACGACAGTATCACAAGTGGCGGCCTCGCGATCCCATACGAATCCAGACCTCTCTACCCAGACGGCAGTCTCAGCACAAGTGGCGGCCTCGCGATCCCATACGAATCCAGACCTCTCTGCCCATACGACAGTATCACAAGTGGCGGCCTCGCGATCCCATACGAATCCAGACCTCTCTACCTAGACGGCAGTCTCATACGACAGTTCATCCTATGATCACCATAACATACAAAAAGGGAATCAGTCTCACTATTCATCAGATCACACAAGGACTGCCAGTTCGAGCATAGCCTGTTCTCCGGTTCGAGGGGCTCCTCTTTCCCTTATTCAGTTACCACTTACCTGATCAGGGTTAACATCTGTTCATGTAGCCGAAGCTGACAAGAAGAATAGGCTACCCTCTCATACAAGAACACGCAGCACATGTTGGTTCACTACAAACTGGGTACTTTATTACTCATAACATACGCAATCACATAACATTACAATATAACACATAACCTGCAAAGAAAAGTGAAAGATTAAGTTGTACACTCTAATAAGAAAGGGTCGACATCACCTTAGTAGTATGTAGCCTGCACTCAGTGGTCATCTAGGTTCCCTTCTCGTCTGTGCCTCGGCTCGCCTGGAAGTCACACCTCCGCAGTCACGGATACATGTCTGCACCACTATGCGCTGTTCTCTTCACCCTTCTCCGAGTCACTGGGACCTCTTCCTTATCGGCTACTCTCTCCTCTCTGGCTATTCAGGAGAGTATCTGTCTCTCGGTTCTTCTCCGCCTTCAAGATGGCGTCTGTCTTCCCTGGAATAAGTAGTAGCTTTACTGCTAACGGCTAGATGCCGCCTACGGACTGAACATGTAACTGCCTCAGACTTTCACTAATATAGAGGTGCGTTTCCTCATGGAAAATTCCGGCCCGTAACCTGCCGCCCACCAAATTCTTGTACCTCCCCGTACCAAGGACACGTTCCCAGCCGGCCGGCCTGATGTAGTGTCTTCGGCATGAAGAAAAATACAATCCTTCGATAAGGGCCGGCCTGAACCGGTTCTCTCCAAGCGAATAACACCTCATAACTAAAACATTACATTTGACCTAGAAGCATCCCAAGCTGCCGGAGCAGAAAGAAAGATGGAGTCTCTCCCGTTTGAGGCCTACCAGGCCTGAATTCAGCACGGCTCCATGAAATACCCTCACTACAGGACAGGTTATCCCTAATACTAACGAATCTATCCCCTAGGCTATGTGTGCAAGCCCTGATCTATGGGGAAGAGCACAGGATCATGTCGAAGTGCCTAGTAAATAGGCTCCATTCACTACTCTAACCCTTAGACTTGAATGATAAGAGACTGAAGTCACATTCAATCATTTTTCCTCACAAGAAGGCCGGGAAAATCGAGCAGAACATTTCACCCTTGACTTCAGTCTATTATACATTCATTAAACAGAACTAATATCTGTGGAAGAATAATATGAAACAAGACTAACTGATCTATGTCTAGTACCAGGTGTGCAGAGTTGAAGTAGTGAAGGAATACACTGAATAAAGCAACAGATAGAAATCAAAATGCCGATAGTAACCAGAATACCTCCTAATATCTGACGTAACATATGCAAATCAGGTAACCAAATAAAGAGCCAGTCAAACCAGCCCTGGTCAATGTGTTTTCTAACTTCTTCTGTCAAGTCATGTAGTTTATCAATGTGAGCTTGAATGGATTTTGTATGATCAGACAAGTTGAAACAATAAAGACCCTCGAAATCAGAACAATCGTGTCCATGTTTAAGCAAAAGATAATCAATGGCCGCTCGATTTTGCAAGATAGCTCTACGTTCACCCTGGGCGTCTAATAGCATGTCAGACAGGACTGTAGAAGTATGATTAATGGATTTTACCATCCAGCAGGCCATTTTCCCAATAGATTTGGCATTATAAACTGCCAAAGCAGGAACACCAACAATTGAAATAGCCAGGCTAAGGTATTCAGACTTGGAATATAAATGCAAAGATGAGTCACAATCCTCCTGTAACCTCACTGTATCTCGAATCACACGAGAGTTGGCATTCGGATGTGATGAAAACATCAACAAGCTCAGTCTAGTAATGGCACAAGGGCCTCCAGAAATATTTGCGGGGATATATGGCCAGGAAGTATTACCACATGAGAAAAGCCATCCGGCAGGTAGTAACATCGTGCGATAATGACTGGGGGTAACTACCAAACTCTTGCAAGTCATGTTATTCTGAACAGAAGTACATGTTTTCGGTGTCCTTTGAAGGCACAAAGTTCGTTCATGAGCGGTGAATGAAGTGGCACCTTTCAATCTTAAACGCATACATTCAGAAATCGCACTAGGATCACAAGTAAGGAAAAAACACAAATCACCCTGTGTGATATTATAGGTAACTATTTGGGACTGGATGGGGGGTATCGGGTCTGACAGTACAGTACACAAGGGGCAATACTCATGGGTAGCAAAATCGGCCAGAAGAACATTGGGGCGAGCATTCGATATATTAAAAATATGAGTCAAAGTCTCCAATGAAGCAGGGACAGCAACTAAACAAGTCACTAGAATGTCAGTCACCGATCTCATCGGTGTCAAGCAGAAATGAGGGGCTTTAGTCACTCGTTTGGCTAACGTAGTCCAAAAGTTCGACGACGAATCCCACGCAGCGAAGGAACGCGACACTCGGGTTCTCAACTCAGCCCGGGTTGATGGGATCCCTCCTCTCTCGTCGTACCAGCCCAAAAGGAGTCCAACGCCGACACATCCTGCAGCAACAGTCCAAAGAATGATCTGAAAGAGAATCAAATACAGGCATTATTCATTCTCGTAAGTAACATTTGTCAGCCGGGACTGCTTCCCAGCTATCTTTCCCTGGTCTCATAACTAAAATGGTGTTGTCTTGACCGGTTGCAATGACCTCTGCTTGTTCAGGGGGATTCTTAGGCGACTGCACCCAAACTCTGGCCCCAGGATTATCTGTGGAGCCAAAACCTTTCTGGCCTCGTACAGTTAGCAACGTTGGGGCAGTCCCTTTTGCGATCTCACCACTGAAAACAGGCATTATTAGCAATTGAGCCACTCGGTCAGTTTGATGTATCAGTAAGTCAACCTCACTGCTATTCAGCAGGAGCACCTTAATCTCTCCCTGATAATCACTGTCAATGATTCCTCCAAGCACCTGAACGCCTTTTACAGCCAGCCCCGATCTAGGGGCGATTAATCCGAAATTCCCAGTTGGTATATGAACACCAACACCAGTTTCAATGATGACTCGATCCTTACTTTTTATAACGGTGTCATCCATGGCATGCAAGTCTAAACCTGCCGACCCTGGGGTCGCTCTACATGGAGCCAAAGCTCCGGGAGTAATTTCCCAGTACATCACAGTCTCTCTGATTTCATTGGGCTTAGCATCAACATTCGGAGGAAACAAACGCATAAGTGGGGATTCAGCATTGAGAAAAGGACGGTTATTC
The DNA here is from genome assembly GCF_964204655.1 of Triturus cristatus. Lineage (NCBI taxonomy): Eukaryota > Metazoa > Chordata > Amphibia > Caudata > Salamandridae > Triturus > Triturus cristatus. Next base: position 1,059,072,846 of record NC_140594.1, on the reverse strand, counting down.
AAAATCAATAGCGCTTGAGGCAAAAAGTCTCGCCAATTCTTATACTTGTCATCTGTTAATTTACGTAACTGATCTTTCAGCAGGCCATTCAACCTTTCCACAAGACCCGAGGCCTGTGGATAATATGGTATATGAAACACCCATTCAATATTGTTTTCCACACAGAATTCCTGTACCAATCTTCCACGAAAATGGGATGCATTATCAGATTGAATTTGGAATGGCACACCATAATACATCATAATCAATTCCAATGTTTTAATAGTATTCAATTGGGTAGCTTGCTTACAGGGAAGGGCCACCAACAGGCCACTGTATGTATCAACAATAGTGCAAACATATTGACAATTCCTACTCATAGGAAGTGGACCGATGTAATCAATCTGCCAAATTTGAGCGGGCAATTTCCCGCGATGTAAATGACCTTTAACAATTTGGGGCACTTTGCGCTGCCTGATATGCTGACAAATGGGACAATGTAGAATAACATTTTTGATTAAATCTAGGGGAATATAAATTCCTCGATCAGCAGCCCATCTGCTAGTGGCTTTCTCTCCAAAGTGTCCTGCTTTCTGGTGGGCCCATTTCGCCAATCCCGCAATATCAGAATCTTGCCTGTCCACCACTGCCTCAGCAATTTTAGATTTCTCATCTGCAATATTATGAAATAATTTGTCAAGAGAGTCTATTGGGGTATGAGCATCCACATGGAAGATTGTAACAGTACTCTGTGGGAGCATTTCCCAAATCTCCTGCCATAATTCTTTTCCCCACAGTTCTTTTGAATGGATTTTCCAACTATGGGAATGCCAAGTCGGTAACCAAACTGCCAGTCCATTGGCAGTAGACCAAGAATCGGTGAAAATATGACATGTGCCAGGTAACTCTTGTTTCAGAACTTGATAAACAGCATAGAGTTCAGCAAATTGACTGCTCTTACCCTCACCAGTTGTACTCAGCAATTTTTGTGTGATCGGATTATAGGACACCGCCTTCCAATGCCGTTTCGTCCCTATGAACCTTGCTGAACCATCCGTAAACCAGACATGGTTTCTGTCCTCTGCGGACAAATCATCAAAAGGTCTACCCCACTTAACAGGAGACTCCTGTACTAAAGGTACGGAACATTCACTCTCAGTCTCAGTCGATGGCGCCCGTGCCACCTGCTCATGCAAAGATGCAACTCCTTTTTGTCCCACACGTGCCCTGTCTTGTATATACCATTTCCATTTAATCACACTCGCCTCTTGAGCGTGTCCAATTCGGTGAGTTTTCGGCGAACTCATAACCCACTGCATGATAGGAATTTCAGGTCGCAAAACTATATCATGTCCCAAAGTCAATTGCTCGGTATCCACCAGAGCCCAATAACATGCAAGTAACTGTTTCTCAAAAGGTGTATAACGCTCACCAGCATCAGGTAACTTTTTGGTCCAGAAACCTAACGGTACTCTACTCTTGCCTTGTTTCTGCCACAAACTCCAATTCGCATAAAGGCCTTGTACAGACACATTCAAATCCACATCACCATCACATACAGGCCATAAATCCAGAGCATGCTGAATTGCTTCTTTTGCCAGACTGAACGCATCTTGCTGTGGTTTATCCCATTCAAATGCATTCTTTTTACGAGTGACATGGTACAAAGGGGCCAATATTTGACTCAAATGAGGAATATGCTGGCGCCAAAAACCAAACAAACCAATGAAGCTTTGGGCTTCTTTCCTATTCCTCGGAACTGCAAAATCAAGAATTTTCTGTTTAACCTGAGGGATCACTTCTCGGTGCCCCTCATGCCAATTAATACCCAAAAATTTCACGGCCTGGGACGGACCTTGTAATTTATCCGGGTTGATTTCCCAACCTTTCTCACGCAGGCACTCAATGACTCTGTCCAATTGGGTCTGAACTTCCTCTTGTGTTTCGCCTTGGATCAAAATATCATCAATATAGTGACATATCTGAATTTGCGGATGAACCGGTACCTCAGTCAAATGCTCTGCCACCAGCCGGTGACATATCGTAGGACTATGCACATAGCCCTGGGGAAGACTTCTAAACGTCATCTGACGCCCGTTCCACGTAAAACTGAATTGTTCCTGACACTCAGGGGCAATCGGAATCGAAAAGAAAGCATTAGCAATATCAATGGACGCATACCATGTACCTGGATGTTTTTGGATTCTTTCAATTAGGGTAATAACATCCGGTACTGCAACAGTCAAAGAGGGTGTGGGTCTATTCAATTCTCGATAATCAACAGTCATGCGCCAAGAATTATCACTCTTACGTACAGGCCAAACAGGATTATTCCAAGCAGAAGTAACTGGGGTTATAACTCCTGCATCCACCAACTCCTGAATAGTGGTACTAATCTCTTCATGACCACCTGGAATACGATACTGCTTCTGACGAACCACTTTTGTCGCCTGGGGAACTTTTATGGGGGGCATTCTTAAACGACCAACCCGTACAGGCCTGGACGATATATAATGTTTAGTTCCAAATTGGTAACATCCATCATCTAAGTGCAAAGTCATTCCTTTCAAAATATCAATTCCAATTATGAATTCTAAGAGTGGTACCACTAATACAGAGTATTCTTTTCTAGGAATTCTACCTATTCTCATTTCAAGTAAAGTTTGAACTGCGGGAGTTTCCTTTCCACCTAATCCGGTAATTGTAAAAGGCTGACCTTTAAACTTCTTTGATTTTCCATGAATAAGAGTGGCCTCTGCTCCTGTATCTACCAATGCTCGGGCCCTTTGGACATTACGATGTCTCCAATAAATATCAATATCTACATAGGGTCTATTATCTCTGTGAGCCCATCTGTGTACTGGAGCTTGACCTATTTCCTAGTCATTTTTACTGCGTTCTGTGTACCAGGATATATCAGGATAAAGACTCTCACGTTTCTCAGGTATCGATACCTCCTGTTCATATCCATCTCTATTACGAAATGGATTCCTGTCCTCTGCATTGTACTGCGGGTTTCGATCGGCCAATCTGTGTCGATCCTCTCTCCTTCTCAACTCAGGGGATTGATCCCTATCATCTCTACGTCTGCTGTTAACATAATCATCTCTCCCCCTTTCTCTTTCCCCCTCTCTCTCTCCGTCTCTCCCACGACGGGGGGACAAATCACGTACATAACGTCGATCATCACGACGATCAGAGCGCCCACGGCGGTTGTCATCACCGCTGCCGTCAGAAAAACCACGATCACACTCAGTCGTCCGAACACGCCGGGCACCCTCCTTTCGATCCAAGCCACGTTTGCGAAATATTTCCCACAAACGAGAAGTAGTCTCACCGTCAATGTCCTCCTTCCGCACACCATCGGCCATAAGACCAAAAAACATATCACGTCTAGTAAGTTTATTGTCACCTGGAGTACGAGTGTCAGGCCGGGACTGCCGTTCAGGTTTAAACCACTCACCCAACTCACCGAGTTGGCGTACCGATTCCAGCACCATAGATAATATGTTACCAGTCTGATTAATCAATAAAGTCATCATGACCTGCTTATAAGCAACAGGGGAAGAACGAATAATACGATTCCGCACAGAAGATGTCAACAAACCATCAAGCAACCTGTCAGCAGTATTCAGAAAAATTGCTGTTTTCATCACCTCCTCTTTGAGACGTTGTGCAGCATCGCGCAAAGTATACCACGGTTTGTCATTCACAGGCCAGTCAGACTCAGTAGGATATTTTTGATTACAACCCTCAGTCGCCAATTGAAGCAAAGTAATTTGACCACCACCATTAAAGTTACGAAAATGATCCTGTACAGTAGAATCCGAACTCAAGGAACAAAACTTCAAACAATCGCCAGCATCCAACATAATGCCAGCAGCGCCCAGTTCATAAAGGCGCACCATCCATGTGAGTAAGGTCTCACCAGCTCGCTGCCGAAATCGCTGCAAAATATCACTAATTTCTTGTTGAGTAAAATCCTCCAAAGAGTCTAAAGCAATACCATTCGGAGCACCGGGAGCCTGCTGCAACTTCCGCCGAAAAACTGGATGCACCGAGACCGCGGGACGAGCATCACAAGGAGCTCGACCAGTACACATAGAGGAACAATCAGTGTAAGAAGCATCGACCCCACTCGAAGGACGAGCGCAATCACGGGGTGCACCATCAGAGGCGCAAGAAGCAGACTTACAATCACGGCCGGAGCGAGAGGACTCGCGCTTGGCAGACTCCTCACCCGAGGAAGGAGAATCACTCGAGTTCCAGATATTACCATCCCATTCATCAGGATTCCAATCCAGTCCGGCTTTCGCCACGACCAGACGCACCTTTCGCGTCGAAACCCGACCACGCCGATTCTTGTATTTATAACGAGCAATTCGCACAGCCGCCCTCTCGGCAATAGTTTGGTACGTCTCCAGTTTGTCAGCAAGCAACTTATTTTGACACCGCAACAAAGTATGAGCATTCCGAATCTCAACAAAGTTCGCTTCCACATCCTTATGCAATTTCTGTAACTTCAACAACCTCTCATGCAGAATCCTGTACGCAGACAGAACAATCCAACCTCTGCGCCCCAAAACGGGAAGCTCATCACCCTTAGAAACCGGCGCCTTCTGTAAACAAGTAATCACATTAGCCGGCTCCGCCAGCTCCAAAAAAGAATTGCAATTCTCACTCAAACCAGTAGAATCAGCCCACTCACGGGCTAAGGCTTCATAAGGCGTTGAATCCCAGCCGGGAATATCAACGGGCAACTTAAAAGTAGATTTCGACTTTCTAGAAAACATCTCGGAAAAGAAAGAAAAAGAGAGAAAGAGAAAGAAGAAAGATAAAAAAAAAAAACTACACATACAATGATATACAAATAATATACAAACGAAACCACGCACGCGCCGAAAGCAAACACAATACAACCACAACGCACACAGGTTTCGTAAACGGTTCGTGACGCCAAATGTTCTGCTTGGGTTTTCGGATCAGATAGAACCTGCTCATCAGAGCCTCACTAACCCAGCCAGAACGTTACCCCCTCCCTAGGGCCTATTTACAATAGTGCAACCACATATATCTACCACCTAAGGACAGGGAATTCCTACTATACATACCAAGACCTCTTATAATCGGCGGCCTCGCGATCCCATACGGATCCAGACCTCTCTGCCCATACGACAGTATCACAAGTGGCGGCCCCGCGATCCCATACGAATCCAGACCTCTCTGCCCATACGACAGTATCACAAGTGGCGGCCTCGCGATCCCATACGAATCCAGACCTCTCTACCCAGACGGCAGTCTCAGCACAATCGGCGGCCTCGCGATCCCATACGAATCCAGACCTCTCTGCCCATACGACAGTATCACCACAGTCGGCGGCCTCGCGATCCCATACGAATCCAGACCTCTCTGCCCATACGACAGTATCACAAGTGGCGGCCTCGCGATCCCATACGAATCCAGACCTCTCTACCCAGACGGCAGTCTCAGCACAATCGGCGGCCTCGCGATCCCATACGAATCCAGACCTCTCTGCCCATACGACAGTATCACAAGTGGCGGCCTCGCGATCCCATACGAATCCAGACCTCTCTACCCAGACGGCAGTCTCAGCACAAGTGGCGGCCTCGCGATCCCATACGAATCCAGACCTCTCTGCCCATACGACAGTATCACAAGTGGCGGCCTCGCGATCCCATACGAATCCAGACCTCTCTACCCAGACGGCAGTCTCAGCACAAGTGGCGGCCTCGCGATCCCATACGAATCCAGACCCCTCTGCCCATACGACAGTATCACAAGTGGCGGCCTCGCGATCCCATACGAATCCAGACCTCTCTACCTAGACGGCAGTCTCATACGACAGTTCATCCTATGATCACCATAACATACAAAAAGGGAATCAGTCTCACTATTCATCAGATCACACAAGGACTGCCAGTTCGAGCATAGCCTGTTCTCCGGTTCGAGGGGCTCCTCTTTCCCTTATTCAGTTACCACTTACCTGATCAGGGTTAACATCTGTTCATGTAGCCGCAGCTGACTAGAAGAATAGGCTACCCTCTCATACAAGAACACGCAGCACATGTTGGTTCACTACAAACTGGGTACTTTATTACTCATAACATACGCAATCACATAACATTACAATATAACACATAACCTGCAAAGAAAAGTGAAAGATTAAGTTGTACACTCTAATAAGAAAGGGTCGACATCACCTTAGTAGTATGTAGCCTGCACTCAGTGGTCATCTAGGTTCCCTTCTCGTCTGTGCCTCGGCTCGCCTGGAAGTCACACCTCCGCAGTCACGGATACATGTCTGCACCACTATGCGCTGTTCTCTTCACCCTTCTCCGAGTCACTGGGACCTCTTCCTTATCGGCTACTCTCTCCTCTCTGGCTATTCTGCTAGGAGAGTATCTGTCTCTCGGTTCTTCTCCGCCTTGAAGATGGCGTCTGTCTTCCCTGGAATAAGTAGTAGCTTTACTGCTAACGGCTAGATGCCGCCTACGGACTGAACATGTAACTGCCTCAGACTTTCACTAATATTGAGGTGCGTTTCCTCACGGAAAATTCCGGCCCGTAACCTGCCGCCCACCAAATTCTTGTACCTCCCCGTACCAAGGACACGTTCCCAGCCGGCCGGCCTGATGTAGTGTCTTCGGCATGAAGAAAAATACAATCCTTCGATAAGGGCCGGCCTGAACCCGTTCTCTCCAAGCGAATAACACCTCATAACTAAAACATTACATTTGACCTAGAAGCATCCCAAGCTGCCGGAGCAGAAAGAAAGATGGAGTCTCTCCCGTTTGAGGCCTACCAGGCCTGAATTCAGCACGGCTCCATGAAATACCCTCACTACAGGACAGGTTATCCCTAATACTAACGAATCTATCCCCTAGGCTATGTGTGCAAGCCCTGATCTATGGGGAAGAGCACAGGATCATGTCGAAGTGCCTAGTAAATAGGCTCCATTCACTACTCTAACCCTTAGACTTGAATGATAAGAGACTGAAGTCACATTCAATCATTTTTCCTCACAAGAAGGCCGGGAAAATCGAGCAGAACAGTGTGGTAACAAATGATTTATTAGAGGCATTATCAACAAAATTGGGGCTTTGTATGATACATTATTGGCAACTCAGTGGGATGACATAGAGGTGCAAGATGCGAAATGGAGGGATAGATTCGGTAATACTGGTTCATATGTGCAATCTTCAATTCTGATGGCAAGCAAAGTTATATTAACGGCAAATTTACGCACCCAACATTATAAAACTTTGTTTAATTTATATTGTACACCTGTTAAGATGATGAAGTGGGGTGAGATTCATGATGGGAAATGCTTCAGATGTCAGGCGGATAAAGCTGATATTATACATATATTTTTTGATTGTATAGCACTAAAACAATATATATCTGATATTTCAGAATTTCTATCACAAACTACTGGGGTAGAAGTTGATATATCTAGAGAGGTTATGTTATTGGGTTTGGGTGAAGATATCGAACCTATCCATATATGCTATCCTTTTCGTTATTTTATATTTATAGCGATGGCCGTTGCTCGATCATGTGTTGCATCTATGTGGCTGCAAGTAGAAGTACCATCATATGAAATGTGGCGCTCTAAGTTTCATAATGTGTTTAATTTAGAATATAGCCTTTATCGTATAAGATCTTTGGCAGCCAATGTTACAATATATGGAGTTGTAATGTTTTACGCAATTATGCTTGTGTCATCAGGATTTAAAGAGCGTTAAATTTGGACTTATTTTATGTGATGGTTCAACAGCTTGGGTGATTCAAATGATTGATTTATGTATGATTTATTGCTGTGAACTGAATAATAAAGATATCAATAAATAAATAAATAAATAAATAAATAAATAAATTGCAGATCTGAAGACATCAGATACATATGCGTAGGGTATACCATGATGGACTAAACTGATTTAACAGTGTAATTGCTAATTTCATCCTACGGTGATAGATAGCACAACATGTTTAGCAAAGAATCACCTCTCTAATGCACCAGGAACTACTAAGCAAAATACATTTCCTCTTTGGATTAACGTTCAGTAAACCAGCAGGTTATCAGGTAGGCCCAACTTCCTGTACCCTGCAACATACAGCTATCATTTTTCAAGTTTTGTAACTAGTATTGGGAAATTCTGCCTGCAGCTGACTCAAACTGTTCAGAGTATAAAGTTTTTCTCTGGATAACTCAGCATTTAAGAATTGACTTTAATGCTGCCTTAGAACAAACTTAGTAATAACGCAATAAGAAAGCAGTTATGTAAGATAAATTGAATTGTATTTTCCTCTTGTCATGGAACCAGACAATTAAGTTCCTGTCCTCACAGTTACTAAAATGGGAGATAAACAAGTCATCTTCTTATGGATGCATCAAAACATGCCTGACACAAAGTTAAGTGGTGTAGCTTAACTTTTATCAAAGCAGAACATTGTTTTACAACAAAGACATTCTTTTCCCTTATTTGTTTTTCACATTTTGTTTAAAGCAGAGCACGTTACAAGCAACAGACATAGAACATGCTGAAAAGGAAGAAAATAAAAAAAGAGAAGAATTAAGGAAGGCATTAGTTACAAGGTTAGTGTTTGAAGAGGTGTGTTTTCAGTTATTTAAGAAAATCTAGTAGACATGAATTTACTAAGCTGGGCAAAAAGAGTTGCATAGACCTGGGAAAATGTATGAAAAGAGATGTTTCTGTATTTCCCCTATTATGCTGTCCACAAGTGATTTGTAGTTTATCCCTCAAATAGGGTGGTAATCCTGGATGCGTGGTCAATCACACAAGCCAATTAATACTCTTTGAACGAGCTTTATTTAGCACTTAGCTCTTGGCTCCTGCACTCATTCTATGGCTCAGCCCCAGCTGCAGACTGGACAACATTCCGAAGGAGCCCGGGATGAGCAGCAGGACAAGCATTTGAGAGCATGGTGCCGTACTTTGTTACAGAGACTGAAGACCTGCTACACCACACACAAGATGGCAGCTTTAGCCCAGGTTCAATGGACTCCCATACCTGTGACCTCCATGCCAGTGAGACAGGGTGCTAGAAAGTGAATTAGAAAATGCACCAACTGATTGAGGACTGAGAGTGTCAAGAGGAGCAAGTAGATGGGAGAATTAAACAGCATAAGCTGGGAACCTGGATTGAGGTGAGTGGAGAAATACACAACCCCAAGTGGACCTGGACAGCAATGGGGTTTCAAACTCCCAGGTATAAAGCTAAACTAAACTGTTCGATCCCCCTGCCTGGAAGTAGGAGAGAAGCAAGGGAAGGAGTGAGACAGTTTATACCATACTTTGTGACTGGGAACGAAAACAGACAGAGCAACCCCCTTGCCATTTAGTGATAGAGTAAAGGTGAGAAAGAGCTGTCTGCATTAAAATAAACACCAGCCAAGAGACACTCTCGAAAGGAAGGGCTCACAGAGGAGCCCTGCCAATAACTCAAACCTAAAAACAGTAGCTGGGTGATTCTCTTCCTTTGACTTGTACTTTGAAACTCAGGGAAACAGAAGACTACTCTGCTATGAAGATTCGCCTTTGGTGCAGATGTCCTGGTGCTAAAAACACAAGGAAGCAAATAGCAAAGAAAAGTGCCCCACTAACATAAAATACACTAGAACATGAATCTACAGAATCAGAGACAGTATGTGACAAGAGTCTTTTGTGAACTGAGAAACAATGAGACGCACCAAACAAATAAAGCAAGCCAACTGTCAGCATGATGATGTCTGATGAAGGAGATACAAGAATGGTTGAATATAAGATAAGCCACATCAGCAGAACAGATAATGGCTACATTGAGAAACTAGACATTATCCTACTTGCAAGACACTCGCTCCACACTGGAACACAAATTTGACAATGTAGAAGTGAGCTCAGGCCTTCTTAGAGCAGACCAACAGAAGCTATAAGGTAGAGTGGCTGAGATGGAATCTAGCATGGCAACAGTAAGGCCCATGGTGAAGGAAATAAAGGGAGCAGATGAAAGAAATCTAAAATCAAATGAGATATCTGGAGTAAGGATCAGAGGATTGTGAAGCCCGATCAAGGAAAAACAATGAATGCATCAGTGGTGTACCCGAAAACATTGACGGTACCAGTAACATAACTGCTCCTCTAGGGCTAGCTCAGCAGTCATGTGGCACTACAAGGCTTACCCTCCTCTGTCGGGGTTGAAAGAGTGCAAGGGGTTCCAGCCTGCACTTCCCAGAAATCCCTGAGACCTATGATAGGTTGACTGTTAATCTGCAGTGATCAAAATCACCTGCTCCGGTCATGCTCTGTGTCAAGGATGGAAGCTTCCCTTAATACACTAATAAGACTAATGATCCTAATACTCTGAAATTGCAAGTGTTAAATTTATGTTGGTGATGGAAAGGTTGCGGGTGTACTCACAATGCTGGTGCTGCTTGGTGAAAGGCTTTGTGTCTCTTCAGGGCTCACTATTCACAGGCGCTGTAACTCAAAATTGTAAATTACAGTTCACATGAGACAAGAAAACTCTCACAGCAGTTTAGAAACATCCGGTGCCATACTGAACATATTGAGTACATATTCTGCATTGTCCAAAGCATTCCTCCTAAGCAATTGAGATGAACTGTTGCTGCAGCCAGGACCATTTTATTAGACATTTGCTTGAAGCCTTGGACATTGTTTATTTTGTTAAAGTATGAAAGGCAGTTGAAGCTGATGTCAGAGAAATATTCCAAGTTATATCAATTCTTGCTTTTGATTTACGTTGTAAGCTACTTTTTTACCAGTAGGAATCATCAGCATAATCCAAATTCATGGACTTTTCAGTATGGGCCATATGTAGGTAGCTAAATACCGGTCGGTAACGGCCGAAATTCGGTAAATATCCCGTTACCGACCGGTATTTAGCTATTTGAGATGTAGGGGGCATATTTCAAGATTCGGTAATTTACCGAATCGGTAAAATTACTGATTCGGTAAATACCGAATCCTGAAATGATATGTAGGGGGAGTGCATCATCGGTGTGTGGATTCGTTATTTACCACCAACTAAAAGTTGATGGTAAATGACGAATACCTTTAAAAAAGCATTATTGTGCTATTTGAAAAGTGCAATGTGGCAGACATACATGCCCTTAGGGCATGTATGTGCGCCACATGTGCACATACATATCAGGGGTGCAACAGGGTGTCAATGTGACACCCTGCCACCCATGATAATGCCTCCCCTATTACCGATTCGGTATTTACCGAATCGGTAATGGCAACTGGCTTCCCATTCATTGGGAAGGGATGCATTATTACTGATTCGGTAAATACCGATTCTTAAATACCGATATTTACCGAATCGGTAATAATTTACCTACATTACATTTACCGATTCATAAATACCGAATCGGTAAAATTCGGTATTTAAGAATCGGTAAATATAATTTACCTACATATGGCCCTATATATTTTTGTATCTCAGATAGTGGTGCATGCTTGAAGTTTGAATGATTAGATTAATTATGATTCCTGCAATCTGATAAATGTTTGTTTATGCTTCGGTTTTGAGAAAACACACAAATGTTCATAGAAAAACTAGAAAGAATGCTAAGTAAGAAAATGAGGTTGTTATATTACTAGAGTGGAGAAATGTTATATTTAAGTTAGGTTAGGTTTTGTTAAGTTCAGTTTGTACAGTTATCTAATCTGAAACCCAAGAGGTGAAATGTGCTATTAAACCACAGATCAATGTGAAACGGGTGAACTTATGTGAAGGCCAACTACTGCAGAAGAAGGCACTTAATGGAAAATGTTAGCTAAAATAATTGTAAGTTATTGGAATTGAGACTGAGTAAAAAACAAAGGGATTGGTGTCATGTAGCACTTGAATGGATACGAGCTCCCTCAATGAGTACTTTTCATCCATCAGTAGGATGGAGAGTCACTTGTTTGGCAAATCCAAAGTTAACTTTTGTTGTTAAGTTTGCTTGTCTGGCAAATCCAAAGTTAACTTTTGTTTGTTGGAACAAAACTAAACTACACACATTCCATATCATTGTATACAGTGCTCTGTAAGAGACCCCAGTTATTAGGTATGGGATGAGTGGCACTATTTAAAATGGTTGCACTTTCAAGATTACTTTATATATTTTCCAGTGAAAGTTCCATGCAAAATCTGGGCAAAGGCGAGAGCAAAATACCACTTTGTGAACTCTAACTCCCATTGGATGAGGGAAGCCTAGGTGCACAAGATTAAGAGCATCACTATGGATCAACCCAGCTGAAGGGGTGATAAACTGGAAAACAAAGTAAATTCTTGAGAGGTATGATACCAGACATCCCTTTGCCGTAGGTCTTTTTAGAGACAATAACAGAATGCCCAAAAGTAACTTTCTGACACTGCTAGGTATTGCTGCAAGAGATGCTTATCAAAAACCAAAACAGTATAAGCATTGCAACAAATCTACTCTCCAAATAATAAAAATTACAGTAAATGTCAACTCACAGAACTGAGCTGATGCAGGAATACATGTGGTTGTATTTTATGAGAACTGAGAACTCCATACCTTTGATGGAATTAAGCAATAGCATTCCATCCATCAGGGCCTATTTCTGGCTCATGGGCCAACGGTACGAGCTATAAAGCATACCTGAAAAAGTAGAACAAGAGAACCTCTTACATAATTTTTATCAGATGCATTGCTTACCATGGGTGAAACCAGAAAAGACATCATGAAACTCCATGGGTTGATTAGGAAACAGGGAGTGTCTCATTAGAACAACTACGGTTGAGATAAAATAGTGATCTAGATGAGCAAATTGATGACACTTAGTCAACATGGGTTTCCAGCAATGATCTCCAGAACTGCCAGATTTACATTTTCCAACATAACAATTTTCATTAAATGTACTTGAGTACACACACAGGATCTGTAAATTGTACCCAAATGCATTGAATGGCTGTCCCAGGTTTCAAACAGAAGATACAAATTTCACACATATGATGTGGTCATGCTCAATCACTGACCATTTGTGACAATAGATCACCACACAGACCACACCTCTAACAGAACTGCAGGTCTTCTCTCAAACAAATTTGTAATTATTTGGCCTAATGCCCAGACCCAAACCTTTACAACTGACATGCAGATCTGTGTGCATGCTAATCGGCCAAAACACAGACTTAGCACTGAAAATATCCATTTGTTTTGCCCATGTTGGCCTAGCAATCTGTCCTGTCAAAGAGGGCTGAGACAGAGTGCGCTTGACTACATGACCTGAGATGCAGGGAAATGAGAGACCCTATTGTAGTGCAAGGGGGCACATTCTTATGGCCCTAGAGAAGAAACATGCCATCAGTCCTCATATGATGTAGACTGACAATACATTTAAATATATGCATTATGAAAAGAGACACTTTGCAGTGATTATCCCTTACCCTGAATTTCTGAATATGCTATGTAAATGCACACTCTTCCCTCTTCTATCCCTCTACTATCCTTTTCAATCCAAATAACAGATGAAAACATGTCCACCGCTTAAATTAATTCCATATTTCACTATACTAATTCACCACTAATCCTTTTAGGGTTTTGGGTTCCGGAGTAGCGTGCTACTCAGTGAATCGCACTTCAACACCTCATCACGATTAGCAAGCACTATATAAAGGCAAACCCTTCCCTTTTCTATCCCTCCACTATCCATACGAAACCAAATAACAGACAAACATGTCCACCTCTCAAATAAATTTCATATTTCCCTATACTAATTCACCACTTATCCTTTTTGGGTTCCTGAGTAGCATGCTACCCTGCAAATACGCACTTCAACGCCTCATCAGGGGTAGTAAGCGCTATATAAATGCAATTACAAATATACTACGTACGCCCTCATTTAGTGAAGGGCAGAATATGTGCAGGTATACCCTGATTAGGTACATGCAATAGTGCAACTCATACTTTTGCTATTACAGCACACTTAACATTAAATGTGGAAACTTCGTTTCCACGTGCTTTTCCACATTCAAAGGTGCACTGACATTTTGCTAGTACGGACATGGTTTTCCCCTACATGCCCCTGCATTACAAAAACGCGCTAAGTCCTCTGAGATGGGCTTAGCCCACATTTAACACAATTTTATTTCACTTACCGACCCTGACTAAATAAGGTCTACAAGCCGATGTTTTAATGTGCTGTACAACTTAGTCTCATGGCCCTTTAAAAGGTGAGTCTTTAATATGGTGGCAGGTTAATTGTGTAGGATTTTAACTTGTACTATCAATTTGGTTTACGGTTCTATTCTGTAGAGGCTTGACAGGTATTATAAATGCTGGACAGAAGAAAGCAGAGAGGAGTGAGGGGTCACTGTCCTCTGAGTGGTAGCACTAAAGACCAGTCACTTCAGATCACTGCACCTTACAAGCTTTGGAATTGTTTTCCTTTCAGCTGCTGGGTCACTGTAGCTCTATCTTGTGGGAATCACATTTGTATTTTTAGCTTGATAGATGGCCACTGCTGGCAAGCAGAATTCCTCCTTGCCACTCTTGTGAACTGCATTAAGGACTCAGGCATAAAACAATTGTGCACTGATTTTCACACACAAAATACATTTTTCAGATCTAACACCATTTTCTGCTATTTATGGCTAGTGGTGTGCATTCATATTGGCTTGCCTCGATCAGGAAGTAGCATGTTTTATGCATAGGTCTGGAGGCTCTCAGTGTTAACTTGTTAATCTCACCAGATACTAAAATAAACATTCTTTTTCTCACTTGGAATGAAGATCAGCATTCATAAATAAAATTCAACATATACTTAAAGAGGCTGAGTTCAAGCAAATTATAGACCCAAACTTCCTGCTGATTTATTTAGATGTGATGATAAATGCTACTTCTGTCTAATAATTTGCCAGTTTCCACTGAAATGGTAGATGTAAGAGTAAATTAGGTCACAGAACAATGTATTTTCATAAAAATAGGCCTTCCAGAAATAAACGCAGATTATTTTCCAAGCAATATACTTTATTTTGTTTAGACTAATAACACTAGTGATATTTATTTGTATTGTTTTAATGTCAGTCACAACCCTCCCTACTTCATTACAGCTTGCACGTTTGCAAAGTTGTTTTCCAGGTTTTGTATAATACTAAATATTTCTATTCTGCGGGGCCTAAATATGTCACAACTCGTGCACTCACATTTTTACCAACACCGTTCTCATTATTTGCCACCATCGCACAACCCAGGCAACATTTGGGAGTAGATACACAATAGATTCTTGTATATCTAAAATGTCCTACTTTGGAAAATTATTTTCACAATTCTGAGAACAATGTAACAGCCGACACAACTTCAAAAGATCTTAACATATTTTAATTTCTATCACGAGGACTTTATCTGCGATTTGAACCTACATTTGCCATTGTGTAACCAAGATTTGAATGGATAAAGAAGTTATCTCAGATATTTTGAAATATTTTAAGTTGATGTACAGAAGTAGTTATTACCATTATCAGGAGCCAATGACAATATAAATCAAACAATATGTTACATTTTCTATGGTATAGTTAAACATTGTTATGCTACATAAAGAGACACATTCATAGAGATAATCAGAGTGAGCAAACCAATTAGGTTCTTCTATGTGTGAACAAAATAAAATATATAAAGGAACACAGAAAGGCACTCAAGAACCAAGCCAATGGACATGCAGGCAGCTATATAAAGGTACAAGTGCACAATTGGTTAACGTAGGAAATGTATAAACCTACCAGGAAATGCAAACCTGCCCATCCCAGAATGCGAAGTTCTGTTGGGTAAAAATCCAATATTTATTGACGGTGCTGCCCATGAAATGGGCCATTAGTCAGCGTCGGCCATGCATACATGAATGCTTGGATAAAAAATAAAGCAAGATATTTTTTAATGAGAAACACAAAGATTAATTATGCACACAATACCAGGGCAGTACACATCAATAATGAAGCCGTAGTCCTGGCACTATGCTGTAGGAGTGTGAGCGGCACTCTGGACTGCAAATATGGCTTTCTACTACTGACCATACCAAAAACCTACAGTGGGCTTAGTGCGAGCACACTGACTCCTACTCACATTCAGGGAACTGGGGGCCAGATGTACAAAGCTTTATTCAGCTCGCAAATGGCCCGATTTGCAGAATTAGGCTATTTGCGACCTAAAAAAAGGAATTTCAAATGTGCAATCCCTATTTGTGATTCGGTAAGCTATTACCGAATCGCACATTGAGTTTGTGAGTCGCTATTAGGCAGGGGCATGCCAAGAGCGTACCTTCCCAATAACAAGTCGCAAGGTCACGTATAAATTTTGCAACCAGAATGCGGTCAAAAAATATTTATACTTTACCGATTCCGTGTAGGAGGTGGTAACCTATTGGCAAATGGGAAAGGGTCCCTATGGGTCCCCTTCTCCTTTGTGAATATGGGTGCCAATATTTTCTAAGAGCAGGCAGCAGTCCTACAGACAACTGCCTACTCTAAAAAAACTTTTCTTTTTCCTTTTTCAAATGCATCCCGTTTTCCATTAAGGCAAATGGGCTGCATTTCAAATTAAAAATCTGCTTTACTTAAAAAGCAGTCACAGACATGGGGGTCTGCTGACCCCAGTAGGCCCCCATCCCTCCAAGTGTAGCCCATTCTCGATGGGTCACAAATTGTGACCTGCCTCATGAATATTAATGAGGCAGGTCCCTTGCGACCCATTGGGAATCGCAAACAATGTAAAACACACTGTTGTACATAGCTGTTTGCAATCTACTAATAGTGAATCACAAAACGTTTGCTATTAGGAAATCACAAACAGAACTCTATGTACATCTGGCCCAAATTGTTTCCTTTCTGCTCTTGCTAAGAGTGCATGTGTTAACTTGCTTTCTCCCACAAGTGCAGATTCCTTCCTCCTTCTTGGATTTTTTTTATTTAACTCCCCCTTACACCCACCTCCTTATTTGCTCCTGGTGAACAACTCCACTGCCCTACACCTTCCCTGTGGCTTATTTTTCCAGCCCTCCTCTTTCCACGCCCAGGAAAATTAATTTTATTTCTGTTGTAAAATGCTCTTTCACACATGGCAATATCAGCAACTCTAATCCTTCCCCTGCCTGCTCTGCATTGCTTATGCAGCACTCCACTCCACTCCGAGCTTTATTTTATTTATTTTAATTGTATACATTTTTGTACATATGGAATATCAGATATTTTTTAGTGCCCAGCAGCTGCCATTTGCTGCTAGGCCTCTTTGTTTTAAACAGGCACTTTTGCGCCTGTTTAATTTTTATTCTTTTTTTTAATGCTTACTCCTATCTTGATACAGGAAATAAGAAAATAAATAAAAAGGCAGCTGCATCAAGCAAGTTGTTTGCATATGCATTAGCGGTGAAACATTTTTTTTATTGAACCATTGGCTATTGTTTTATGAAATGACAATTCTATTTTACCTCAAGTTTCTGGTATGTCCAAACTAAAACTCTTTGCAGACGATATTATTTTGTACCTCGATAGGTTTAATGAGTTTATGTTAATCAGGGGCAATAACATCAGGTGCAACAAATCCAAAATCTTGTTGTTTAATGCTTCAGTTGAGGATCTTCCTATTGAACTTAGAGAGCAGTGGGAGCCTACTCGCTCTATTAAGTACGTTGGTATCTTTGTCATATATTACACCTCTTTAGCAGAAACAAAAAACATAGAGCCGCCACACTATTTCTCGACCTGGGTCTAATAACAGCCAAAAGATTGCTCACCAAGCAATGGAAATCCCCTCTGTCACCTCACCCATTTGCCTGGCGCCAGTCCTTGCTTAATTGGGCTAGGGCGGAGGGAGTAGTGTTACATAGGGAGGACCTACCCGGCATTCGTAAATTCCCCCTAGCGCCTCAGTGGGACACAATGGTTTCCAAGCTCCAAGAATTGGTCGCTAATACAGGTGACCCAAGCACATTATCTGAGGCTGGTACCCATGGTGCATCCCCCACCGGCAGGGGTGTTGAATAGCACTGACCTCCAGACTGACTTGACTCTCCTGTTTCAGAACTTCGTTACCACTGGGTCTGGACAGCTCTGGCTTCCCCGGCTACACTAGATGTGGCAGCAGGTCTCAAGCGACTCCCCTTTCCCTTCCTTAACTTAAGTTGTCCTCATTTTGTTGTACCCTATGTCCCCAGTTAGGTTCAAACTGAACTATATCCAAACTGTTTGCATGCCACTCAGAAGCATGACTCATCGGTATTGGTCCGCCTTGCCCATGGATGCTACCCCATGATTTCGTGTGGTCATGGTGAGCTACTCAGCTGTATCTCCCTTTGCTGTTGGGTACTGTACAGTGTGCTGTTGGTAATCACTTTTCTTTTCTTTCTCTCTCGTTACATGAGCACTGCTCTGACTGTATGCTTAAAATGTGCAAAAATGTTACTCAATAAAAAGATTTAAACAAAAAAAAAAGTACGTTGGTATCTTGGTCACCTCCAACATTCTCGATCTTTAGAGATAAATTATGGGTAAAGTCAAGAGAATGTTGGAGTCCTGGAGGTTTTTGCACTTGTCCATTATATGCTGAGTTACTCTAATTAAAATGTTGATCCAGCCTCTTTTTTATTTTTGTTTTCTAATCTACCTATTCGACATAGTCTTTAAGGAAGTGGACAATCTAATTAGGAGATTTATGTAGAACCAGCAGTGCCCACTGTTTGAGGGACGCTTTGCTGTAACAATCTCGTTTGGTGCTCAACACTTACCTCGAGGGAGCTTCTAGGAGGGCAGGACACGGGCTGTGTTGCTGGACGCTCCTCGCTGTTGGTGTTTTTCGTTTGCTGCCGTGAGGTGAACGGCCCACACGCACTACAAATCCCAGCACTACCCGGTTAGCGGCACTTGCGGTGACGTCACCAGGCTGCGCCGGAACACTACATAGGCCGCCTGGTGACACCGCAGCGCGGGACGCGCGCGGGCAGTGCCCGGGCCAAGGGCAGGCCCGTCCTCGCCCGTCACTGCCCGGACCTGACTGGACTGGGCCACCTCCCTAATATTGTGATACGTGCCCCATCAGGAAAGGTATATTGGTTTGTCGTGTTGGTTCTGGCTATAATGAGCAGTGTATAACGAATATGTTAGTTGAGGCTTGTGTCCTGTTTCTATAGATTATTGGAAGGCAGTTGTTGGGTCTAGACATTCGGATCACTCCTTTGAGGCTTTACCATATTGACAATACTTTTCTGACTGCATTGTTATAGGGGCGAATACTGTATAGAATGACAAGCAAGGGGAAGCGCTTGGGAGGAGGGGGGTCCGTGTCTGGCACACTTGATCAGTTTATCACCAGAGCAGTTTCTGTCCTAGAACATGAACTGGCAATTACAGAGCGGAGGCTATCCTCTGAGTTAACACAAGCTAGGCGTTCATCGTTGGGACTACTCGCTTTGGCCAAATCCCCTAGGGACTTAGTTTTGCTGGCCGTAGGTGATGTTGGGCAGGAGCGGGATAGGGGAAACAGTACTATCATATCACTCGGTCGCAATGACATAATTGACCCTCCGAGTGAGGCTGCCCTCTTAGTCACTAACACTATAAATCACTCTAAACCCGCTTCGCCTCACCCACAGACGAGAGCTAACAAAAAGGGGGTTAAAAGTGTTGTCTCAAAGAGGAAGAGAGAGGGGCCAACCCAGGGGGGGAGACAGGCTAAGCACGCTAACACCATGACACATCCACCATTAGAGACTAGCGAGGTTCAGGCTGATGATAATTCCCCTGTGGATGAATCCTCTAACAGGCCTCGGGACCAGCTCCAACTTAGCGATTTGACTTCGCAGATCGAACAAATAGTCCGCTCTCTATTATTGCCACTTCTAGAAAGAGTAAAGGTGGTTTTTGATAAAGTGGATCGTCTTGAGCAAACTATCTTAGATAATTTTTGCTCACTAAAAAATGTCATTAAATTAGCTAATAAGGATAGTGCTGTCCACATCAAAGCGAATCCTATTCTTCCTACCCCGTCATCTTCTTTTCCTAGCATGGACACACCATCTATAGCTAATTCTAAGGTCATTCCCCCTAGAACCTTGTCTCCAGATAATACCACCTCTCGAGGTGATACTCAGGTCAGGACTGGCTTAAGGGATTCATCAGGAACTAACTCTGTTAGTAGGAATATACACATAGGATCAAAGACAGATATCAGGGATAGAACAATCAAATCCAATACTCATATCAACCTACCTCCTGATTCTATTCCTTATGTCGTTGTCTTGACTGGCGTCCCGGAACTGAAAATTGGTACAGAGGAATCCTACGAACAACTCAAAAATAAAGTCATTTTCTGGCTTAATCAAAAGAGACCAATCCCGAACTCTCTGGACGGGAAGATTCTCTTTGCCAGAAGAGTTAGTTGGGTGGGTCCCAGACCAAAAAATGTTCCAGGGGATTGTATCATTATTAATTTTAAGGATACTCGAGTGGTGCGTTTTATTTGTGACTATTCATTTAGTGGGGTCAGGTCAGAAATAAGGGTTTATGATCTAAGGCATTTTTATAACTTTCACCCAAATACCCGGGGAAGCCTTGGTCAAACCCAGAAAGGTAGGGAATTCAACCCAAACCTTGCTACACTCTCCTTTGAGCCTAGTGAGAATAGATTCCACCCGGACACTTTAGCCTGACCAGGTCAGGAGGGGTCATCTCTTAGCATTTCTCCCCCACTAAAAACTCTGACAAGTAGAATTGAGGAAAAGGGACCTGCAGCATTAGAGCCGCATGATTCCACCCAAAAAAATATCTGCAACATTTTAAGCTGGAACATTGCTGGCATTAGACTAAAAAGTAAGGATGAGTTATGGGTGGGTTATGTTGTGTCACATGACATCATTGCACTACAAGAAACCTGGGACACAACAAATAGCCTTTTCCTGGACGGTTATGTCCATTTTTATATTCCAGCCACACCGAGTGTGGTGGGGAGGGCAAAGGGGGGTCTTGCATTATTGGTTTCATTGAACCTGAAAGGATCTGTTAAACAGGTAGACTGTGGTTCCAAACACTGCCTGGCTGTTGAAATAGTGGCGGCAAACTCCCCATCTTTGCTTTTGATTAATTTTTATAATTCTAAAGATTCTGTCAGTCCAAATCAGCATCTAGAATCTCTGGGGGAGGTTCTGGATAAATATAGAGAGTCACATAACAGTTTTGAAGTCATCCTAATGGGTGACCTAAATATCCATCCCTGCAGTCTGGGTTGTATTCTGAATGATGAGGATGGATCTCCCTATTCTTCATCCACTCATTTTGAACATACCAATCAAGGCGAGGCTTTGGAGAGCCTACTGGCTTCTGCAGACCTCTCTGAACCTGCTTGCTGCACGGAAGGGCAGAGAATGTCCACTTTTAAAGGTTCTGACTCAGGGTCTGTCATCGATTATATTTTTGTTTCTTCTTCGATTTTTTCTTTGATTTTAAATTACAGGGTGGAGGACTCCGCATTTAGTGACCACAATCCAGTGATAGCTGAGGTTGCCTCGGAAGGGTTTTTGGTCTTTAAAGACTCAAGTATTTCGGGTACCAGAGCCCTCTTAGCTAAAGATCAGGGCAGGAGGTTAAAATGGGCCCAGGTGACTCCGATCACCTTTTTAGAAGAAGTTCTGTCTAAGGTTGAACCGGAGATGGGTACTTGCTTAGACCATGATAATACCAACTCCAGTATAGTCGAAGCCTTCACTATTATTTGCCTACATATAAATTCGGCCCTCTTGGTTAATTCCAAGTCAGGATCTTTTAAAGGCAAAAAATGGTTTGACATCAAATGTACCAAGGCCCATTCTGCCCTTTTGAAGGCAACCAAGGGCAAACCAAGAAATAGACATTTGATTGCTTCTCTGAGAAAACAGTATAAACTAGCAATGAAAGCTCGGAAAAAAGAGATTCAGGAAGAAGCATGGAATGATCTATTGTCACCAGATACTATGCGGGATAGCTCCAAATTCTGGGGAGTGATAAATCACTCTTTTTTTACCGGTAGCGAGAACCAGGCCATGGAATGTTGTATTCCTGATGAGCAGTGGTTAGCCCATTTTGGAAAAATCTATAGTTCAGTCTCGCCTGGGCAATCAGAGGGGCTGTTACCCTTGAATCAAGTTGGTCCAGTCGCGGCCTTTAAGGAGGAGGATGTAGAAAAAGCTATCCTAGAGACATCTAAGAGTAAGGCCCCAGGTCCAGACGGTGTTCCTGCAGATCTATATAGGTCTGCACATAAATTGTGGGCCAAAATATTAGCAAATGTTTTTAATGCTGCTAGATACAAGCATATCCCCGATTCCTGGGCAAAATCTATAATCATCCCAATTTTCAAAAAAGGCAAGAGGGATGATCCGGCCTGTTATAGGCCTATCTCCCTAATTGACTCCTCCGTTAAAATTCTAGGTAGAGTCATTTTAGGCAGATTGAATACCTGGCTCGAGGGTAGCGGCATACTATCAGACGCCCAATATGGCTTCAGGGCAAATAGGAGCACGCAGGATCAATGCTTAAATCTCCACTTACTTATTTCCAAATACACGATTGCTAAGGAGGGGTCTCTGTATATGGCCTTCATGGACCTCTCCTCAGCTTTTGACCTGGTCAACAGGTCAAAATTGTGGAGTATTCTCTTGGATATAGGGGTTGACCCACCTCTAGTTGGATTTCTGGCAGATCTCCATCGTGGCTTATTATCCACGGTGAGAGTTACCCAGGGGGGAAGGTGCACCAGCTGTTTTAATTCAGAGAGGGGCATAAGGCAGGGGTGCATATTGGCACCTCTCCTTTTTACATTATATATAAATGCCTTGGGCCCAGTCCTGGCCAATGCAGTGGTGGATGTACCTCGTGCAGGAGATACTAAGATCCCAGTTCTCCTATACGCGGATGACGCCGTGCTTTTGGCACGCTCAGGGGTGGCTCTTGACAGACTACTGGCCTCTTTCGGTGATTTCATGACATCATTAGACCTGAAAATTAACACTCAAAAATCACAGGTCATGGTCACCGGCCAGGCCAGCAGGAAAAAGAAATCTAAAATCTTTCTGTGCCTAGGTCACGAGGTTAAAAGGGTACCAATTTTCACTTACCTGGGTGTCATCTTTGATGAGAAAGGTACATGGGGCCCGCAACAAAAACTAAAAGGCAACTCTCTGGCTAGATCGGCTACAGCTATACTTGGTTTTGCCAAAAGGCTGGGAGCTCGCCCCCTGGAGGCCATTCTGAAAGTTTATAAAGCAAAATCGTTGGCAATAGCCACCTATGGCTCTGCAATATGGGGCTATACTAATACCAACAATATACAGAGGGCGGAAAATAAGTTCTTAAGATCTTTGCTGTTTGTCCCCCAGTCTACACCAACTTTTACAATACACTCAGAACTGGGTATGGGGTTTGTCGCAGATTTAATTAAAGTGGCCCCAGTGATATGCTGGCTAAAATCTTGGCTTAACTAGGAGATTTCTCTAACCCATCGGATACTCAGGGATTGCCTTGCTCTGGATAGAGCCCTGAGAATTCCATGGTTAGCATATGTTAAAAAGATGTTCTCAACAGTAGGCAGACCTGAGCTATTTCATTCCCCGCATCGTATTAATAAAAAGGACATTATGGGGATTAAGACTGCATTACTAACACGTCTCATGGCTGACAGGGAGGACACAGAATTAAATAAACCGTTAGTGAGAAGGAACTACGGGTTAATAACTGTCCCCGGTCTTGAACCTTACCTGACTTTTGTAACCATGCCACTTCATAGGTCCCTTCTTACCAAGTTCCGCCTAAATTTGATACATTTTGTGCTAGGTTCTTATCCCACATGGGCTACTCCTGATAATGCTACACCATGTGATTGTGACAATTTTTCTTGTCAAGATACATTACATTTTATTATGTTTTCTGAACATTATGCGCAGATTAGGTCAAAATACTTGTTACCCATACTTAAAGGGGCTGGTTTTGTTCAGGTTCGGCCTGCGCTTCTGTTCCTACAGCTGATGCCTAATATTACTGTTGCTTTTCACGTAGCTAATTTCCTAGTGGCAGCCGTTCGTATTAGCAAGAAGCGCCTTAGTGTACGGCCTAGCTTTAACGTAATTGATGTGGTCACGACGGAGGGTGGCTTTTAGGTGTGGAGTTTTTCTATCCCTGTTAGACTTTTTAATATGGAAATTTTATCTTTATATTATATTTATTTTCTTTTAAACTTAGAATTGAACCCATGAAATAAGTTCTTTTCAAAAACTTTTAAACATTGGTAATGTTCTTATATTTGCAATTGATGACTATGCACCTTGTATTTTATGTAATGTGACTTTCTGTTTGTATTGTCTCTTTTTATGATCTTTTATTGATCGAATAAAAGTAATTGACTGACTGACTGACCACTGTTTGATTTGTTGCCTATCTAATTATACAAGTACCAAGGCGGGCTGGCTGTATCCAATTTTTATCAATATTACCAGGCATATATACTGATCCATTCTCGCCTGATACATTTTTTTAGGATTGATGGTCCAGGAGCTAGTGTTGCAGTTCTTGATGTTTGTGAAGTCATAGAAATGCCCCAAGAAAACTAGGTATAAAATGTTAAAAGCAATAATTTGAGAAAAAATGAATTAGGGCTCAAATATAAGATTTCTGATGGTCATTCTTTGTTTTCTCTGTAGGAATGTGAAATGTGGGTTTGCCAAACCCTCAAACCACAACTGAACTATGGAATAGATTGGGGTTTGCTATTCTATCTGATTTGAGTATTATTGTGAGATGGAAGACCTGGCAACAGTTAGGTCAGCTTGTAAACTAGAATCCTTATCTCTGGTTTAGTTTCCCTCACATTTCCAGCTGTTTGCAGAAAGTTAATCCTGATTTTGATCCATTGACTGCAAACTTTTTGAAGTTATTTTACAAGCAAAATATGATTGGAGTTGGAAGTTGGTACAAAGTGTTGCATCTGCAACTTCAGCAGTGTTATATTCCGAAGTTTCTCCAAAAATGGTGTGTCGGTTACTGGATGTGTTATTTCTCAAAATCAGTGGGCGTAGCATTTCCGTCTTTGGGCCTAAACTGTTTAGGGTGGACAATTTTAAACAAATTAAGTTTTTTTTGCTAGATGGGCTCTTTATTATATCCCCCCAGTTTTTGAACAAATGTTTTCCTAATGTCCCAAATACCTGCTTTGGATGTACCATTGATGACATATAAGAGCAGCAGGGCTATGCTTTTGTTGGCATTGAGATTTCCTTGCGTGTAGTTGCTTCAAGCTGTTTTACTTTTGCTCTTTGCACTTTATAAGCATTTTTGCATATTGCATATTACACTATGTCCGATTGATATATGCACTTAGGGAGCTATATTTTGATTATGTGGTTAAACTCTCCCTGCTTATTTGAGCAGGGTGAAATTGTGCCCTTTATGCATCTGTGGCTTTATTGCACCTTTGCATTTTTTATTTCTACCAATATTAGACTACATTATTTTATTAGGAATTAAGCACTTTATTGATAAGTTTTTTTCCCTTTTGAGTTATCAGGAATGCCACGTGCACTTTAAAATGTATATTGATATTTATTGTTCTCTATTTGCTGTGGGGCAAGGTTTTCTAAAAAATTAAAGTATAGTAGTTTTTATGACTGTTGTTTTTCGACACCTAGCTAACATGCTATTTTGGGAAAATATATTGCATGCTCTGTTCCACTACTTGTGATAACAATTGCTATTATACTGCTAATTTAACACCTAATAAAAATATATATATATATTTTTTAAAGTGATGAAGCATATGTAATCACGCTGAGCCATCATAACATCATTTTACGCATACACAGCATAGAGTCGGTCACATTACAGTACTATTTTTTCTTTTCTTTTTTTAATGATGCTGCAAAGCAATGGCCATCATCATTCCTTTTTGCTGATGGCAGCAGCAAAAATCGCTGGCAGCACCAATAGTATGCAAAAGCAAGACCTATTGGTTTTGCCAATGCTTGTTTGGTTATGCCATTGAGAATTTCTCTTTTCATGTTAGTGCCACAAATAAATATGTTTGCCATTGGCAGAAAAGTATGAGAAAAAAACATTGTTTTCCACATATTTGACCTAATTCTTAAAGAAAGGTGCAAATCTACATCTACAGTTTATCTTATTGAGTGCAGTTTAAAGACCTTCAGGAATTCAGATTTTTTTTCTACAGAAACCCATCTGCATAATGATGAGAGAAGCCTAAGAATACAGTGGATTTTAAACATGTTGCCCTTCCTAATTGTTCATTTTGCTCAGCAATTATCAATTAGAGATTGCACAGTCAAAACACATAAAACAAGAATTGGTATTCGTCAGGGAAGTGTTTGGTAATAGTTGGGTGACTTTGTTTGTATCCAGTCGGCTGTTCTTTAGTATAGCATAATATTGGGCTACAACACCATGGAAGATGGGAGTAGGACTCCTTACCTAAACAGAGTAAGGTAGCAGAGTTAAGTTGTACCTTTATTGACGAGCATTATGAAAATAAGTCAGAAGATGAAGTTTGCATCTTAACTTCTGAACTTAAAAGTATACAGCAAAATATTATATACTAGATACTTTTGACAAACAGCTAACATTTTTGCTGAATCTTTAAGGAAGCTCAAGTTCATGTATGTCTTTAATTTGCGAAGAAAAAAAGCTGTAAACCCAAAAATATGTTATCTTGACAACATGGCCAACAGACCTGGGACCCACGTCCGCCCCACTGACCACGCCAAAAGCCTCAACATCAACATAGACGAAAGACTCACATTGGCCAAACAATAAACTCCATCACCTCCTCCTATGTATGCTACTCAAAATATTCTATTGGATCCCCACTGACACCAGACCCTCTATAACTCAGGCCCTCATCACCAGCAGACTAGACGACTACGGCAATGCACTCTATGCTGGCATCACAAATCAACTCTTACAGAGACGCCAGACCACCCTGAACACGGCCCTCAGATTCATCCGCAACATCCCCTGCAACACTCACATCTTACAGCATCTCAGAGAGCTACACTGGATACCAATACAAAAGCAAAGGCATTTTAAACGACTCACTGACACACCATCGAAACTGCCTACCTCAACCACTGCCTCAACTTCTATGAGCACACCAAGCAATAGCGCTCAGCCTCACTCCACCTTGCCCTTATGCGCAGGAGCAAGGAAGGAGGACGCTTCTTTTCCTACATTGCCGCCAAATCCCGGAACGGTTTTCCACACCACAACACGTCCACCCCACCCCTCCTCGCGTTTCACAAGAAACTGATGACCTGGCTTTGCAACTAGGAGCCCGATTGGCCAACTCATCGACTCCAGCGTCTGGGTAGCCCTCAGGTGATATGCGCACTATACAGATCCTCCTAACATAGCATAGCATTGACAGCACAGAAAAGCAAGTTAATACACTAGGATGACTATTGCCCATTGCTTCGCTTTTATAATAAAACATCCAAACAGCAAGCACTTGCTAAATTAAATAAACTGTAAAGAAGAAATTAGGATATCACTGCGTCACAAAAATGAATACCTCAAAGAGCACACACTCCCTCTGGTATAAGAGAAGGACTATTTGAGTCCCATGACCAAAACATAATGGCAAAATAAAAGGGACAATTTTATCATCCACAAAATACCATAGCATCGTATCTTATTTACAGCAAATCATGAAAACCACATAGAAAACAGAGTCTGAAGATAGCTAATTGAAAACCCTCTCTCCATCTGAACTTTTATTACACTTTCATAAAGAATTGATGATTGGAGGTTTTCTGCGTGTAGCCAGACAGAAAAGGTTTTATGCAAATCAAAGTAGGGATGGTCAGAAAACATATAACCACATTGATAGCCAAGATAGAAGAACCCTCGGTGTGTGAACTCCTAAATTACAGTAGATAATAATAATAATGCAGCAACTAGACAATTATTTTTGAGTAATAAACCTTTCACATCTGGGTAATTTGTGCAACATTCTGAGGGTTTTTAATTTCTACATCAATATCATTGAAATCCATTTTCATCTTTCAAACTTTTTGTGTAATCACATAAACAGTGCCTTATGCACACAGTTATGGCCGTTACCATGCTGCCTATGACATAAAGAAATGTGAAAATGTCTTTAACAAATTAACTCAATATTTATTGCAATTTTTATACAAATCTACAGCAGCAACCAAGGACATGTTATGTTGAGTGTTCTGAGATCTACAAATTCAATTGTACGTAATTGTTCACAGAAGTTCAGGTGTGGTCATCTAATTAGTGTATTTCAGTAAATTGTGCTATCATAGAATAAAATAGGGAGTGAACTATATTCAAGAACTATGTAAAGGACTTTTACTTGAAATCTAACCACAAGGCTACCTCTTTTAGACCCTGGGAAATGAACTGGCACATTGCTCTGGTTTGCCTGGCCAGTATGCCATAATGAAAATACACTTCTTGTATTGTATTGGAATTTCCATTAAGCTGATGTTTTTCTTCTGGTTCACTTATTAGGAAAAATATTAGATGGGGTGAAACATTATCCCTTGCCTTTGGTCACCTTTGTGTGTCGGGACCCTCAAAAGCACATGGAGGCTCTGCCTCCACCTGTTCATAAATCCTTGCCCCATTAAATTTTTCTTTTAGATACTTCATAGCCTCTAATGCACTTTTTGGAGATTTGGGAGATGGAAAACCATATAGGTTTTTTGTTTTTCTGCCACATGAAGGGTGCAGTGGGCGTTCAACCTTGTGTATCCTACTTGCCTGAGGTTAGAGCGATACCCTTCAGCAGCCCCTTTGGTTGACCATGACAAAATGTATGTGATAGAACCAGATGCCTCCTTGAAAGGGTCACAGTCATGGTAAAAAGCCACAAGGCTGTGGCCACCCTAATACAAAGCTAGGCAGAATCAAGGTAAATTCTAGTGGAGACGATTTCTAGAGCAAACCGGTGCAATATCTGCACTAATAGGGAAAAACAACTCAAGAGACAAAAACGTATGCATAGTGCATGT
The DNA here is from genome assembly GCF_964204655.1 of Triturus cristatus. Classification (NCBI taxonomy): domain Eukaryota; kingdom Metazoa; phylum Chordata; class Amphibia; order Caudata; family Salamandridae; genus Triturus; species Triturus cristatus. Next base: position 1,059,043,813 of record NC_140594.1, on the reverse strand, counting down.
TCAGCATGAATACGTAGGGCACTGTGCCTCCAGCAGTGGGCTGAAGACAATAAAAACAACCACACATGCCCTAGGGCACACAATGTACACGATTGGATCAGGGAGCTACATGATCATGTGGATATACAGAGCCCTGATGGAGCACACAGGATTGGATCTGCATGCTCTCTGAGACAGATGGGATCCCATGTTGGGGTGCAGCCTACATGACAAAGAATGGCAAAAAGCCCTGAGATACCCTCAGGGTGTATGTCAAAATGCCTGATTTAAATGCATCCAATTCTGTGTCCTCCATAGGACCCACCTCACATCAGACGCTCTCAATTGTATTATCCCCACTGCACAATGACCTAGATGCCGGGCAACACAAGCTAACTTCCAACACATGTTCTGGACATGCCCCAAGATCCAACAATACAGGGCAACAATACTGGGGTAACTCACAAGAATAACAGCTGGTAACAAGTTCCATACTACAGAAGTCTGCTTGGTGGACTTCTCCCCCAGTCTGAAAACTGCAAAGTGCGTAAAGTGGGCTTAAAATTCATAGATCTGGTGCCAACTAATAGCAAAGCGAGCGCTGACTCTGCGATCGAAATCACTGGAATCTCTTCCAGTGAGCGCACGGAAAAGAGGCTGAGCATGTTGGGCTGATTTAGAATATAAGGCACTGCGGTGAGAGGAGTACAAGGGATGGCACAAAATATCATAGCTGACAAACGGGCAAATATAATTAATGCATTCCATGAGGCATATAGGGATGACACAAGACTGCTCTGTACAGGCTCAACTAGCCCCCGCCCCAGAAGAAGCATAGGCAGACCCCAGTACACTTACACTGTTATACAGGCACCACATCTGCCAGAGGTGCCCCTAAGCATCAGTATAGTTCTGTCTGAGACTGAGGGCCGACTTGCATTCTCCGAATTGTGACGACTGTGGCATCCTCGGACACTCTACCCCTGCCTAACATGCACGGCTCACTGACACCCCAGTATCCCACACAATGACCTCTTAACTCAGTCCAATACCAAACCCTGTGCCCAGCAGGGGGATCCATACACAGATGAATGACAATTATATATGCTGACATAGGGACTCTCATAGACTGTTGTTTTTCAGTTTTTTCTCTCCAAGGGTGGGATATTCCATGCCATTTATGTTGTCGTGTAATTCCTACCAATCCATAGGACCTGTGCATTGTTTGGACAACATAAACTAAGGGCTTGGTGTCAAGACTGATTAGAGGCACCCCCGCGGGATATGTTGGTCTATAGACCAGCTAGCTCACAGTGCCACGTATGCCCCCCCAAACCTTACCAGGGAGCAAATAGTTTCTTGCAACCACTGAACATGACAACCCAGACCCTTGTGGAAACGGTACAGAACCTTTCGTGCTTACTTATTCTCAGTGAAGTATACAGAATACACAGTGGGACATTTTCAAAATATTTATTGAACCAACGTTATTCTTGTATAAAACACATGTGCTGCAATGAGTAGGTGACGAAAGCAAATAAATGAGATTGCTAGCACCAAGAGAGTGAAGGGTAGATACATTTCAACCATGGTGATGAAGCAATGAATATATGCAGGCATATGTGCAAGAATGGCAATCTAGCATACTCCTACTATGCGAAACCTACTCTAAGTGTACCTAGAGTGTGTGTAGCTGTAAAGCCAAGAATCCCCCCAAGGGATGATCCAACCCCATTACCTGATGGGATAGAGTGAAGGACCCCGTCTTGGTCTCGAGTTGGACACCCCTCGCAGAATGTCAGACCAGTGCATGATGATTTCTCAGCATGCACGGACCTTCGGTGTTAGCGGAAGTACCTCCTCTACCAATCTATCCGTATGCCCATTATTTATAATAAAAAGTGGCCTTGCGATGTGAGCATTAGATTAGTGATGTTATGGATATGTAGATAGCATTGTCACCTCGAGGATGAAGATTGGGTGACTTTTGTACTTAGTGCATAGAGAGGCCTAGTACATGATGTTCAAGGCGTTGTGATAATGTAGTGTGAAGCTGGATGTGTGAACAAAGTAATTTTAAAGAAACTAATCCAAAATTGTTGTGCATGCAAATGTGTGCAAAAGTTCACAGCTGAAAGTTACTTTCTAGGGCAATATAAGAAATAAGCTGCTTCGCTACATTGGCCTAACTCTGGAACACCCACTCATCATACTAAGGGCCAATATATACAAGCTATCTAAAAAGCCAGCATACTATAAATAGAAGAAAAGGTTAAACTAATACTAAGAAAATCTTCTAAATGCAAGCTTCCCTTCAAAATATTCATAAAAAGCTTTAAAGTGATTATAAAAAGTCGTAAAGTGATTATACTTGTTGAAATCCTAAGAACTCCGAAAGCCATGGTGCCTAACAAGCCGAATTGTTCCCACACAGAAAAGGCCAATTATTTCATGTGTTCCGAGTGGCAGGTGCAACATTGCTAATGCCCATAACCGCAGATGACGATCCCAGAGGCATACCTTGAAGCAGATTTATGGAGCAAAAGTCATTTCATCCAGTTCCCGCAGTAGTCTCAGAGGGAGGGACTGCATCCTGTATGCGTGCCGTTGAGCCGCGGTCCAAGTCACTAGGAGCCGAAACAGCCCAGGGTGGTTCAAGAAATGCATTCAACAGCAATGGAATACGCTGGGGACAACAATACACATGGTTCATTAACGGGTCCAGCAGTACATCAATGTCCAAAGGCACAACCAATTGTGATCCTAGGCATATGTCCAATACACATTCGTGGCCGCAAAGAAGGCAGTAGAATACAGGTTGTATGCAGTGAAGCCAAACAAGCCTAAAGGACAAGAACCACTGCTCGTCCATTTCTCGAAGTCAAAGTCTACCAAATGTGTGAACCAAGCGCTTACGGCTTTTTCAGCACAAGTAGTGCTGTCTCCATTCCAAATCGAACTGGGATGTCCATTTCGGAGCAGAAAACTTTTAATCAGTAATGCCGCCGAAAGTAGCAGGACAAGCAGGAGTCCTTCAAAAACGCTTCCCATCACAGAGTGTATAAATGATGGAATAATTCTGAAGATTGTCTGACAGGTGTTAACCAGTCCAGAGCTGATACATGTAAAAAAGTACGCTATTCCCTTTCTATCAGAAACGTTAAAGATACATGGACTAGCTCCCCAAGATGCAACCGTGAAGTTAGTGTGGAGTAGTGTCTTTATCTCAAACGAGGACCTTGCAACTTTGAGATCAAAAGTCTCTTTGGCTGAAGTTAAGGTCACATCCTGTTGAAAAAGCATCGCTTTCAGTCTGCTAAGGGAATCAAAGCGTATGTTGGGAACATTTATCGAAGGCCACAGCGCTGCCTTACTAATTTTGCTGGCTGATGGAAACAGTACTTGTGTACAAGTGACTTAGGAATTAACCATCACCAGATAAGTGATGCCCGGCTCCATTCCACAGCAACCTTGATCATTCAGCATCAAGTAGCTCCCATTCGAGAGCAGCCTGAAAATCGAATGTATTACAGAAGCTGGGGAACCCTTCAGATAACAAGACAAGTTTGCAACAGAAGCATTGCCTGCCCCATGAAGAAAAAAGTCCATGCAAACTAAGGAACCGTTCAAAGCATCCCCACAGCCGAAACCACTAAGGAAAATCTCTGTGTCCCCTTTCCTGCATCTATACCTGAAAGGTAACTCCCAATACTCGTGCACATAACCTTCCCCTAGCGCTTCGTATTTGCCTACCTGTTGGTATTGGAGAGAATATTGGAATTGGAAGGTCGTGACCGGTAGGGTGATATAACTTGCTGAATTATGTCAACTGCAGGAGACTCAATGTTTCCCAGTGAATAAACTGTGGATGATAACGTGATCATACCGTTGTCAACCACAGCCAAAGCCCTTTCCATATTAACTCTGTCGATCTTGCACAATCTCTCTGCATCTTCCTGCTGAGAAATTTTCCATAGCTCATTGTATATTCCATAGACGTGGGTTTCTGGGACTCAGTAAAAAATCCCTGAGATCCAGGTCATCAGAAAGGATGGATAAGTGTTGTTTCACCTGGGAAAGTGTTGAGGTCTTTAGCCAATCTAGGCATAACTTCCCAACACTATATGATGTTACTACCCCTGTGTGTTCTGATTGTACATAGCGTAGGTCAGGTCTATTGATTATAAACCCTCCAGGAATCTAGACTGACATTTATATGTGTCTAGAAGCCAAACCAACCAACCCTGCTGATCGGGGTCTGATGTATTGTATGATCGATTGAGGAGCATGGCATCTAGCTTATACTCACTATATTTGATGTATTGTTGCCAATTTTCAAAACGTGCAAATGTGGGAATGCGAGGTGCAGTCAAATCTTTTGCCTTAGCTAAACCAAGAAAGGAAGTCTGTCGTATTGTTTTATTCTGGAAAATCATTTGGTGTGTTATGAGGCATGCTCTGAATAAGGCCTCTTGTCCCTGAACCTGCCAATCTCTCGTTCCCCATATAGACTTGGTGTCTATTGTGTCTTTCCAAAAGTCGAGACCCTATATAGACAGTTGGGAAATAAAGGAAGCAGAGTAAATCAGCTTGGTGTTTGTGAGCATATTCTTCTTTGCAGGGGTAGGTGCAAGCCTATAGTAATAAGAGGCTAGGCATGATGTGTCAAAACCAGAAAATATGCAAACATCCTTGCAAACGTTTCTGAACTACCTTTCGGTGGTGTTCAGCAGTGTTCCCATCGGGTGTAATTGTAAACAGCACATGACATACTAGCTTTGTGTAAAGAATGGTGACCATAATGTTGATAACAGAACATGTCTCCAAAATAAGATGTACCATCACAATTCATCATTAGAAAATGCAGCTCATTGCTCTAAATCTGAAAGCAAATTATGCACTTTTCAAAGTCCCAATCATCAGAAAAAGTGCTAGAGGTGAAGATATCATTTAATGAAATTTTATACAAATATGGAATTTGCAAAAGTTCAGGAACTGGAACGGCTGTAATTTTTACCAGGGAAAGGTCTCTTAGTTCAAGGTGTGATGATGTGTGTGGTTTAAGAACCAAGTTCACGTGTTGGACTGCAGAGCATTCTGGGAGATAATGTCCATTCAGAAGTAGAAAAAAGACAGTTACCAAACCAATCCATAATACCAGGGAAAGTAAGCCAATTGTAATCCATAGATGTATCCAGGGAACAACAAAGTAAGGGTTTTTCAGCCAAAGATAAAAAGCATAAACTCGAAGCTTCAAAAGGAGAGGCAGCGTTGGCAGCTCAGGTTCACTTGTAACTGATGAGAAATCATAATAATGCATGAAGTAGCCAGATGCTGTCCGGTCTATTCTTGGCAGCGCAGTATGTCTTGTAGAACTGGGAGATGACTCGATCTGTGGCATGTTGACATAGATTTCGTCAATTTTTCTAATTGAAATTTCTGTACTTGTTGATTGTACTGTTGTAGTTGTTTCAATAGGGACAAGCATCATTTCATTGTTGTTCACTGCTTCTTTTGGGGCAGTGAAGTCTTCAGTCGTTATTAAAGCTTCCATATGAACTTCCTGTGTGGTAGCGAGAGAAGTGCGGTGGCTACCCAGGAGCCCATGTAGCCGACTGTTGAGAATCGGCCACATAGTGTGGTTTTAGCAGATCAAGTGGGACAAATCTTTTGGGCCAGCAAGAGGTGGAAGAAGGACAATTCTGGTTCCTTTGACAGCTAGGACAGGTTCAGGCCTTCTGTAAAATGGCCCAAATTATTTTTTGTCCGCAATTTTCTCTCTGACCAGGTCCCCAATCTCCGGGACCCTAGCAGGTCTTGCTGTTACCATTTTTACTTCCCCAGTGGCAGTACATTTTACTTGGACGTCGCTTCTCGAAGCTGAAAATTCTTTTAGGTTCTGTAAAACATACCAATGATCATTGAGGTCAAATGGTGTTTCAGCTGTCACTGTGCTGATACTATCGAGGTTGGGTACCTGCATTCTTACCCCAAACAGGAGCTCATAAGGTGGATGACCCCCCAGGGATTTTCTTGGCATTTTGTTTAGCTCCCTCTTGCCTCCATATAGAATATTGACCCATCTGCCACCCAAGCCTACTACCCTTGCTGTTAAGGACTGCTTTAAGTCACGGTTTTTCCTCTCGACTACCGAAATTCCCTCAGGATGATAGGGGGAGGAGTAGTGCAAGGTCACACCCAAACTTCCCATGGCTTCTTTGTAAACCCAAGAGCTAAACGGGACTGCAGTGTGCCAATTGCTTATGTCCTGATAAAGACTCGCAAACCCTTTGTAACAGTTCGAGCGTCAGCTGAGTGCAAGGACCAAACCCACAGGAATCCAGAGCATAAATCCACTGCCCCCAAGATGTACTTGTAAGCCCCATCTAAGTGTAAGGGGCCGCAGTGATCCAAATAGACACATGCAAGAGGTTTGTCTGAGATCAATAAAGGTGTTTGCGGCGGACGTGCCACAGTGGAGCCCTTCCTCTGCTGGAAGATGTCACACTTGAGAACAAAGTCCTTTGTCTGTTTAGTAAGACCTGGCCACCAATAGCGCTGCTTTAGTAGTAAAACTTAGCATAGATCCCTGCATGTGCTGAACCTAGACCCTCATGTGCAGCTAGTATTAAACCCAATGAAGGACCCTGTCTTGGCCTCAAGTTGGACACCCCTCACGGAATGTTAGACCGATGCGTGGTGAATTCCCAGCAAGCACTGACCTTCGGTCTCAGCGGAAGTACCTCCTCTACCAATCTGGGGATGCCTATTATTTATAATAAAAGGCGGCCTTGCGATATGCACGTTAGATTAGTGATGTTATGGATATCTAGATAGCGTTTTTGCCTCGTAGATGAGGATAGGATGACTTTTGTACTTAGTGCGTAGAGAGGCCTAGTACATGATGTTCAAGGCGTTGTGATAATGTAATGGGTAGGTGAATGTGTAAACAAAGAAGTTTTCAGAGAAACTAATTCAACATTGTCGTGCATACAAATGTGTGCAAAGTTTCACCGCTGAAATGTTATTTCCTAGGCCAATGTAAGAAATAAGCTGCTTCACAACATGGGCCTAACTCGGGAATATAACAATGTTACCATATCTAATGCCCATTATCTGCTCTCTGATACACTTCTTGTATACATCTACTACCTGTGTTTTAACACGTTTGAGCATTGTGGTAATATTATGTTAACTGGTTTTTACCTGCAAGGGTTAATGAAAAATATTATTTAAAAAAAATTGTGGCCTTAATTATTAATTCAAATACAAACAAAACATGGTCAATACCAAAATACAAACATCATATTGGTGGATGCACTGTTACCTAACATAGTGCGAATGACAATGAATTATGAACAAATATCAAACAATTAACCAATAACCATAGCCCTCAGAAAATCACAATAGATTTTAACACACACATGATCAAGAGTAAACTTAAAATATATACCCATGAAATACGATTTAGGCGTGTTATTATCACTTCACCCAGAGCATAGTGAGTCACCTATAAAAAAATGTAACCTGAGTGTAGAATATTCAACTAACCTAGAATTTGCATATGAAATAAAAAAAAAGTGTGTAGCTCTTACATACTCCCCTGTATAAGTGATAAAACACTATGATACCCTAATTTATTCTCCCTACTTTCAAAATCATGTAAGAAAACTAGCCCCATTAATGGATTATTTCGAAGATTCTTGGCCTGGTTGCTGCACTGTTCAGGATACAGACACCAATCAAAGTCCCATACTCCGTACTGCAATGTGTATGAAAGCACAATGTCCCAAGAAGCAAAGACAAGTGACGCATAGGGAGAGTGACAGAACTCCTTCCAAGGAACACTCCACATTGTACCAATTTCTAGAAATACTTAATAAAGAGCAAAGTTACCAAAGATTAGAAATGGATCAATCCGTGCCCCATGTAAAGCCCAAAATATCTAGATAACTAAATAAATGCATAAAATATTAACAAGCAACTAAATATTAACAAGCAATGAAATATTAGCAGGCTAACAACCAAGGCCTACCATATCTTGACTCTGTAGCAAGAACCCTACTTTATAATTCCACAGTTAACTAACAGTAGAATTTCAAACCTAACAAATAACCGAATGCACATAATCTATCACTATTTATTTATAGATGTTATTAAAGCAAACTTTATACATCAATCTATGATGTCTAAAAACATTAGCAAAATCTTAGCTGTTCAGATTGATCATTAACCATTGTAATAAAAATGATTGGTGAATATGTCAAAATAAAAACCTTAAAATTGCAAATGTTCACAGCAAATTAATGTTTTTCACAAATACAACCATGATTTAAAAGGAAACAGGATTTCACAATAACTCAATATAAGCACCACCAAAATAATTAACATTTCTCACCCAACAATAAGTAAATTAATAAAGTAAATGTACACTTGCACTTGCAGTTACACCAGTTCTACGCCGGCACGGCTGCACCAAAGCCAAGCAAGGACCACCTGCCTTATTATGAGTTGAACTCGTGCAAGGCAGACGGTCCTTTGCCTTTCGCACGGCGATGCCAGAAAAACAGGCACCGCAATAGGAACGGCAAAAATATTCCAGCATGGCATGAAGTGTGCTGTTCATGCCTTGCTGGAACTTTTGGGGTATACAGGAAAAGGGGGCACATGGTGTGCCCCCGTGAATGTATCTCCATGACGCGGGCCCCCTTTGTTCCTGCACCGCCAGCCTTTTCATGGCTGGCCCCCATTATGAAATGGCTGGTGGTACAGGAACTTGTAATATGCTCAGTGGGACTGGCGCAGTCCCGCTGAGCATTTTTCATTGTGGCGCAGCTCTGCCACCACCTGGGAACAACTGCTCCATGGAGCAGCCGGTGGTCCACCGCCAGTACGACGGAGTGAGTTGCAATCCAGCCACTACTGCGCCACCACGAGTCACCACAAGTGTGGCGGTCAGAAGTCTGCCGCACTCGTAATCAGGCCCTATGTTTTTGATTAAATATAATAGAAGGACAAAACCTGTCAAGAAAAAATAAAAAAACACTAAAGTAAAGATGTTCTACCTTAAAATGAAATGCACTCTGTAAACAAAGAATGATAAATGTTTTTAAATCTATTTTTGTTTTGTAAAGTTAAATGATTAAACTTGTAATGGCTCTAAACAATATGCATCAAACCGGTTGCTTTCCATACATGGAATAAGGAACCTTGCTTAAAGTTCATTAACAGTTCAATCAATCAATCAATCAGGGATTTGTAAAGCGTGCTACTTACCCGTTAGGGTCTCAAGGCGGGGGGGGGAGGGGTGCAGCTCCATTGGGGTCATCTGAAGAGCCAGGACTTAAGTTCCTTCCTGGATTGGTACAGTGTCTGTCTTTGCCGGGGTGGAGCGAGAGCTCGTTCCATGTCTTGACTGCAAGGTAGGAGAAGGATCTTCCACCCACTCTGTTCCTGTAGATGCATGGGACGGTGGCCAGGGAATGGTGGGTCGATCGTAGGTTTCTCTTGGGTGCACGGTAGGAGAAGCGTGCATGAGCACCTTGAAAGCTAAGGGCAATAATGTAAGGAAGAGGGGTAATTGCATAGATTGGGCTACTACTTTGACATAATAAACAATGGATTGTATGAATCCCTGCAGAGAAAATAAGCAATGTGCATTCAAAGGGGGTATGGTCACAATATTCATCACTGGTCACTTGTAAAGGTTAGAAAGGATTACCTTTAACACCACTGCGATGACGCTAGACTGTGCATTTGCAACAGCCACCTTCCCCCACCGCCCCATCTAGGTCAGGGCAGATTTGAGTTGGGTGAAGTGAGCTTGAGCAAACCAGGCCACTAATATAGCTTTATGTCTCCTCGTGTGAGACATTTACAGAGGTTCCTGCTAATCACATTGTTATATTCTAGAAAGCGGGGAAAAGCAAGCAATCACAGTCCTTGTTTTTTTTTTTTGTTGTTCCTAGTGGTGGAGAGCATTAATGGAAAATTACAGAAACAAGCATGCTCAATAGACAATATGATTGTTTTTGCTTTTATTTGAAAACAACTCAAAGAAAATACACCAACTAAGGAAAAGCAGCAACCATATTTTAGTTTCTCGTGTTTAAAGTTGCATACAGGAATTTAAATTTTCAATCCAAAAACCTCTGGTTTTAGTACTCCACTTTTAGCTTTTATCTAAACTCCTTATCAGAATGCAACACACCCGCCATCATTTTTTTTCTTGTTACTTCTTTGAGGGCCAAGCACTTGTATCCAGCTGCCTGGGGTCTCCTACTCCATCATGCATATGAAGCAGGCTGATGCCCCATTCACAAGGACAACAGGGCAGGTGCCAGCTGTTCTGATCTTCACTACCCAGTATGCTTTTGAGGGCAAATTAGGAATTTGACAGGTATCACATGTCCCAGTGTCCCACTCACAAACATAAATGTGATCATGTGTTGCAATCTGATTTTTCGAAGTTATTTTGAAATCTGGACAGGATGAAGAGGATACGCAAACGTAGTTAGCAGTTTGCCTATTATCATAAAAAGGTTTCTCGCTTATCCTTGCCCAAGACAAGGGAGGGAAATCCACTTTACTTCCCTCTCCTGCACTTGGGTAAAGAAAACCATGATAAAGGGAACTCCTGCCCATCCTGTTGTCATGCCTGTGGAAAAAAAGAAAATACAATTCTCCTTAGCCCTCTAAAGTGCAGGGAAGAGGAAGACATGCCACCACTTCACCCCAATCCGCAGGGAGAAAATAAGCATAGTGGATAGGTGTTTGTCCCAGCACCTTATTAATTGCGCAGCTTTAGGTTTTCTAAAGTACTTTAGTAATTTTTAAACAATTCTCTCAATTTAAGCCAACATTTGGAGTGTTTTCCTATACAAATGTGACCTTATTCCCTCTTAATGGGTTTTCGTTTGGCCAATTTTGAGTTTTTCAAAAAGATTTGTGATATGGAAATTCGCTCTCAAACCTTACAAAGCTCATTTTTGCTGCCCTCTACATTTGGATTATTACAAAGTTGGCAAATAATGCATTTATAGTTATGGGGAAGCTTGTACTCCTCATATGAATTTGCTTTGTTATTATCTTTAATTACGTTTAAGGAAACTCCACAAAATTTTGCAAAGTTCTTGACCCAGAAAAACCTTGAGAAAATCCATCATGGGCAAAGAAATATAGCAGTGGGTCCCAAAAGGAAAATTCCCTATTATAATTCACTCATTCAGTGCAAAATGCAGTGATTTTTGAAAAAATCTGTCCAGTTGGCTATGGAAAGTAGCAACAAAAAATACAGTGGAGGTCAGGCAAGGCAACCATTTTATAGACATATGCATGTCTGCATGTAGGTATGCAGTGTATGTCTAGGGCAATCTTTGCCAAAAAGGCAGTGGGGTACTGTCCAGGATCAAAGGCAAACATACTATCAATGAGAGTGTGATGGATAGATATTTCAAACCATTGATGGTGTGATTCAAGTTGCAATTTTCACCTCTCAAATTTAAAAATGTTTTAAAATTTGATTTGTCTGTTGTCTTTTGGCAAAATTGTGATTTCTTGTGGAACAACAAAATCTGTTCTATTACGGATGGTCGTAATTAATAATATTTAACTCTGGGGATTGAGAAAACAGCCCAAAGAGGCCTGGCAAAAGTTTTTTGGTAGCAGGAAAAATGGCACATTTTGTTTTTAAAAATCACAATTTTAAAACGAAATTACAATTTTAAAATTATGATTACCAAACACAGATTGAAAATACAAATATAGTATATAATTTATGGGTTTACCATGCCCAAAGACTATTTGCTATGGATTCTGGAGGCGCAAACACAGGCTGAAAGCCACAGCAGGGTACAAGCTTACCATGGACAGCCTTTGTTAGTGTGCAGCAGGTTCTAGTTGCAGTGTCTGCATGCAAGGTGCAGCTAAGACATCACTGCATATGACCAAACACTTTGTGCAGTGGCCTCTGAGGATCAGTGGGTTGTGTGGCTGGCTTAGCCAAAATCCATGTCCTACAACAAAAGGCACAGGGCTTGACTGTGTATAACAGTTACTTGCGTCGGGCCCACAGACCAGGCACAAAATATGAAAGAAGGCAATGCCCTACAACCAAATCATCTTGCAAACAGCTGAAGACCATGTACAGCAGGTTCTAGAACCACTTGGACCAGGTACAGGGTCTGGCTATTGTCCACGTCTGCTGCACATGGCTGGAGTCTTTTGCAGTGGGGTCTAGGAGCAGAAGGGATGGCAGAGGGTTGAAGTCTGTACCCGTATACCCAGATAGTGCCACTCACACTGAAAGTCCATGCACATAGGTTCTTTGCTTTGGACAAAGGCATACTGATAAAATAAATAACATTTGCTATGAACAAATCTATAAAGTTAATTTGACGAAACATTGTGTTTATGATACAAAACTTAAACAAAACTGAAAATCACAATTACAGTAACCAATGCTTCCATAACTCCTTCCACCCAAAGGTAATACTCAGAACTTTGCACACAATTCCACTGATAACTTGATACATCTCATCAATTACATTGATGACGTACTTGTGGCAACTGAACCACTCACGGTTGTGGTGCATGGCCAGGAGGAAGGGCAGGACCTGCACTCACAGTACACTGGGCATGGCAGTAAATTGTGGTTTCATTGTCTCTCATCAATTTCAGTTTTGTTTAAGATTTTGCATCTAAATCATTAGGTTTCCTGAACTGAAGTTGTTTGGATAAAATTGAATGGTTTTCAATAACAAAATATAAAATGTTACTTCTCTTTCAAATTAAAAAAATATATAATTTTCATATGACAACGTTATTTCAGTGGAAATAAATTACTTATATTTCATTCAACGTGAGGCTTATTGTCAGTATGATTTATTTATTTCCAGCTATATAGTCACTGAACATGAAAGACCATTTAGAGAATGAGAGACCAATACCTTTTTTATAAAGTTTACCCATTGCCCTTTGATTAACTGACACCCTTTAAAGGAAAACAAAATGTGAATCTCCAATATTCGCAATCAGGACCCATTGTTAAGTGAACCATGCAGTCGTCAGTTTAAAAATCTCTAATTTCACACATTCAACATAAATTTAAGCAAGGCAACTGTTACTAAAACTCAAACTGCTGAACCCCATACATCTTTCTCTTCTATTTACAACAGACAACCAAACAGTCCATTATTTCACTTGCTGTTTCCAATAAAAAAAATTACCTATTAAAAAAGTAGCCTTTTCATGCTAAATACACCAAATTAATGATATGAAAATAAATAGTGTGTATTATGGTCCCAGATTGCCATTTTAGAGTTCAGGTAGAATTTGCAAAGCACAAGGCAGATGGCTCCATGGTTTATTATTATGTCACCAGTGCCCTTCAATTCCAATACAGGATCCCATTACAGTGTCTGTTCTGTATCATCCACACACATACTTGTATATATGTTGTACATGACCAAGAACTCAGTCTACACCACGATCCTATCAGATACACATTAGAGTGCTGTTCCTGTGAAAGCATGCATTTTTATTCCCCAACTCATGTGCAATACCCTGTTTTTCACTTTTTTTAAAATTTTAAGCTTGGGATGCAGAGAGAGAGAAAGATTAGAAGGCAATTTTAACCCTGAGAAAAGAGCTGTGATGTTATTCCGCAGGGAGGGGGGGGGGGCCGTGAATGCCCTTGCTGGGCTTCTCATTACAGATGGCATTTGGAGAGCGAACCACACATGCCGCTCCACACCTTTTCTCCGTGGCGCCGTGCCTCCCTCTCCCCTTATCTGTAACTGTGGCGAAGCACAGCTTTCTGCTTCCCTTTCTTGCGGGGCTTGCGCCGCTGCTTGATGTTTGTGACAGGCCACGAGAGTGGGACGCTCTTATCACCGTGGGGTTTGGAGGCCTCGGCAAATTGAAAATTGCAAATGAAATCCACTGGGCTTGAATTCATCAGCTATTATGTCAGATGACCTTTGGCAGCTGCAGATAAAAAATGAGAGAATGTTAGCTCTGATCCAATTTTCAGCACTAACCAGCCCTTTTCAAATCCATTCACAGCCGGGCAGCAGACACACGGGAAGCGAAAATGATAGGGTTTCAAGCGGGCTGCATTGTGCGGCAGATAGAGATTTCTCCCCCTGTTTCCAGAGGTCGCCCCCGGGCCCCTGTCTGGTATCTACCTATTGTGCAATCAGTTTCAATATCTGCTTCGGGGGACATGTAAGCCATCCTTACAGATAAGTGCTTACAGGAGGAAATGTTGGGCTTAATAGTTTTGCACCGGGATCTTGGAGGGTCGCGGTGTGGCAATATTGACTGGCACATGTTACTTTAATCTGACATTCTAAGGAATGTGACCCGAGGCTGTGGCAGGGTGGCTGGTCTCTAGTTGATTTTGTTTTGGGTTAGTGTATGTACATTTTTTATTTATTTGAGGCAGACAATTTATATTCATGAGTCATTGTGTTGCCAGGGCGAGCAGGTGCAAAATGTGTTCCTTTATAAGTAAAGGAGATACAATTATGAAACCTAGAACATCATGTTGTGTATGGAAATCTCGAGATTGTGAAAGAAATAGATTCCTGCAGCAGTACCGCAGATACTTTTAAGAATGCTCTTTCTGCCAGTTTCCAATTAAATCATTTCCAGAAGTGTAGGACTGTTTCATGCAGCAGTGGGGAGCGAAAACACATTAGTCCCTGCTTTCCTTAGCAGCATAAACTCAAAAAGAGAATTTAAATGAGTATATATACAAGTCGTGCCTCCCCCAATTGTCTGTGGCAAAAAACAGCGTGAAGTGGAAGATCTTTTTATGCCTCCCCTCCATTAGAAAATAAATAATCTTTTATAGGTAATTAAAACATTAAATGGCCTATAATGAGTTTATCAAACATTTTGATTATGTCTCAACAGGAGGGATGCGATGATGCTTTAGAAAGAGCCGGGGAAAGAAAAGATGTGTCTAGCAGGGAGAAGTCGCATTTGAGAAGCTATTCAGAGCACCAATGGGAACATTTTCCAAGGCAGAAGCCTCAGCGTTGCATAGAAACAAAAATGAGGGTTTGGAAGGATGCTGTGTTATGTTATCACCGGGCGAGGAAGGCCCGCCTTCTTTGTTAGTATGCAGAATTATGCACCCCGATAGTTTCTCTGCTGATTCATATGTTATTTTACTGCATCAACAATGGAAGCGTGCCACTTCATAATTACCGATGCTACACCTATTGTGTAAATTCCTTTGTTATGCATACCCTTTTCACGAAAAGAGGTATCTGACTCACATATAGTGGGAGTGACAAGTCTCCTGCTCCACACAGTGAGGCTGAGGGGTGTTTCAAGGGGACAGTGAAATGTTTTCATTAAGATCTAATTTCTGTATTCCATACAATAACAGCAGTCGACTTCACTAAGCAAACTTGTGAGTGCAAGGATGAAATATTGTTCATATATAATATTTTCGACGTGATAAATGGCATATTGCTATTGCTTTTAATAAATTGTATTAGTCAATTTAATCTCCAAAAAGCATGTCTATACAATAGTGCATTAAAAAAATATATGTTTATAGGGACAGTCCCTCCTTGATGGTATTACATCCTTCAATGAACATATAATTCCATGTTAACAATATAAAAGTGACAGTGTTTGGATACTATAAAATTGCCATGGCACCTGGAGCTGCTGATCAACTCTGACAACACTAATGGCCAGATTTATATGTTGGTGGTCATGCCATACTCCGCCAGGGCGACGGAGTAAATTACTCCATCGCCCTGGGGAGATCCCGACTGTCAAATTTGTAAATGTCCTCCATTGGGTCGCTGGACATTTAATGCATTGACAGGAATCCTCGCCATGGTGGTTCCTGTCAATGCATTGTAACTCATTGTACAGCTCAGTGAAACTTGACAGAACAGTACAGCAAAGTAAAAATGTTTTGTTTTCAAAACCAAAACGCCAAGGTGGGATTTTGTTTTGGAAAAATTAAAAATAAAAACAGTGCCCACCACGTTATGGGAGTTATATCTCATGGTGAGGGGAACGTTTTGCAGTTTTTACTGATCCTTACTGCTAGAGTTTCCCTGTCTGTGATGGGCAGTGGAAACTGACCTGTATGTCTAGCCATCTCAATTAGGTGGGTGGACATACAGGTCAACCTCCGACGGCTCTTACTCTTTGGGGCCATCGACGTAGTCTTAACAACGGTGGAAATGAGATCCTCCAGATTTTAAATCTGGCAGGTGGACCATTATGTTGGCGGGAACGGTACTCAATCAATGTTCAACGGACTACTCTTTGCGCCAACAGATAAATGAGGCCCTAAATGTGGTAAATGCAAAAACAACAGTTGATGGGCAGTATGCAGAACAATGTCATCCATTCACCCCAGTACAGAGATCTGGGCCTAAATCCATAGTTTATTTGCTCACCATGCCATTCCAGTTTGAACCAAGCCATATGCAAATCAGTCTTGATCCTGTGCCTCATGGGAACAGTCTAGCCCGAACTGCCAAGCCAGGTCCTCCCTGGACTGGAACCAAGCATCCTAGGACCAGTTTCAGGGTTTCACCCCTCTTCAGCAAGGATAGCTTGATTCCAGTGGCATGGAGAGCACGGGACTCACGTCTGAGCATACCCGTCCCACTCGGGGTGACAAATGCAAAAACAACAGTTGATGGACAGAATGCAGAACAATGTCATACATTCACCCCAGTACAGAGATCTGGGTCTAAATTCATTGTATTTTTGCTCACCATGCCATTCCAGTTTGAACCTAGCCATATGCAAATCAGTCTTGACCCTGTGCCTCATGGGAACAGTCCAGCCCGAACTGCCAAGCCAGGTCCTCCCTGGACTGGAACCAAGCATCCTAGGACCGGTTTCGGGGTTTCACCCCTCTTCAGCAAGGATAGCTTGATTCCAGTGGCATGGAGAGCAAGGGACACACGTCTGAGCATACCCGTCCCACTCGGGGTGACAAATGCAAAAACAACAGTTGATGGACAGAATGCAGAACAATGTCAAACATTCACCCCAGTACAGAGATCTGCGCCCAAATCCATTGTTTATTTGCTCACCATGCCATTCCACTTTGAACCCAGCCATATGCAAATCAGTCTTGACCCTGTGCCTCATGGGAACAGTCCAGCCTGAACTGCCAAGCCAGGTCCTCCCTGGACTGGAACCAAGCATCCTAGGACCGGTTTCGGGGTTTCACCCCTCTTCAGCAAGGATAGCTTGATTCCAGTGGCATGGAGAGCACGGGACACACGTCTGAGCATACCCGTCCCACTCGGGGTGACATGGCTTGGCAGTTCGGGCTGGGCTGTTCCCATGAGGCACAGGGTCAGATCGATTTGCATATGGCCATGTCTGAACTGGGGTGGCGGAGTGAACTAAAGAATGATGATGGATTAAACCCGGATCAGTTGACTGGGGGTGAGTGCTTGCAATGTTCAACACTCCGTCCATCATCCCCTTTGGTTTTCCTAAATGTGGTAAAAGCATAAAACTCCTCCTTCCCCCACCCTCATTGCACAGGAGTGCCCCAGTGACACTACAAAAGAGATTTAAATCCGTTCCAAGTGCAAGTAAATACTGGTACAGAGCTACAATAACAAGGAGTGTTACAAGTATTGTGAATGTTGGTATTAGCTCAGTAGTTAGCCAAAGGACAATAGTTGCGAGTATGGGGTTGGGCAAGGGGTAAAAGAAAAGTGTGGGCATATGTGATATTGTACATCCAGAGCTATCTATTGTTAGTCCCCCTTCTAGTAGGATTTTGAATAGCATAATGTATATAACTCTTATTATAAAACATCACAGTGTTTTCATAGGATAACAAAATCTATTAAACTTATTACTGAGCCGATTCCACATTTCCGTAAAATTGGTGTAATATACTGGCTCCTAGAGGAATTGACCTTAGGACTATTATAACTTGTTAATTTTTCACTTTAAACATTGACAATGATTGGAAATTAAACTAAATCTCAATGCCCTTATAAATGTGATGGTGTGGAACTAACCCTAATCTTACCAGCAACAATAAATGACGCAGATTTCGATCCTACAAGTTATTCAACAAATTAAACGCTGTCACGGATATGACAACTTTTTTGCTGATTACTCATCTACTTTGGCTAGGACATGAAGGAACAGATCTCAGAGGAAATTTTAATTTCCTCTTAATGTGGCACAAATATTTACTAATTTTTTCCCTAAAACTAGCCCATTCAGCTTCAGGCATGAACAAATACAGTCAAGGGACTTTCTAGCCAAGAAAGTAATTCTTCCTGGCAGCACTGAATTAAAAAGAGCACACCAATAGCCTCAGCCTCTTAATTAGGTATATACAATCCAACTCAACCCTGATAGCTTCAATACCGGTGTCCTTGGCAGCAAGAGTAGCTGCTTCAAGCAATACAACTCAAATTGTGGTTAGAGCCAATGCAAAAACTGACGTTAAAGGGTAGGGAAAAAACAAATAACAAATTATAAATTGCATCGATTGTCTAATCACCTGAATTGCATTGACACAGAGATCAACAAACCCTAAAAATAAGCATCCACAATGCAATTACACCCACAGACACACACAAACAAGCACACTCACACCCACCCACGCACACACACAAACACACTGGTAAAATATAGTCGTTATTATTAACAAAGCAAACTCAAAAAGAAAAAAAACAATTTTGAAGCAAGAGCATAAATCTAAATGTTGGGAAGACATTTACAACAGTTATCTGACAAGCATTTGACTACAAGGCTGTATTGAAAGCCATTGACACTCTCAATCCTTTTGTGACATGCCATGCCACTTTCCAAGCACATCACAACAAATGGATCGCTGACACAATATTGACAACAATAATATCGTGTAACAAACATACCACGTAAAAAATATCATTTATGAAAATATTGTCTCCCTATACTTATAATGGTAAGTACAAATATATTTTAAAAGAATATTATTTCACACTAATATCGTTACAAAACATACAAAAATATAGTTTAAATATATATATATGAATATATATATATATGTCCAGTTTTGCTGCTTACTTCGCTCCCCAATCCTCGAGATAACAGAGCAGGCACGGACCACAGTTCTGTGCAGATTATTTTATTTTTTGCTAGTCGGCCATGACGCGTTTCGGTCCCTCCTGGACCTTGATCACATGACAACGTTTCTTGGCTTCAGCCGCCATTTTATAGTATTGAAAGTGCAAGTGCAAGTGCAAAAACGCAATAGAGAGCAACAAAATCCTCGTTATATCATAAACAGTAAAAAGATACTAAAATGATACTAAAATGCTTGAACAGTAAATGTGTAAATATACTTTGTTTTTTCGCTGGACCTAGTGTAAATTATTCTAGGACCAGTCTTTGATGTAATAAAGGACAAATGCCTAATATCACTCAATTTAAAAGCATTTAAAACCACATAAATAAATAGTCGCATGAAGATGCATGAAATTCAAATGTGCTTCAATAGCTCTAAAAAGGTTTTTTCTTTTCCTCCTCTTAATGCAACAAGGATATATAATACACACTAATAATGCTGACATCTCCAGTACAGTATTACCCAATTTCAAACATAATTGCATAAATGCATGATGACTTTGTTACAAGTTCAATAACTTGTACAATGCACGAGAACGTAAACCAGGAAATGTTGCTCAACTATCCATTGATGCTACTCTAACAGGTGCAATGTAACACACGTGTTAGCTGTAATGACAAAAGAATGAAAAAATATATATATATGGACCTGTAGAACATTAAAGTGCTAGTGCATGTAGCCTATTTAGCTGGTTTTTCTTTTGTTGGTATAGGCAAAATCCAAGGTTTGTAAAAATCCTATAAAAACGTTAAAAATCTTTATAAAAAATTTTCACAAAAGGATTCGTAAAAGCACCGGGCATCAAGTTACAGAAAATAATTGGTCCCATTGAATACCTGCCTGTATTATAGTTTGATTAATACTGCAAAAAACAGGGAGAATCGTATTACCTGAATCTTGATTGCTTAATGGCTTTGGGCAGAAATGTAATTCAACGGTCATAGTTTTAAGGTCTGTTTTAACCCATTAGATGCAAGTGTAAAGGTCCTCGGTGGCATTCAGACCTCCTGGTATCTTGCTATCTAAATTTAAAATGTAGCGGGTCTCCAGCTTGCGTAATGCACCTTCTCTGTCCCCTCCTCTTCTGTTTTTTGGTACCGCATCAATAAGGTAATAGGATAGGTACTTGGTGTCGCTATTGTGAATTTCCTGAAAATGTCTAGCGACTGGGTAAGAGGGGTCCCAATTGGTGATGGCTCTGAGGTGTTGTAAGATTCTTTTGTTAGCCGGGAGTTTCGTGCTGCCTACATATTTAAGGTTGCATGTACATTCTAAAACGTATATTACGTGGTCAGATTTGCAGTGTAAAGCTTGCTTTATTTCCACTTCTTTATCACTAAATGGCATTTTATACGTTTTCCTGCTTGTTCCATGAATGCATGCTTTGCAGTTTTTGCAGGCTGTAAATCCCTTTCTCTGAGAGAGCCAATTAGCAGAGTCCTGTACTTCAGGGCTGCTAGTTACCAGACTATTACTAACTGATGGAGCCCTTCTGAAGGTTAAGCCTAATCTTTTGGGCAATAGTGATCCTATTACTGGATCGTCAAGTACTATTGACTAATTCCGCTGCATTATGTTTCTAATGGTTTTATGCTGCAGGTTGTAGGTAGTAATAAGTCGCAATCATAAGTTGAATCTTTTTTGGGTTTTGTAGCTAACAGTGGTTCTCTTTCCAGTTTCAATGTTTTAGCCATTGCTGAATCGAGGATTTTAGCATTGTAACCTCTGGCTAAGAATCTTATTTTGCAATCTAATTGTGCCTTTTGCAGATCAGGCGCACAACCACAAATACGTTTGATTCTTAGCATTTCCCCATAGGGAATGCTATTAATCAAATGCCGTGGATGAAAACTTGACCAATGTAATAATGAATTTCCTGCCGTCGGTTTTCTGAAGAGTTTTGTTTCTAGTCTACCATTCATAACAAACAACTCTACATCTAAGAAATTGATATTAAATTTGTCTATTGTTGCCGTAAAGCTTAAGTTGATCTCATTGGTGTTTAGGCTTTTGGAGAAATCATGAGCATCCTCTGAAAGGCCGTCCCAAACCAAAAAGATATCATCAATGTATCTATAAAGCAATTTTACATGTTTTTCCACCATCAAGCTATGTGTCACCCCGAGGACCAGCTCCTCCCACCAGCCCATGTGTAAACATGCATAGCTGGGAGAGAAGCTGGCCCCCATCGCAACACCACGCGTCTGCTGGTAGACAGTTTTATCAAATAGAAAAACATTGTTATGCAAACAAAATTGAGTCAAATCACTTAACATCATGCTGTGAGCGGAAAGGTTTGGCTTCCCTTTACTAAGGAAATATTCTAGTGCTCTTATACCGTCCCTGTGTTTTATACTCGTGTATAGGGACACCACGTCCAAAGTCATTAGAAGGTAACTGTCTTGCCATTTGAAATTGTTGATTTTTTGCAGGAAATTGCTGGTGTCCCTTATATACGTAGGCAATGCCTGTACCAGTTCCTGAAGAAAAAAATCTATGTATTGGCTCGCATTTTCCAATAGACTGTTCTGAGCCGAAATAATAGGTCGACCAAGTGGGTTCTTGGCATCCTTATGAATTTTAGGGATGAAATATATATTAGGTATAGTAGGATTTTCCTTATACATAAATTTGTATTCATCCATGGTTAGTGTTCCCGCACTTTTCCAGGCCAATAGTTTTGCATAGAAGTCATTTTGTATTGCTTTCAGGGCGCCCCAATTACTGGTTTTGTAGCAGGTTCTGTCATTTAGATGTGATAATGCCTCCTTCATATATTGTGTCCTGCCCCATAAGACGATATTGCCTCCTTTATCCGCACTTCTTACAATCACATTTTTGTTGCTTTGTATTTTTGTCAATAGTTGTTTAAGCTTCATGTCTTTAGGATGCCATTTCAATTTACTTTGCATGATCTTGTAATTTAATTTTTTGATTTCGTTGATTACTTCATCATTAAAAATGTCCATACTACCTCTTGGCATTATGGGATTGAACGTTGACTTTCGTTTGAAAGGTGTATTTTTTGTATGCTCCAGTAGTGCTGCAAAGGTCGGTGAACTCGTGGTTAAGTTTGATGCCTCCAAAGTTGACAATTGGGTATTGTTTGCTGCTACCCCCATATTGTATTTGGCATTTTGTAGCTCCATAAGAGTTTCAAGGAGAGAATCTTCAGATGTTTGCGAAGGTTCATTGGAGATGGATTCTGCCGTATTTGTTTGGTTTTTCATTTTTTCATTTTTTTGGTTTTTCTGATGCTGATCCACTTTTTCTTTCAAAGGTTTCGTGCTGAGTTCATGATGTTTTTTCAATTTCAGTTTCCTTATAAATCTGTATACATCCATTCTTGTGTTGGCATAGTTAAAGTTCGATTCGGGGCAGAAAGAGAGTCCCAAAGATAAAATTTGTTCTTCAGCCTTTGAGAGGGTGATGTCAGTGAGGTTGATACCAGTTTTAGTTGCATTGGTGTTTAGTTGTGCTTCCACCAACCTCTCCCTCTCCCTCTCGTTTTTTTGTTGTTTGATGGCCATTCTGTTGACCTTTCTCCTCTGCCTTCGTTTATGATTCCGCCTCTTCCTCTGGCGTTCTGTTGAGTCCTTGAGCGTAAGGTGGCTCTCCTTTCCTCCACTAAAAAATTCATTTCTTCCCCTGGTGATAAGTTAGATACCACTGCTCTTGGAACTGGGGGTTGGCCCTCTGACTCAGCTTCACTTTCCAAACTCGAACTTAGATCTGAGACGGATATTGATAAGTGAGTGGTTTTGCCTAAAGATGTCTCATAGCCTCCTTCATTTTGTTTTGTCATTTTCTTTGTTTTCATTACATCATATTTTTTGGAAAAAGTGAAAATACGGCCTGTTTCATAGTGCACTCTGTCACGGTGAAACTTAAAAGCCTTTCGCTCTTTAATTTTATCTTCTTCTCTTTTCAAACGTAATGCCATCTCTTCTCTTAATTTTTTCTCCTCATCACCCTTATTCATTTGTTTAATCTCGTCGTTCAATGTTTCAATCTTTTCTTGCAGCGCTAATCTGTCAATTTCCGCGTACTTTACCAGTATTTCCACTAATTTCCTAGAAGAGTCCAGGTTACTTCGAGCCCAGTCCCTCATCATGTTTGGGTTAGGTTGATCGTAACTGGGGGCTATCAAAATTCTTAAACCCCTTGGAATCCTATTGACATCCAAATAACGCTGCAGAGACTTATTTTCCCACCATTTGCCTTCTTCCGATTTAGATAGTTTCTCCAAAAGCCTAAACTTGTCTTTGATGTTAACATTTGCTGGGATATCTGTCGCTTGATAAGAGCCCTTATTGCTTGGTGGTGTATTGCTAAAAACCTCCGAGGCCACCGCCTCCCGGTCCCTAAGCGTGTCTGCCGACATTATGCGATGTGTTTACAGAATAGAAGAGACAACGGCTGCTGTGGGTTTCTTAGCTGCTGCTACCCACCAACGTCGTGACTCGCACCACCACTCTCCCCGCACTTCCGTAGAACTCCCTACCTTAGACATTCAACCCTCGGCTGGCGCGTCCTCCGACACTGCTTACCGAGGAGAGCCCTCCAGGTTGGTTGTTCTCTTTTGGCTTCGAGGGGGCCGACGGTGTATATCCTTCCCAGGAAAATCGATGCAATTACTTCCGGCTGAAGGGCACGGAGGTAAACAAGCTTCCAAAAGTTCCGTCGCCTCAAAATGAGTGGGGGTCCGTGCAAGGCTGCCTGAAGCTACTGCTGCCTTAATATCCATTTTTGCGGCTTACTTCGCTCCCCAATCCTCGAGATAACAAAGCAGGCACGGACCACAGTTCTGTGCAGATTATTTTATTTTTCGCTAGTCGGCCATGACGCGTTTCGGTCCCTCCTGGACCTTGATCACATGACAACGCTTCTTGGCTTCAGCCGCCATTTTATAGTATTGAAAGTGCAAGTGCAAGTGCAAAAACGCAATAGAGAGCAACAAAATCCTCGTTATATCATAAACAGTAAAAAGATACTAAAATGATACTAAAATGCTTGAACAGTAAATGTGTAAATATACTTTGTTTTTCCGCTGGACCTAGTGTAAATTATTCTAGGACCAGTCTTTGATGTAATAAAGGACAAATGCCTAATATCACTCAATTTAAAAGCATTTAAAACCACATAAATAAATAGTCGCATGAAGATGCATAAAATTCAAATGTGCTTCAATAGCTCTAAAAAGGTTTTTTCTTTCCCTCCTCTTAATGCAACAAGGATATATAATACACACTAATAATGCTGACATCTCCAGTACAGTATTACCCAATTTCTAACATAATTGCATAAATGCATGATGACTTTGTTACAAGTTCAATAACTTGTACAATGCACGAGAACGTAAACCAGGAAATGTTGCTCAACTATCCATTGATGCTAATCTAAAAGGTGCAATGTAACACACGTGTTAGCTGTAATGACAAAAGAATGAAAAAATATATATATATGGACCTGTAGAACATTAAAGTGCTAGTGCATGTAGCCTATTTAGCTGGTTTTTCTTTTGTTGGTATAGGCAAGATCCAAGGTTTGTAAAAATCCTATAAAAACTTTAAAAATCTTTATAAAAAATTTTCACAAAAGGATTCGTAAAAGCACCGGGCATCAAGTTACAGAAAATAATTGGTCCCATTGAATACCTGCCTGTATTATAGTTTGATGAATATTGCAAAAAACAGGGAGAATCGTATTACCTGAATCTTGATTGCTTAATGGCTTTGGGCAGAAATGTAATTCAACGGTCATAGTTTTAAGGTCTGTTTTAACCCGTTAGATGCAAGTGTAAAGGTCCTCGGTGGCATTCAGACCTCCTGGTATCTTGCTATCTAAATTTAAAATGTAGCGGGTCTCCAGCTTGCGTAATGCACCTTCTCTGTCCCCTCCTCTTCTGTTTTTTGGTACCGCATCAATAAGGTAATAGGATAGGTACTTGGTGTCGCTATTGTGAATTTCCTGAAAATGTCTAGCGACTGGGTAAGAGGGGTCCCTATTGGTGATGGCTCTGAGGTGTTGTAAGATTCTTTTGTTAGCCGGGAGTTTCGTGCTGCCTACATATTTAAGGTTGCATGTACATTCTAAAACGTATATTACGTGGTCAGATTTGCAGTGTAAAGCTTGCTTTATTTCCACTTCTTTATCACTAAATGGCATTTTATACGTTTTCCTGCTTGTTCCATGAATGCATGCTTTGCAGTTTTTGCAGGCTGTAAATCCCTTTCTCTGAGAGAGCCAATTAGCAGAGTCCTGTACTTCAGGGCTGCTAGTTACCAGACTGTTACTAACTGATGGAGCCCTTCTGAAGGTTAAGCCTAATCTTTTGGGCAATAGTGATCCTATTACTGGATCGTCAAGTACTATTGACCAATTCCGCTGCATTATGTTTCTAATGGTTTTATGCTGCAGGTTGTAGGTAGTAATAAGTCGCAAATCATAAGTTGAATCTTTTTTGGGTTTTGTAGCTAACAGTGGTTCTCTTTCCAGTATATGTGTATATATATAAATTCACTGAAAAAACCATAGGTTTCAGGGGTGTTATAGTAAGCTGGACATTTCTATCGTACAAAACCCTAGAAATTCCCCCGTTATAGTTAGTTAAGCTAACTATAACTCGCGCCCCCGCAATGCACTGCTGATGACATCACATATTACATCACTCATGACATGGTCAGTGACATCACTGATGACATCACTGATGACATCTCAAATGACATCACTGATGACATCACTGATGGCGTCATCCAGTGAGTGTGTGTTTCTGTAAATTTTAAATATGTTTAATATATATAGGGAAAGGCCTATGGAAGAATGAGTGGGTGTATAAGTATGTGAATGGATGATTTAGTAGGTGCGTGACTGACTATATAAATGAGTCATTAAATGTATCTTACTGCAGACTAGTGACTAAACTGTGTGAATGTCTGTATCTGTCTATCTGTTGGTGTATAAGTGGCTGCATGGTTTTGTGAATAGCTATATGAGTGTCTATCTGGGTTAATGATTGGTTGTCTGAGTATCTGTATGGGTGCCTGAGTGTTTGTGTGGGTAGGGTGTGTATGACTCTGTGCATAGATGTGTGAGTGGGTGATTCTATGGTGCATGGTTTTAAGAGTGCATATGTAATGGACTGTATGGGTGTGTGAGTGTGTGTATGGTTGTGTTAGTGATTGAATGTATATCTCAGTGGTACATGTGACAGTAACTACATATGTGAAAGGCAGTATATATGTGTGTAAGAGTATATACCTGGCTATATGTGAGAGTGTGTGATTGTGAGAGTGAGTGTATGTATGAGTGTGTGCTTGTATCATCAATTGTATAAGAGCGTAAGAATGTGGTAGTATTTTTATGAGTAAGTGAAGTTGTGTGTGTATAACTGGATAGGTGAGTAAATTGGACTGTGATTAATTATTTGCATGACTGACTAGGTGTGTCAGTACCTCAATGGATGATTGGCGGTGTGTGAGTGTCTATATAGGTGTATAAATGTATATGATAGTCCTGTACTGAGTGACTGTAAGTATGAGTGACTGTACAGGTGAGAGAGTGGAGGTGTATGTAGACCTAAGAGTCAATGAGTGGGTATGTAGTTATTGGTATTGGAGTATCTATGGTTTTCAAAATGGCCGTCTGAAATTTTGAGTCGGTGTATCAAAGGTTATATTAGGGTGTGAGAAGATGCACTAATTTATCACATGGATGATGTCATCAGTGATGTAATTTGAGATGTCATCAGTGATGTCATCAGTGATGTCACTGACCATGTCATGAGTGATGTAATATTTGACGTCATCAGCAGTGCATTACGGGGGCGCGAGTTATAGTTAGCTGAACTAACTATAACGGGGGAATTTCTAGGGTTTTGTACGAGAGAAATGTCCAGCTAACTATAACAACCCTGAAACCTATGGTTTTTTCAGTGAATTTCTAAGGTTTTTTAAATGCTAATTCCTAACTCTAACATGCCCGAAACCTATGGTTTTTTAAGTGAATTTCAAAGGTTTTTTTAAATGCTAATTCCTATCTATCACTTATCTCTAAAGCTATGATGTTTAATGAATTTCATAGGATTTCTAAATCATTATATTTCAGTGTGTCAATTCTTTTAATTATGTTTTTTTTAAATTGTTTTTCACCATGTTATATAGTTTTTTTGCAATTAATTCTTTTAAAACTTAAAAAAATATATATATTTTTTAAATGATTTCTTTTTAATTGTACATTTTGTTACGATTTTTTATATTTTTTAAAAATTTTTGAAGCTATATTTGTCATACTTTTTTTACAATTTTTTTTGGGATTCGCGCACCCTATGCGCACCTTTCTCGATCCCTGCACGGAACATAGTCGCCATTTTACGACTGTAGTGTAGGATCCACGTACGGTATGCGATCGGTACGTATTTTTGTACGCGATTGCTATGCGACTGGTACGCGACTCCAAGCCCATACGCGACACGTACAAAGAACGTTACGCGACACTCGCGCGCTTCCGCGAAACGTCATATACGTGTTTACGCAATGGGTGCGCGAATCCTACGAAATATTTTAAATGTCAAAAAACATATATATATGTATTTCATGTGAATATTAATTGAACACATAATCTAAACAACTCATAAAATTAATATATGTTTACTTCTAGTCCTATATTCCTTTTAAATGCGTGCATCCTGACCTCCCTTCAAGATGCTTAGAGTGTGGATTGTGGGACACAGCTCTATTTTCTGGAGCCAAAGGTATGCGGAAAACAAAGGCATTCACAAAGACCTAGGTTTGCCAAGTGTAGACATTAAATGAATTGGACAGAGAGGGTTAAAGTGGCACCAATTGATGCCATTGGTAAAATCCTTTATGCATATCCAACACCCTGACCTCATAATAGTGCACTGTGGTGGCAATGACCTAGGCACTTTGACTGGGGTAGGTTTGGAAATGCTTATGAAGGACACCTTTGCAGAATTGATTTCACTTTTTCCCAAAACTGCCTTTGTGTATTCTAACATATGCCAAAGGCAGAAATGGAACTGGTCCAATCATTTTTGTCCACAAATTGAGAAAGCTAGAAAACATGTGAATAAATATGTTTCTGCTTTACAATTTACAATACCAATCTGCGCTTTCACATGCAAGAGATGTATAGGAGAGATGGAGTACACTTTACTGATGAAGGAAACAGAGTCTTCCTCAACAACTTTAGACTCTGTATAGGTACTTACTTATATGTACCAACAACTCTCAATGAACACAACGGCTCTTTTTAAAGCCACTCAAGAACAAAACACTTAAGCTTGATGCTTATCCCCCAAACTTTTCAGTTTTTTTTCCTCGGATCCGCGCACCCAACACGAGAGAAATGGTGCACCCAACGCGTTAGGATGCGCGACTCCTAATTTTACCTAAAAAAAAAAATAGCCCCATCACTAATTTTTATTATCCCCGGGGACTCCATCCCCCGGGGCTTATAAAAAAATGTTGGAGACCGTGGGGGCAGCTCCAACGCCCCCACGGTCCCAGCCTGCTCCCCGCATCCTTCGGGAGCCGGCATTGCTTTTTCACATGGGGAGCTGCTGACATGCAGCTCCCCGTGTGGAAAAGCAATATCGTTTGGATTTTGAAAGAGAGAGCAGGTTTCCCTGCTCTCTCTTTCAAAACCCTAACGAAGTTTGCTATGGCAGGGCGAGAGACTCCCGCCCTCTGATAGCAAACAACAGTATCCTGGGGGTGGGCACCCCAGGACACTGTAGGAGCCGGCCCTGGGGGATGGCGGTCCCCAGGGCCCTTGAGGGCTCCAGGAGGGGGGCCACGCAACCCCCATCCGAGCTATAAATTTACCAACATTTGGCCCCCGGGATTTGACCCACCCAGGGGCTAATTATTAACGAAGCGCGGAAGCCCGCGCTTCGGGTTTGTTTTTTCCGGCCGGATCCGCGCACCCTGTGCGCATTTCGCCGATGTTTTTTTTTTTTTAAATGGGGCCCCAGGGGGTCCTTCTGAGACCCCCTAAGCAACACTACAGGGTCAGAGTATTTCTACCCTGCCCCCTTTATATGTTTTAAACACTTATTCCCCTTACTTCTTCAGCCTCGCTTCTAACGAGGCACAAAATGGCTGCCAACAGTTCCTGGTTTTGACAGCCAATTAGCATTCAGCGCGTGATCGGGAGGGTGCGCGCTCAGTTCGGGGAGGGTGCGCTTAGGGTGCGCATAGGGTGCGCGGATCCTCCGAGGCCATAGATATATCTATCTTTTTTAGTCTAATTTTCTCAGGAACTACTGAACAGATTTACACCATTTATGCAAAAGGCACGAGTCTGAACTGAGGACTACCTCTTTGCCAAATTTGGTGTAATTCCTTTCAGCAGTTCAGGCTGTAGCTGCGTCAACAGTTCCTATGAGAAATTGCATGGGGAAAATGCGTTTTGGGACCCCCTTTTTTCTTAGCCCCCGCTTGACGAATCACCACAACACTTTCAGGATAGGAGCGGACCGGAACTGGCCAAAAGTTTGGAAAATTTCGCAAAGATTCGTCAACCGGCGCCATACTTATTGGGAATAGAATATTGCGGATTTCCTATGGAAAATAGGTCCTAACTATAACTACCTACTGGCGACCGCCAGTATGTAATGTGTATATGGCGGTGGTGCGTCTATGCTGGACTGAATAAAGAAATTTTGCACTTATCGATGGGTCCGTGTTCGTCTCTTGTACGAGGATTGATGCAAGCTTTGAGACGATTTCTGTGACATATATATAAATATATATCCATGTGATCAAGGTCACAGGTCAGCGACCGAAACGCGTAATGTGCGTAATGTGGACCGTCTGCGGCTCATAAAATAAACTTGGATTTCACCCGTTGCTGCTGTGGTCTGTGCCCGTGTGTTCCTCTGGTTAAGCCGATTCACCACGGGACTTTTTGTTGATAAATATATATATATATATATATATATATATATATATTCAATGAAAAAACCATAGGTTTCACACATGTTATAGTTAGCTGGAAATTTTACTGATAAAAAACCAATGAAATTCCCCCGTTATAGTTACTGTAGGCAACTATAACTCACGCGACCGCAATCCTCTGCTGATGCTAATACTGTATTTAGACACTTATTTGCCCATGTCTTCTTCCATTAAATTTTAGCTATACATATTTTACAAATTTTTTTTTTTCATAAAGACACATATGTCATCAGCAGAGGATTACGGTCGCGTGAGTTATAGTTGCCTACAGTAACTATAACGGGGGAATTTCATTGGTTTTTTATCAGTAAAATTTCCAGCTAACTATAACATGTGTGAAACCTATGGTTTTTTCATTGAATTAGCAAGGTTTTTTAAATGCTAATTCCTAACTATAACGTGTGTGAAACCTATGGTTTTTTCAGTGAATTTGTACGGTTTTTTAAATGCTAAGTTACTTTACGCCATTCGTGGCGTGCACGCCCACTTAACGCAGTTCGTTCCGTGCGCGCACGGTGCGCTTCGCGCACCGTGCCCACTTTACGCAGTTAGTGCCGTACACGCAAGGTGGGCACGCAGTGCGCTACGCGCACCGCGTGCCCACGTTACGCACCGTGCGCACATGGAGGACATATTATGCGCTTCCTTGTGATAGGTAATCTGTTAAATTTAATTTGTAAGTGATGACAATAATATGCCATGCACAGAGAGTGTTTTTTTTTTTTTATTAAAATTTTTAGCGTAAGCGCACCGTACGCGTACGGTAAGCGTAATCGGCGAAATTTTCAAAAAATAAAAATTTACCGTTTTTGGCCTTGGGGGATCTTTGAGGACTCAACTAACATGGCTATGTGCATGGGCGCTGTCTAAACAGCCCCTTTATATGTTTTTTGCCTTTGTTTACAGCCCCCCCTCAGAGTGCGAGAGAGAAAATGGCGGCCGCCGCTTCCTGGTTTCGACCGATTCGAATGTTTACTTAGATGTAACAGCCAATCAGAATCGCGCTCGCACACGCCACCGTACTCGTACGGTAAGCGTACCGTAAGCGCACCGTAAGCTGGCTCAGATATATATATTGATTTAAAGGCTATTTTCTCAGAATCTACTGAACAGATTTACACCAAACCTACAAAAGGCACTTCCTTGACCTGAGGACTACCTCTCTGCCAAATTTCTAGTAATTCTGTTCAGCCGTTCGGGCTGTAGCCCTGTCTAAAGGTCCTATGGAAAAATGCATGGGAAAAACGCGTTTTGGGACCCCCCTTTTATCTCAGCCCCCGCTTGACGAATCACCCCGAGACTTTCAGGGTAGGAGCGGAGCGTAGCGCCCCACCTATTTTGAGAAATTCGCGAGGATTCGTCGACCGGCGCCAAAGTTATTCAAAATAGAATGTTGCGGATTTCCTATGGAAACGTGGTCCTAACTATAACTACCTACTGGCGACCGCCAGTAGGTAATATATATATATATATATATAATATATATTATATATACATACATATATCGAACACAATCCCGAATTTGTCATCCACAAAAAGTCGGGCACAGACTCCGAATTAACAAGTGCTTTATTTGCCGTTACATGTCCATATGATGCGTTTTGGCCATCGTTGGTAGCCTAGATCACATGTGACTGGGTGAATGAATATAGTTTAAAGTAGTAAATCTTAAATATTTTAATATATAACACTAATATAATGTAAATTAAATAATATTTAATACTATATATAAATATATACTTATATAAACACACACACATATATATGTGTGTATGTCTCTAAATACATATATACAATGTAACACTATTAATCAAATATATATTTTACATTATACATTTTTTTTTTTTTAACCCTTTCGATGAGCATGATGGAATGGTTCTGTCATGTGCACACAAGCACTAAATCCCTCTTCTACAAACAGCAGAGAGATTTCCTTTTTTTTGCCTCGGGAGGTGGGGAAGAGCTTCATTGTTTTCAATGTAATGATGATCCTGCGCATGGCCCACTGATGTCATTACACTGAAACTGAAACTGAAATGACCCATTCGACTTGTTTCAGTTTCACTGTTTCCGTGCTCGTGGGGCTATCTCAGGCCCCGAGCACTGAAACACATGGGAGAGGTATCATTGGAAAGGTGAGAATCTTACCTTTCCAATGGTACCCCTTCATCATGGATCCCTGTTTGACGATCACAACAGGATGGCGATTCCCAAGCAGGGATCCACCCACTAGGCGCCAGTAAGAGGGGAGCGGCCTCTTGTGCAAGGGATTTTGCTCCCTGCAACATTTTTGCATACAGTCAGTCTTTCTGTCTCTCTGTCACCCCTGGGGGGCAGATGGGGCAATAGCCCCCGTTCTGCCCCCGGGGGGCAGAAAGCACACTAGGCACCAGGGATTTATTTTATGTATCTATATAGAGGTGTCAGCTGCCCACCCCCCAAACCACCTCCACAGTCTTTCTGCCCCCCTGGTTGGCAAATGGGGGTTATTACCCTCGATCTGCCCCCGGGGGCAGAAAGTCCACTAAACACCAAGGCCTTTTTTCATAAAAGAGGGGTGGGGGAAAATGGGCATGATAATCCCCCCACCCCTAAACAAATTGCCACAGTTTTTCTGTCCCCCCTGAAGGCAGATGGAGGCAAATCTGTCACTCCGGGGAGGCAGAAAGCACACTAGGCAGCAAGGGACTACTTTTTTGTAGTTGAGGGGTGGGCCTGCCCAGAATGAGCATGCCAATTCCCTCACCACCAAACAACTAGCCACAGCCTTTCTGCCCCCTAGGAGTCAAGTGGGGCAATAGACCCTTATCTGCCCCCCTGGGGAGGGGGCAGAAAGACCACTAGGCACCAGGGATTATGTTTTTTGTTTTATATGTAGGGGGCAGATCAGCAATATTTTTAGGCTCATCTGACCCCCAAGGAGAGCTGAAAACCACCAGATACTAGGGAAAGTTTATTTGTGTGTGTGAACTGGAGTTCTGAAGATAGTCTGTGTGTACTAGCGTGTGGCTAACTGTGTGTGTATTGCATTTTGCTGGTGGTGTGTTGGACTCGCATTTGGCCAGTGGTGTGTGTGGACTAGTGCTTGGTGGCGGTGTGTGTAGACTGGCACTGTACTTGGCTAACGGTGTGCTTGGATGGTGCTTGGCAGACACTGTGTGTGGATGCTACTTGGCTGGCGGTGTGCATGGATGGCGCCTGGCTAGCAGTGTGCATAGCGGTGACTCCTCAGCTGTGGCAAAGGAGTGTTGCCCCCCAAAAACGTCAGGAAAGCGAACATAAAACAATGATAAACAATCATTTTATTTTTCCTTTTTTGCCCAGTCTTGGGGGTGGGGCCAGGGAGGGTGACTGAGGGAAGTGACAGATGCACTCCCTTCACTGAGCATGACGGTTTGGTCAGCCGTCTCAGGCTGGCAAAACAGTTGTGTGCAGAAAAAAAACTCTCTCCAAGCCAGCATCACAGCTGGGATGGAGAGAGCAGGCACAGACTCACAGTTTGTCGTGGAGAGCCGATTAAGGGGCGCTTAGGCCAATCCTGAAGCTTCAGGATTGGCTGCAGGGCATTTTGGGAGCCTGTGCCGCCTGGAGATTAAGAGGAGAAGAGTGCGATGCTGCCGGCTGCAGGTCAGTTTTTTTGTTTTTGATTTTTTTAAATACATTTTCCCCACCCGTGACACATAATGCCTGCCCCACCTCCCCCTGCCAGCCCACGCCCACTCTACCGCTCATCCAGCACACCGGCCACATCTGGGTGTGTATAAACTGGCGGTGTGTCTTGTGTGGATCCCCCAATGATTTTTTACCCCAAATCCCCCACAAACCTCAAATTTAGCTAAAAAGTCCTATTTTCCTGACATTTCTGTGTGGGAAAGTTGTAGGATCCCCGCACCAGTACAAATTTCCTAACACCCAGCGTTTCTCCGGCCTATCGATTAAAATGATACCTCACTTCTGTGAGTACCCAAAGCAGAGACAGCCTAAAAATATATAGAATAAAGTAACTGCCCTTTTGGACCAACTTTGATTTCCCCTCAATCTCTACAGGTATTTGGCCCTTCAATGTCGCAGGCACTTGGCCCACCGATACAAGTGAGGTAACAGCTTTATTGAGAGACCAAGAGGAATGCTGAGGGGTAGGAAATGTGTGCCGTTGCTGTGATTCCACAACTTTCTCACACACAAATGTGAGGAAAAGTTGGCTTTTTAGCTAGCTTTGAGGTTTGCAGGGGATTCTGGGTAAGAAAATTGAGGGGATCCATGCAAGCCTGACCTCTCTGGACTCCCCCGGGTGTCTCATTTTAAGAAATGTCTGGGTTTGGTAGGTTTCCCTATATGACTGCCAAGCCCAGGACCAAAAATACAGGTGCCCCACTAGCTAGAAGGAATCAACCTGGTTTTGCAAAGGGGTCACCTGGGTTTCTGGTCCCTGGCTCGGCTGCCATCTAGCTAAATCTACCAAACCCGGACAGTTCTGAAAACTAGAAACTGGGGGAGTCCAGGGAGGTGTGGCTTGCGTGGATCCCCCAACGATTTCCTACCCAGAATCCCCTGCAAACCTCAAATTGTGGAAGGAAGTTTGTGGAATCACAGGACCACCCCAAACTTCCTACCACATAGCGTTCCTCCAGGTCACCCGATAAAAATGGCACTTGTGTGGGTAGGCCTAGTGCCCGCAACAGGAAATGGCCCAAAACGTACAGTGGAGACTTCAAAATTATCAATCACAAAACTACCTGGTTTTTGGCGAGGGAGTCACCTGCGTTTTTGATCCCGGCCATCTAGGGAAACCTACCAAACCCAGACAGTTGTGAAAAATAGACAACCAGGGGAGTCCGGGGAGGCGTGGCTTGCATGGATTCTCTAACGTTTTCTTTTCTTTTTTGTTAGTCCTCATTTATCCAATTATACTTTAGTTTCAAAGAAATAGGGCATAAACCAAACCAAAACGAGGTGTTATAGTTCCCGGTCACTTCACAAAGGAGGGAAGATAAAATTTATCCCCAGGCCGTACAGATATTTAGCCTCTTGGCTGGAAAATGACACCTAATCTTTTATAGGCAGGTGCTTTAGATAGGAGTGGCCCCGCCACTAAAGCAGCCTGTATAGCATACTGTTAATCATTGGACCATAAAACACAAACAACAAAAGTATGTCCTAAGTACAAAAGACATTAGATTCGGGAGAATAAAAAGAGAGAAAGAGAGACCCCCAATCCAAGAACAGGTAAAAAATAATCAAAATGCGGAGTTTGTAAAAATAATGCTTACTGAGATGCGTTAGAGGCAAAAGTCTTAACCCAACCATCCCAGATTTCCCAAAATGTTGTTTTCTTGGCCTGCTTACTTGCGCGGTCAAGTCGGGAGACCCTCTGAATGGAATGTATCCATTCATCCTCCGTGGGGGGACAGGGAAGAATACACTTTACACACAATTCCCTCCGGACAAGAAGGATCAGACCAAAGAAAAGAGCTTTATGATTTTTAGTTAGGGTTTGGTTGACTACCCCCCCTGGAAACACCCCAAAAATCACAAAGGGTATAGTCAACTTAATCCCTTGACCCATAATACCTGATATGGTCTTACCCACTTTCTGCCAAAAGGACTGGATTGAGGGACACTGCCAGAACATATGGACCTCATTGGCGTCTTCTCCGCATTTCGGGAATTTCTCACCCTCTCGACTCCCCATTTTTGATATTTTCTGTGGCGTCCAGTATGCCTTATGGACTGTGAAAAGATGATTCTTTTTTAGGACATTTTATTTATTTATTTATTTATTTGCCCCTCTCCCTCCCTCCCCCTCCCCCTTCCTCCCTGGGGAACCCTCCCTCATCTCTAGAGGCAAGCTGGAGTGCCTCTATTCTTTGGGCTCTTACCCTCTCTAGACGGATAGGAATAATGGTTGTGATTTTTGGCGCTAATTAGATGTAGCTTGAATCTGTTGAATCCAAAGGCTAAGCTCTTCCGGGTCTCTAAAATTAAGCATTTTATTCTTCCACATGACCTTCAGGGAAGCAGGGAATTGGAGTTTTGCAGTGGCCCCTAAGCTTTTCAGCTCCTGTATCTGTTTTCCCAATTCCCACTGCCTGTCCTGTGTGGTACGTGAAATGTCAGACCTAATACGAAAAGACCAGTTCCCCTTATTGTATACCCCTCTTTTTAAACCTTGTGCTAAAACAGCTTCTTTTATAGAATATGTTTTAAAATATACTAGGATTTTCCTGGGGTTTTCTTTCCTGGTCGTCTATTGAAAGGGTCTCGGTGAACTCTTTGAATATCATTTTCAAGGGTCGATTTCTCAATCTCTGGATGGAGATCATTTAAGAGGTCTATTACAAAGGATTTAACATCCCCTCTCTCAAGATCTTCTGGGATGTTCAAGATTCGAATATTGTTTCTTCTGGCGCTGTTTTCCAAACTCTCCAGTTTGTCCGCCACTATTCTATCCTTCATTTTCAATCTCTTGATCTCTGCAGAACTCTCTGTGACTTGCCTTGAAAGATCTTCAACTGAAGCTTCTACTGCCTCCATTCGACCCACTAAATAATTTAATTTTACCTCCAGTGACTCACAAGTCCCTTGTATCCTTTGCTAGTAATTTTCTGAAGTTGTGAATTTTGTAATCAGATTTAGGAGCAGATTCTCTGTGGTGGAGCTGGCCATCGCCTGCTCCCCTAGACCCCCTCCCTGATTGACAGGCTGTGTCAGAGGGTTGTCTGGAATAAAATCGATACCAGGAGTAAAGTTAGAATGCAAGGTGGTAGCTACAAGATTTTGCTGTCCTAAATCCTGTTGAGTGGGGTTGTCTGGTAGTGCAGTTACAAATTCTTCCGTCATTCCTGCTAAGCAAGAAAAACTATTCTCCGAAGTCATTTCGTTTCTTTTCTCTGGATCTCCCCCCTAGATCCTGGTGCCCCAGTGTTGAGACCCTCAATATCTCAGGATTTTGCTTATTGATTGATGATCCTTTTTTAACGATGCAGATTTCACATAAGACCATTAAAGAGACATAGATACTTGCCCTAATTTTTCAAGGTCTTCACCCGGCAGGACCCTCTTCCAGATCTCTGTGAATTGGTCTTGCATATCTTCTCCACTTTGAGTTAGCATCCAGCACCATTCTGCGACTTCTTTCCGAACTGTGGGACATATGCAGATCTTTGACACCAAGTC
This sequence comes from Triturus cristatus, assembly GCF_964204655.1. Taxonomy (NCBI): domain Eukaryota; kingdom Metazoa; phylum Chordata; class Amphibia; order Caudata; family Salamandridae; genus Triturus; species Triturus cristatus. The sequence goes on along the minus strand of NC_140594.1, from coordinate 1,059,006,538 downwards.
CCCCTTCCCTTCAAGCTCCTTCCCTAAAGATTCGAAGTCGCCCCATAACTTTGGAGGAAGCCTCTCAAACTATTAGTACTCTAAAAAAGGGGAAAGCCGCTGGTCCTGATTCTATCCCAAACGAGATCTATGTTATCTTAAAAGAAGAGCTTGCCCCATTTCTGCTCCAACTATTCCACTCTGTTTTCATATCTGGTCAAGACCTCCCTGTATCATGGAATGAAGCCACCATAACGATTCTCTTAAAACCAAACAAGAACCTGAGATCCTGTGTCTTACAGGCCTATTTCGCTTCTAAATAGGGACCATAAACTATATACTCAGATTATAACTAAACACCTGGATAAGGTAATAGGACTACTGATACACCCTGACCAGAAAGCTTTTATGAAAGGGAGGCAACTTTATGAATGAATGCACAATCTAATCGGGGCAATAGACATGGCACGAACATACGAGATCCCACTAGCAGTAATGACTTTTGACGCTGCAAAAGCATTCGATCGGGTCAGATGGCCTTTCTTAGCAGCAGTTAAGTCCCTCTATTAAAACCCATCTGCCTAGGCCCTTGTTAACGGAAATTTTACAAGGTCACTAAAGATAGGTAGGCGGACTAGACAGGGCTGCTCTCTTTCCCCTCTCCTTTTCAATATATATATATTGAACCATTAGCATGCAAATTAAGAGCTTGCGGGAACATTCACCCTTTTATTTGTAATGGTTGGAAAAAGAAAATCGGGCTATATGCTGATGATCTTATGATTTTGACAAGTGATTTAGAGCAGTCACTTCCTGCGATTTGGGAGCAGCTGGAGAGTTTTGGGAGAGCGTCCGGATACTTGATTAACCAACAAAAAACTGAGTTAATGAAATGGAATACTCACTATAGGAGCGACCTCGACAAAGAGAGAAATTAGATATCTAGGCGTCCAAATAGTCCACAACATCGATAAGATAGCACAGGTTAACTTTGATAAAGTAACTACGACTGTCAAATCACAGTTTCAAACATGGGGGGCTCTTCCACTTTCTTTTTTGGGTAAATCGAACCTTCTAAAAATGTCAATTCTCCCTAAATTTACCTTTTTGTTTAATACTGTCCCATTAGAGTTTTCGAAGATATGGTTCAAGAAAGTACAAGGGGCTTTTTTCTAGTTTTATTTGGGGAAACAAAAAACCAAGAATATCTTTAAATAAATTTGGAAGAAAGAAACCTCATGGAGGCATCGCTACCCCAGATTTATACCTGTATTATTGTGCCTTCCATCTAAAGAACTTTTGGCAACTACTGATGGGTAGTTTGGCTTTCTCCCCACTCTTTAAGGCTCTTGCTAGTGTTCCTCACCAGGCAGAGTCTTTTCTTCTAAAATGTGGTCATTCTAAATTTTTTAAGAAGGTGAGACTGAAGATTCTTGTGGCTGCAGTTAAGCTTTGGTCTCAGGTGAGACAATTTCTAAAAATACCCTACTATAGCGACCCAGCACCTATTTGGGACTCTCCAGGTACTCTGGCCTGTTTGGTGGAAGCCCTCACCGTTCCACTTCGATCCTGTGGCATCTGCATGTGGGGGCAGCTCATTGTGGATTCTGAATTAATCTCATGGCAACACTTCTCAGCGATTTGTGAGAACTCGGTCTTGAAATTCAAACATTATCAATCCACAACATTTTCTTACCCAGAATCCCCTGCAAACGACAAATTTTGGTAAAAAATCAAATCTTTCCACATTTCTGTGTGGGATCACTGCGCTGGCACAACTTTCCTACCATCCAGCATTCCTCTCAGTCTCCCGAGTAAAATGATACCACACTTGTGTGGGTGGGCCAAGAGCCTCTGACTGAGAAGGGCCAAAAATGTGCCGACTGAGGGGATAGCAAAGCGAGCTCCATGCGCTATTTTTTTTTATACATACGTTTTAGGCTGGCTCTGCATGGGACACCCACACAAGTGAGGTAGCATTTTTTTGGGAGACCGAGGGGAATGCTGGGTGGTAGGAAATTTGTGCCGGTGTGGTGATCCCACACACAAATGTGAGAAAAAATAGATTTTGTTTAGATAAATTTGAGGTTTGCAGGGGATCTAGGTAGGAAACCTTTGGGGGATCCACACAAGCCACACCTCCCTAGACTCACCAGGGTGTCTAGTTTTCAGAACTGTCTGGATTTGGTAGATTTTCCTTGATGGCCGCTTGGCTGGGACCAAAAACGCAGGTAGCCTCCTCGCAAAACCGGGCTGTTTTGTGGGAGATAATTTTGAAGTCTCCACACTATGTTTTGGGCCATTTCTTGTTGTGAGCACTAGGTCTACCCACACAAGTTAGGTACCATTTTTATCAGGAGATTTGAGGGAACCTTGGGTGGTAGGAAATGTGTGGCAGCCCGGTGATCCCTCAACTTTTCAACACAGAAAAGTGAGGAAACATGATTTTTATGCTAAATTTGAGGTTTGAAGTGGATTCTAAGTAGAAAAATGTTAGGAGATCCACACAAGACACACCTCCCTGGACTCCTCTGGGTGTACTAGTTTTCAGAAATATCTCGGTTTAGTACGTTTCCCTAGATGCCCACCAAGTCCTGGTACCAAAAATGGAGGTGTCTCCCTAGCAAAACCAAGTCTTTTTGTGATCAATACAATAATTTTGAAATCTCCATAGTACGTTTTGAGGCGTTTTCTGACTCAGGTATGAGGCCTTACCACACAAGTGAGGTACAATATTGATCGGGAGACTTGTAGGACTACTGGGTGGGGGGAAGTTTATGGCTCCTGGCAGATTCCAGAACTTTTCATCACAGAAATCTGAGGAAAATGTGTTTTTTGGACAAAGTTTGAGGTTTTGAAGGGATTATCGGGAACAGAACCTGGTGAGAGCCACACAAGTCACCCCATCCTAGATTTCCCTGGGTGTCTAGTTTTCAAAATTGTACAAGTTTGCTAGGCTTCACTGGGGGCCAAACTAAGCCAGGGTCCAAAATCCACAGCTTGGCACATTGTGAAAAAAAGAGTTTGTTTTCACTGGAAAAATGTGATGTGCCCATGTTGTGTTTCCTGCCGTTTCCTGTCACGGGCACTAGGCCTACCCTCACAAGTGAGGTATCATTTGTATAGGGAGACTTGGGGGAATGCTGGGTGGGTGGAAGTTTGCGGCTCCATACAGATTTCATAACTTTCCTTCACAGAAATGTGAGGAAAATAGGTTTTTTTTTTACAAAGTTTGAGGTTTGCGAGGGATTCTGGGTAACAGACCCTGGTGAGAGCCACACACGTCAACCCATCCTGGATTTCCCTGGGTGACCAGTTTTAAAAAATGTACAGGTTCGCTAGGTGTCCCTAGGTGCCGACTGAACTAGGGTCCAAAATCCACAGCTAGGCACATTGCGAGAAAAGGGTCAGTTTTCATTGGACAAATGTGATGTGCCCACATTGCGTTTGGGGCCGTTTTCTGCCACAGGAACTAGGCCTACCCACACAAGTTAGGTATCATTTTTACTGAGAGACTTGGGGGAATGCTGAATAGGTGGAAGTTTGTGGTTTCCCACAGATTTCCATCTTAGAAATGTGAGGAAAATGTGTTTTTACAAAGTTTGAGGTTTGCAAGGGATTCTGGGTAACAGAACCTGGTGAGAGCCACACAAGTAACCCCATCCTGGATTTCCCTGGGTGTCTAGCTTTAAAAAATGTACAAGGTTTGTAGGTTTCGCTAGGTGCTGGCTGAGCTAGAGTCCAAAATCCACAGCTAGGCACATTGTGAAAAAAGGGTCCGTTTTCACTAGTAAAATATGATGTGCCTATGTTGCGTTTTGGGCCGTTTCCTGTTGCGGCACTTGGCTTACCCACACAAGTTAGGTACCGTTTTTGTCGGGAGACTTGGGGGAATGCTGCATGGGTGGAAGTTTGTGGCTCCTAATCCAGCGATCTGAGACTAATAATTTTCTACAGACAAGGCCCAATTTTATTACCCAATAAGTCCCTTCAAGCTGGGTTAGTGAATTTCCAAACAAATACCAAACTTACCAAAATCCAATTTCTATCTTCATTTCTAATATACCAATTATGGCGATGGGATCTTTATATAGTTGACAGGGTTTGGCAAACTAATACTTGGTTCTGGAATACTCATAAAACTAAATAAACACTTCTAATAAAGACAGACTCATTCATATATTTATAATGTTTCTCAAAAATAATGTGAATAAATGCTCATCAAATACCAACATACAGTACAAAATCATAGATCATCACAGAGTCACAATATTAAAAAAATATTGACAAAAACACATCTCATCAGACGGTGTATAAAGGAGTGGAAAGGCGAAGAGACCAAAGGTTCAGAGATAAATACATTTGCAAATGATTGTGCAAATTCAGTTTTCTGTCTATACTAACCTACTTGAATTAGGAAATCTACTCCCTGGCCATGAGAGCGGTAAGGCTCCTCAAGAAGAGTTTGAAGAGGCAAAGCCTAAGTCAGGAATCAGCAGACAGGAACAGCCAGCTCAGGAATAGGAGACAGCAAACAAAGCCTCTCCTCACACAGGTAGGAAAGCAAGCCACTATCTAACTCCGGCTAACCTAACCCCTCCCACCAGGAACCTCAATTATACCCTAAACACAAATGTCCAACCCACACACATGTCAGAACAGAAGGTTTTTCTACACTTGATTGGTTAAGTAAGAGGGTGTATTGTCACACCACTCTCATCATGACCATCTTATTCAATGTCCTTTTGTTTATTAATTCATCACGTCAGCTTCCACCCCAGGAAATACATATTCGAGCCACTATCAAAATGTTCCCTTCCTTCATGCCGGTTATGTAGCAAACTTTGTAGAACATTTGTCCTTCTGTGCCGCATTCTAAGGAAATGTTCTGTTACTCGATGAAGAAACAGTTTCTTTCTGTTGACTCTTGACAGGCACACATGACCCATGAAGGACACTCATCTTCCACTTTCACTGTTTTCATTTAAGTCTATTTCTCTGAATTTATTTCTCATTTCATTAACCCCAAATATTCTCTGCAGAACAGAAAACCATGCTTTTATGGAAAACAAACACAGGTATTATCAATCACTTATAATGCTTTCCATTACGCACCCTCCCAATGCTGCATTTATCCATGCGCATCCCAAGTTAATATTATTTTTCAAGCAAACGTTAAATAGTGGACAAAAGCAGCATTTGTCCTTTTATTTTCATTTGTCCAGAAGCATTTGCGGCCTACTCCAGTGCTTTAGTACGCGCTTGCGCAGTAGCATTTTCCCTTATGTTAAGCACTTTTCCACATTAGTTTTCACCGCACACTGTTAATACATGTTACTGAGGGTTCAATTCAAGCAGGTTTTATTTTGCGAAAACTCCGCTCCATCAATCCCTCCTCAGTCCCCACAGATTCCAGAACTTTCCATCACGGAAAAGTTAGGAAAATGTGATTTCTTTTTTACAAAGTTTGAGGGTAAAGGATTCTGGGTAACAGAACCTGGTGAGAGCCGGGTAACAGAACCTGGTGAGAGCCACACAAGTCTCCCCATCCTGGATTTCCCTCGGTGTCTAGTTTTCATAAATGTACAAATTTACTATGGTTCCCTAGGTGCCGGCTGAGCTGGGGTCCAAAATCCACAGCTAGATACATTGCGAAAAAAGGGTCAGTTTTCACTGTAAAATATGATGGGTCCATGTTGTGTTAAGGGTCGTTTCTTGTTGGGGCACTAGGCCTACCCACACAAGTGAGGTACTGTTTTCATCGGAAGACTTGGATAAATACAGAATAGTAGAACAAGTTTTCTTACCAATTGACTTGCTATGCATTTCTGCCTTCCAAATGTAAGACAATGTGTAAAAAATAAATCGTTTTGAAAAATGTGTTCTATTCACAGGCTAGTATGGCTACCCACAATTTCGGAGATGTGAAAATAACCACTGCTTCTAAACTCTACATTTTGTTGCCATTTAGGAAATACATAGGTTTCCTTGCTACCTATTTTCTACTTATATTTTGCCAAGTGAATTGCTACATACCTGGTACACACAAAAAAAAAAAAATTGCAATACACAGCTCAGTTATTGGCTCTGGGTAACTAGGTTTTTTGTTGAACCTACAAGTACTAAATATCCCTGCAAGAAGAAGGGTCCAACAGAGATAACAGTATATTGCTTTCAGAAATCTGCCATACTTCAAGAAGTTATGTATGAAAAAGTTGGCATGAGTGGCTGTTTTTTTCAACACAATTTCAATATTTTATTATTTCATCTGTTAGTTTCTATAGGAAAACCTTGAAGGATCTACACAAATGACCCCTTGCTGAATTCAGACTTTTGTCTATGTTTCATAAATGTATAGCTTTCTGAGATCCATTATTGCTTTCACACCCATTTCTACCACTAACTAGAATGAGGTTGTAAGCACACACAATAGGAAAAATAGGCTATGTCCCAGTAAAATGCCAAAACAGTGTAGAAAAGTTTGATTTTATGACAAAATCCTGCCTGTTCCCGAAAGCTAGGAAGATTGTGATTTTAGCACCACAAATCCTTTGTTGATAACATTTGCAGGGTAAGAAACAGATGCTTTCTTTTGAGGCACTATTTCCCATTTTGAAAAATAACAACATATTTTACTGTATTTTGGCTGATTTCTCAGTCTTTTCTATGGAAATCCACAAACGCTGGGTACCTTTACAATCCTCAGGACATTGGAAGAAAAGGACTCACATTTGGCATGAATACCTTATGTAGACAAAAGGTTACAGGGGCCTAAGCACTAACTACCCCAAATAGCCAAAAAAAGGGCTTAACACGGGGGGGGGGGGCTAGCAGCAAAGGGGTTAAAGTTGCAAACGAAAAAAAAAGTATTATTCAAAGTTATTTTGATTGTAACTTTCATAATGTTCTTTCTCAGGTTAAGTGGAAATAAATCCATTAAACTGAAGAATTCCTAACTTCTGCTTGCTTTACTAAAACTCAGTAAGATATATAAGCAAATGAATGCTTTCATTTGCTGAAGATCTTTCATTATAATGCTTATTGTGTGTAACAATATTACTTGCTGGTTCACCATATACTACATAGTGTCAATTATGGTGCCTTTGAAATGTACATACGTGTCATTCTTCAAACAGAAAAACATTGTTTAAATCAGACCTTATCTTTTCCAAAGGCCTTAAAATATGCCATGTTAATGTTCAATAGATGTCTACATATTTTACTTGCACATCATCATGAATATATATTTAGGATATGAAGAATATGGTCTACCTAATTACCATTTTTTGTGTTAATTGGTTTCAAAGGTTTTGCAACACATTAGAGAAGACAAAGAGATCAAGCTGTGAAAGTGAACACAAAGCATCTGTTTCCAAGTCTTAAATCTTATTCTTGCTGCTTATAAGTTGAGGAAGAAATATGCTGTATAAAGATGTCTCCGGTATAAGGTATTCTGTATTTTAGATTGTTTGCTCTTGTGGACCGAACTGCATTAGTCTCCTGAATCATGTGATTTTATGTAATTTTTAATATGGACCCAAACATTTTCAGAAGTTTTTCTGGGTCTATATTCTTCAGGATTTACTTTTATCATGCCAGTTTTAAAAGTATTTTGGTAGTTTTAAAAAAATAGTTTTAATTAGAATTGCCTTTTTGATTATGTGATTTTCCAGCCCACATGAACCTTCTGGTTGCCCCGTCCTATACATCAAAGCGGGTAGGCGGCAGCAGATTTGCTGTGCTGGCTCCCAGTTTCTGAAACCCCCTGGCCCTTGACATCAGAACCTGTACAGACCTCCCGAGATTCAGGAAACTCCTTAAAACATGGCTGTTCACCCAGGCATATGAATAACTCACCAGGACGCAGACTACTCCTTTATATATAGCGTCAAGAAACCACCCGGTGTACGTGTGCTCTGCAAATAGTTTTAACATAACATAGCATAACACTTATCAAACCTTGCAATGCATTCATTTTATCTGATGATTAATGTATTGGGTATTTTATTATGTGCTTTTATGGTCAGATTGTGACCGAATAAAGATTATTCACTGTCACGGAATGCAAAAGCAAAAGAATTCCATAAAGTAAGGCATTCAAGAATACCCATAAACCATATTTGAGTGTCACTCTCTGCTACATTATTTCGCAAAAAACATGGTTTATGCAAACCCCAAGTAAATTACCAAGTCTTCATTTCATCCTAGATTGTATTTTGGCAATTCCTATACAGGATAATATGGTAAATCACAGTAGAGGGCTGACTAGATCTATAAGGCTATTTATTTGAGTGGTGTGGATGATACTAGGTGACTGAGATACGTTTTGGACTCTACATTATGATTTAGCCTTTTGCTAGCATTTTCCATCTCTTAAACCCGTCCAGTTCTCAGTAATGTTGTTTTTCAGAATGGTCTATAAAACTAAAAAAATCAAATAAGATATCTACTGTCAAGAGCAGAGTAAAAAAACTTGCAGAAGACCATGCACATTCAGGAAGGGAACAAGCACTCCATGTGCTGGTGGGCAGTGCTCCAAGATTCAATGCTGGGTGCCTAGCTGAGGGAACCTGCCGGTCTGACGTTATAGTGCCATTGTACACACAGTCACCTGGAGGGATGCTATGCTACCTGCTTGGAGTACGAGGCATAAATGGGGGTGGTGAGGTCCCAGAATGAGTGCAGAATGAAGGCTGTCAAACTTGGGCTTCCTCTTCATTTACCAAACTAATGCCAAGACCTTCTGGAAAAGGGCCTGGACAAGCCTTATCACCAGCCCCTTCCGAGATTATGGTGTATCAAGACTCTCAATCCAAGATGAAGTAGTGACTTTGACCATGATATCAATTCCTGTTTGATTCACATATAATGGGGCAATCACTAGAGGAAGATGTGCTGCTAAAACTTTCTTCCCTTATTTTCTATTGCATTCTTTGCTCACTTGCTACTAGGGGTGGGCGGAATTTGCGGAATTAACCTTCGCAAATTATCGCGAGAATGTTTAAAATTATCGCAAACAAGCAGAAATATCGCGAAGATGCGGAAGTTTTTTCCCGGCATGTTCGCGAGATTTTCTGCATGGTTGTGGGTCGCCAACTTACCCATGTGGTTGCTTGCGGGCGCGGCCATCTTGTTTTGAGTTGTTCTCGCGGTGCATGATCGCGAGAAGAAAGACGTGATCGCGCGACGCATGACGTCACTGCGGGCGCGAACTGTCGCGAGACAGCGCAAATGGCTAAAAACAATACAACATCTCATGGAGAACGCGACCGGATCAAGAAAACTTGTCGGCGAACGCAGGGATTCAGGTAAGGCGATCGCACGCGCGCGAGAATGTATCATTTTACAGCGCGAGCAAGAAACAAATTATCGCCAAGCTGCGGAAACCGGAATTTTTGACATTTTCGCGCTCTCCGCGGAACGCAAAAATGTCAAATTATCGCAATTTCCGCGAACGGAACGAAATTTTTGCCCAGGCCTACTTGCTACTACTTTTGTCTCCGAATGTTGCTTGTAGCAGCTGGATGACTGGGTCTGTTTCTGGAATTCTATGCTAGGATTCTTGCATTCATCCCTTCTGATGTCAGGTGGGAGTTGGTGACTTTCTAATTTCTTCGGTAAAATGTTTTGAGATTGCTGAGGAGTTTTTTCCCCTTTTTGGGATTTTCTTCATAAGTGGGACCTATTAGGATAGCCTTTGCAAAGTTATCGTATAGCTTAATCAAAGGTGGGCCAGTATGAATGGATGGCTTATGCAGCCACAGGTGACTAGCCAGGTGACCAGCCAGCAAAGATTTAAGCCAAAGAGCCTTGCTATCAGTCAACCCTCTCTCACGGTACATCTCTGACAATTCGCATTGAGAGGAGCAGATATTGCAGACGCAGAGAAGCCTTTCTCTCACCAGTAGGGGCAGCAGCGTCTGCAATGGGTGATGTTTTTCTCTCATCCTCTGGGGGTGTCAAAGTGAGCTGACCTTTGGCAGGATGAGAGAGAGAGAGATTAGAGCTACTATTTTGGGGAACTGTGGCAATCTTTTGCAAAAGCTACCAGCCTCATCCAGCTGCAATGTTTTGAGCGTAAGAAATAATTCTAAGTCAGACTTCAGGAATGTTTCTTCTTTTTGTTGATAAACCCTGAATCTTACATCCGATCTTTATTTTGGTCACATTGTAATCTTTAACAGCAATTCTTATAACACAATCGTGTTGGGAATGATAACTTGATTATTTCTTAGCTTTAATGTTGTTTTGGATTTACTGTTCATGTACCACATGTCATTTTCTCAAAGGTAACCCCTGGTGCTTGTGCAAAAATACCAATGGTAAGCTACGGATTCCTCAGAGAAACATGTTTTCTTACTAAAAATGAGTTTTTTTGCTTTTGGGGAGCTCACCCCTGTACCCTGAGGTGTGTCTTCACAAAGTGGGTGTCCTACACACCCGACATCTCTCCTCATGTTGGAAAAGGCTCCACATTGACTGGGTCTGAAGCTCACAAGGCACTACTGCAGGGCGTGCAGTTAGGAACCTGGACCGCTGCTGCTTAATGGGGCGCTCATTTCTTATGCTGAGCACCCTGCAGCCCTGCGTCAGTCATACCAGGTGGCTAAGTTCCTATGCAAAGACCCCGGCAGCCTGCTATCATCCATTATGGACTGCTCATGTATGCAGAGCAACTGTTGAAATTTACCATCATGCTGGGTGCTGGTGGCCTTCTTCTTCTGCGAAGGCCATGTGCTATGGATTACTTGCTCCCTTCGTCTCTCTAGAGGTGGGCACTGTGCCTGTTGTTTATTATGTGTAATTTCTGCCATTGCATAAACTCTTATTATGCACCCAGGCTGGGAGAGGTGGGCCCTCCAACACCTAAGGAATTTGAAAGCTGGTCTCTAAAAGCCAAAATAAGCCCCTTGGTTGTGAATGCAATTATGGACTTTAAAAAGTTCCATTTGTATTCGACCTGCCAGGATTCAAAACATTTCTCTGGATGGTCCTTACCTAGGTTCTTTGTTATATCATATTTGGCTAGCCAAGGGTTGCTACAAATTATTACCCCTGAATCAATTCTTCCATCCATCTTGTTCCATTTATGGACCTGGTCCTCTAATTACTTTGAAGAAAGACGCATCAGGGCCTCCCACCAAGGCTCTGCCTCCCACCTCTCAGCTGCCAACTACATTTTAGGGGTGAAAGAGTAATACATCCTATCAGGTCATGCATCCACAACTCTGCCCGGCCAGCGATGCAGCAAATCCTTTTCTATGTAAGATCAGGCAGCAGCACTTGTCACTCAATTTTCAAATGTCCTGGTGGTGGGCAGTGGAATGGTAATAAAAGTGGCCAGTTTCAAGCTGTTGGTAGCCCCTCTCCTCTATTGCCCAGGATCCAAGGGTTCCTATGATCCCCTCTGGCCAGCTATCATTTAGACACGGCAAGCATGTTGATTCACTGCAGGTTTCTGGTGTCTTGGAGGGTGAGGTAACTGCTGGAAATCTGCCTCCAAGGCACATTGATAATCCTTGAAATTGATTACCATCCCTGGGATACACAAGCACCCCAACAAAAAGGGGAGTCCTTGAGATTCCACGTTAGTACCCTACAAATAGATAGCCTTAAACCTAAATTGCACTGCACTGTTTAAGTATGTCTATGACCTTTAGCAAGTATCAGTTGAAGCTGGGGCATATTGCCACTGCAGTAAGGAAAGTACTTTATCGCTAGTAACTTTAGCCCTGCATGACGAATCTGTGCAAAGCTTGGAAAAACAAAATATGTCTGCATACATTTCATATAGTAAAGGTCCACACCTATGTGCTGCAAGTATGGGAGTGAGGAAAGTCAGAGACCATGGTTTAAGGCCAAACTGTGAGCTCACTACCTGGAATTTTCAGAAAAACATTACTAGGTCTGCACAGTAGGAGAGAGCACGCTGCACACTACATTGCATAAGGCCTTGTGCCGAGTATTTCCAATGAGCAGAGTTTCCACTGCGAGTTACTGAATTCTATGCACAGTGGGTGCTAATGCAGGGATACAGAAATGAGATATGATGGATAGCTATGCCCTGCAACCATACAAAGTCGACCCTTAGGGGTGCAGGATGAGGCCACCACCATCTTTTCCCTCTTATGCCACCCATTATTGTTAATCACTACAGCTGATTTCATTTTGTATTCTTAACCAGAAAGGGTGGAGTTCCTGGTCTGCTTTTAGTTGTCCCTGCCTCTTACATATGTAAACAGAGCAATTGATGGACAGAATGCAGAACAATGTCCTACATTCACCCCAGTACAGAGATCTGGGCCTAAATCCATTGTCTTTTTTGCTCACCATGCCATTCCAGTTTGAACCCAGCCATACGCAAATCAGTTTTGACCCTGCACTCAATGGGAACAGTCCAGCCTGAGCTGCCAAGCCAGGTCCTCCCTGGACTGGAAACAAGCATCCTAGGACCGGTTTCGGGGTTTCACCAGCCATGATATCTCGACTCCAGTGGCATAGAGAGCACAGACACTTAAGCATTTGGCCACTTTTTCAAATGTTGATATGTGTTTTACACTGTTAAAGGTACCTAATATCCAGTGCATCTGCTAGTTCCTCTGTTACAAACCTTCCTAGTGATAGATTTTGCTGTTTTAGTTAGATATGCATAAAAACTTTAACTGTGCCAAACAGAATCAAATTTGACTGTCCTCATTTTGGAAACATAATGGATATTTTGTAACCATACAAAATCATATGCTTGACACATGCATGACACATTCCAACCACAAATTAATTTTAACAGCCCAGTTGTATATTTTTTTTTCAAAAGCAGGCTTCTAAAGGAAATGTTAATAGGCCCTTAGCTTTTCCAGCCCTGTTGGGTACCACTATAATATTTCAGAGAAATGTAAATTGCTTTCAGGAACAGTGAATGGAGAAACATTATTAAAACAAAAATACAATGCAATAAATTAAATCAAAATTGCACCATGGAGTGAGAAAATGGGCATTAGATTAAATATAAAATGTTTTAGAAACATGTTCCATTATAAATGAATATATTAAATCATGTGGATGGATTATAAAACACAAGTTTAAAGGGATGCTGAAGTCTTAGCAACACGATATATAAGTGATGATTTTATACGTATATTCTATATTCAGAAGTGTTGAATATTTTACATATAGATATATGCCTTTATATTAAAGTACAGGAAAAGAGATTGACACACCATTACACCTTCAGGTGGCTCCAAGTGGTTAGATCACACAGGCTCCCTGCATACTCTTCAGAGGGTTCCTTCATCATAATCCCTATGAATGATTCCCTTGTTCCTTGATTTTGGGGTGCAGTCAATTTTGAGTTACTTTTGTGACAGGTTTTTATTTTTGACTACTAAATCTTTGTGGGTTGTCCTGTAAGTTATTGATATAGCCTAACTGAATCTTGTACAGTAGCGCGATGTAGCTTACCCTCTCATATTACGTTGCAGCGCAATGCTTATCTATTGTGCCACCTCGATATTGGGTATCAAGGAAGCCCTTTAAGATGGTATCCGCCTTATCATGAGATGTTTGCTTCTTTGCCACCTTACTATCCCATTTATACATTTGTTCTACATGTTGGGTGAACTGTGAATTTTTCTCTGTCTTATACTGGCGCCATTTATTAGTAAAACACACAAGATGATGGACAGAATGTTGCACATTGGCAAAACATTCACCCCCAGTCACAGATCTGGGTTTAATGCATCGTTATTTTTCTCACCACGCCACCCCAGTTCAGACATGGCCATATGCAAATCAGTCTTGACCCTGTGCCTCATGGGAACAGTCCAGCCCGAAACCGGTCCTAGGATGCTTGATTCCGGTCCAGGAAAGACATGGCTTGGCAGTTCGGGCTAGACTGTTCCCATGAGGCACAGGGTCAAGACTGATTTGCATATGGCCTTGTCTGAACTGGGGTGGCGTGGTGAGCAAAATAATGATGGATTAAACCCAGATCTGTGACTGGGGGTGAATGTTTTGCCAATGTGCAACATTCTGTCCATCATCTTGTGTGTTTTGCTGTTCACCATATGTGGGAAGGGTATGCCCAGACGTGGGTCCCGTACTCACTACGCCACTGGAGTCAAGCTATCCTGGCTGAAGAGGGGTGAAACCCCGAAACCGGTCCTAGGATGCTTGATTCCGGTCCAGGGAAGAGCTGGCTTGGCAGTTTGGGCTGGACTGTTCCCATGAGGCACAGGGTCAAGACTGATTTGCATATGGCCATGTCTGAACTGGGGTGGCGTGGTGAGCAAAATAACGATGGATTAAACTCAGATCTGTGACTGGGGGTGAATGTTTTGCCAATGTGCAACATTCCGTCCATGATCTTGTGTGTTTTGCCATTTATTAGTACCTAGGAAATTAGTAACATAGAATGGTGGTGGAAATAATGGGCGGTGAATGGGACAACACAGTGATAATACAATGAGAGTATGTTACTGTCAAAAGATTTTTTATATACTAAGGGTCAGATTTTCAAAAAATACACGCAACGACGTGCAGCCCCGAAAGAGCCTGCGCTGCATTTTGTGACTGGGAAGGAGCAGCAGATCGCCATATCTACACAGATATGGCTCTCTCCTCCCCTCACCCTAGCACCAGCCCTGATTTCAGCAGCCGCGTACCTTGCACACACCTTAGCACCGTAGCGATAGGGTATGTGCATGAGCATACGTTTTTTATAAGAAAGGTACCCTTCCTGTACAAAATACCATGCCTAGACAAGTTTAAAAGCTTTTCCCACTTTGTATGTGTGCTGCGCAGTACGCACGCAGGCAAAGTCGGAAAAGAAAGAAGAAATAAAAACATTTCTCCTGTTATCTCCTCTTTTGAAGTGTGATTAACCTTTGACGCTAAACCCTGTCTGCAATTCTTTGTAGAACGGGTTTTACGCCAAATGGCATGGGTGGTTACATGGGAACAGCCATGTACCACCCATGTAATGCCCCCTTGGCCCTAAGTAACACAAAGCAGTGCTTCATGCTGCTTTGTGCCACTTTTAAGGTACTTTCCAGTGCAAAACTAAAAACATGCTGTGCTGTTTAGCATCACTTTTGTGATGCAAACCCAGCGCAAAATGTTTACAAATGTACCCCTTCATTTCATAAGACGAACATATTAACTTGGGTGGGTTTAAGTAGGTTCAAGTGTGACTTGGTGGTGCTGGTCTTGTTTAGGTAGCTACAACTTGAGAATGGGAAGGAGAAATTTGCTGGATGTCTGCTACTGAGGCTCTTCCTGTGGACAGGTAGTGCAAGTTGAAAGGACCGGAGCTTAGATAATGCACAGCTTGTTTGAACATGGGAAGATGGTGAAGGTGTATGAAGTACAACGTTCTTGTTGTTATATCTTGAGGCAGGTTCTGGATGAGGTACGGAAGTGACATGTATGTACTTCAAAGAAGGCAAGAATAGTGAATTTGAAAATGGATGTGTTGAGCTGAAAGTGGCCTGACTATGTGGTGGCAGGGCCAAGGCAGTGTATTTAAGAGTAAGTTAAAGAGTGTGTGTGGATGATGGAGGTGATGTTTTGTGGTAAGAGAAGGAATACAGTGGGAGGCCAACTATGTGGCTGTTGCAGGCTTGCTCTTGACTAGGATGTCCATCGGTCACCTCACAGAATAAAACTAGAAGTGTATAAGTGTAATTTAAATGTTCAATTGTTTTACCCTAGCAGCAGTAGCAATGCAAGTGATGAGGGAATGGAGTCATTGTGTACTTTGATATTTCTTGGTGATGGAAAGGCTGAGAGTTTGTTGAGATAGAGAAGGGAGTTATTAAATAAATTGGTGGGGTAGGATGTACTATTAAGGCAAATGCATGAGGTGTACTCATTTGTGGACCAAAGGTGTCAGAGGGGGGCCCAGTAGGAGCTCAAGGCATTAGTATGCAAATAGATATAATTATAGGGATGATGGTGAAGGAGGTAAGATGGATGCCTGGTGGACTTAAAAGGGAGCATAGGACAGCTGCTGGGGTATTAAAGTGGTTAAGCAGCGTGGAAGGGGCAGCGCAAAGGGGGCAGCGCAGGGAAAATATTTTGAAAAATGCTTACCTGCCATCTGCAGCGTCGGTGCTCTTCTGACCTCTGCTCCTCGACTCACAGTATGCCACAGGCTCCCCTACACCAAACTAGACGCTGGTTGCATCCTGGTATTACCCAGCATGACAGCAGCGCCGTGATTGATGTGAGCGCTCTATTTAGGCGCTCGGTAAGGGACTACGACCCTCTGCTTGTTCTCCACGCGGCAGTAAAGCACAGCTTGGGTGGAGAGATCTAAGTTTGCATGATAGTTTGCCCATCCTAAGACGGCCGGCGAAACCGTCATGCGCACTTGAAGCAGTGCCACCACTCCTCCTGTAGCTGCAGCTGTGTTGTATCAGAATGGACAGCCCTGCCCCACCTCGGCTACAGGAAGTGAGTGAGGAAAATAAAATGATAATAACCTTTGTTATTACCATTTTATTTTTCATTTTGCACTGCTGAAAAGCAGTGGGGCGATGCTCCTCTGCCTTAGCGGAGGAGCCACCGTTGTAAGACAGATGCTTGTGATGGTCCACGTTAGGGAGATATTTGACAAGGAATTGGAAGCAAAGTCAATAGCTGAGAGGTTAGACTGAATTATTGTGATGCAAGAGGGGAATTGTGTTATAAGATAGAAGTAAAGGAGAGAGTTACAGTAATGTTATAACTGTAACTGCTGGACTTCTCTGTTTTAAAGGAAGTCAGGAGTGCATTTACGGCATGTGTTTGGTTACCAGGAGCTGGCAGTGCAAGAACTGCCCCACTTGTTGAGGTATGTGCACGTCCTTGCTTGTTAAGAGCTGTTGTGGATCTGACTGGTGCTTGTAAGCCTGGACCGGAGGGAGTAAATGTGAGACAGAGACAGCAAATGTTGCTGGCTACATGGAGTTCCACATTCAAGGCGACATTTAAGATTTCATATTAGGTAGAGGTGTGAGAAGCGATAGGTCATGACTGAAGTAGTAAAGGTAAGGTGAAATTGGGTCAAGCAGGAATTTATGTTTAGATACTGGATGCTGGTGGGTGAAACGAAAGGTCATAAGAAGTAGGGCATATATAGAGGCAGAGGGTACAATGGGGATGAGGGAGTGCCTCTCTCCTTTATGAATGAGGAGGAGTTTGTGAGATTTGTTTAAAGTGTATGTGGAGCTGTAGACTGTGGGCTTGAAGGCAATAGCTGGAGACTGAGCAATAAAGTGTTCTTGCTGGTGGAACCTTTATGTATTGAGATGTCATGAAGGACAAAGAGTTAGGCAGTTATAGTAACCCTGAGAATAAATCAAGTAATCTACGAAAGAGCTGATGTCTCCAATAAGAGGATAACAATACTGAGGGGATATTATCAAGCCCATATCACCACCATAGTGGCTTAACGCTGCCTTGTAAATAAGGCCCCTTTCATGCTACACTTAGCGTGAAATGGGTGGGCAAAGGGTGTTTCTGTGGGCGTTCCACTACAACACCCATTGATTTTGACACTGCCCCCTATTTCCAAGAGCAGCGTAAATAGATGGGCATCGCCAAAATGAAGACCATGGAAAACCTGGTTCTAAACAGGCGAAACAAGGTGAAATGCTTTATTTCCCATCGTTTTTGATGTTTCCATGTGTGCTGCCTTGGGCAGCACACAAAGAAACAACAAAAAGCCAATGGTTGTGTATGTGCAAGAAGAAGCCCCTTCCCGCACATAAACAATCATTGAAAAAAAATGCAGTTTTGCAACTTCTATGTGTGCTGCATTACACATCACACATAGAAGGTACAAAACGGCATTTCAAGATTGTTTATGTGCAGGAAGTGGGACCTTCCTGCACATAAATAATCTACCCCTCAACACAGGCACCCTTGCACTATGGTGCAAGGGGGCCTGTGTTGGCGCTAGGCAGCTAAATTTAGCGCCAGCGCATGGGGCAAAGCAGGGCTGCACCATATTCCAGTAAATATGGTGCAGCCCCGCATTTCTAAAGTGACGAAGCGTGTTGTTAGCCTTCTTGGCTTAACGGCATGCTTCGCCACTTTCTTGTAAATATGCCCCCTGGTATTTTCCATATAGGATGGTACGGTATTAGATGTGGGTCAGAAATCAAATACGAGGCTTGCTGAAGAGAGCCAGCTTAGGTAATGTGTCTTTGTGTCATGGTTGCATAGTTGGTTTGGAGGATAGTGGGTGAGGTATTATCTATAGCACACATCCAAAATTTGGTTATGATACTAGGTGTAGTGAGGAGGAAAGCTGAAGTTGCTGTTGATGAATATTGTCTCCTTAATGATAGATTAGGTATTAAACTGTTTGTGAAGGTTGTTGGTGTTTGCTGCAATGTTTTTCAGCTTGTTGAGTTTGAATGTGGTAATGAGGTTCAGAAGGAGGTACTGGAAAACATGGAAAGTGTACAGGTAAAGTCAGGTAATTGTGGATGGAGCTATTGGTATGGAAAGAAGTAAAGAATTGGGTATGACTGAGGGGCCCAGTGAGGCTCCGCAAGGTTGGTCAAGGAAACAACAAAATCACATGCGTACAGTTCACTGTCATGCACAAAAATATAGGTTGTATGGTTATGCTGTAAAATACACCTAATAAAATGGCACAGTCACATGTCTCAGGTCATTGG
This sequence comes from Triturus cristatus, assembly GCF_964204655.1. Classification (NCBI taxonomy): domain Eukaryota; kingdom Metazoa; phylum Chordata; class Amphibia; order Caudata; family Salamandridae; genus Triturus; species Triturus cristatus. Next base: position 1,058,987,891 of record NC_140594.1, on the reverse strand, counting down.
AGAGAATGCAAATGCTATAATTACACTGTATTATATTGGATGACTATCTCAATAACAAACCAGTAGGGGACTAATCGGTGTCTCTGATCATCCCTGATCTCCCTTCCACACAGACTCTTATATACTACCCCTCCCCTCATGTAGTGACTGTGAACATCTTTGTGCATAGTAACCACACTGGGGTGTTTTACCTGGATGGAATATGGCCTTTGGGCTGTTAGAATCTGTGCAATTATATTGCCCCTCACCACAGTGTGATAACTGCTGCACAAAGCATGGAGAGATTTTGCTGAGATTCCAAATTGATCACGTGAATAGCCTCTTGATCTGACAGCAACTAACCTTTGAAGAAACGGTTCATGACATTCTGCCGGCACCCAGTCTCAATGGAGGTAGGGATATGCACCACAGTGCATGTCTGAACATGATGAACCACCATGCTAGCCATGAGAGTACTCAAACACCAAATCATGTGCCTGCCTACATCTACAAATGTGAATCAAGGTCAGCAAATGAAAACAGGTGACCTTCTGCAGGTCTGGCTCATATTCACAACATCATCTCCTCCTGATTGGGTTTTGATTTTGAGTTGTCATGTGTGTTGCAAGCATTGTTTACCAAGGGAAAGTAGTGGTGTTGGTATTGTTCTCTAATGGGTCATGCGGAGTGTATAATGGTCGTGGTTTGTACCCTGCATGGGTACGTGTTGTGTTCAATATAGATGTAAAAAGGTTCATTGCTTGGTCAAGACAACTAGTCAGTCATCAACCTTAATGCCTTGTCTTGTTAGCTATACCTGCAGTGGTTGTGGTAGAGGTGCAGAAGTTGTTTAGGATGATAGGGGAGCTGTCTTATAGACTATTGGCACAACATTGTGAGTGATTGATGGTGGCTTGTTTGTACCCTGTGTCCCACTTCTTTCTTAATTCCTAAATAACCTGTTCATATGTCTCATGGTGTTAATTAGTGCCCATCTCTGCCTTCAGGTGTACAGAAGGGTTACACCTAGAGCTGTAAATGTCTGTATACTTGTTAATTATGGGATGATGTGATGGTTAAGTGCATTAAATATTTTTATCTTGAACACAATTGCTCATAGCTGACGTCCTGGGTAGGGTGTACATTTTTTGCCCAGGTACACTTATCAAGATATAACTGAGGGGTGACGGAGATTTCTCTTTGTGCTGATGTAGCATCTGGAGAGCATTATTTTGATCCCACCCATGTGCACTGCAGTTTGAACATTATAAATTGAAGTAGTTTAATTCTTAACACAATTGTTCATGTTGATGTGCCAGTGTTCATTTACGGTTGCCATGGAAGGCATTCTGTCCAGCAATGTGTTCTCAAGTGTGTGTTGGGCTTTAAGTGGTGCGGTTCCTGCTTTTGTTCAGCACCGCCAGTAATTAAACATTTCATTTATCCTTGTACTTAACTTCATAGGGAAAACAATGATTTCCCTATCATGTCTTGTGTACATGAACCCTTAAGATAATGTAAGACTGTGATGCAGTCTAAGTTATTTTTCACACCTTTTCTTAAATGTTGAATGTCATATGTGTTCCTATTTCCTATTACTATTTCCTTTTCGTAGATATGTCTGTAGTATTGTTTTTCATGCAACATATGAGTAATTGGATAGTGCACACTGCAAACTGAGTCACTCCAAAGGGTCTGGGTGAGTTCAGTGTGTGGATGAGTGCTCCTTACTGGGCAAGATTCAGGCTCTGCAGTTACCATTAGTTCCTCACATTGTCTATCATAAAGGCGCTCTGACTAAAAGGTCATCTATGGCCAGATGTACTGAAGATTTTTACATTTGCAAATGGTGTGAATCGCTGTTTCAGGACTCTTTTCAATGTAAGGCCCCCTTTCCTAATATGCAAAATGAGATTTGGTAGTTATTTGCAATTTCTTACTTCTGGTTATCATTATTTTTGTAATACCAAATAAGGAATCACATATAGGAATTTTCAAATTGTGAACCGTAAATTGCATGCATGAATCATTTTGTAATTGCGTGTAGCTGCAAAATGCAGTTTTAGGAAATTCACTTACCACGGTAATTGTGTATAGCTCCATAATGCGGTTTTAGGAAATGCACTTACCACAAATTTGAATCAGGTGTTAATCAGGTAAAAACCTGGTGAGGTGTTCTCCTCGCCAGAATATACAAAGATACCTCTTCAAAAGGCAGCTAGTATGTTCTGGCGAGGAGGATCAGGATTTTTGCTGGTATGCAGAAAAGAGAAGGAAACAGGAGCAGGTTTTTAGGGTTAGGGTAACCCTTTTGTATTATCAAACTGAGAAGGAGATATATAAGTACAGGCTTAGTAGTCAGGTTATTTTGCATTTAATAGCAGACTCACATACATTGCTACAAGCTCCAACAGATAGAAGCAATGCTATTCCACTGCATGTTTAGCTACTGTGTTGCCTGCATCTTTTAGCTTCTGATAGTTACTAGGGAATAATATCAGTAGCAGAGGGATAGTCTCAAAGTGCCTTTTCCTATTTGTTTAGTAGGTTTCTTGATATTATGTTGTACAAACTTAATGATTACATTTATTTTCCTACATCTCAGAAGGACTTACAACATACAAAACTTTGATTTTATCACCTGGCACATTTTCCAAATGTTAAAGGATATGTTGATGGTACACATATTGCTATTGGTCTACCATCTTCAAATTAGATTATTTTTTGTATCTGCAAAAATAGTCACTCCTTCAAAATACAGGTGTGTGATGGCTCCTATCATAATAGATCTTGTGGCCCGATTCCCAGGCAGCACACATGATTCATGTATGTTCCCCCACAGTGGGATACATAATAGGCTGTCTCACAGTAATTATAGAGACAGTTTACTACTCGGTAAGTCAGATTGTGAACTTAACGATTGTATTACTAGGACTTTTGGCCTTAACTTTCATCTGCTTAAGGGTATGGATACTAACATACCATTTTATGATGGTCAAATTCAAATAGGTACGGTTGTGATGCTCCTGCTGTAGGTATGGATTAAGGAACTTAGAGTGACTATCATATCACCATCTCATGGAAAATACTAATAGTGATCTCAGAATGGTAATAACATCCCTCTCAACCTATAAGGTAGGTTGATTATCTTCAGTTCTCTCAATTTTTATATAATATCCATATGTATATATGATATTTCTTTTTGGTGGTTCCACTTAGCTATACTTTTGGCTGTTTACTATGCTTGCATGCACAGTTGAATTAAAAGCATTGGGCGTGTAGGCCGTATTGGACCAGGACTACATAGTCACAGAAATTTACATCCACTACTTCGTGGAAATCAATTATGGTATGTTTCACTTTTTCTTCATCCTTCCCTCCCTCCCTCTCTCTTCTCTTACTCTTTGGCTTTGCATATTGATGGTTAAATGAGGCTTTTATTTTGAGCTGTCCCTTACGAATTATGTTTTATTGTTTTTGGTATTTGATTTTTGGAAAATGGTCACACATTGGTCAATTTCTTTGGAGTCAAAATCATATGGTCATTATTGTATTGTTATGTATTCTAACACATTTATTATGATACACTATATATGGGGATGCTTTATTATGTCATGTCTGTTTTATTTAAATGTGGTATGTTACTTTTATATGTTTGTATTTACATATGTTTATATATACGGGTCTTTTATATATTTTTATATACATTTTTTATATATGTTTAAACTTTACAGCCCTGAAGAAGTTCTCTTGTGAGAACGAAACGCGTTGGCTGTGTTTTGTCTAAAAGAAATAAGATCACAAATGAACAATAAAGAAGGACATTTAACTATTTGACGGATCCAATGTGGACTATTTGATTACATTTAAATGAAGTGGTGCAACCACGATACAAGTTCACTTACTCGGTAAGTCAGTATTAATGTATTTAAGGCTAGTTTCCCATCCAAACTAATAGCCCATAGTAATGTAAGCTTACTTAACTTTTTAGGAGGTAGTGCATATGCATTATGCCCTCTGATATTAACACCATATTTAAACCCAAGTCCAAGGAGTGAACAGAGACATCATTGTGCTCCCAAAACACGCTCTGCAATAGAGAAGGCTTTTTGAATACTCAAAGGCCGCTTCAGGTGTCTGCATAAGAGTTGTGGAGCCCTCCAGTACTGTCTGGAAATCTGTGGCAAAATCATTACTACATGTGCAACGTTTCATAATATTGCTATGAGGAGGGGGTTTCAAAATGTGGAGATTGCATCGGAATCTGATCCTGATGAAGGAATACCACAACTACTACAGCAGCAAGATGCATCACATCTTGTGATGATGAGGTTAGAGCACGTCGTACAGAGATTAAGATAATTATTTTTTAGGTAAGTGAAAAAAGAAATGCCACACTACATGTTTGGTAATGCATCCTCAAAATCCTCATGAAGCTTCTTCCCTTTATTCTCTCAGCCCTGCCGAAAAAAGGGTAGTCATTGCACTCATCTCCTCAAGACTCGATTACTGTAACGCGCTTTTTTAGAAGCTCACAAAAACACAGTTTAAACAAGTGGCAGATCCTACAAAACTCTGCAGATCGACTACTTCTGGGCATTCCCAATTATAAGTGAGCATCCCAAGCTGTTTTGCAACTACATTGGTTACCTATAGTAAAACAAATTCAGTTCAAAACCTTGTGCATAGCTTTTACGTCCCTGCACGGCCAGGGTCCTACTAAGTTAACTCATTACTTTAAACTCTATACTCCTTCAAGAGCCCTCCGGTCTGCTATTAGCGGAAACCTTGTCGTCCCCAAATTCAAAAAGGTTATATGGGGCCGGAGGACCTTCGTCACAACTACAGTTAGGTTGTGGAACTCCCTTCTCCTAACTTTCAAGAAAGAATCAAGTCAAGTCAAAAAGTCTTTATTTCGAATATTCCATCATAAAAGACATATTAACATTATATCAGGTACAATTAATTAAAATAGGAATATAAATTAACACAATAGACATAGTAAACCAATTAATAAATAACACATTAAAAACAGTAATAAAAAGATATTAAATATACAGTTTTACAACGACTTGAATCTGATTAAGACCTACACCACAATAGACTCTGCATTATTTAGGGCCAGGAGGTTTGTGACTAATCCTCCGGTTCCGTAGAAGCCATGCCCAACTAATAAATTTAGCCACACCAATAACCACAAATGTTGATATGTCAGACTTCAGTATTCTGCTGGCAGCCTGCGCTGATCTAACGCCCAATTCACGGCATACAGGGCGCAACCACAAACGTCTAGTTTGGAGGTACTCTGGGCAAACAAATAAAAAATGGTCAACTGTTTCAATCTGATCCTCACATATGGGACATATATCATTACCCGTTGTATTCCAACTTTTTGTAAAACAGCGTAAGGGAAGGGTGCCAAGTCTGAATTGATGATATAGTTTCCGATCCTGCTGCTTTGTTATTACGTCCCAATACACCTCAAGGGAGGATTCATCCTTGACAACCAAGTATGTTATAGTTAAAGAGCTGCCAGTCAGGGAAGCATGGCGCTTAACTTTGATCCATTGCCAGTAGGTGTCCCTAAAGAACTTTTTCGGGGGGAAAACAGCCGTCACAGGATTAGTCCATAGTTCACCCATGCCCATGTCAATCAAAATAGTTTTGATTTCAGACAGCCAGCTGATTCTATGGGAGGCCCCAAGGGCTTTAACTTCTAGCAGTGCCTTAGCATATAGGGACAGTTCTGGGGTAGTCCACAGGCGTCGCCAAAACGCCAGTGGCCTATACCGCACCATGTCCTCAACAGGCTGACAACCTAGGTCATATAGGAGGGGAATACGTGGGGATGATTGAGGTAGCCCTACTGCAGACCTAAAAAATTTATTTTGTGAAACCCTCAGGGAATCCAAATTGCTAAACACCCATAGTTCAGCACCATACATTACAGCTGGGAGAATTTTAGACCCATACATTTTAATCAGGGGAGCCATAGGTTTAGTTATAGATTGCCTATGTTCTTTAAGTAAGGCTCCACCTAATTGTAAATGCTTAAGGCTGAAAAGGTCAATCTGGGGCTTCCATCTTAGATTATCACTAAAAGTGACCCCCAAGTAGGTAAAGGTGGATGTCTGTTCCAGAGTAACTCCACCCATTGGAACCCTAGCTTTTACTGGACGGGCGCCACGAAGGACCATAAACTTGGTCTTCCCCACGTTTACCTCAAGCTCATGATCGCGGCAGAACAATTCAAACCGGGACAGTGCTACCTGTAGCCCCTGTCGTGTTTTAGAAATTAAAAGAGTGTAATCTGCGAACATGAGCAGGGGGACTTTCATACCAGCTATGGAGGGTGCATTAGAAAATAGTGTGGCAAAATCATCACTACATGTGCAACGTTTCATAATATTGCTATGAGGAGGGGGTTTCAAAATGTGGAGATTGCATCGGAATCTGATCCTGATGAAGGAATACCACAACTACTACAGCAGCAAGAAGCATCACATCTTGTGATGATGAGGTTAGAGCACGTCGTACAGAGATTAAGATAATTATTATTAAGGTAAGTGAAAAAAGTAATGCCACACTACATGTTTGGTAATGCATCCTCAAAATCCTCATGAAGCTTCTTCCCTTTATTCCCTCAGCCCTGCCGAAAAAAGGGTAGTCATTGCACTCATCTCCTCAAGACTCGATTACTGTAACGCGCTTTTTTAGAAGCTCACAAAAACACAGTTTAAACAAGTGTCAGATCCTACAAAACTCTGCAGATCGACTACTTCTGGGCATTCCCAATTATAAGTGAGCATCCCAAGCTGTTTTGCAACTACATTGGCTACCTATAGTAAAACAAATTCAGTTCAAAACCTTGTGCATAGCTTTTACGTCTCTGCACGGCCAGGGTCCTACTAAGTTAACTCATTACTTTAAACTCTATACTCCTTCAAGAGCCCTCCGGTCTGCTATTAGCGGAAACCTTGTCGTCCCCAAATTCAAAAAGGTTATATGGGGCCGGAGGACCTTCGTCACAACTACAGTTAGGTTGTGGAACTCCCTTCTCCTAACTTTCAAGAAAGAATCAAACTTGCTTAGTTTTAGGAAAGGCCTGAAAACTTGGCTATTTAATCAGTGGCCCACTTCACTATTTCTCTTGATTTTTTCATGCTGTCCTCAGAAGTTAGCACCTAGACACATCAGGGTATTAGTAGCGCTTTTCATTTAATTTAATTTAATTTTAAATTTAAAAAATCACGTTGTTCTGAAATCTTAATATAGTTTTGTTCATTAAGCCAGCAAATGTATCCAGGCAAACAATTTACGATATTGTTTTCTGTTTTGCAAACAAATATAATAAGAAGTAAACTGAATAATAAAAGAAAACATCTACATTTGTGTTTTCTTCTTACTCTGCTTGCACTACTTTTCTCAGCAGTACTTACCTGTGGATTATCACAAACAACTATACTACATGTATATCGGTATGTGCGACTAAGGTTTGATACATCAGGCACCGTAGACGTTACTTAGGCTATCATCTACCCCTAAATCTGCAGGCCGTGACATAGTATTGGCTTGCATATTTTCTAAAGCAGATGTGACCTGCACTAGGACATGTGCACTGTTCCTACAGCAGTGACCCATGCCAGTTTATATACTTATAGATAAAGTGGTAGTAGCCTGTGTCAGACAGTTAACTGATCTTCTTAATATATCAAACTGCAACATGTGTTGGTGCTGCCTACGCCTTTGCATTGTATGGTCTGTTTCCATTGTGGTTGCATGTTTTTCCACAGCTTCAGTGGGTTTTGCAAACTTTTCATTCATCATATTTTGACCATTCACAACTATTTTTCGCTAATTTGCATGCACCACAATCAACATTGTGTGATTCATACACAATAATTGGCAATTTACCATTTTATATTTCTTACTTGGAGGCGCAGCACAGACAGGATTAAGGCCTCTTAACACCCAAACAATTGAGATGTTTCTGAACAATCATCTGTGGCATTTGTAGCCAGAAGACCAGCATTATGAGAAGCTGTGGCATTCCGATGATGCTGCAAAACCCTGCAACACATTTATCTGCCTCTCAAACGTATTGGGGCGGTTTCCCTGGCTGTGGGTGGTTCATCTGGTACATCTTCCCTTTCTGGGAGTGGTCAAAGTGTAGCTCTTCTTCGAGTTGGTTTTTGATCTGTCTGTGTGGCAGGTATTTCTGTGGAGTCATCACTATCACAGGGACTTTCAATAGTAGCATCTTGCTCACTGTCATGCTCTATGTATTTTGATACATCTGTGAGAAATATATAGATGTATTTTACTATACTGTTTTCATTTCACATGAAGTGAAAAAAATTAAATATACTTCACACATTACTGATTAGTTTGAATGAAAATGTTAATAAATTAATGTGAATGAGTTTATCAACTTCTAAAAATGTATTTTTTACTAATACCCCTTTAATATATTAGTAAGTTAAAACAAGCATTAAAATGGAGTTGCTTTTCAAATCTACAAAAATAAAAAAATATTGTTGCGAAATCTCATGAAATTTGGAAATTATTTTAAAATCTTTCCTTGGAATATCGATGGTGGATTTGAGGAATCTATGTTGGAAACACCAACAACACTTTCAGGCTGAATTGTTGTCTCAATCAGAGTTTTCATGTGTGTTGGTGGTTGCTAATGAGACGATCCTCACCCTGTCCCCTGTGCCTCTGCGAACCGACCTGCTAACTTTTCTTTGGTACAGGATTTTAAATTGTGCCATCTTTCCTAATTTTAGAGATGGTATTCTGCATAACACCAATTGAATGTTTCTCGTCCAAGATCTCAGACCAGATTTTATTTTTCTAGGTTTAAGGTACACTGAAAGAACTATTTCCAACACACTCCTCAGTAAGAACCTCCAGCTCCTTATCAGAAAACTTTATCTTGTGCTATCTAGCAGCAAGATATTTTTTTGCTTCTGCCCTTGTCATAGTTGCTATTGTTTACAGCCACAGAATCTCAAAACAATACACAGAATCACTCCCGAGAAACGCTACCCTCCTATGTGTTACAAAATACAATGAAGGTAGTGTGTTAAAAAATACAAGGAGGAGGATGTATCTATGGACTTCCTGGTTGTGAGGTCATCATTCTGCTACAAAAACCCAAATTCTCCTATTTGTGATTTTCTAATACAGATTCGCATTATTGTGATTCTCTATTAGAAAATCCCTCAATAGCGAATGCGAATCTAACAGATTCGTACATCGAGAAAACAAAACTTTCATACATTTGAGTTAGTAATTTCCAAATACTTATTTGCGTGAAATCGCTATTTGGAAATTGCTAAACGAAATGTACGTACATCTGGCCCTAAATCCTCTGTCTGTTTGTAGCATTTAGAGAGCATTGGTTACATATGTGCCAATTGAAGTTGCAATTCAATGGGAAAGTGAGTGACTGAGATACACAGCTGCTGAATTGTACACCACACCAGAGAAAAAGAAATCAGAGAGAGTGTGTGTGTGTTTGAGTGTGAGTGGGTGTGTGTGTGTATATATATGTATATATAAGAGAGAGAGAGGGGATGGTGTAGCGAAGAGATGAAAGAAAGTATATTCCTTGAAGGAGAGACAAAAAGGACAAAGTTGTAATGGAAGGAAATGAAACATGAGAAATGAAGATGGTGAAAAAGGGTTTAATTAGCTATTGCAAAGAGAGGGTCTGCAGTGGAAAGTTATGTGAAGCAATGAGTGGGAGTTTTACTCATTTATCTGGTAGTGAATAAAAATGTGGGCTAACAAGCACTGATAAAGCCAATTGATCTGACTTGTTTTAAGTGTATGTATTGGTTATTGGTGGAGGTTTTGGCTGCACGAAGAGAAATAACAAATAGAGGTACCCGAATACTCCAGGTGGAATGCAGTGTTAAGTACTGTATTCTAGTTCATGTTCTAGACCAAAACTAAAATTACATTGGCCATACATCTCACAAAGGTTTCCCATTTGTGCTTCTTTAGCCTCCCCCTTTTAGATCCTTCCCAACTTTTCCATATCTCACTTAAAGCACTTGTGGGTAGATGTGCATCATAGACACAGTAAGCTTCTGCCACAAACGTATACGCAGAAAGTCTCCTACAGTACGTGCGTTACAAATAAAATAGGAGCTAGAGCCCTTCGTACTCTCTTTGCCTTGAAAAACAAAGGCTAACACTAATTTGAAGATCAGTGTGCAACTCATGAATATGCTACCAGCAAATATTCTACTGAAATGAAGCGTTTGGACTTAAAAATGGAGCGGAAATCACAATTCTTCCAACTGTTGTGTCATTGTTCCTTCTGCCAGGAGTTGCCATGAGGCTATTCAGTTTTTGGTGCTTGAAACTATATTTTGACATGCATTATTTCCTCTAGCTCATTTGACTGTCTCAGTGGTTATGTTCTTTGTTGATTATTGTGTCACCAATACTAACTCTTCCCTTCCCTGAATTATTTTTCAAGGTCTTCTGTAATATTGGCTAGACAGCAATTGGGCTGACCATTAGAATTACACATGCCATCTTCAAGAATATATATTGAAATCGCCATGGAGTCTGACCATACAAAAATGCGTCAAGGCAATATTGGGCAATGATCAAGAGTTTTTAGTGAAAAATGTAATCGTGCTCTGGAAGTGCAAAAATCCTTTTCTTAAAAGCTGAATTTCATTGAATCAGTGAGCAGACATAGGAGTTTGTTTTGAGCCCTTGTATTCAGGACATGTCCATCATACACAAAATGGACTTGTGGTGGGAACAGATATAGATATACGTACAGGTATCAATAGGCAAAGTGAAGGCAGTATCTACTTGAAAGTTTAGGAGTTTTGGAACACTGTCATGCACAACTGACACATAGTCACATATTAAGGAGGTTAAAAAGGGGTGTGGCTAAGCCAGCAATGGAGTCGGACGTGCTCGTGTAGAGCTCCGTCGCAAGCTCCCTTCCAAGGCCACAAGGCTCCGTCTACTTGCATGCGCAAAGGGCCACCAACCCTCACAAACACCCCGGGAGCTGACCCGGTGCCTTGATGAAAGAGGGGGCAGCGGCTGACGTGGAGAACCGTGGCGTGCCGCTCTGTCCCTCGCGGCCACCCAGCGGGTCTCCATTGCCTTGGGACGCGCCGGTTACGCTGCGCTGGGGACTGGCTCCACCCACTAGGCCCGGACCCGTTGCGCAGTTCCTGGCAGACGTGCTATATGCCTCTACCGTGACTGATACGATCTGACGGATCGCCATTGCTGGCGGAGGCAATCATCTGTGCAGCGGCACCACCCGGACGCGGCTGCTTCACCCCTGAGAGACAGAGGTGCTCTTGAGGACTCGATTGGGCCGCCGAGACTCGACCCGACGTCCCTGCTGCTGCGAACCTTGAAGCCGCTCCGTGTCAGTGGAGCGCACTCTCTCCCTTCCTCCTGAGTCCCGCTTTACCGGACTGTAGATACAGCTGCCCAGAGTTGTGGTGAGTGGATCCAGCCCGACTACATGTAGGCGCTGGGGGCGTTGTAACAGAGGAGCCTGAAGGCGGTGATCGTTGATAGCGGCGGCGCACTGAAGCCGAGCCCGACCCTACGCAGCCAATTCCATCAGTGTACCGCCTTGCACCACACCAGACCCCATCCGGCCCGGCTGGCGCCGGTTCCCTGCTGCGCTGCGCAGGGGACACACCCCGCAAGGTCCCGACTGAGGCCTACTGCACACGATTGCGGAGGAGGTGCGAGGGACGGCGGTGGGCGCAGGCAGCTGTGCAGTGTGGGAGCATCGGAGGCGGAATACATGAGGCACCTGGTGGCCATTGGTACGCCGCCCCGTGACCAGAGAGATCCTACTCACAGGAGGTGTGCTGCATGCTCGGACAATCCAGAAGGTGCTGTTGGTGGCAACTTACATGTGTACGCTCTCCACACCAAAACGACACCACCGCTCACGTAGGTGAATGTGTATGCGATACAGAGGTGGTGCCTTGCCTGCCGCCTGACCCCCTGAGAGAAAGCCCAGTAGCCCATGTCACGTGGGGGATGCACGAGGACTGGTGTTGGGGCCACGTCAGCCCCACGCCCTCAAACCCGAGCCCAGACCGACAGAATGGCAGGTGCGGAAGCGACTGACCCGATGTCCCACAAACTGGATGCGGTACTGGCAGCAGTGGAAAAGCTTGGAGAAACCATGAACCAGATCCACACCACTCTGAAAGGTAAAATAGACAAAGTGGTTGTTGACCTCACTCTGCTCGATGCAGACCACCGTAAACTTGCAGACGGCACCGAGACTGGCATTGCCGATGTTACTCCACGGGTGGCCACGGCGGAGAAACATATTTGAGATCCTCTCAATCGAGTGGAGTCTTTGGTGGACAGGGCGGAAGACGCTGAAGGACTGGCTCAGCGCAACAACATCCACGTAGTGGGCCTGCCGGAGGGGATGGAGGGAAGAGATGCGGTGGCCTATACCAAACATTAGCTCCACATGCTGCTGCCTGGAGAAGCTCTCTCTCCCCATTTTGTCATCCAACGGGCGCACAGAGTCCCAGCCAGGCCCCCCCATCGGGCTCCAATACTCAGCTGCTTCTAATACGTCTGTTAAACTACAGGGACAGGGATGCTGTACTCCAAGAAACCAGGAAGTTGCAGGATGTACTGATAGACAATCACAAAGTCATGTTCTTCCCGGACTATATGCTGCAGGTTCAGAAACAACAATACTATTACATGGCAGTAAAACGACGGCTCCGGCAACACAATCTCAAGTACTCATTGCTATTCCCAGGGTGATTGCAAACTGTAAGACTCACTTTTTCACTTCTTCGGAGGGAGCGGAGGACTGGCTCGACACCTATGACTGCAGGAGACAAGACTTCTGCCGCCGGACGGAGGGAACTGAGCTCTGAGGCCTCCCACGTCGTCGCCGTAGGGGGAAGAAGAAAACACAGACCCTGTCCTTTTGAACCCTAAGTCCAACCCCGGAACTGATACTGAGTGGCCAGTTCCAGGCCCTGCAGGCAGAAGCGGACATCAGCAGGACACAGGATAACGAGTCAAACTCGACTTCTGACCAGCAGGGACCGCTCAGTGAAGACAAACTTTCGGATTATTTTCTTGCTTCACAAGACTCCTGTGAACTGCCTCAGATCACTCCACAGACATCTAACAACATTGGCTAACCTCCTAAGTTTCTTTTCTCTCACATTTATTGCTGACCACACAGAAGACCTTGCCACCCTATATGCAAGTATAATGGACCTGCGCTCAGGCTGCATGACACGCATCCCTCTGCTCCCGCTGTCAGAACTGCACACTAGTGCTAGGGCCCTAGCTGGAAATGAGAGGCGGGATCATGGCTACAGTCAGGTCCTGATGTCAATAGGCAGAGAGTCCTTATGTCCTCCCCCTTTGTGGGTGCCTCCTATATGACATTTGAGCAGCAGCCCTGCCCACACTCATCTGGCCATTGGTTGGGGAAGCTACTAAAGACGGACCCCCACTAAATGACACCCCATAGATTGCTGTGCGCGACAGTCCCCCCTAGATGTTAGTTGCATGCTGCTTTTGTCATATGTTTGGACGTATGCCTGTTGCATACTCGCCCTCTTGGTATTTGTTCTTCTTTGCTTCCAGTTCACATGTTTGTTATGCCATCATCTATGCACTGAGGTACAACAGTCAGAATGTTGGCTCTGGGTGGGCACAGACCCTGGCACCGCCTCCACACATTATGCTTCGCTTCCACCCACACATTGGCCTGGTGAGGCCTTGCACGCTACTGATATTCGTACATTATGGCACCCATTAAGATAGGGACTTGGAACGTGAGAGGTATACACAGCCCATTGCACCAGTACGTCATCTATTCATATTTGAAACGTCATCACATACAAATAGCTGTCCTCCAAGAGACACACTTGACTAAACACAGGAGGTGGAGGGGGCAATTATACGCCACAGGCTATTCAGCATAGGCACGAGGGGTTTACTATGGGTGAGACAGGGGACTCCCTTCCGGGTGGTGGATTCCATAATAGACATGGAGGGCAGATACGTCATGGTCAAGGGCGCTCTGGACGGCCGGACGGTGATTATTGCATCACTGTATGTGCCTAACACCGATCAGGCCACTTTTCTGGAGATGCTATCTCATAAACTGGCTGCATGGCATGATAACCCCATGGTGCTAGGTGGTGACTACAACAGTGTTTTAGATGTCTCACTGGACCGCTCCTATCCCCCCTGCCTGGCACAGCTACACACTCTGCCATGAAAGCGTTAAACAACTGGGCAATACAGTGGCATTTATCCGATGCATGGATGCATAGAAACCCGCAAGACAGAGTGTACTCCTATTATTCAGGTGTGCATGATCTTCATGTACGCTTGGACCGTTTTATGGTGTCCAGTGATCTTTTGCTGTGTATTTCTGGGTCGCACTACATGGGGAGGACGCACTCAGATCATAACCCGCATGTGCTGGAGCTGGAGTGGGAGGCCAGGGTGCCGCCGATCCCTGTCTGGCGCCCCCAACCGGACACTTTACTTGACGCGACTTTTTGCGATTTGTTAGCTACCACCATAGCACAGAACTTTGATGAAAATGGGGCACAGCCTCGTCATCACTGCTGTAGTGGGACACCCTTAAGGTGCTTGTGAGGGGGCACTGTCTGGGAGCAAAAGCGGGCATCCTAGTGACGCTAGAGAAAGATCTCACCATTTTAGAGCGAAAGCTGCCATCCAGTGAACAGGAGGCGACTGAGGGCTCCTTAAGACTACTCGCACGCCACAGGGAGGAACATGCTCGGTTGCTAGAATGGCTACGCTGCCTTAATTATGCAGCGCATTCAGCGCGGATGAATCACATGGGGGATAAGGCGGGGCAACTGCTCATGTGGCTGATTCGCCAGGATGTGTCGTCAACCCCTGTGGCTTCTGCACGCACGACACGAGGGGTCACAGCATACACACAGCGGGACATACACTGCGAATTTGTGGCACATTGTCAGGACTTATACACATCCCATATGCTGGCTACCCCTATGTAGCTGCAACTTTATCTTGAGGGATCACCATGCCACATCCTACTCGGGCTCAGAGGGCGGAACTGAATGACCCTATCCTTCTGGAGGAGGTCCAGTATTGCATATTCTCGATGTCAAATGGGAAATCTCTGGGACCTGATGGTCTGCCAACAGAATTTTACAAGGCATACTAGCGCCACAGTTACTAAAAGTGTATGTGACGTCTGTCGATGACTCTACACTTACTGGCATGCAAAACAAAGCACTACTAATCTCTCTCCTCAAGCCTGGCAGGAACCCTGAGTTCATAGGCTCTTATCATCCGCTAGCCCTCCTGAACACTGACTACAATATCTTCGCATCGATTCTTGCTAAGCGCTTATCACCGTTGGTACAGGCACTGGTGCACCCCGATCAGAACGGTTTCATCCCCTGCAGATGCACCTCACTTAATATACGCAGGTTCTTCCGGGTACAGACATATGCGCTACACAGGTGGCCACGCTCTGGCTGCCTCGTACAAGACTTGGAGAAGGTCCTACTGCTTTACCAACGCCCCATTGTCATGGGCCAGGACAGGTCGGCTCATCTCAGACCCCATTCGAGTGAGGCGAGGGACACGCGGACACGCCAGGGATGCCCCCTGTCCCCGTTACACTTCTGACTAGCTATGGAATGCTGGCGATGTTACCTCGTAGGGACGGTGAAGCATGGGGCATCCAGTTGGGAGATGGGATGCATGCGGTCTCATTATATGCCGACGATCTGCTACTGTATGTGCGCGATCTACATGCCATCCCCATGTCCATAGCGGACACGCTCAAGACATTTGAGATGATGTCTGGCTTCCGGGTAAACTGGGCTAAGTCGGGAGTTTATTCTTTCAGCGAAGATACGGTTGGGATGGGGGTGCTCCTCAATGGCTCGGCTCTCACGTGGTACCGAGCCACATTCCGCTATCCTGGCATGTTCATATACAGATCACCTGCTGATATACTGGAAAGGCAACGTAACCAGAGCTATCTCGGCTGTTAGAGCCCAAGTGCAATTTTGGAAGTCACTCCCGCTGAACGTTATGAGCCGCATTACTTTGATAAAAATGATTATCCTCCCTAAACTATTATACTATTTTTCGAATCTTCCAATCTATGTCCCGCCCAAGACCTTCCGTGAGTTGGAGCGTATGTTCCGTGACTTAATTTGGAACAAAGGCAGGCCCCGGGTAGCATTATGGAAGCTATATGCCCCTACCAGCCAAGGAGGGCTGGCCGTCCCCAACATGGAGCTATACTACTTAGCAGCCCAGTTACAATGGGTGACAAAGTGGTTAAGCGGCAGGAGCCTGGAGGACACAGCAACCCTGCAGCAGCCCTGGACTCAAACCCAGATCTATCATTTATTCCACCCCATTGCCAAGCCTCCACGCCTATCCCAAATCCACCCAGAACTAGCGCATAAATGCTACAGAAGGTGCCTACACCTCACCCGGGAAGTCACCTTGTACGCCCCGATACTGCCACTCACGGGAACAACCAGAGGAAGTGCGGGCACCTCCGAGGAGGTCCTTACACACTGGCACACAGCTGGCATAGATACACTGGGCAACTTGTATGAGGATGGTTCCTTGCTCTCCTTTGAGGCGCTGATGGAAAACTATGATTTGCCGGCAGGGCAGTTTCTTTTGCACACCTCTCTTACAAGGACCCTATCGGCCGCCTGGTGGGGCATGACGACTGAACCAATGACACAACTGCTGTTGCAGTACTTACACGTAATGGGTGCAGGTTCACATATAGTACACTGGCTGGTGTCAGCTCTACTGACACATACATTGAAACCCATGCTGAGTCTTTGCACACGTTGGGAATAGGATAGAGGGCGACCGTGGTCGGAAAAAGAATGGAGCGTTATTCTAGACAGCTCCTCATCTATACCGAGCAGTTCTAAATTTAAGCTTATACAAACATACATTATACAAAGAGCATACCTCTCGCCCGATAACACGAACAGGTACTTCAACATTGCCACTTCCGCATGTCCGCAGCTTAATGTGAACCTTCTGCACATGATCTGGTCCTGCACCTCCTTACAACTCTACTGGCACGCAGTAACTACGGCACTTGATAATTGCACCGACATACCTCTGCCGCATACATGGGAAGTTTGCATATTGGGGCTATATGCCAGGTCCAAGAAAAATAGAGTCACATCCCGGTTTCGTGATCTGGGAGTGATAGTGGTGAAGCGATTAATCATAAAAGGGTGGAAGCACAACACCCCCCCCCCGGAATAGTCAGCTGGGAAAGATCACTCACGGTATGGGCACAGGCGGAAAGTACAACACTGCACAGGGAGGAAACAGCTTGGCTTCGCAAGTATCCGATAGCGCAACATTGGGATATCATACTCACTTCATTCACGCACAGGAATAACAAAGAAGATGGCAATGCCCCCCCCCGTCAGTACCTGACTTAAGCACCGGAGGCCCCGAGTCACTGAACGCGCGACACCTATTATTCCAGCCGTGACCTATAGCGAAGCCTATCTGAGGTCTGAGCCCGCCGCTGGGAGTCCTCCCCTGGTCCCCGACTGATTACTTAGTCTACCTAGCCCCTCATACCCTGCTTGAGTCATAGTGCACCCCTGGTGAGCAACCGTAGCATAAAGTACGAGACACATGTACACATACCCAGTCGTGTATTGTTTTTTTTTTTATGGAAGTTTGTTTAGCAAATATTTAGTTTAGTGAACCAGAATCTGTATGTCTTATTGACACATCTTGCAGATTTCCTAATCTATACTGAGGTGGACATGCATCTACAGCCCCCATGTGATTTGTTTCTGTACATTCCACGTAATAATTGAACAATAACGTATGAGACGCGACTATATGTCATGCAGATGTTACTATCTGTACATAAGAGAATGGAATGATGTAATGCGGGAAGAGAGTAGCATGTAACTGTTTACTAGCATAGTACACGTGTAGAGGCGTATTTGCCCATACATGATTTGTAGTCAAACTTCTGCTATGCACCTCTGCTATATGTACTCTTTCATAATGTTGGTTTGTATATGTTTGTGTGTAACTCCAAATGACCTCAGACTATTACAAAATTCAAAAATGCAATAAAGATAATTAAACAAAAATAAATTAAGGAGGTTACAAAAGTTCAGGTTGACTTTGCTTCAGATATGTTGCTGAGAGAGTGAATCAACCATCTCCTGTTATATTATCTACAGCACCAATGTTTGTAAACTGGAATGGTTCATAATTTAATGGCATTTCATAGGCACCACTAGCAAGAAGCCTAGACACCTTGGAATCAACCAAAGTAGAAAGGAATCCACTGCATCCACTGAGACTTAGCCAATGACAAATGGAAAATATCACAGGAGTGCTTTCACTCCATTTTGTGCAGGTTCCTCTGTAAATATTAATGAAAATTCTAAGCACACGAAAATAATGTCACAATAATTATCAAAGTGCGAAGTGTGAGCACAAAATTCAACACAGGAAAGTACATTCTTGTTCTTTTCTTTTATTCCTTGGATCTTCTAATAGCCGACACGTGTTTCGTCGCTTACAAGGGAAATCGTCCCACGACTTTATCAAGGCTGCACAGAAACAAGTGGGATAAGCGATGTATCACCTGATACACTATTAGGTGTACATGTTTCTATAATCTCACCCAGTGATAGGTGAAAAAGGAGCTCTCTGTAAATCTGTTCTGACATGCACAAGGTGTTGAAACAAGATGTTTTTATGAAATGTCCCGTTTGTAGCAAAGGATACAAATTGATATCTAACTTACCAAAAGCAAACATGGAGTGAGAAGCGCATCAGAAAATGTAATAAGAGACAAATCTCTGAGAAAAACTCATCCAAAAGTTTGTGAGAAACAGACAAGTCTGAGAACTGTGAATACCAATCTCTTGAGGATGCGAGTGGTGGCTAGGGGGTAGTGTTCAACCCTATATAGCCCAATGGTGGTTACGGGAGAGCATGATAAATACCTTTGTTCTCTTTATGTATATCCCTGTATAAAAAAATAAACGAAGGCCCACTAGTGAGCATAACGTTTCGCTAGTCAACAGACTGACTACTGTCAGAAAATGTAAAAGAAATCTCATCACCTACTTATTTTTTGGTGATAATTCCAACCCACAAAGGGGGTTCTGTTTCTTGCGACGTCCACTATAACAGTGCATATAACAGTACATATATCCAAAAGGTCCTAGTGTTTCACACAGTCTCTGATTCTATAACAAAATAATGCAAGAGAAGTCTCAAAACATGTTCTGTAAAAGTCAGTTATATTCACTAAATAACCTCTAGCTTCTAAAAATAACTCAGTTTTTAGAACATACCAAAATCTCCAAATGTTGCACAGCTTGCCATTCACTTTAAAGATAGAGTATCAATCTACAAATCAAACCCAATGCTTAATTAGAGGCTCAAGCGCCATATTAGTATCACAAGCCCCCATAACCACTTATTTCCTTCATTACATTAGTCAAAAGATATTTCATAGTGAGCGGTATAGACAACAGTATTTAAAGAGTCCAGATTCACGTCTCTCACACCAAATAAAACATTCTCTAAGCCGGCATCTGATCAAAAATAATATTAAGCAACACTTTGTTTCCTAGCGTCATATTAGATTAAACAAAGCCATAACACCGTCCCCTCCTTACCGTGATGCCTGGTGACTGGTCTGGGGATGTCGCTCCTCGTGTGAGTCCGACTACGGAACACAATCGAGATCTACTCTGAAAGTCTTAATATGCCGGCTTCGAAATCAGGACCCGTGGCATAAAGGAAGGACTCAAAGTGTTCCAACCTCAACATTACTAAAAATAAACAAGAGGTTCGACTTCCTACCCTCATAGTTGGCGACCATATTGGAAACTCACCGGGTGTTCAGTAGTGTCTCCTCTGTAAATATTACCTGCTTCAGTAGGAGAAATTTCTGAAGCCAAAAATATTGGGTATGCAGTGTTTCCAGACTACTCATAATACCGAATTTAATTAAGAGTTAACCCTTTGATGGAACTCCAAGGATAAGTGTAAGGGTCCACATGTTTGGAAAATGATAGATTTCTGTCACTGGTTTAAGCATTTGTATCGAAATTGAAAAGGAGTTGTGAGACACTTATGTGTTGTTTTATTTATAATGAACATTTGAACGTGTTATATAGGCGAGTGGTGGGTATTTGGTATTTATATCAGTCTGTGGGGATCTACTTAACATGTCTTAATACAGGGGTGGGTAAATGGATCTAAATCCAGTTGAACAGATCTCAAGTCTTTACAAAGACCTTTTATCATCTAACATGCAGAGCTGTCATGTTACTTAATTGAACTTGCTAGCATGTAATTTGTTAAGACAATACATAGGGTGTGGTTAATATTAGGCCTGGGCAGTGAACTTCACTCCATTCGCGGTGTGGGCAGAGTTTTCTGCACTTTGCACCCCACGGAGCTCGCGGAGTGCAGAAAACTCTGCTTTGCGATGTGCAGCAGAGTTTTTTCCCCGCTCGCGATTGTGAACAGTAAGTTCGCAATCGGGAACGGTAAGTTCGCGAACGCGTGCTGTCGCTCAGGTACAATTTCTACCCAAGCGGCAGGAATACCAGCACAAATTGCAGTTCGCACTGCACTCCACCACTCGCGGAACTTCGCAGAGTTTTTTGTAACTTCGCGTAGCTTAAATCCGCGAACAGCCTCGTCATCACTGCTGTAGTGGGACACCCTTAAGGTGCTTGTGAGGGGGCACTGTCTGGGAGCAAAAGCGGGCATCCTAGTAACGCTAGAGAAAGATCTCACCATTTTAGAGCGAAAGCTGCCATCCAGTGAACAGGAGGCGACTGAGGGCTCCTCAAGACTACTCGCACGCCACAGGGAGGAACATGCTCGGTTGCTAGAATGGCTACGCTGCCTTAATTATGCAGCGCATTCAGCGCGGATGAATCACATGGGGGATAAGGCGGGGCAACTGCTCATGTGGCTGATTCGCCAGGATGAGTCGTCAACCCCTGTGGCTTCCGCACGCACGACACGAGGGGTCACAGCATACACACAGCGGGACATACACTGCGAATTTGTGGCACATTGTCAGGACTTATACACATCCCATGTGCTGGCTACCCCTATGTAGCTGCAACTTTATCTTGAGGGATCACCATGCCACATCCCACTCGGGATCAGAGGGCGGAACTGAATGACCCTATCCTTCTGGAGGAGGTCCGGTATTGCATATTCTCGATGTCAAATGGGAAATCTCTGGGACCTGATGGTCTGCCAACAGAATTTTACAAGGCATACTAGCGCCACAGTTACTAAAAGTGTATGTGACGTCTGTCGATGACTCTACACTTACTGGCATGCAAAACAAAGCACTACTAATCTCTCTCCTCAAGCCTGGCAGGAAACCTGAGTTCATAGGCTCTTATCATCCGCTAGCCCTCCTGAACACTGACTACAAGATCTTCGCATCGATTCTTGCTAAGCGCTTATCACCGTTGGTACAGGCACTGGTGCACCCCGATCAGAACGGTTTCGTCCCCTGCAGATGCACCTCACTTAATATACGCAGGTTCTTCCGGGTACAGACATATGCGCTACACAGGTGGCCATGCTCTGGCTGCCTCGTACAAGACTTGGAGAAGGCCTTCGACTCCTTGGAGTGGTCCTATCTGGCGGCGGTACTACACAAGTATGACCTAGGGGACTACTAGATGAGCATGGTCCTATTGCTTTACCAACGCCCCATTGTCATGGGCCAGGACAGGTCGGCTCATCTCAGACCCCATTCGAGTGAGGCGAGGGACACGCGGACACGCCAGGGATGCCCCCTGTCCCCGTTACTCTTCTGACTAGCTATGGAATGCTGGCGATGTTACTTCGTAGGGACGGTGAAGCATGGGGAATCCAGTTGGGAGATGGGATGCATGCTGTCTCATTATATGCCGACGATCTGCTACTGTATGTGCGCGATCTACATGCCATCCCCATGTCCATAGCAAACACGCTCAAGACATTTGAGATGATGTCTGGCTTCCAGGTAAACTGGGCTAAGTCGGGAGTTTATTCTTTTAGCGAAGATACGGTTGGGATGAGGGTGCTCATCAATGGCTCGGCTCTCACGTGGTACCCGGCCACATTCCGCTATCCTGGCATCTTCATATACAGATCACCTGCTGATATACTGGAAAGGCAACGTAACCAGAGCTATCTCAGCTGTTAGAGCCCAAGTGCAATTTTGGAAGTCACTCCCGCTGAACGTTACGAGCCGCATTACTTTGATAAAAATGATTATCCTCCCTAAACTATTATACTATTTTTCGAATCTTCCAATCTATGTCCCGCCCAAGACCTTCCGTGAGTTGGAGCGTATGTTCCGTGACTTAATTTGGAACAAAGGCAGGCCCCGGGTAGCATTATGGAAGCTATATGCCCCTACCAGCCAAGGAGGGCTGGCAGTCCCCAACATGGAGCTATACTACTTAGCAGCCCAGTTAAAATGGGTGACAAAGTGGTTAAGCGGCAGGAGCCTGGAGGACACAGCAACCCTGCAGCAGCCCTGGACTCAAACCCAGATCTATCATTTATTCCACCCCATTGCCAAGCCTCCACGCCTATCCCAAATCCACCCAGGACTAGCGCATAAATGCTACAGAAGGTGCCTACACCTCATCCGGGAAGTCACCTTGTACGCCCCGATACTGCCACTCACGGGAAAAACCAGAGGAAGGGCGGGCACCTCCGAGGAGGTCCTTACACACTGGCACACAGCTGGCATAGATACACTGGGCAACTTGTATGAGGATGGTTCCTTGCTCTCCTTTGAGGCGCTGATGGAAAACTATGATTTGCCGGCTGGGCAGTTTCTTTTGCACACCTCTCTTACAAGGACCCTATCGGCCGCCTGGTGGGGCATGACGACTGAACCAATGACACAACTGCTGTTGCAGTACTTACACGTAATGGGTGCAGGTTCACATATAGTACACTGGCTGGTGTCAGCTCTACTGACACATACATTGAAACCCATGCTGAGTCTTTGCACACGTTGGGAAGAGGATAGAGGGCGACCGTGGTCGGAAAAAGAATGGAGCGTTATCCTAGACAGCTCCTCATCTATACCGAGCAGTTCTAAATTTAAGCTTATACAAACATACATTATACAAAGAGCATACCTCTCGCCCGATAACACAAACAGGTACTTCAACATTGCCACTTCTGCATGTCTGCAGCTTAATGTGAACCTTCTGCACATGATCTGGTCCTGCACCTCCTTACAACTCTACTGGCACGCAGTAACTACGGCACTTGATAATTGCACCGACATACCCCTGCCGCATACATGGGAAGTTTGCATATTGGGGCTATATGCCAGGTCCAAGAAAAATAGAGTCACATCCCGGTTTCGTGATCTGGGAGTGATAGTGGTGAAGCGATTAATCATAAAAGGGTGGAAGCACAACACCCCCCCCCCCGGGAATAGTCAGCTGGGAAAGATCACTCACGGTATGGGCACAGGCGGAAAGTACAACACTGCACAGGGAGGAAACAGCTTGGCTTCGCAAGTATCCGATAGCGCAACATTGGGATATCATACTCACTTCATTCACGCACACGAATAACAAAGAAGATGGCAATGCCCCCCCCGTCAGTACCTGACTTAAGCACCGGAGGCCCCGAGTCACTGAACGCGCGACACCTATTATTCCAGCCGTGACCAATAGCGAAGCCTATCTGAGGTCTGAGCCCGCCGCTGGGAGTCCTCCCCTGGTCCCCGACTGATTACTTAGTCTACCTAGCCCCTCATACCCTGCCTGAGTCATAGTGCACCCCTGGTGAGCAACCGTAGCATAAAGTACGAGACACATGTACACATACCCAGTCGTGTATTGTTTTTTTTTAATGGAAGTTTGTTTAGCAAATATTTAGTTTAGTGAACCAGAATCTGTATGTCTTATTGACACATCTTGCAGATTTCCTAATCTATACTGAGGTGGACATGCATTTACAGCCCCCATGTGATTTGTTTCTGTACATTCCACGTAATAATTGAACAATAACGTATGAGACGCGACTATATGTCATGCAGACGTTACTATCTGTACATAAGAGAATGGAATGATGTAATGCGGGAAGAGAGTAGCATGTAACTGTTTACTAGCATAGTACACCTGTAGAGGCGTATTTGCCCATACATGATTTGTAGTCATACTTCTGCTACGCACCTCTGCTATATGTACTCTTTCATAATGTTGGTTTGTATATGTTTGTGTGTAACTCCAAATGACCTCAGACTATTACAAAATTCAAAAATGCAATAAAGATAATTAAACAAAAATAAATTAAGGAGGTAACAAAAGTTCAGGTTGACTTTGCTTCAGATATGTTGCTGAGAGAGTGAATCAACCATCTCCTGTTATATTATCTACAGCACCAATGTTTGTAAACTGGAATGGTTCATAATTTAATGGCATTCCATAGGCACCACTAGCAAGAAGCCTAGACACCTTGGAATCAACCAAAGTAGAAAGGAATCCACTGCATCCACTGAGACTTAGCCAATGACAAATGGAAAATATCACAGGAGTGCTTTCACTCCATTTTGTGCAGGTTCCTCTGTCAATATTAATGAAAATTCTAAGCACACGAAAATAATGTCACAATAATTATCAAAGTGCGAAGTGTGAGCACAAAATTCAACACAGGAAAGTACATTCTTGTTCTTTTCTTTTATTCCTTGGATCTTCCAATAGCCGACACGTGTTTCGTCGCTTACAAGGGAAATCGTCCCACGACTTTATCAAGGCTGCACACAAACAAGTGGGATAAGCGATGTATCACCTGATACACTATTAGGTGTACATGTTTCTATAATCTCACCCAGTGATAGGTGAAAAAGGAGCTCTCTGTAAATCTGTTCTGACATGCACAAGGTGTTGAAACAAGATGTTTTTATGAAATGTCCCGTTTGTAGCAAAGGATACAAATTGATATCTAACTTACCAAAAGCAAAGATGGAGTGAGAAGCGCATCAGAAAATGTCATAAGAGACAAATCTGTGAGAAAAACTCATCCAAAAGTTTGTGAGAAACAGACAAGTCTGGGAACTGTGAATACCAATCTCTTGAGGATGCGAGTGGTGGCTGGGGGTAGTGTTCAACCCTATATAGCCCAATGGTGGTTACGGGAGAGCATGATAAATACCTTTGTTCTCTTTATGTATATCCCTGTATAAAAAAATAAATGAAGGCCCACTAGTGAGCATAACGTTTCGCTAGTCAACAGACTGACTACTGTCAGAAAATGTAAAAGAAATCTCATCACCTACTTATTTTTTGGTGATAATTCCAACCCACAAAGGGGGTTCTGTTTCTTGCGACGTCCACTATAACAGTGCATATAACAGTACATATATCCAAAAGGTCCTAGTGTTTCACACATTCTCTGATTCTATAACAAAATAATGCCAGAGAAGTCTCAAAACATGTTCTGTAAAAGTCAGTTATATTCACTAAATAACCTCTAGCTTCTAAAAATAACCCAGTTTTTAGAACATACCAAAATCTCCAAATGTTGCACAGCTTGCCATTCACTTTAAAGATAGAGTATCAATCTACAAATCAAACCCTATGCTTAATTAGAGGCTCAAGCGCCATATTAGTATCACAAGCCCCCATAACCACTTATTTCCTTCATTACATTAGTCAAAAGATATTTCATAGTGAGCGGTATAGACAACAGTATTTAAAGAGTCCAGATTCACGTCTCTCACACCAAATAAAACATTCTCTAAGCCGGCATCTGATCAAAAATAATATTAAGCAACACTTCGTTTCCTAGCGTCATAATAGATTAAACAAAGCCATAACACCGTCCCCTCCTTACAGTGATGCCTGGTGACTGGTCTGGGGATGTCGCTCCTCGTGTGAGTCCGAGTACGGAACACAATCGAGATCTACTCTGAAAGTCTTAATATGCCGGCTTCGAAATCAGGACCCGTGGCATAAAGGAAGGACTCAAAGTGTTCCAACCTCAACATTACTAAAAATAAACAAGAGGTTCGACTTCCTACCCTCATAGTTGGCGACCATATTGGAAACTCACCGGGTGTTCAGTAGTGTCTCCTCTGTAAATATTACCTGCTTCAGTAGGAGAAATTTCTGAAGCCAAAAATATTGGGTATGCAGTGTTTCCAGACTAATCATAATACCGAATTTAATTAAGAGTTAACCCTTTGATGGAACTCCAAGGATAAGTGTAAGGGTCCTCATGTTTGGAAAATGATAGATTTCTGTCACTGGTTTAAGCATTTGTATCGAAATTGAAAAGGAGTTGTGAGACACTTATGTGTTGTTTTATTTATAATGAACATTTGAACGTGTTATATAGGCGAGTGGTGGGTATTTGGTATTTATATCAGTCTGTGGGGATCTACTTAACATGTCTTAATACAGGGGTGGGTAAATGGATCTAAATCCAGTTGAACAGATCTCAAGTCTTTACAAAGACCTTTTATCATCTAACATGCAGAGCTGTCATGTTACTTAATTGAACTTGCTAGCATGTAATTTGTTAAGACAATACATAGGGTGTGGTTAATATTAGGCCTGGGCAGTGAACTTCACTCCATTCGCGGTGTGGGCAGAGTTTTCTGCACTTTGCACCCCACGGAGCTCGCGGAGTGCAGAAAACTCTGCTTTGCGATGTGCAGCAGAGTTTTTTCCCCGCTCGCGATTGTGAACAGTAAGTTCGCAATCGGGAACGGTAAGTTTGCGAACGCGAGCTGTCGCTCAGGTACAATTTCTACCCAAGCGGCAGGAATACCAGCACAAATTGCAGTTCGCACTGCACTCCACCACTCGCGGAACTTCGCAGAGTTTTTTGTAACTTCGCGTAGCTTAACTCCGCGAACTATGCCCAGGCCTAGTTAATATAAATGTGATAACAGGGTAGAAAGCAATACCGAATCAGACTTACCTCAAAACTTTCAGTCAAATGTAAACAACAGCTTCATGTGAATATTTGGGGCCTGATTCACAAAGGTATCTTACACTTTTGAGTAAGTTTACACTTTTAAGTGAGTTTACTACATTTTGGTATTCATAAACTCCAAGTGTAAGTTCCTACTTAAATTTTTTTTTTAAAAAGTCCAGCAGTATACATGCCAAACACTGGTAGTGCAACACCCGTCAAAAGAAAATTATGGAGGTAGGGGCTTAAAATAAAACCCCAGAGGAAATATTGTTAAATTAAATGAAACTATTTAATATAGTTACAAATATAAATAAATATACATTAATGTCAAAGGAATATTTAAAAATAGTACATAGGTATTATTTATTTTTGAAAACATGTTACTAGCCCATTTTGAAATAAAAACTAACGTAACAATATATTTTATTTAAACATAATTCAATTAGTTTTAACTAATTCTATACAGCACTTTTAATAATTATGAATTATGACTTGCTATTTGAGAGATCACTCAGTTTGCTCTATAGAATCTAGCCTTCCATTCATTTAAGCAATGTTTTTTGAAGGAGTCTCCGAAATCCTGCCTTTTCGCTGCACTCTGTGAAAGAAGAACGTTTCAAACGTCACTGGAGCCTGAGGGTGTTTGACAGGTCCATTATTCATTCTGCCATAGTCTCCATGAATGGAGATCACACATTATGGGTAGGAAAGGATACTTCACAGAGCTGACACATAATAGACGTCAGAATCATATTGTGACTAGTGAGTGAATAGTGTTCATTTATGCCCATTTCTATTTACAGAGTTTAGAGAGTTTTTCTCAGCAATCACAGATGACTACATCAACATGTGGGCTAAATGGGAAAAATGTCACATGAATTGTTAGTAGGGCAAACATGCAACACATGGGAATAACAATGAAAGTATTGCTTTGAATTGTTTAGATCCTATTATAACGTCTTAGTATGATACATACTTTATTCACTATAGCCCACAGAAACACATGCCACTAAATGTTTGTACATTCATTGTAATTTCTTGCCAAAAATGTTTATTACACCATATACGCATTTACCCACATCACGGCAAAGCACATCAGCCTTTCTAAAATGTGGGATGTTTGAGCCACTGACATACTAAGTTCATATGAAAAATTTGAAATTATTACTTTTACCATTTTCTGGTTAAATTGACCCAAAACGCCAAGCATACAAAAAAGCTCTTTTCATGATTGTAATTCTGACATAATGGGTATCCTATAGTACCCGTCTCACATAATAACAGGGCATGGTATTACAAAAGATGCATGGAAGCCTGCTGCACAAATGTACTTTTTCTTGGCGATAAGCTGGTGGGAGAGTTCAGAGGATTAATGCAACTATTGGCTAGGGGTGTGTGCACTCTGCATTTATGTATCTCCCGCAGACTGTCCTAATTCCACGGTCAGTAAAGTGTATACCTATGAGCTGGAATAAAGTGATGCCTACCATTTGCTGGGCATCCATATTTTAGTTTGTGTCTGCAGGTTCTGCATCACTTTCTATTATGACCGGTGAAATGTTCTTCTGCATTAAAGGACCTCCCTTTATGGGAGGTCCGTTAATGCCCATCCTCCCCAGATCTCAGGAACTTGGGTTCTTTCACTTTGTGAGGTGACTTATAATAACAGCTGGAGATGTGGGGGAGGGGAGACGCGAGATGCCATGTGGGTCATCTTGTTAATCGTTCAACATTCATCACTATCCCCGGGGCATGGGCTCAGTTCTCCCTCCTATTGATGTAATGTGGTGGTTGTCTCATTCAGCTGCCTAACCTTTTTTTAAAAAATTTCTTTATTAGTTTGTTATTCCAAATGTGCTGACCATGTACAGAAACAATAATACATCTCAACCACCTCAGCCGAGGCGGTGAACATTTCAAGAATAATACATGCATGCAATTAGAGCTAAGTACACGTCTGTTGAGGATTAGGGGTGGGCGGAATTTGCGAAATTAACTTTCGCAAATTATCGCGAAAATGTTTAAAATTATCGCAAACAAGCGGAAATATCGCGAAGATGCGGAAGTTTTTTTCCGCGATGTTCGCGAGATTTTCTGCATGGTTGCGGGTCGCCAATTTACCCATGTGGTTGCTTGCGGGCGCGGCCATCTTGTTTTGAGTTGTCTCGCGGTGCATGATCGCGAGAAGAAAGACGTGATCGCGCGACGCATGACGTCACTGCGGGCGCGAACTGTCGCGAGACAGCGCAAATGGCTAAAAACAATACAACATCTCATGGAGAACGCGACCGGATCAAGAAAACTTGTCGGCGAACGCAAGGATTCAGGTAAGGCAATCGCGCGCGCGCGAGAATGTATTATTTTACAGCGCGAGCAAGAAACAAATTATCGCCAAGCTGCGGAAACCGGAATTTTTGACATTTTCGCGCTCTCCGCGGAACGCAAAAATGTCAAATTATCGCAATTTCCGCGAACGGAACGAAATTTTCGCCCAGGCCTATTGAGGATTCCCAATCTACGTTGTTCGCTTTGTTTTAATGTGTTCCAACATAACTCAACTGTAATGAAACTCCCCCCCACCTCCCTTCCAACCCCCTCGTGAGCCCACCCCTACGCCCCCCCTCGACTCCCCCGTATAACTTGAGATCCGTGCATTTTAGTATTCACGCTGGGTGTCCTTGTGACTCTCCCCTTTGGCCTGGGGCTGTCCCCCCTGTGTAAGGTGTCTCCTCATCGCCCTCTTGTGTGGGTGGCGGGCCTGTCCGGCTATTTCTTGGATCATCACTACCCATGCCATTATTACCTCAGGCAGTTTGTTATCCCTCCTGGTGTTACGCATGTGCCCCTCCTCCGCCAGAGCCCACTCCCTCAAATCTGTCCTCCAGTTGGCCAGTAGCGGTCCTTGCTGGGTTAACCAATGGATCACAATATGCGGCCTAGCTATAACAAGTCCCAGAACAAGGAACCGCCTACTTGTAAGACAAGGATCTCGCAGAATCAGGCCCAGGAGACATGCGCATGGGTCCATGGCAATTGTCCACCCTGTTATCCTGGTCAGGTCCTCTAGGACCGCCATCCAGTACGTCTGGATTGTTGGGAATGTCCACACCATATGTGGAAAGTCCGCCTGATCGTGGCGACATCTGGGGCAGTGGGGATCCCTGGAACTATTGATGGCCTGAAGCCGCCTGGGTGAGAGGTAGGTCATATGTATTATGTTATACTGGATTTATTTGAAGCGATTGCATACTGACACCTTCCGCACACTCTCGTGGATTTTTTCCCATTCCCGTGGTGTGATCTCCTGCGGACAAACCCGCTGCCATTTCTCCTCTAATTTTAAGGGTCCAGTCTTTTTATCTTCTCTCAGCGCCCTATAGAGGTGAGTAACAAACTTCCGCCCCCAGCCATGGTAATCATAGTGACCAGGGTATGAGTGTGCCCCGGAGCCTCTGGAAACGAGGACCATAGTTGCTGTGCCCTGGCTGCTATTTTAGCATATTGCAGAAACTGTCCTGATCCCAGCTCAAAGGTAGCCACCGCCTCCTGATAGGTAATGAATTTGTTGTCTGGGTAGAGGTCTGACAGCATAAGGCAGCCCCCATCCTTCCATTTATCCGTTGACATAACCTGGCCAATGTGAGCAAAGGGCGGCATAAGCCAGAAATCCGCCTCTGGGGCAAATGGCCGTTCCCGGATCAGTCTTCGTACCACTCGGTTCCATATTGCAGCTAACAGCCGCACCAATGGAGGACTGTGTTCCCGTTGCCCCCCTGCTCGCCAGAGAAGTGCACCCAACTGTCGGTCCCCATATGTGCCTGCCATTAAGGACCTCTCCCACTAGGGATCTGTGTCCAACCAGGCTATAGCATGTTGTAGCTGTGACGCGAAGTAATAAAGTTCCAAATCTGGGATCTAAAAACCCCCTTTGCACCATCTACACTTCATGACCTCTAGACTAGTCCGGCATCGCTTCCCGTTCCATAACAGTAGGACAAGCAGTGCATCCAATTCCCTGAATACCCGATGTGGGACCTCAAAGAAGGAGCCCTGCATTGTGTAGAGACATCGGGGCATGGCCACCATCTTTATCAGTGCGATCTTCCTCATCAGGGAGAGTTTAAGTGTGTTCCAAAACCTGAAGACCCCAGAGTACCCTCCCCATGTTATATGGTAAAAGGTGGCCTCATTCCTACAGACACACACCCCTAGATATCGCAGTGTGTCTTCTACCCATGGAAGTTCCATCTCCGGGAGCTGGCCTCCATCCCATTCGTTCTTCAAGCCAATCGCGTACAGCTGTGATTTCGCTTTGTTGATGTAAAGCCCCGAGGCATCAGCAAATTGCGTCAGTATAGCAATCAGAGTCGGCAAGGACTGGGTCGGTCGATTCAGGTATTTCAACGCATCGTCGGCGTACAGCGATACGATATGCTCCGTACCTCCCACCCGTATACCCTGTCACTGGAGCGTCCCGCGAAGATGGCAAGCCAATGGCTCCATTGCCAGAGCATACAGCAAGGGGGAGAGTGGGCATCCCTTCCGCGTCCCTCTCACTATGGGCATGGTGTCCGACACGTACCGCCCCATGCGAATCCTTGCCACCAGTCGGATATAGAGCAGTTTCACCCAATTTACAAATCCCTCCCCCAGTCCCATTTTCAGAAGTACCTGCCATAGATAGTCCCAACGGATCGAGTCGAACGCTTGTTCGATATCTAGGAACACTAAGGTGCTCTGTTGGGCCCGTCCCTCCAATGATTGCATAAAGTGTGCGAGGCGGCGGATATTCCGCAGCGTATTCCTGCCTGGTATAAAACCAGACTGGTCATCGTGTACCAGCCGCCGAAGATATGGGAGGAGCCTACTTGCCGGTACGTGGCTGATGATTTTAAAGTCCATGTTCAGCATAGGGATTGGTCGATAAGAACTGGGGAGCAGGGGATCCTTCCCTGGCTTGGGGATCATTACTATCAATGCTTCCCGCATGGAGTCTGGGAGCACACCGCACTCGCTGGCTTCCGCCGTGATTTCTAGGAGTTTAGGGATCAGAACACCCCCATATTCTTTGTAGAGTTCAGCTGCTATGCCATCCATCCCGGGGAACTTAGAGGTCTTCAGGTGGGCTATTGCCGCCCGTATCTCCTCTCTGCTAAAAGGGCCCCTAAGGCCTCCTGACTCTCAGGGTCTATGCAAGGCAGTTCCACCTTGGCTAAATCAGCCTCCACAACCTCAGGGGCCATGGGGGACTGGGGCACGGAGTAAATTCTATGTAGATGGGTCAGGAATGCTTTATTAATCTCATGTTGTGTATATACTACCTGGCGCATTCATTTTTGAGTGTCAGAATCGGGTGGGGCTGTGTCTCGAATCAGACGCGCTAGCAGCTGTTCCGCCTTATCCCCCTCTGTGTACCAGCGGCGCCTGCTCGCATTTCCGTTAAATTTGCCTAGCGAGTCCCAGATGTCCCCTATCTTCCACCACAGTTCTGTCCATTTAGCCGGCCCCTCCCTGTTCGTGGGAAGCTCCTTCTCTAGGGCTGCCAAGCGCTCCTCATGCTGGCGTAGGTCTCGCTCCAGCACTTTCTTAACCCCCACCTTCGTGGACATACATACCCCCCGTATCACCACCTTCATCGCGTCCCATTTGATTGCCCTGGTGCTGGCTGTGCCCCAGTTCACCTCAAATAGACATCCAACCCGTTTGTTATGGCGTCTCTGTAAGTTGGGTCCCCAAAGGCTTCGGTGTTGAGCCTCCACAGCGGTACCTTAGATCTCGGCCGGCCTAGAGAGTACGTTATTAATAGCGAGGAGTGATCGGACAAATAGCGGGCCAGATATTGCGTTTCCGCTATCTGATGCGCCACCGTCCGTTGGATAAAAAAATAGTCTAGTCTACTATAGGTGTTGGGAACAGGTGTGTGGCATGAGTACACTCGACGATCAGGGTTGCGGTGTTGCCA
The DNA here is from genome assembly GCF_964204655.1 of Triturus cristatus. NCBI lineage: Eukaryota > Metazoa > Chordata > Amphibia > Caudata > Salamandridae > Triturus > Triturus cristatus. The sequence goes on along the minus strand of NC_140594.1, from coordinate 1,058,954,911 downwards.
GATATCCAGTAAGCCATAGTTTTTAAGAATCTGGCCCACAGCCTCTCTCATTTTAGGTTTGGCATCCAGCTTTGTGGGATGTCTATCTAGCTCCCCATCTAGGGTGCAATTAAAATCACCTGCAACAATCATTTCCGTGTCTGGATCCAGATCTAGTTGCCCCAAGACTCGGCCCACGAACCCACCATCATCGTTATTCGGAGCATACACATTTACCAAGCAGATACTGCGCCCATCCAGCGTCCCCTCCACCATCACAAACCTCCCATCAGGATCACTTCTAGTTTGTATTACCTTAAAGGGAACTCATGGTGCCACCCAAATAAGTGCTCCCCTAGCAAACCCCGAGTAGGATTTGGGGGCGCTAGGTGGCGCACTAGCGAATGGACGCCTTCGAGTGAGGCTCCCGCTGGACGGCGTTGAATATCCGTGCATTTATCCTAAATCGGCACAGCTGGGGCTCGAAATCGCCAGAGGAGAGACGGAGAGGTGTCCGGAGTGAGCTGGCCAAGGCTGAGTAATTTTAGAGGAGCGGGGACGGAGAAAAGGCACCCTGAAATTGGTAGCGGCGGCAACGGCCGGAGACGCTGGGACGCACTGCCAGATCCTGAAGACACGCAATGCCGCGGCTGCGATAACGGCCGTCGGCCGCTGACGCAGGCAGAGTGCGGGACGCTCCCGGAGGCCACCAAGACTTTGAAGCGGGTGTAGTGCGGGGCTGGACGGTGACCCACTGCTGGAGGTGGTGAAAGTGAGACCTCGGCGTCCCCTCCCCCACGTGCAGAAGTTGCGACTGGGCTTTGGTCGTCCCAGGAGCGAAGCGGGACCCGTGATCGCTGATTGCGGGTGTCGCGCTGCCCCCGGCCCCGCGGGGGCTGCAGTGAAGGACATCGGCCACCCCCCACCTCCGGAGTTGTGGGTGACGCGACGTCGAGATCTCCCAAGTACCGAGGGAGCAGAGTCGGGAGAGCTGGAGGGCGGGCGCGGTGCCGCCGTGTAGAGACATTGTGCCTGGAATAGATGGGGGTCTGAGCGTGAGTGCACCTGACCCTAGGCTTCTGCTTGGACTCCTGAGGAGTGCGCTGGACTGCTGGTGGACGCTGAGCAGGTGGGGTGCATATGGCGAGAGAGAGGTGGAGGGCGCGAGCAGCCTGATCTCCTGGTTCATTGTGGCGCAAGTATCTGCTGGGTCCCGCTAACATTCAGAGAGTGCTGTGGATACCGCTGGGAGCGGAGGGACGGAAAGACTGTGCTACTATACGTTGGACGATTGTACTGGCTGACCGGTGGAGAGCGATGGCTCGGGAAGGCTTGGAGGTAGGGTCGGCGCCACTTCCGGTCGGGTGGAGAGCTGCTTGCGCTCGGTCCATTTGCTGGGGTCAGCGGAGTGCACCGCCCGGGGATCAGGATGGGAAGGACTGACGCGAGGCAGCCCAAACTCACGTTTGAGGCTGCCAAGAAACCGACCAAGGCTGGGGAGGAGAATCGCGGCCCGGTGGAGTCACCTGGAGTGGTGGGAGGTCCGGTGGATGCGGCACCAAACCTACAGGAGATACTACGGGAAATGCGACAGGGGTTTGCGACGATCGCCGATAAGGTTGATAGGGTATCAACCCGGATGGAGGCGGTGGCGCAAAAACTGGATGCGCACGAGGAAAGGTTGACAGGGGCGGAACAGCGGATATCGGATGCCGAGGACAAGGTGACGCAACATACTTCACAGTTATCCAGAATGGACAACCTGCTGCGCATCATTGCGGCTAAAAATGAGGAGTTGGAAGCGAGAAGTCGGCGCAACAATGTACGCATCGTTGGTATTCCGGAGACGACGAATGTGGGTAAAATGGAGGAATAAGTCGAGAAGATGTTTGTGGCGGCAATTGGCTCGGATGCCTTTTCTCCCCAATTCATAGTTGAAAGGGCGCATCGGGCCCTTGGCCCCAGACCAAAGCCGGGAGCGCCGCCCAGGCCGATCATCGCCCGGTTGCTCAACTATCGGGACCGGGATGCTGCCCTACGGGCCGCAAGAGGCACGCGTTTTTTATCCTACGAGGGAAACTCCTTCACACTATATCCGGACTTCACTCAGATAGTGCAAGAGGAACGTAGGAAATTTCTGGCAGTAAAGGCTAAGCTGCGCAATTTGCAACTGGACTATGCACTGCTCTACCCGGCATGACTGCGAGTCACATACCAGGGTAGACAGAAATTCTTCACGAATCCTCAGTTGGTGGAGGACTTTCTAAAGCAATACAAGCGAGCTCAGCGGCCGGGGGCTGGAGAGGAGGAAGCCGCGGACCCCCTGCGTCGAGAACTGTTGGATGGTGAACCGTGAGTGGGGAGGCCCTTGACTACCTATTGTGTTGGACGAGGAGGTGAGATTGTCGCCCGGGCCCTGTGCCTGGGGTCCCTGACCGCGAGATATTGTAATGACCCTTGCCTCAGTTTGGTTGTTGCGGGATGAAGAGGTCTGGGGGATAGTTGAGGGATGCGGGGGTCTCTACATTATCGGGTGCCTTCATGACTGCAATGAATATGGACACATGTTGTCGGGGCTGGCTAAGGGATGATGTTGGTGGCTGACTGCGGGCCTCAGGTGCCTCTGCTTCTAGCGCCGTCCCCACCCCCCTGTATCGCCGGGCCGGACTACGCTCTGCGTGGGCGGGCTGGTGACCGTGGGGGAGTATTAGTGGTGCCACCTAGGTACGCTTCCCGATGGGAATCACCCTAGTACATGGTTGGGGATTGGGGAATGTATTTGCCCGTGTTCTTTGGGGCATGTGTGGGAGGGGGGGGGATGCAGGACTGGCAGGTTGGGGTTTGCTTCAGTGGGAGCGGGGTGGGATCATGGGATTCAGTTATGGTTCGGATGTTTGCAGTTCCAATATGGGGAAAGGAGTCTCGAGCTGGCTGTGGGATGATTGTCTCTGGAGGCGGGAGGTGGCAAAAAATGCAATGTGCTATTGACATAGTGTTGTGGGAGTCATGTGTTGAGGTGGCACTGGGGTTTATTGTGATGCGGGCTGTGTTCGGAGTGGAAGCGGCATGCGGTTTTGGGGGGCTATTTGGATTTTGGGAGGGTAACGGATGATGGCTGAAAGCGCACGCAAGTCAAAAGTCACGATCGTGACTTGGAATGTCCGGGGGTTGAATGACGCGAGAAAATGTAGGAGGGTGGTGGCGTACCTAGAGCAGCATCAGGTGCACATTGCATTGTTGCAGGAGACGCATCTTAGCCCCCGGGCCACTTACACATTTGCGAGCAAATGGGCGGCAGTGCGTAGCTTTTCTTCGTACTCAGGGTATGCCAGGGGCACGGTGATCCTGATCAAGAAAGGGGTGCCATTTGTGCGGCTAGGGGAACATACGGACAATGAGGGGAGATTTGTCCTGCTGTGGGGTAGGCTTGGCACTGACACGGTCACAATTGTAAACTGTTATGGTCCAAATGTGGATACGCCTGCCTTTTTCACCATGTTGTGGGGCAGGATACTCAACATAGGTTCCATGCATATTATCTGGGGCGGGGATTTTAACGTCACAATGACTTCAGGGCTGGATAGGTCGGATGGAAGCCCACGATATAACAAAGGTGCGAGGGACGCTGTGGCCGGAATAGTGGAGGAAGGGGGACTGGTAGATAGCTGGAGGTTCGTGCATGCTGGGATTCAGGAGGGGACGCACTTCACACCTTATGCCAACACTTGGGCCAGGCTTGAATATTGCTTTTTATCTAGGGGGTTGGTGGGGGACTTGAGGCGAGTGACACATTTGCCGAGGTCTTATTCGGATCACTGTCCAGTTCTGGTGCAGGTAGCGGTTCCAGGTTACGGTAGGGCAGCACCAAGATGGCGTATGCTGCCCACGGCATTGTTGGATCCACTATCCACAGAGTTTTTTCCCCGCAACAAGGGGTCGGTGGATAGTGTTGAGACCATCTGGGAGGCGTTTAAAGTGACGGTCCGGGGATACTACATCTCTAAGAGCTTTGGTGTGCTTAAGGCCATACGCAACTCGCTCACCAAACTGGAGTCAGAACTTGCGGAGCTGGAAGCCAGGATGGCCCGGGAACCGATGGGTCCTATCCACAGGGAATTCAGAGAGGTGCTCACGCGGTATGAGCAGGAAGCAGATAGAGAGTCCAAATTCAGGGGCAAACATTGGCAGGCCCGTCGATATTGTGAAGGAGAGAGACCAGGCCGCGCTTTAGCAGAGATTGCTAGGCACTCACAGGGCACCTCGCAGATATTGGAGATATGAGCACCGGGAGGGGAAATACATCAGGACACGAAAGGGATCTTGGGTCAATTTACCAAACACTATGCAGGGTTATATGCAGCAAGTGGAGGTGAGGAGGTCATACTTGGAGATTTTTTGGATGATGTGGCATTATGCTGGTTGAGCGATGAACATAGACAGTTTCTCGGGGGCCCCATTTGAGCTGGATGAAATACGAGAGGCGATTATGTCTCTGAGTAATGGTAAGGCGGCGGGGCTGGATGTGCTTCCGGCGGAATTTTATAAATGCTATATCGATATCATGGCTCCAGTGCTTCGGGAGGTTTTTGAGGCTTCTCTGGAGGTGGGAGTGTTGCCTGGGACAATGAGGGAGGTGTTGATTACCTCACTGCTGAAACCGGGTAAAGATCCAGCGGACTGTGATTCGTATAGGCCGCTGTCTCTGATAAATTGTGACGCCAAGATATTGGCGAAGGTGCTGGCTACCAGACTATCCCTGTTAATGACTAAAATTGCCTTTCCGGATCAAGCGGGGTTTGTCCCGGGGAGATCAACTGCTAGTAACCTGCGAACGCTTTTCTCCCTGATTCACACGATAGCGCCGGAATTGCCCGTTGCTGCCGTGTTTCTTGATGCTACCAAGGCATTTGACTCGGTGGAGTGGAATTACTTGTTTGCTATTCTGTACCGGATGGGGTTCCCCAAGATCTTTGTGGCGTGGATCAAACTGCTGTATACTGACCCGACAGCGAGAGTGTTAATTAATGGTGAGGTGTCTGAGCCTGTCCCACTAGCCAGGGGTACTAGGCAGGGTTGTCCGCTGTCCCCACTGCTGTTTGCTATAGCGATAGAACCGCTGGCATGCCGCATCCGCCAGCTACATAAACGTAGCGCCTTTGAATGTTATCAGCGTCAGATTGATGTGTCCCTATATGCTGATGATTTAATGCTGTATGTGGTGGACCCGCAGACTAATCTTAACCCACTTCTTCGTGAATTTTTGGTGTTTGGGCGGTTATCTGGCATCCAAATAAACTGGAAGAAATCACAGATTTTCCCCCTGACCCCAGTGGTGGGCCGATTCTCCTTAGACTATCCGCTCGAATGGTGCGATTCGGATCTTAGATACGTGAGGAGACGTTGCGGTTGAACTATGGTACTGCTATGACTAAGTTGGAGGGGGATGTTACTCGCTGGATATCCCTGCCATTTACGATGGCGGGTAGGGCCTCACTGATCAAAATGGTGGTGTTACCTCATTTTCTATACTTCTTCCAGAATATTCCGTACTATCCAGGTGCGTTTTTCTTTCGGACGTTGCGGTCCGAGCTATTGCGACTGTTCTGGGCGGGTAAGCAGCCTAGGCTGGCGTGGTCGATCATTACCCAGCCGTATGATAGAGGTGGATTTGATGTTCCAGACTTCCTAGTGTATTATTTGAGTGCGCAGGCCCACTTTGCTTATCACTGGTTTGCACCTGAGCAGTTTCTACCGCAGCTAGCGGTGGAGGACTGGATAGCTCGACCCCTGCCGCTGAAGGGCATTATACATGGCCCCGTACGGGTGATTGATGCGCCACTCAATACAGTGACATGCACGGTAGATAAGTGGCGGCGAGTGCTGCGCAGGGTGGCACTCAGCTTTCTGTACGCTCCTACGTTGCCGCTAGTGTATCATCCAGAACTGTCGCTGTTGCAGGAAGGAGGGTTCCAGGGGCTTTGTGCTAGGATAAAGATCCGACACTGGGGTGATCTCTTCGCTAACGGACGGTTTAAAACACGAGAGCAGCTGTTCCGTGGATATCAGCCAACTCCGCTGGATGTTTTCTACTATGTTCGACTGCGTCAGGGGCTGCGGGCGGTCTTACCGCACTTTCCACAGGAACCTGAGATAGTTCGGCCCCTGCAGGCTCTGCTTACGTCTACGGATGGCAGGCATTTCATATCCCAACTATACAGCAGTATTCGGGAGCACAGTGGGGGAGTGGAGTGTGCAGCGCTCAAGCGGTGGAGTGCTGAGTTGGGCAGGGACATAACTGAGGCGCAATGGACATATTGTTGTGAACTAACATCCCAGATATCGGCCAGTTGCAGATTGCGTATTATTCATTATAAATTCCTGCAGAGAATGTATTACACGCCCGCTAGAAAGTTCAGATTCCGCCTATCGGACAATGATAAATGTGAGAGGTGCCACATGGAGGGAGCTGATTTTTTGCACTTGGCTTGGCTTTGACCCGGGGTAGCTGATTACTGGTCGCAGGTACACACGGTGCTAGCATCTATGGTGGGCGACGCGGTTGAGAGGGATCCGTTCATGATGTTGCTAGGCTATACTGCGTCGATACCTAAAGTGCATCGGAAGTTTGGGAATATAGCAATCTTGATTGCGAAGCGGCGAGTTGCTTGTCGGTGGGGTAGGGGTCGAGCACCGAAATTTAAGGAATGGATAGAGGACTTACTGTACTGCCAGGAGCAGAATGCCATATACGCTGACACACAACCGTTGAATAGTAGGGCTAAGGACATATGGGACTCACTCAGGGCGTACTTGGCGGCACAGCCCGGCTCCGCTGACAGGGAGGGACAGGTCCTTGCGGGAACGGCACAGCCGGACACGGTATCCGCCTAGAGGTGACGTAATGGAGGCATGCAATGGTGCGGACAAGGGTGGTGGTAATGGAATGTGAGGCGCTGAGATATTCTGGTTGGGATGTGAGGAGTGTGGAACTTATGGATTGTGGTGTGACGGGGTGTTCCTGGATATCTGCACCCCATGGCTGACGCTGGCGCCCGGGACTGATGGGCCTCTGGTACGAGATAATCAGCTCGTAGTCCTGACTTGTAGAGCATTCAGTGGGATTGTTATCACGTGGGGCATGCTGGTAGTTGCCACCGGACCTCCGGGTTGTCGGTTATTTGGCTGTGTAGTGGATGGATGGCGCCTTTGGGGATGTATCATTTATAGCCGGCCCATGAGGTTGTAGGCGCGAGATTGTACGACTGTGCAATACTATAATAAAGGTTTTGGAACTTTTAAAAAAAACAAAAACCGAGTAGTATTTAGTGAAAAATTGGCCCCTCCATCTGCGTTGGACGTGTTGAAGACAGTCTCCCCATAGGTGCGTTTCTTGGAGTAGGGCTATACTTATCCCATACCGCCTAAGGTATGTTGCCACCCGGATCTGTTTGACCATATTATTGAGTCCCCGGACATTCCACGTTATGAGTTTATACTTCTGCGTGCTGCTGCCTAACCTTAATGTCTGCCTGAAGGGTCATGGGTATTATTTATTTTTAAGTGTCTGATGGGTGTGTTAATTTGGCCACAGACTATGGAAAGCGACTGTGGTCTCCTCCATCGTTGTAGTGTGTATTTTTTGGGTCTTGTGATTTTGCCACATAATGGCTTTCAGGGGAGTACACCAGATGGCACACTTTGCCACTCCATGTATATATGTAATTGATATGGCGTGAGCCCAGCTACAAAGGATAAGACCTATGTAAAAGAGAAGCGGTTACAAAAGAGTCCATGATGTGTAAGGGCTTCAAATAGATTCATGTGGGCAAGGAAAGACAGCAGAGCTCTCTAATCGTATTTCTAAAGAAGTTCCATCAGGCACCCAATACTCATCACCAGTAAAAAACATAGACACGATAAACGAAGAATAACTATTGACTGAATCTGTGATAAACTGCGCAGGGTAGAAGGAGGAGGGCTGTTGCAAGCCCTCAGCAGTATGACCTGTGTATGAAAGGCAGATCGGGAGTGTGTGCATGTAATGAACACAGTAAATCAGTATTGGTGTTCCACTCCCTCTGGTACTGACCCAAACCTATCTATTTCCCTCTTGGTGCCTATGTCACGGTCGCAACATTCTGACTTGTTGGGAAGGGACCACCCCAAGAGCATCCCTCCAATGGTTAACAGGGTGGGTGAACCCACCAACACACAGCATAACATTCCTCCTTGACCCACAAATGAAAGAAAAACAATGAAAATACCACAAGGAGTAGAAGACACTAGAGAGAGAGAGCGAGAGAGAGAGAGAGAGAGAGAGAGAGAGAGAGAGAGAGAGAGAGAGAGAGACTAGAACCAAAGACCATCGAAGATGTTATCTCTCCGTTGCTCGCTGACTGGCATTCCTCTCTGGCTCATCTTGCACAATTGCAGTTGGCAAAGTGCCTAGATCTAACTGCACAACCAGCAGATAACGTCTCTCAGCTCCAGACAATGAGGGTACCACCCCTGTTGACTCAAGTGGAAAAGGATGCTCAGCAGGGAACAGCCATGGGCATTTCCACACCGCCTGAGGTATCTAGATCTTCTCCAGCTCCACTTGCAGGGGCTTGAAAACTTTTGAAGAATGAGACATTCTTGTTATAGTCTCTGCAGGTCTCTGAGCAGTAATTATGGTTCCTTTCACTGTTCTCACTTTCCACGGATGAGGCTCAAACAGTAGCGTGAACTTTACCATGGAATGTATAGTCTTGACCAGCACCAGATCACCCACTTGAATTGAACTCTGCTTTGCTCCATGAGTTCAGGAAATATGTTCATTTTGTGTTGAGCGCTTCTGTAAATTCTCGACAACCTGTTGGTGCACAACTGACGGCTTTTCCACAGAAGGAATGACATCACCCAAGGTGCGATTCATGCATATAGACCTTGAGCCGTCAAATGAGGAGTTAAGCGATACTCTCTAAGAAAGGCATAGCGAGCACAGTCCATATTCTGGCCATTGGCCAACACAATTCTGAGCACCTTATTTAGAGTGCACATGAAGATCTCTGCCTCTCCATTCACTTGCGGCCACCTGGGTGTCATTTTCCTGTGGAGAATACCCCAAGATTGTAAATAGTCAGTAAATTCTTGACTGGAGAAGGCGGGGGGGCATTGTCAATATAGAATTCTTAAGCAGGCCATGGGTGCCCATAATCTTCTCGAGACAAGGTATGGTTTGACTGGTGGTGGTAGATTCCATGACCTCAACCTCAGGGTACTTTGAAGAATCATCAATGACCACTAACATGTCGACTATCAGGTAAACTACCAAAGTCTGTGCTGGCTCGTTGCCAGGGAAGTGGCGGGATGTCTTCTGTTTTCATAGGTGCGGGTGAGTCAGCAGGGCTGGCAGCCTGGCACTGGGAGCACTGATGCACAGTCTGCTACACAAGGGCATCCAGATTGGGAAACCAAACCTTGCATCGCAGCCGAGATTTGGTCTTGACGACCCCTTGATGGACTAAGTGTGCGAGATCCACCACTTGTTGTTGTAGGGTCGCAGGTACCACTGACAGGGACCCCTCATGAGACAGCCGTGTGGGGACACCACCAGTTCAGAGCGAACATTGTGCAATGAGGCTAACGTCAACCTTGCATCGTTTGTGTGATATGTGATCTTGTCCCGTAAGGTGCACCACCTTCCGGACTGCACAACAGATATACCCAGCTGGATACACTCATCAGTCAAAGTAGCTTTGATGATATCCTCCAGCGAGGTGGGGAGTGGGCGGGAGCGTTCAACAACAAACTGCACATATTGTTCCACATCTTCCGTGTCACGTTCTTCGCTTTCCGTTGCAGGCCTGGCATGCTGGGACAGGTAGTCTGCTGGGTTTTGAGCACCTGGATGAAAAATGACCGTAAAATGATACTCTTGCAATTGTAAAATCAATTTCTCAATCCAAGGTGGGGGATTGAAGGATGACCCCGTGAACAAAGGGATGAGGAGTTTGTGGTCAGTGTGCACCACAAAAGGCTGGTGAAAGTGAAAATTACGGCATCCCCAATGCACAGCAATGGCTCTTTCTCCATATGAGAATAACATTGCTCAGTCTCAGTCAGCGCTCGGCTGGCATAGACAACCGGAGCCCACTCCCCGTTGATCTGTTTCTGGGATAGCACTGCTCCGAGACCCATTGGGACTGGCATTGACAGACAGTTCAGAGTCTTTGGCCGGGTCAAAGTACACTAAGGTTGTATCAGCCGACAACGCTTGTTTTGTCGCCTAGAATGCTTCGTCATGATTAGGCCCCCAATTCGAGGCTGTGTTGGCTTTTGTCAGCTCTCCCAAGGGGGCGGTGAGGTCTGTGAGTTTGGGGATGAATCAGCCACAGTACGTGACCATACCTTGAACACTTCTCACTCCGGTCACGGCGGTGGGAGCTGGGGCAGCCTGGATGTCCTGGACTTTGACAGAATCAGGTACTACTCCCTCCTGGGAGAAATGATAACCAAAGAACGATATTTCTTTTTGGAGAAATACACATTTTTCTCGGTGAAGGGTTAGACCATTCTCTTTGAACCATTGAAAGGTAGCTCTCAAACAATCAAGTTGTTCTTCAAGCGTCGCAGTGTGGACCAGAATGTCATCGCTGACGCTGAGGACTCCATCTAGGTCCAGCTTCACATGGTGTCCTAAAGGACTTCCGCTGCACTAGAGATTCCAAAACTGAGACATTTGTACCTTCTTAATCCTACATAGGTGGAGAATGTAGTGATCGTTCGAGATTCTGGGTCCAACATCAGCTGGTGATAGGCAGCTCTTAAGTACATCTTTGAGAACGTCTTTGCTCCACTGACTTCAGACACGATGTCATTGACGGTGGGTGTCAAATGTCGATCCCGTTTGATAGTCAGATTAGGTAGGCACATATCAATGCATATTCTCACTTCTCCAGGCTGTTTAGGTTTGTGAGCTATGACGTTTGGGGACACTCATAGAGTTGGGCATTCAACCTTCTCCATAATATCCACCTTGATCAATTCTTCCTCTACCTGAGGCGAAACGCCACACACAATGTTTCAAGGCCACCAGGTGAATCGAATCATCAATGTGCAGGTGTATCAAACATTTTTTAGGCATCCTATGTAGAGGTGGGCGAAATTTGCCTAGTCACACTACGCAAAGCTCCGCAAAACGGTAAAAAATCTCAGCGAGCATGCAGAGTTCCGCGAACACGCGGAATTGCTTGTTCCACCCGTTCACAATGCTTTTTTCCTGTTCGCGAACGCTGTTTGCGTGCTCGGGGGGAAATATCTCATGAGCACGCATTTTGAAAGTGGGAACAAGCAAAAATTTGCAGAATTTTTGGCAATTTTGTGTTCTCCGCGGAACGCGAAATTACCCAAAGTTCGCGTGCGGAACGGAATTTACCGCCCAGGCCTAATCCTATGCCCTAAAACAGTGATGAAAATTGAGTCACCAGATCCGCCACATTTTCCTGGTGTATGCTGAAAGCGAAAACAACAGGTTGAAGGTGCTCTGCCATCCTGCAACTCAGTAACATCCTGGTGCCTCCTTTTTTGACATATTCTTTGGCACGAGTAGAGCAAGATTCATGTGTAATTTTGGTTGTGAATACCCCCGCTAGAGGAAGAGGAGAAGTGGATCCGAAGGCAAACACCTTCGTAGTGGTGGGTCTCAGAGGAGGTTGTACAGGGAGAGTCTACATCAGGGACTGGGCCATGATGTTGATGAAAGCCCCAGTATCGAACAGTGCCTGTACTTGATGACCACCCAGAAGGCTGCATCACGGAATGCGCTTTTGGAGCGCCAATCAGGTTGCATGGCATGTATCACGTGAACAGCACCTTCAAAGTCATCATCCTCCATATCCCCTTCATCCTCTGTTGCATCTGGTGTGTGCAGGGCATTCACCGGTTTGGGCTTCTGACCTTTTAGGGAAGCTGACAAATGACAGACCTTGGTGAAATGGTTAATATTATTGCATGCTGAGCATCGCTTTTTTTGTGCCGCGTAGTCCCCTTGGTGTGGGTAGGGACCTCTGCATCCATAGCATGTCTAAGATGCCGTATTCATCTTGGTACAGGCCTTTCTCCTGTCAGGGTGTCTGGGGCTACTGCATTGACATGTTTTGTCTTGACCTGGTGCTGTAGCGTCACCTCCATGTGAGATGCTCGTACCTTGCACAATTGTTTTGATCTACCCAGGTTTAACATGTCCACCATGGGAATTTCTGGGACACGGAGGATATTTTCTCTGAGTTTCGTTGAGGGACAACCTTGAATGGATTGAGCTCGGAATTCATCATTTGCATCTGGTAGTGTACAAGTGCTAGCTAACTCCCTCAGGAGGGCAAAGAAGTTGTCAACGGATTCATCCGGTAGATGCCTTGCTTGACGTAGCAGGAAACATTCGTAGTCTGGATTAGCCAGGGGTTCGAAATAGGCAGTTAATTCTCGTTTGAGGGTGAGGTATGTGTAAGGTGGGTAACTGCACGTGGCATGGAGCATGTGGCGTGGAACAATGTGGGCTGAGTTACTGTGTTACGCCCTCCTTCTGGAAGGGTGGCTGTTACCTGTGGTTTTGGGCATTGATAACTTCAACAAGGGATACTGGAGGTTGTGTGTGTACCCCTATTGGAACCTGCAGGGGAAAATGGCTGGGACTATGCTGATTTGCTGTGCTTTCTCGGCAAGAGTCAGGGGTCTCGTTGGGACCTTTATGTGCTTGGCTTGATGGAGGTGGTGCTACTGAATTTAATGGATTTCCCCTATGGGATATGGCTGCCGTCATGGCCATCCCTGGGCTCGGGCACTCATGAGGTCCCATGAGTGTCATTCTGACCATTTGCTCACGGTTGATGAGCCTATCCCTGTACCCCAGGCGTGGGGCTGCGAAAGTAATTTGCGGAGACCCTTTCTCTCCTGTTGCCCCCTCTCCCTTGGACCCAAGATGTTCCAGGTTTGCTGCACTTGGCAGTAAACCGTTTGGTTTCCTACCCGGCATATGCAATTGGCAGACCTTGGATGGTTAAAGGGGTGAGAAGGAGGAGGCTGAATGTTCTACCTACGATGGGTGTCAGGTGGGCAGCTGATGGGCTGACGTGCTGTGAGTAAGTGAACTGAACCGGCTACTCATGCACGGCTGATGGAGCTTTCTGGCCTTTTCAAAACTTCTTCCTTAAACGTCTGGAAGAGCTGGCATCCGCCACTGGAGCATTTGCCTAGTTTTGGAACTATAGGAGGGTCTCCATTTGGTGCTAAACCCTGTGGAGTTTGAGACTTACGTTACCCGTCCAAAGTTAGACTTGGGTGAGTGGTCCTGGGCGCTGGTTTTCATGCACCAGTGAGGGGCCGCACTGCTCCCTAATCAGACTGTCCTACTCCTGGGGGTTTGGTCAGCCAACCCTTCCCCGCAGCCCCTGGGGGACCATCTGCAGAGGTGGTCCTTGGCCCCCTGTGGGCATCCAGATGGGGGAATCTAGCGTGGATTCACGATCGACATAGCATGTCTGTCCTGAAGACCGGCTGTGGAGGCAGGTAGGGAAGTGTGACTGGGAGTGATGTGAAGGGGGTAGTTTGTCTTGGAAAATGGTTTGGACTTTTTGGGGTGTTTGTACCCTCTGACGATGTTAGGGCATTTCCGCCCCAGACAGTCACGCCACCTTGTTGTAATTGGGAGTCTGGCCCCTACTGAACTGAACTCCGTTTGTTGCAGTGATTGTCAGTGGTTGCAGCTTGATTTCCTTGAAGCCGATAGGGTAATGCAGGTGCGGCGTTCTGAGTTTGATTTTGGTGGGTGAATGCTTTGTGGGGGCTGTCCATGTACTATACCGTTCTGGTCATGGTATATTTGTAGGTGACACCGGTTGGCCATGTGGCTCATTCTGTGACAGTAGTGGCACTTTACGAGGCCGGTTGGGGTCCAGCCTCCCAGACCTTGGCCACAAGGACTGGACGGATATCCTCTGGGGTCCATATGTGGAGCTCCTCTTGAGACCGGTGGCATCTGAACGTTTGCGTCTAACACTGCCACCTCAAGGCGGTCTTTTTATTTTTTTTATTTCATCAATGTTTTGAAGTTGAAAACACAGAGGCATCATTACTGTACAATATTGTCTTTCTGCTGCAGTGAAATACAATTCAACAATGTTCATGGGTTGCATACATTTAGTACTTTGAGAGGTTACAATTCTGGTCGTCTCAGCATTGCCATGTCTCCTGTCAGTGAGGTACATATTTCCCCTCTATAGGTATTCCAGTCACCCCATTTCTTGTTCCATTTCTTGGGGCAGCCCCTCAGTTTGTAGACCTCCTTCTCTGCTATCATGCACCTATCCATTTCCGCCACCCAGCCGACTTAAGAGCCATCTATCGGATCCCCAAAGCTTTGCGATAGCCCGTTTGACCAGCAGGTACCCCAGTGCGGCCCATTGTTGCTCGAGTTCTGTCAAATCTGTGCCTCCCATATGTTCAGGATCCCCAACCTCGGCGTCAATTGGATCTGTTTACCCAGTGTGTCTTGCATTTTCTTGATGGCATTCCCCCACAGAGACCGTATTTCGGGACAGTCCCACAAGATATGATAAAAGGTGCTTTCTTGGCGGCAGCCCCTGAGGCACAAGGCATCTGCTCGAACACCTATTTTGGCCAATAGCACCCCAGAAAGGTAGGACCTATGTAGAATTTTTAGTTGTATGAGGCAAAAGCGGCGGTTTATTGCTGTCTCTCTGGGGGACATTAATGCTGCTAGCCAATCCTCGTCATCTATTGGCCCTATGTCTACTTGCCAGCGATCACAAAGAATTTGGAAGTAGTCAAGTAAGTTGTTACAGAGTTTTCGATAGGTACAGGAGACAGCTTTGTTCAAGAGAGGTTCTGAGTGCAAGCAGCCTTCTAAAGGGGAGGAGTCTGATAAGGAAGTCAGGTCTTGTATCTTTGTGACAAGGGTGTGTCTAATCTGTAGATATCAAAAGACTTCCCCGGGCGCAAGAGCATATTTGGCTTGTAAAGAGTGGTCTTTTTCAACTTCTGTTGGACCAACTTGTTGGTGTCTCTCTGGGCCTGCTCCTGCTTTTCACTGTCCTACTCCTGTCTCTTCTGGTAATAGTGTAGTATGTGGGCCTGAATTTCCAGCCAGTGTTTGGTGTTTAGCCCTATTACGCTATCTGGTCCAGTCTGGATCTCCGTTGGTAGTCACCTCTTGAGGATGTCGTAGAAGAATGCTACCTGGGGACCCATGTCAGCCCAGGTCTATCCTGTCTCCTGCCCCCCTCGTCCACGAATTCTGTCTAAGAACTCAGTCATGGTTTCCCCAGGTTTCATGCTCTCTGCCATTAATCCTCCTGCATCTGGGAGGTGTGGAAACAACTCCCTCAGGGCCATCGAGATCGGGTTTCTGAATGAATCAAATGCAGCCCCATTACGCTCAGTGTTGATGAGCGTGACTGCAGGGATGCGGGCTTGGGAGAACACTGTCGGTCTGCTCACCAATGAGGCTGTTGAGTAGACTTTTGATATCACCTATAGCTAGGTTCATAACCGCTGTATTCTTTTCAAAGCAGGAGATCCATTTTCCTGCCCCGTCCATCAATAGGGGCAGTTTATACCTGAGTCCTCGACATAGTGCTCCCATCATCTCATGCACTCCTGCATGTAGCGTTAGTTCTATTTTGGATCTCCCCCTCCATGCCGACTGCAGTCTTCTGCAATGGCCATGTCCTCTGGTTCGAAGGATCACTACTTTTGCCAAAGATGATCATACTTTTGGCCCTTCCTTTCGGTCCTGGAGGACAGTAGATGACAAAAGGTCTTGTGAAGACCTTCCAGCATCCTCCTCGACCGGTGGATTGGTGTAACCCAGCCTGGCAGAAACTGGTGTGGCCAGCATTAGTGAGAGCACATCCCTGCCAGTGTATGGTGGAGGAGGTGCACATGTCTTACTTAGGGTTCAGAGATAGCCTTGTAAGCTGGGGCCACCTTGAAGATGGCCCATAGTTCTAGTAGGGCTTCCAGCTTAGCCTTCTTTTGTGTTGTATACCTGGTCTGCATGTGAGTCTTTGTGTGCTCTGTGGTGTTGGTGTCCAACGTGCACCCTTCAGGCCAGGGGAATGCGTGTGTATTTGTTAGGGGTGGACGGAATTTGCGTAGTCGTGCTACGCAAAGCTCCGCAAAATGGAAAAAATTTCCGCGAGCACGCAGATATTCCGCGAACACGCAGAATTGCTTGCTCGCGATGCTTTTTTCCTGTTCGCGAATACTGTTTGCTTGCTCGGGGGTAAATATCTAGCAAACACGCATTTTGAGAACGCGAACAAGCAAAAAATTCCACAAAGCTGCGGAACGCAGAATTTTGGTCAATTCCACGTTCTCCGCGGAACACAAAATTACCCAAATTCCACGAGCGGAACAGAATTTATTGCCCAGGCCTAGTCTTTGTATGGTAGTGCTACTCACTGCAGTGTTTCTCTAGTTTCCTGGCCTGGATGGGTAACCTTGCTTTCATGTTGTCTAGTGGAGTGTCCATGAAGGATTGGGAAGCTTGTTTGTTTTAAGGTCTTTTGCAAAATGTTGATTGTCTCGAGATTTTTAAAGAATTATAAATTCTGCTCTGATTTTAGGGCACTGTGTACACTGGGTGGTACCGAAAACCCAATCTACTTGGTCTAGAGCTCGAAAAACATTGATGCGTCTAAAGAATCGATTAACATTAAATAGAGACAAAAATGCAATTAAATAATAACAACCTGTAACAAAAGTGCAATTGTTGGTTTAGAGCAGTACGGGTTGACTTGCAGCAATAAACCAGCAATCTTGAACCTCCGATTTAAAAAAAATTGTTGTTATTATCCAAAGCATAGACTTACTAACGTGACATAACATATACATATGCAGCATGATTTGCACAATTGCAACAGCACCACAACATCAATAACTGCATAAGAATGGAAAAAATCTATTAGGTTAAAAAGGTTGACAGAATTTCTTTTTATTTTCTCCAAAAAACAGTGCCCTCTTCTCGTGGCTATAGCTTGTGGAGAAGGGATGCTCTACGTAGTACATGGAGCTAGGTGAGCTTGATAGTCTGTCACTTGGGCTCAGTGGACAAAAATTAGCAACAATTTGAGTGCAGAAAAGGGAATAACTGGATAACTATCAGCCCCCTGCGGCCTGACACATGCTACACTCATTCACCAAGGTCCGAATTTTTCCATATTTACGAATTACATCCTATATTACACCCAGGGGTTGTGCGTATCACTGCCTAACACCTAGCAATCCAAGCAGAGAGAAAAAAGGAACACCTCTCACTTCTTTTAGATTCTACCAGTGTGGAATCGATAGCACTAAGAAACCTTTTGTAACTAAAAATAAGTTTGAGATGTTAGCACACCCAGAGTCTTTACGTACTGTCTTGAACCACGCACAGAGGTCCAAGCTATGCCTTACTGTCACCCATGGAGGAGGAGTATCCTCTGTTCCACGCCCAGTGGTACAAGCAATCCCTTACTGACACCCAGGGACGAGGTGTACCATGTTCCACGCCCAATGATACAAGCGATCCCTTACTAACACCCAGGGATGAGGCGTACCCTTTGCTTCGCACCAAAGGTCACACCAAAGGTCAGGTAGCTACTTTCGCCTTCCTCCAGCGTGCTGACTAGGGGAAACCAAAAGTGATATATGCGCTTGTCCTAGTTTGCCATACACCAGATGTTGGGACTAAGGATCAGGTGTAGTCTCCTATCCTATGGCGGCTATCTCTGGACGGACCTCTGCCCCGTGGATCCAACAGAACATCTAATCCATTATGGCATCTACTCACTGATCTTTTTGCGCAGACGTAAATCTGTTCTGGCTGTGGTCTTTCCTTCAACAGCAATCGGGTTCGATGAACCAATCTCTCCTATCTGGCTCGCCAAAATGTTGCTCGAGTATGAATTTACCAGAAATAAATGAAAAGACAAGTTGGTTTAATTAAACGTTGCAGCCGGGAGAGCCTTGATTGAGTGCATCTGCTCAAAGTCTCTTGGTGTACAACGTTTTGGCCGCTGTTATATACTGTTCATGAGGTACAATAAAGCAATTTTTTACATTCCAAAAAAGCATCTCAGTTGTAAATTAACAAGCACAGGCATCTGATAAGGGCACAGATGTCTCTCAACCCCAGGGAGGGCTAGCGTGTGCCAGTGTGCATGTGTCCAGATATCCAGCATGAGGAGCGTGTGATCACTACATGTGGTGTGAATGTTGTGTCCGGTTTGGTTGAGTGTTTCTATCTACATGTGGTATCTAGCCTTGTGGTATTTTTGGGGAATGCGAGCCTTTGGCAAAACGGGTTTTATTGGGGCCAATTTCTTCGGACTTGTTTGTGGTGTAACTATCTATCTGTGGCTTCGATCAGAGTTTTCCCTGTGTGTGCATTTGTCTTTAGGTAAAGAGAGGCCCCACCTTTGACCTGGTATTCAATAGGTATGGTTTGTAGGACTTGTCTAACCACGTATCTCTGACTCTCGGTTGATGGGGAGGTCACCTTGGGTGAAACCGACAGCAATGATGTGAGCTCATCAGAACTCCTGAAAATAATATGGCAGTCACTGGCATAATTTTTATCGACATCCTTAACATTGTGCACACAGTTCTCATAGTATACATTGACATTGTTTTCACTGATATTGAGACGGTTAAGTTTGCTTAGGTCTTAACATGCATCGGCTTTGTTCTTACTGGTAACAGTATCGTAATTTGAGCATGGATTATGACATACATTGATATATTCACTGCTGGGGTCGGCGCTACTGTGCGGTTACAGGTTATGCCATACATTGACATTGTATTGACGGGTACTGGAATGGTCATGCGGGCACAGGTTATGACATACATTGATATTGCCGTTGTCGGGCCTGCACACATCACGGTAATCATTGACATCGTATTCACCCATTCCAACAAACTTAAGGAAGATAGACTTGAAAAATTTAAGTTCTGGCCTGTTGTAGCTGCATTACTTTACAAATCTAAGCATATGCTTGGTGCAACAAGAAATTTCATTTAATCTATTTTTTGCCAATGTACAATGTAAATTGTGCATAATTCGCCTTATTGTTTTCTGCCATTAACATTGTATTTTTTGATTGCAGAGGGTGGGAAGGTGAGCATCTACCATGGCAATTCAATCATTGACTCCACAGCTAAGATGGCTACATGTAATAATCTATCAATCCACTGAGTTTGTTTGTATTGTTGACAATAGAGTTTGAAGCCAACCCACATTGGACTTTGCTGTATTTGCTAAGCTCCTGCATTTATTATGTTGCTGTACAGCATAGAAGCATTGCAGAAATCTTTTTATGTAGTTATTAGCAATTCAAACCCTTAGAGCGCAAACAATTGCATTCATCAGAACAACGATTAATAACCCATAAACGCTTCCATCTACATCATATTCAATTGAGGATTGACATTTCCATCCCGAGACCTGGTTGCCATGGCAAACTTCATCTATTGTAGATGCAGGCTATTGTCTTAAATTTGTAAAGAGCTCAGAAGTTGCTCAGAGGTTTCTATAGAGCTGAACTAAAATATTAAACTCATATTGTAGTAAGCGATGGGGATAGTAAATTGGAAAACATACATAGTCCTTTACTTAGTCATTTAACCTTTAAAAAAATATGAAGGAAAATTATGTAGTCGCTGCGCCATCATTTTCATATGCCGTGTTCTCACTAATGAGGTAGTTGATCTGACATTTATTAAATTTTGAACTTTGATACAACATATTTAAAGTAATTATTTTATTTGTTTTACTTTATTAATATGAAGTATAGTTTATTGACTTAATTAATTAGAATCATACCACTCAGTTACCATACAATCTAGGGCAAGATTTATCATTATTTAACACAACACAATGAATCAAAACAACTTGCTGTGCTGCATCAAATGGAGAAAGAGGGAATGCGCCACGTTTACTAACATATAGCGCACTCCTGCTCTTTCTCTGCGCTGGTGCACTCAGTGCTGCCTAGCACCTATGCGTGCACTCTTGTGTCATGGTGCCAGGGTGTCTGCATTACAGGCAGGATTGTTTTTGTGCAGGAAGGGGCACCTTCCTGGGCAAAAATAGTCTTGAGAAGCGTTTTAAAAGAGGAACAAAAGCGAAGAAAGAAAGATATTTCTCCTCATTGCATCTCTATCGGGAAGATGTACAATTTTGTATTCAGTCACAGGTTTACTTGTCTTTGTAAATCTGAGAACGTGCCAAAATGCACGGGTTGATGTGTGGGAACACCTACTCTCCACCCATGCAAGGTAACTTTGTGTGGAGTGGTAAATCTGATTTAAGGACTGCTTGGCCCTTGTATCACATTGCTTGACATAAGGGCAGCACAATCCTCTGATAAATCTTGGCACCAGTATCTTAAAAACAATGGCTGTTGCACCTGGGAGCAGGGTCATGACATGCCTGCCGGCCCATCCGTGTTACTCAGCCTGGTCTTCGCACCACTCCAACTGCCATTAGAGATGCTCCCCTAGCTCCTTGCGATCTTCTCCACCGCTAACGGGAATCTTAGCACAAAACTTGAGAAGGTAAAACTCCAGCGGAACTAATCTGGGACTGTATCCAACTCGTGCTCTATTGCAGTCAGCCTGAACTTTTGACTTTGACCCGGTCAAGCGAGATCAGATATCCCCTGTTGGTGCTTTATACTTTTAGGTGATATTATTCACTTTATTCTTTAAAAATTCATACATCCGGTTCAACTGATAAAATACTTGTTATTTTGGTGTGAAATAATTTATTAAAATGTACTCTATTTTTCTAAATTGGTTTGGGATATTTCTTGTGTTGTGTTTTCATTTTATTAATGTTTGTGTGCTGCATGACTACTTTACACTTTCCCTCTTCGTTATGCCGGGCTGCTTTTTGTGCTAAGCTACCCAGGGATAAGCACAGGTTAATTGACTGACTGACGTTCACCCTGCAAGGCGTTGTGGCTGTTGCTTGACCAGGGATCCCACCCCAGTCAAAGAACAACCCAATTTCTCACAGTGTTCTTTTGAAACATGAACACTTGATTCATATTATTTGAGGAACTGCACTACCTTTGTGACTTATTTTGGAGTGCTGAGTAATATATTTGATAACAAATGGGCTCTTCTGTCCAAGCCTGAACGAGGGTCCTTCAGATAAAGGATTACATTGTTTGCATAAAGAGAAATCACATGGACTCCTCCCATCAGATGCAGACTGCAAATGGCTCCATGGTTAAAGCATAAAGGATAGAGGAGAGCAGGTACTCCTGTCTAGTACACCTACAGACAACAATCAGCTCAGATACACAACCGCCAATCTGAATCTAGTCCCGGGATCAGTATAGAGCAACGGCACTAGGTGTATAAATCAAGGCCAAATTTACGAAGCACATCAAAGAGGTTGCTTCAGTTGAACATATCGAAAACTGTCTCCATGTCCAGAATTACGGTTACTGCTTAGGCCCACAACTGGGAGCTTCTGCAATGACCTTGTAAAGTTTCCTGATATTACTGGAGGTGCTTCTTCCCGGAACAAAGCCATTCTGATCAGTATAGAATAGAACCCATCTCATTGCTCCCATTCCCCACCAAAGTCCTCAAGAAGGCCATCAAACAACAACTCACTGAACACCTATAGAATAACACCCTGCTGGAAACCTCCCAGACTGGCTTCCATGCCAACCACAGCACTGAGACCGCCCTGAATCCTCCTCGACCGAGGAGACACAGCGGCCCTGATTCTTCTCGACTTCTCAGCAGCGTTTGACACTGTATCCTACAACACTCTCATCAAGAGACTCCGCCACATCGGGATCCAGGGAAACTCCCCCAAATGGAGTGCATTCTTTCCCACAGGGTGAATCCAGAGAATCCATCAACCTCCCTTCACTTCGGAACTCAAGAGCATCATTTGCGGCATCCTGCAAGGTTCATCCCTCAGCCCCACCCTGTTCAACACCTACATGACGCTTCTGCCCGAGATCCTCAGAACCCACGGCCTCAACATCATTTCCTATGCAGGTCGACACACAGCTCACCCTTTCATTCTCAGAAGACCCCTCCACCACCAGGACCAACTTCCACAACTGCATAACAAGCATTTATGACTGGATGAAGTCCAACTGCTTGAAGCTTAACAGGAACATGACTGAATCACTTATCTTTGATAACAACACCTCCCCATGGAACGACACCTGGTTGCCTGCTGAACTCGGACCAACATCCCTACCAACCGACCACATCTGCAACCTCGACATCCTTCTGGTCAACAAACTCACCATGAAACCCCAGATCAACGCAGTCTCCTCTGTCTACTTACCCACCCTTCACATGTTCCAAAAGATCTTCAGATGGTTCCCTGTTGACACCAGGAAAACCGCCACCCACAGCCCTAGTCACCTGCTGACACGACAATAGAAATGCGCTCTACATAGGACTCACCACCCAACTCCTGAAAAGACTCCAGAGGGTACAGAACTCAGCGGCCACACTCATTCTCAACCTGCCCAAACAGACCCATATCCCTCCCCGTCTCAGGAATCTCCACTGGCTCCCCATCCAGAAAAGATGCCAATTCAAAATGCTGATACGCCTACAAGGCCCTCCATGACCAATGACCAGCATACCCGAACCACCACCTGAACTACCACCAACCTTCGAGACACCTACGCTCCATCTCTGTTGCTCACACTCCTATCAGCCAAAGCTACAGTGGAGGACGCTCCTTCTTCTACCTCTCCACCAAGTTCTGGAACAACCCCCCCACCTCTGAACAGCCTCCTCTCTCACAGAATTCAGAAAGGCACTCAGGACCTGGCTCTTCGACTGATGGCAGAAGGATACCAGTACCTGGATACCCTCATGGGTGTCTAGCGGCGCTCTACAAATCAAGAATGATTGATTGATTTAAGACCCAAAACCCTGTGGATGCGGTCTGCCAAGACCTTACTAGGTATTTTATCATCTGCATTCAGAATGGCGATTGACCTGTATGAAGCTGATTTTGTTGGGTCTTTATATGGTTTTAAAATGAAGACTAAAGAGGTCTCCAGTAGCAAAGGGGGGCAAATACCCTCCTTCAGAGGTTCTTGGTAAAGCTGTGCCAAACTAGGGGCTAAAGTAGAGGAATAACCTTTTTTGAAATCAATAGGAAGGCCAGCTAGACCTGAAATCTTACTAGATCTTTTATAGCAGCTTTTATCTCCTGTGGACTTATTGGAGATTAGCCTGCAACTAGAGATGTCAAGGCCACTGTTACAATAGGGTTTAATAGTAGCGTTAAGTAGATACCTACTACTTGTAATAAGGCCACAATCACAATATAAGTCCCAGTCAAGGCATCAATCAATTATTCTCTGGCTCAACACTTGGTATCTGGCTGTGAGCAGGCAGGCTTAACATAGGAGACAGGTGTGTAAAGAATTTAAAAGCAACAATACACTAAATAAGTAAAACATAACACACAATAAAAATCCAACACCAATTAAAAAAAATAGGAAATATTTTTATGATTGAAATGAAACCAAAACGTTCTTGATCAAGTTAGGCCCTTCTGCTGTAGGGGGGAGCCATTGTTTTAATGGATACCTCCTCATATTGCACTGAATGTCTTAGACAACTAGAAGACCGTCGTAACTATCAGGTCTTACGAGAAGATCCCACTAAGTGCCTTGAGAGTGAGATAAAGATCTTAGTGGAAGAAGCACTGTCTAACTGCTGGATTTCTGTTAAAGAAGCTACTTTCTTGATCAAAGCGAATCCAATAGTCCCGTATTTTTATATGCTTCCTAAAGTGCATAAGGTCCAAAGACCTCCTCCTGGACGCCCAATAGTGTCTGGTTTGGGTTCCCTGTTGGAACCGCTTTCTACCTTTGTTGATTATTTTTTGAGACCTTTGGTTACAGATATGCCAACCTATTTGAAGGACACAAAAGATTTGTTAAGATTGATTGAGGATATTTCTTTTGAGCCAGATAAGGATTTCTTGGTCTCTTTTGATGTGGAGTCCTTATATACATGTATTTCACAAGACGAGACCCTTTCCACATTGAAACTCTTCTATTAAACAGGAATTTGGACTCAATAACTCCGGTATCTTTTATTGTTAACTGTGCAAGACTGGCTATGAAAGAGAATTTTTTCAAATTTGAAGATCGTTTTTTTCTCCAAGTGTCAGGTACATCGATGGGGAGTGTTTTTGCCCCAAGTTTGGCAAATTTGTATGTTCATAATTTTGAACACCTCCATATTTTCAATATCAACAATCCATATCGAGACAATATTCGGTTATGGAGAAGATACATCGATGATGTGTTTGTGGTTTGGAGAGGTACATCATCCTCTATCCTTGATTTTAAAGTCTGGTTGAGTGATCAAAATGAGTTTTTGAGCTTCACTTGTGAATACAGTAAAATCGCACTACCTTTTTTTGATATTTTGATCACTCCTGGAGATGGTGATTTGAAAACAGAGCTATATAAGAAACCAATGGCAAAAAATTCACTTCTATCGTTTGATAGTTTTCATCCCCAGGCCTTACAGGAAAATGTGCCTTTAGGCCAGTTTTTGCGCATTAAAAGAAATTGCTCCACCACTATTAAGTATCAGGAACATGCAAAAAAACTGGCCATTCAATTGCAAGCTCATCAATATCCTAAGTACCTGGTGAAAAGGTCTATGAAACGTGCTGCCAATAATAACCGGGCTGCCCTTTTGGAGACCGGGGTTCCTAAAGCACCATCTCAAAGATTGACTTGTGTACATACATTTTCTAGTTACAATAATAAAATCAAAAAAAGTATTCTATCAAATTGGAAGATCTTGAATATTGGGGCAACAGCGCTACCCCGGCCTTTGTCTGCATTTAAACGTAGTACCAGCATTAAGGATCGTTTGATACATACACGTCCACGCTACAACAAAACGAATCCACAAGAGACCCTGTGGGGTTTACCCCCGGTACAGGGACATTTTTCTTTTGGTTCTTGTACAGTTTGTACCAACACTTCTCATATCACTGAGATCGATATCGGTTCGCCTAGACCATGGCTACTTACACAACATACGAATTGTAATAGTGAGAACCTCCTTTACCTGATCACTTGCCCATGTGCCTTACGGTATGTGGGCATGACCACACGTAAAGTGAAGGTACGTATTCTAGAACATAAGAGCACTATTAGGTGTAGGAAAGCCTCTACTAAACTGACCAATCACTTCTTGTTAGCTCAACACAGTCCTGCTGACCTTAAATGGACTGTTTTGGAAAAGCCATATATTCCACCCCATATCACAGATGTGACCTCCTTTCTATTTAAACAAGAACAATGGTGGGTCCATAAATTGAAAAGTGATAGGGTAGGTCTCAACGATGAGATTCCATGGGTTTCTCTATAGAAGACGCTATACATTTCAGACCTCTTCGTTTTTTCGATTATTACCTCCGAGACATCTGTGAGTTGAGATATATTGGACAGCTTGTTCAAAACTTTTAGAAACAAAGAGAGTTAAACTCTTACTTATCTAAGGGTTCTTTTCCCTATTATGACCATTTGATTTTGGTCTTAATGATTTTGTCTTGGATGGTTACATTTCCACATTCTTGTATTGCTAGACAGTCATGAAGACACTAATCAAGTGAGGCTCTTCCTCTTATCTTGCGTGTTTACTCTTGATGGTTATGTGTTCCATCCTATTTCAACTGTCCAGTAATTTTAGTGTTTTGAGTACCTGTGGGCTAATTGAATGTTGGAACAGTGCATTCACTTTCAGCGTGAGTGTGTCGAGGTAGTGGCGGTATTTCTATACATGCGCATTAGATGATTGTTTGAAGATATACTCAAACGCGTGAATGAATATGCTACTAAGTAGAGACGTCTAGCTAATAATTGATGTTAGCATAAAACAATGCTTCAAAGGTATGGCTATAATTACGTTTTATTTATTGTTGCGTGGTCATTTTACAGCGCATGCGCGTTTCGTCAGTGATATCGTCAGTGCGACTGCGCGTTGTGCACATATTTGCCTGTGAAGAGGTCAGGTAACTGCGCATGAGTAATTAATAGTGCTGTTACTAGCGCGTTTGCGCAGACTAGTTCCCAGTGACGTATTGAGCACAGCTAGTGCCGATTTGCTCATAACGTCGGGCACTATTTAAACGGCTTTAGCGTTGCAGTCAACTCACCTCCGGTCGCCGGCTCAATCTGATACGGAGTACCGACGGAGAGGTGAGTTGGATTTTGATGAGCTGCTCTATTTCCCTCTTTTTGGTGACTTGGGAATTGCTCACTGTTGTGTTCTCTGACTTGTTAGTAGAGCAATGTGAACGCGCATAGAGGATTAATTTGAATTTCTGGGTTGCCACTCCTCACTGGGGACAAGTGCTTTTTCATAATAAGAGCGCTATTTCTGTTGTCTCTTGGGTTTGGTCTCCTTGATATTCTATATTTACCTAAAGCATAGTGGATGCTTTCAGATGTGGGAAAGTCCCCCCCCCTTTTTTTTGTTCCCCTTTATGCTTGTATTGTGTGTGAAACCAATTGATGTAGGCCAATAGAGACAAATGGCCGTATGATTATTTTAAGTCCTTTGACTGCTCCTTGTTTTTATTTTTTATTATTTTTTGCTCTGATACACATGCCTCATTGATAGTCTATAGGATTTCTGATTAACCATAGACTAGGGAGGACAATTGTTTTGCTAATGGTATTGTAAACCGTTATTCAGAGCGGTGCCCCCTTCCTGAGCTGCTGCCAGGCTGAGGTGGGTCTGAGTACCCAGCTATTGCGGGTAAGATTTGTTATAATTCCATTTTACAGAATCGCATGATACACCAATGTGTGCAATCTGATTATTTTCACTGATTTGTATTATTATTATTGTTTGTTTATTTTTAGGTACACTCATCCTTGTTATAAGTGATGTACAGAGGACTGAGGTCATATACCTAATACATATCCTTTTTTCATTGCACTGATTTATTTATTCGCAGCAGCACCTGTTTGAGGTCCTGATGAAAGCCTCACCCACATGTGGGTATTGTGGCTGAAACATGTTGACCAATTCGTTGCTTCACCTTAGCGGTTATAAATCTACACCGCTGGTGTTTTGGATTTACTCCTGGCAGTTGGTGCTTTAGAATAAATTTAGCATTGACACCTCCTAGCTAGTTTTATTTTAATTTATTTTGCGCTGCGCCTTCACTCTTTATTAATCTCATTGCTCTTCATATGAGGATTTAGATTATCCTCGTTGTTGCAAAACATCCCTGAGCTCCCCTCTCTCAGTGAGAGGGTTGTAGCCCTCAAAGGAACTAGGTTTTTCCTTTGAGAGGAGAGTCCCTATGATGAAGCATGTCACCTTTTGGTGACTGAGGGATCTTGTCCTAAAAAGGGAAATGCCCAACTTCTGGTGTGGTGGTTTCTGTGATTCTGTTCTTCTTTATTTGTTATGTAGTTGGAAACACATTTTTGATTAGTATCTAGTTTAGACCCAAGGATTTCGTACTGTTATATGAGTTGTGGTTGGGGAATAAATCCCGGGTGGTCTTTAAAATTCTCCTCTTGTTTGTAATTGGTTTCTGTTTGGAACCTTCTGCTGTAGGGCCTGAAGCACTTCCTTCAGCTAGAACAGGTGATCCTCCCAGGTGGAACTGTACACAGCTATATCATCCAGATAAGCTGCACCGAACGGTTCCAACCCAGACAGGACCCTGTTCACAAACCTTTAGAAGGTGGCAGGGGCATTCTGTAAACCAAAGTGCATCACTTTGAATTGAATGTGACCATCTGGTGTGGAGAATGCTAACCTCTCCTTTGCTCATTCACTGAGGGAAATCTGCCAGTAGCCTGAGATCAAATCAAATGTTCTCAGTCACTTGGAAGCCCCTCACCTTTCAATTAACTAATCAGCTCTAGGTAAAGAGTGACCATCAGCCTTAGTGACTGCATTCAATCCTCTATAGTTCACACAGAACCTTAACTCCTTCTTTCCCCCTTCAGGATTAGGTTTGGGTACCAGCAGCACTGGGCTGGCCCATGGACTATCAGAGGTCTCAATTACCTCTGACTCCAGCATCTTAGCTACTTCAGCCTTGATGCTGGTTCTGACATGGTACGACAACCTGTACAGCTTATATTTGACAGGTAGGCTGTCATCAGTGGCAATGTCATGACAGGTATCACCGTTGGTGATACCTGTGGTTAAAGAGAACAGACCTGCAAACTGCTCAAGCACCTGCTTACAGCCTCTGTACTGCTGGTCTGTCAATTTGGGAGAGAGTAGAACTCCTTCTACTGACCCATTTAGCACATTGTGGGAGAGGAGGTCTGGCAGTGGCTCAGTCTCCTCCTCTCCTCCTTCGTCAGTGACCATCAGCATGCTCATGTCTGCCCTGTCTTAGAAGGATATCAATCTAATGACATGCAGGACCCAGTGGGGATTCCTGGGAGTGTTAAGGTCTACCAGGTAGGTAACCTCACCCTTCTTCTCTAAGATTGGACAGGGCCCTGTCCACTTGTCCTGGAGGGCCCTGTGAGCTACAGGCTCCAACACCCACACCAGTTGGTCCATATTATGTGAATATTTCAACATTTTATTATACATTTCTACAATTTATGAATGCAAGTCTTCACATTTCATTATCGTTTTCTTTTTAAGATTTTGTGAATGAAAAAAAAAAGTATTTAAAGCATCCTAAATGCATCATATCCTTTCAGCCAGAAAATCCCTCCTTTTGCTTGGTCATCCAATTTTTTGCTGATTGGTATCATTGATTTTTAAACTTTGTACACTGGAGCAGTGCCGTCCCGTACTAAGTATTTGTGCTTGACCACTGAAACTTGGTAAAAATGACTAATACCCAATTGTCATCTTAAGCTTTTACAGTAAGGTTGTAGAATATAGTGCAGTTTGATATACCAATGATATAGTAAATTATTAGTCACATGTGGATTGCAGCACATATTGTGCAATCCACTAGGCTGACAAGAAAAACATGGATTCAGACCAATTTGTGTAGACTGATTGCTGCAGCTGTTAAACATGCAAGCAAATATGTCAAAATAACCCTATTTGACAGAAAGGTACCCTCCTTATTAAATATAAAATACATCACCCTCAGTAAGCCTTGTAGCCCACAAGGCAGGGTGTTTAATAATTAAACGTGCACCATGTAAGAATTGACTGTTGGCATTGGCCTACAGTGACTAGCCCACAAAAACTATTTTCACTGTAAAGGGATGTAGCTGATTCTATGAGAAAAACAAAAGTGGAAATAAAATACTACTTCTGCCACCTTTGTTGTGGGATAATTGACCAAAGTGATTCAGCCACTTTTTATATTTATTGAAATCCAATTCAATGGTGAAGATGGATTTTTTTATAAATATCCAGGGAAAATAACTTTTAAAAAGTTACACTTTGCCTGTCTAACACTCCACTAGGCTAATCAGATTTAGTCTGTCAGCAGTGCCCCAGAGTACTTTCCCACCACTCTCTGTGGGCAGAAATAATGGCTAAGGCCTTTTGCAAGAAGAGCTGATTGTGAAGTATGTGACTCCTCTCAGCTCAGGTAAGGGCATGAACTTCAATATATTGAAAGGGACCAGATTGAAGCATGCTCATACACAGTTAAGGGTAAAGGAAGACTTGGGGAGAGAAGATTTTGATTGACAGACAGGGTGTAACCAGCTTGGCACGTGCCCAGTAGGATGGGAACTTGTTCCAGAGCCACTTTGGTGTGAGTGAGTTGGTGGGGACTTCTCCTTTACCTAGACACATCTCTGGCTGGGAGGGTGACACAAACCACCAGAAAGGTGCTGCCATGTTGGATTTACTCCAAAATATTGCATTGTATGATATTTTGCAGTAAGGAACTGTTCTGGATCCATAAGTACTGTTCGTTTTCACTAATTATATATTTGGAAAATATGTAGTCACCTTTAGGTCTGAGTGTTTTTTCCTGAATCCCTTAGTTCTGGTTTGACATTTTCCTGTAACACTGCTATATGCTAATTTCCAAAACATTTGACTTCCCTTTTTCTTAGAATGATTCTGTCTTTTCTTTTGGAATCCATTGGCAGTTCTCCATCCTAGTATTCTCACAGGCTGTTTCAGTGCATTGCATCCAGTGACTTCATAGGTGAACCAAAGTTACTCTCTACAGCACCTGAGTTATTATAGCTGGCCTAGCAATTTAGTTTAAGAGGCTGTCTATATGTACCGTAAATGTAATTGAGAGTGTTACAGCAGAATTAACTTTTTCACATGCTAAAACTAGAGTAATTTGCAAAATTTCAGGAATTTATTGCTATCCTTGTTACGCAAAATTCCAGAAACTAAGCCATTATACAACATTGTGCAATTACAAAGTCATGCGTGGCACAATTATAATGTGGGAACAATGTGAACACCCACAACACAAGCATCTGTTGTTTGTAGTAACTGTGTTTGTGGACTATTGTTTAGCACACAATGTGTGCTTGCATCAAAAAAGTATTCCGGAAAGCCCTTCAGGATAAAATAGAGCACTAAATGGTGGATTTCAATTTCCCATAATTACTTTTGAAGGGTTCTTTGGGTCATTTGCTGTTTCATTATTGTTTCAGAATGTAAGAGTGTGCATTATAATAGCAATTGTAGATATTGTGTGGTTTGTTTATCTGTTTTATGAAAGAGGCTTGAGTATGTATTCTGTAAATAATAATGTGCACTATACTTGGGATATCCTTTACTGTTCAGGTTTTTATTACCTTTTTACTGTGTTTGGCGTACCCTTATGTTCAAGGGATGAAAGTGTGTGCTTTGAGTGGCCCAAAATAAATATCTTTCATGAAAACGAGCCCTGCCTAAAAAATTATAGAAATTTGTTGCATAATGGACTAAAATAGATAGCACCAAATTTAGCAAGTCGTTCACCAATGATGTCATTAACAATGCGCTTCCCAAATAATGCCATCATATGTGACTCTCAGGCTATTGCCCCAAGAAAAGAATTGTAAAGCAAAGGATTTCCACTTAAAGTAAACCCCCTAGAACAAATTCTTACTTGTAGACACCCTCACAAATATGAGATGAGTGCTCTTGCCTCAAAGACATGTTACGCAAAGGTAAATGAGACTATAACCCACTTGACTCTTTTCTTGCATCTGGTTTCACCTGGCATTAGAACTGGGTGCAGTGCCAGATCATGTTATTTTAGTAAATCAGGCTTTTCATCCAATACTAGGGTGTTTGTGCTGTTTAGCTCCAGGGATGCCCCGTTTGACTAATTTAAGAGGGTTGATGCAAAGCAATTTTTCTGCTCAGTATCAGTCAACTTTCAGCGTAAACTAGCTTTTGCACATTAAATGTGATATTCACAGCTGTTTTTACTTTGTTTCTCTGTGTTGCACGAACACCAGCACAAACCTTAACTAAACCTGGCCCCTGTGTCATAGCATACAATGAATATAAGATGAGGCACCCAAGTCTGTGCTGTCATGTTTGACAATAGTTTGTTCAGCCATCCAGGATATGTTGGGTTTGCAAGACTATCCAGGGTGCTAACTACGCACAATTCAATACATGACTGCAAAGTATACAATTGGGTGTCTGCGCAAAAGTATTGAGAGTCTCAGATACATTTCAGTGTGTTCAGAATGGAACCCACTACACTTGCAGATTGCTGGTCTGGAGAACCCAGGGTGCTAATTGCACTTTATTCTTATGTTTTAGCGATGTTTGATTGTGTTCACAGTGACCATTTGCCAACTGCTTTAACCTTTATTTAAGGTTCACTGTTTCTGGTGTTTTGACAAGGGTGCATCTGTTCCACGACAGATGGTTATTACATCTGGTGTTTGGTTTTTATGGGACTATGACAAGAGTGCATCCATTATTTGAGTTGGTTACACAAACATCTATTCTGCTTGATGCTAAACTGAAATAGTGTCCATAAAGATGGATCAGTAAATGATGTGGTGCTGAAGTATTTCTGTCAAAGTGCTAATGTAAATGCTCCTTGTCAGGAATATGTATGTCTGTGTACTGTTGCTAGACCTGAGATAAGAAAGGCTGTTAGTTCTAGGAGGAGAAAAGTACGTTTTAGGTGTCCTGGGGTTAATCTTTGGGAAACTGTGGCAAGTATTAAGGTAGATTAAGCACTGTAAGATGGCCACTTCTTTAGTTAGGGTTTGACTGGCATTTGGTGCATTCTTAGAATTCCTTTGTTCTGGGCCGTAGGAATTCTAAATTGCACACTTCAATTTGGCTTTGTTAGGAGACAGCTGTTTAACTGATTTCGCTCAAGATTCAATGTTGCCTTAGGAATTTCAGTCTGTTTTGTTAAGGAAAATTCAGGGTAAATTACTTGTAGTCGCCTACCCGTTGCCTCTCAGATTGGCGCAGAAGATTGGCAAGAAAAGTCAGTCAGTTTCGAAGTTCAGCCCTCTAATCCAAAGTAGCACTGGTGATCACAGTCTTTCAGGATTCAGTCGGAAGTTATTCCTGCGCTCCAGGTTTTCACACGGATGTGTCGGAGCCTTGAATCTGTGCAGCTGCTCCCAGTCATTCTCAGTCACAGAAGTGTATGGGGGTGTGGAGCCTGTGCAATCTTCGCTCCACTGCCTTCGCTCATCAGTTGAGCCTGCACAGTCCCAGGAGCAGCAGAAAGAGGAGTTAAGCTGAGGTGTGGCTTCCGTCCCTTTTAGTGGTGTACAATGTTGTGAGGAAGGCTGCGTGAGTAATCACCTGTGCAGAGAACTGCTAATCATTACCTTTGGGGCACTTTCCCTTCTGTTTGCCTTTTCCTAACCATTCCAACCCTGAACATTTTTGCGAGTAAAAGAAGTCGTTCCAAGAGAATAACAGTATTAAAAAGACATGAAACTCAAGACAATTTATCAGAAAATCAGTGAGAAATTAGGA
This sequence comes from Triturus cristatus, assembly GCF_964204655.1. Lineage (NCBI taxonomy): Eukaryota > Metazoa > Chordata > Amphibia > Caudata > Salamandridae > Triturus > Triturus cristatus. Next base: position 1,058,921,983 of record NC_140594.1, on the reverse strand, counting down.
AGTTGAACTCTAGAAGAGTCCTTCACAGTTTATATTGAGTCTACAGAGAAAAGTTGAACTCTAATGAGTCCTTTCACAGGAAATGTCTGACTACATAACATTTTAAGTGTAAATATTCAGGAGAGAGGCAATAGCTCCAATCAGCCTGGTAAGAACTCAATTAAAATGTATAAATAGAATAGCTTATAATTGTTCGGAGTACAATGCTTATGTTTGTTGTTATCACTCCAGGTGTTCTCTTGCACAGCAGTCGCTACTAGCATAGAAGAAAATAGATAACCAGACGAATCCATTAGAGAGAGCCCAGGAGTTGACTAGAGTAGTCTTTTCAATGTCCCATTCCCCTTTCCCCCTTGCCGGTGATATTAAACTGTGGCAGTCAGGTGTCACCGGAGGGTGGGCATTGGGGGTCAGCTTCCATTCCGTTCCTGTGGAGATTTAAGGGTTCAGACAGATTGAAGTGCCCACGTTGAAAGCTCCACCTGGACAGAATGGCAGAAGGTATTAGTCTAAAATCCCTGGGAGATATGTTAGAAGCAATTCAAAGGGAGTTAGTAACTGTGAGGGAAGTAAATAAGAATCTTAGGCAAGAGGTTGGAGATTCCTGTCAAGAAACAAGTACCCTGTCCTTAAAGATGAATGGGTTGATTGCAGGGTCCACTCTGTTGCCGCAGTCGGAATCCACGACTATGCCATCAGAGCAACCACGAGGTTCAGTAGCTCAATTGGTTCATACTGTATCACCTACTATTCCACTCGCACCCCCAGAAAGGTATAGTGGAGATCCTCAGAAAGCTAATCTTTTTTACTCAATGTTCATTGCATTTTATGCGTCACCCACCCTTATTCCCAGATGCCCAGTCATGTGAAACTTTTGTTTTGTCTTATTTGAGTGGGTATGCTGCTAATTGGTCAATGCCTTTAGAAAAAAAGAAATTATCAATTTTTATATAATTTTGAAAGTTTGAAGGCAGAGTTTTGAAGAATATTTGATCGAAGAAGGGTGTCCCAAGCTATAGATAATGAGCCTTTGTAACTGCGTCAGGGAAACAAAGACGATTGGAACAGTAAGAGGTCCGTTAACCAAGGAGGAGAAAGATCTGAGAAGACAAAAGGATCTGTGTCTTTACTGTGGAGGGTCGGGGCATTTTGTAGGAGAATGTCCGAAGAAGCCAAAGAATGTTCAGAAGGGAAACTACAAAAGCCATCAGTAGGCAGAGTTGCACTGGTGGTGGAGGGTAGTAGGACAACTCCAGAATCACAGCAGATCATGAATACTTTAAAGACTATGTCACCTCTCCTCATTGAATTTAGAGATCAAGAAATTCCTGGAGTCGCAATTATGATTGATTCAGGAGCTACTGTTAATTTCTGTGACTTGAAATATGCCCAAAGGATTGGAATTAAGGCCTTACCAAAAAAAAGAACGAACCAGTACGAACTGTGGACGGAACTAATTTGTCTTCCGGCCCCATCATCATCCATACCGAGCCCCTTGAGCTATGGAAGTCAGATGAACATCATGAGACCATTCTATTCAACCTTATTGATGCTCCGCAGTTTCAGCTTATTCTGGGTCTGCCTTGGCTGTCGGAACATAATCCAGCCATTGAATGGGAAAATAGAACAGTGAAATTGAAATCAAGTTATTGTTTGGAACATTGTTTTTCCAAAAAGAAGCTGAATCCAATACCGTCTCAGGCATCTTTATTATCCTATGCTGGGGAGTCCATTTGTTTAATTGACACTACAACCAAACCTGCGGAATATGCGGACCTTTGGGATGTTTTTAGTGAAATCAAGGCTGAAAGACTTCCGCCTCAATGTCCATACGAATGCACCAAAGATCTGGAGCCAGGGGCCGTGCTGCTGTGTAGTCAAATCTATTCTTTAACAGAAAATGAAAACAACTATTTAAAAGAATATCTAGACAAATATCTGGCCAATGGATTTATCCACCATCACAGTCCCCAGTTTCCTCTCAATTATTTTTTATCTTGAAGAAAGAAGTAACTTTGCGAACTTGTATTGACTACAGACCCTTAAATCGGATTACTATTAAAAACAGATACCCTTTGCCTCTGATATCAGTTTCGTTAGATCAGTTGAAAGAAGCTCACATTTCTACAAAATTAGATTTGCACGGAGTGTATCATCTTGTCCGGGTCAAACGGGGTCAAGAGTGGAATACTGCCTTTAGAACCAGATAAGTGATGCCCTTTGGCCTTTGTAATGCTGCTGCAGCGTTTCAACATTTTATAAATGATGTTATGGGAGACCTTATTGATAAGGTTGCAATAGTGTATCTAGATGACATCCTGATTTATTCTAAAGATCCTCAAGAACATCCAACACATGTAAGAACAATTTTAACCCAGCTACTTGAGAATAATGTATATGTGAAGCTGGAAAAGTGTGCTTTTAGTGTCACTACTGTGGAGGTCATGGATTTGTTTTGTCATCAAAAGGAGTAAGTATGGATCCGAAGAAGGTGAATTCAGTGGTCACTTGGCCATCCCCAAAGGATGTAAAAAAGTTCAAAGGTTTTTGGGTATTAGCAAATTTTTACCGCAGGTTTATTCCGGATTTTTCTCAGAAGATAGTTCCAATTACTAGGCTACGAAAGAAAGGAATAAGATTCCAGTGGTCAGAAGAAGTGGAATGAGCCTTTATATATTTAAAAGAAAGTTTCACCATCGCTCCAATTTTGCTACATGCTGATCCAGCAGAACCTTTCTATATTGAAGCTGATGCATCTGGCCAAGCCATTGGAGGAGTACTCTCTCAACGCCAAAAGACAATGGGGTAACTACATCAAGTTACTTATCGTTTCAGTAAATTAAGTCCAGCTGAAGTCAATTATACTGTTGCAGAGAAGGAGTTGTTAGCTGTAAAATACGCTTTTGAAGATTGGAGGCATTATTTAACTGGGGCCAGACATGTTGTGACAGTATTTACTGATCATAAGAATCTCCAGTGTTTGAAATCAGCAAGAACCTTCACTCCTCAACAACTTCGTTGGTCACTTTATTTTGCTGACTTTAATTTTGTCATTACTTATCGACCTGGAAATAAGAATGGGAAAGCAGATACTTTATCTCGGATTCAGACAGAGGAGCAAAGACATCAAGTAAAAGAGTAGCCCATTATTTTGAGTCAAAGATAATCTGTGCAATTTCTTTAGTGAATTTTGAAGAAATTAAGAAGAATATGACACTAGAAGAAATGCAAGCTTAGTATGAACAGGATTTAGACAGAGTGTTGTCCAATCAGTTGCCATATTATAAAGGAGCCTACCAACTTCAGAGATTCAAAAGAAAGCCTTGCAGGAATGTCATGATCTTCCATTGGCTGGTCACAAGGGCATTTTGAGGACGACTGATTTGATTAAACGTTAATTTTGGTGGCCTAACATTATGCAATATGTGACGACCTGTGAAGTTTGTGCAAGAGGGAAATCTGTCCGACAGGCTCCTCAGGGTTTGTTGCAACCTCTGCCTGTTCCACTTCATCCATGGCACACTATCATGATGGATTTGGAAGTTGATTTACCTTTGAGTCAATATCGTAACACCATTCTAGTGTTTGTAGATGTTTTTACCAAGATGTGCCACTTTGTTTCCTTGAAAGGAGTTCCAATAGCCAAACAAGTAGCAAAACTGTTCGGTGAAAATGTAATTATGAGTCATGGGATGCCAAAGATTGTAATTTCAGACAGAGATCCTCAATATATTTCACATTTTTGAAAGGCATTTCTGCAAGAACTAGGGGTGGAGGTTAAATATTCCACTAGTTATAATCTACAAATTGATGGCCAAACAGAAAGAACAAATCAAGAATTGGAGCAATTTCTTAGGTTCTTTCTTCTGGATCAAGAGGGGAGTGGTCATATTTAGTATGGTTGGCTGAATTTGCACATAACAATGCTAAGAATGTTTCTACTGGTTATTCCCCTTTCTTTTTAAATTATGGGAGACATCCTAATCTGCTTGTCTATCAGATGGATTCCAAGGTTCCAGCAGTTAGAGGTTGGGTGAAAGAGTTAAGGAGTCTTCATAAAATGGCAGTCAGCAATTTATTCAAAGCAAAGGAGAGTTATAAGAAATATGCAGATAAGCATAGAAAACAATCACTGAATTTAAAAGTTGGAGAGCAGGTTCGGTTGTCAACTCAGCATCTTCGTTTGAAAGGATGTAAGAAGTTTTAACCACATTTTGTGGGACCCTATTCTATTGAAAAGATTATGGGACCAGTAACAGTGAAATTGAAATTGCCCCATAACCTAGGGTTATCCCTTCTCAAAAGATGTTCATCTAATACTAGAATTTCCAAAGTTTCTACATCACTTTTGATTAACGGACAATCTGAGTATGAAGTAAAGAGATTTATAGACTCAAACAAATCTAGAGGAAGGCGTTACTATCTTATTGATTGAAAGGGTTATGGACCTGACGAACGTACTTGGGAGTCTGCAGTTAATATTCATGCTCCTAGATTAACACGCAAATTTCATTTACAGAAGCCTTATAAATCTAAGCCATTAGAATGGCCTTTGAGAGGAGGTACTGTCAAGACTCTGCATGCCTGTACTGTTGCTAGACCTGAGATAAAAAAGGCTGTTAGTTCTAGGAGGAGTAAAGTACATTTTAGGTGTCCTGGGGTTAATCTTTGGGAAACTGTGGCCAGTATTAAGGTAGATTAAGCAGTGTATGATGGCCACTTCTTTAGTTAGGGTTTGACTGGCATTTGGTGCATTCCTAGAATTCCTTTGTCCTGGGCCTCAGGGAATTCTAAATTGCACACTTCAATTTGGCTTCATTAGGAGACCACTGTTTAATGGATTTCTCTCAAGATTCATTGTTGCCTTAGGAATTTCAGTCTGTTTTGTTAAGGGAAATTTAGGGTAAATCTGATTACTTGTAGTCGCCTACCCGTTGCCTCTCATATCTGAGAAGAAGATCGGCAAGAATAGTCAGTCAGTTTCAAAATTCAGCCCCCTAGTCCGAAGTAGCTCCAGAGATAACAGTCTTTCAGGCTTCAGTCAGAATACATTCCTGCGCTCCAGGTTTTCACCCGGAAGTGTCAGAGCCTCGAGTCTGCGCAGCTGCTCCTAGTCATTGTCAGTCGCAGAAGCTGGATAAGTGTGCGGGGGTGCGGAGCTTACGTAATATTTGCTCCACTGCCTTCACTTGTCAGTCGAGCCGGCACAGTCCCAGGAGCAGCGGAAAGAGGAGTCAAGCTGCGGTGTGGCTTCAACGTCATGAAGGTCATGTGAGTAATCCCCTGTGCAGAGAACTGCTAATCGTTACCTTTCTGGAGCTTTCCCTTCTATTTCCCTTTTCCCCACCTTTCCTACCCTGAACCTTTTTGCAAGTAAAATAAGTTGTTCCAAGAGAATAACAGTATGAAAAAGACATGCAACTAAAAGACAATTTATCATGAAACCAGTGAGAAATTAGGAAGTTGAACTCTAGAAGTGTCCTTCACAGTTTATATTGAGTCTACAGAGAAAGGTTGAACTCTAATGAGTCCTTTCACACCAAATGTATGACTACATAAGGTTTTAAGTGTATATATTCAGGAGAGATGCAATAGCTCCAATCAGCCTGGTAAGAACTCAATGAAAACGTATAAATAGAATAGCATATAACTGTTCAGAGTACAATGCTTATGTTTGTTGTTGTTATCACTCCAGGTGGTTCCTGGCACAGCAGTCGCTATTAGCATAGAAGAAAATCGAGAACCAGACGAATCCACTAGAGAGAGCCCAGCAGTTGACTGGAGTAGTCTCTTCTCTGTCCCATTCCCCTTTCCCCCTTGCCGGTGATATTAGACTGTAAGCAGTCACCAGAGGGTGGCCATTGGGAGTCGGGTTCCATTTCATTCCTGTGGAGATTTAAGGGCTCTGACACTCCTGTTGTGAAGAAGTATGTCTGACTAAGTGCTAATTAAAAAGCTCCGGTTGTATCATGAGCATTGTGTGTCTCAATAGATTTTGGTAGTATGAGCTTGTGATGTGCCTTATTTGACCTCATATTCCTCACAGTCACTCAATACTATTTCATGCATACACTACAAGATCTTACATCATCAACATTTACATCAGGAATCATTACATCACAGTAAGTACATTAGAAGTACCTTTGTATTGCAGTATTTTACATCTGGGTTGCTTTATTAGACAGAAGAGGGGTACAGCCCTGAGCACCTGCGTCACACCCAGCTATGCCAATTTATCAACAGGCTGATGGGAGAAGCAGATGGCCTGGTCAGGTGAACTTGAAGTGCATAATCAGCATGTGGTGGTATGTTATCAGGATGTAGATGATTTATTTCCTATTTATTTTGAATGGCTTTAATGCTATGGCAGAATACTTTATAAATGCAAAAACAACTATTGATGGACAGAATTTAAAAAAATGTCATACATTCACCCCAGTACAGAGATCTGGGCCTAAATCCATCGTTTTTGCTCACCATGCCATTCCAGTTTGGACCCAGCCATATGCAAATCAGTCTTGACCCTGTGCCCAAAGGGAACAGTCCAGCCCGAGCTGCCAGAGTACTTTATAAAGACATAAAATATAAATAGTAATAATCTGTAAATTCACACACAAAATGTGTCAAAGCCATATTGAATACTTAGATATTAGAACAAATATATTGCCAGATTACAACATCTGTCTATTGAAAATTTAACACTTCAAATTGCATATTGCATTTTCAAAGTGTAAACCTAATGCAATTGAAATGGTGTATACCTTATGGTGAACTCTTCAGGACCAGGGGCATATGTATAATTAGTGAGATCATTGCGGATGAGAAGCATAATAGGTGAGTTGGGTTCAAGGAAATAGAATCTCCCTATTCGATGTAGAAAAAGACTCTAGAGAGAGCTGCAACTGGAACCTCTGGATCAGTTAAAAGTCAAAGAAAATTAAAACAGATGTACACACTATTAGGTTCATTAAGAACTTTAACTAACAATGCAAGATTGCCTCTAAACTCCTGAACAAACATTGGAATATGTTCACTACTGACACCTGTAGCAGAAGATTTACAGGAAACTCACCTATTAAATACATTGTAATTCTGATAGCAATGTGTATATGCAAATATACCCGATAGCCCTGAACAATGAAGATTATTCAGTTATGAATATGTAAACATGTTTTTATAGTCAGCAAGATTTCTGTTTTGTGTCCCATTTTTGGAAATTTCAATATCACTTGTAGCACTTTTTTAGATGACCAAAAATCAAGCCCATAGTCACATATAACATATATTGTTTGCAATTAAGGTTGCAACATCAGCAGACAATAAAATATGTGATATTTTAAAGAATAACTACATTTAGGTTGATGCATTACTCCATGACTTTATGTACGAAAAATATGTTTTACCCACATGAGTAGAAAAACGTAAGAATGTATTTTGAGGTTTTGAGATTGGGATACCAATTGAGGTTTAGAAATGTATATTAGCTTAAACAATTAAATATGCTAGTGAGAAAATACGTGATTATATTGATATTGAATTTATATTAGGGCGTACTAATTTTTAACATTGAAACAACTAATGTTTGTTGGTATTTGAATTGATGCAAAAATTAGAATTAACTTTCTCTTCAGCATATGTATATACTTGCACTTTGAGTCACACTGATATTGCCATAATTTTACCAAAAAGTGACAAATGACTCAAACTAAGTAAAGCTCATATGGAAAAAATACTTTATGGGGCCTAGTCATAAACTGTATTCTGTAGTACGTTTGGCAGGACTACAATAGTACTACTAATGTACTACAAAATGTTTTGTATAAGCAGACGTTCCACCTCTCTTATCTTTTCTGTGCAAAATTCTCCACCTCACATGCAAAGTCCATGCAAATGTAAGTATATGTTTTAGAATTAAAATGTGGGAGAGACAGATTGTAGTGACGGGAAATACATAATAATTACTACAAAATAGGAGGGGTTAAGGGTTACAGGAGGAGTAAGGAGAGGTTTAGGAAGGCATGTGCACCCACCTGAAAAAGGTACGCCAATTCCCATTTACAAATTGAACTTTTAATGTTACAACAGCCAAAAAGGACATAAACCATCTATAAATGTACTCCATTTCAGAGATGAAGTACGTCTAGCACCAAACAGGGTGTCACTGGTACTGCAAAATCTTCTTATAGAAAATAATGGACATAAGGACTTTCCTATAGGAAACAATATTAAATTAAATTAAATTATTTAAACTAGTTAAAATATGAAGTAATTACTTCAATGTTGAAAGGCATAATCTATATAAATTTAACGTAGTTTAATAACCTTTTTTACTTTGAAAAAAATTACATTCATTTTTATCATTAATTTTTATTAAAATATAAGTACATTAGTTAAATCAGTTAAATCAAAACATAGGGCCCAATTCACAAAAGTAATCTGAGACAAAATTTGAACTTTACGACTTTCGGGTATTCACAAAGGTCATTTAGGAGTAGTAAAGTTAGGCTTTTGTCTTAAGTTTGTCTTAAGTTTTGGTCTTACAACAAAATCCTAACTTAAGTTTAACTTAAGTTTAACTTAAGATTTTGTCTTAAATTTGTCTTAAGTTTTGGTCTTACGACAAAATCCTAACTTAAGTTTAAGTTAAGTTTAATTTAGGATTTTGTCTTAAGTTTGTCCTAAATTTTGGTTTTAAGACAAAATCCTAACTTAAGTTTAACTTAAGACCAAAACTTAAGACAAACTTTAGACAAAATCCTAACTTTACTACTCTAAAATGCCCTTTGTGAATACAGAAAGTCATAAAGGTAGGATTTTGTCTCAGATTACTTTTGTGAATCGGTCCCATAGAGTTCTAGCAGCTCCCAGCCCTCAGGCAGTGGTTCACGTACGGGTGTGAGTACCTGACTTATTTCCAACAGTACCTTTCATCTTAATGAAACGTGCACTTGGAAGTTGCTTTTGCAGAGGTTTGTTGCAACATACTATGCAGTGTTATCAGAAACATCATACGCACTTCAACGGAAAGCTACCTTGTTCACATTTAAAAGCACAACCCCCTACAACCAAACATACATTGTAACTATAGTGCCATGGAAATCGACAAGCGGCTCAATTAGAAAGAAGGAACAATATAGATCGCATTTATGGTGGCCATTTTGTAATATGCACAAAATACAATCCAAGACATATGATATAAAACCATAGGCATTTCAACATAAAGCAACATCAGCTGTTCAAAGTAATGCATTACAATCCAAAATGCGTAATATAAAAAGATCAGCCATTCAATTAATGAAATACCAATCATTCTACCATTCTCCTCTCAATGCTTATGGACATATTAACCTAAATTATGTGCATAACGAAAGAAAGGTAAAACATAAGGAAAGTAAATGATAAGTCTTGAATATGCATTCAATATGAAACAATCTGAAAGAAAAGAAATGGGAAGGTTGCAGTTCATGTCCCGGTATATTACTGTGTTAGTACTTAATGCCCGTATGATATAAATACACATCAAACCACTACAGGTCCAATTTTAGAGAAAATACCCAACCTCTCATAAACTATAATTATGCCCAATTGGGCAGATCAAAAACATTATTATGTAACACAATCTGGAAAATCAGCCCCTGTGGGTGAAGCCTGTCAACCCTAATAAAATCAGGAATCAGAATTAAACATCCAAATTAGCATTTCAAACTGTACCCCTATACCACTCCATCGTACGTCACACCACTATATGCCACTCCACTCTATGCTAATCCATTAAACACCACTTCACTCTAACCCACTCCACTCTACACCACCACACTGTACACTATTACACTCTACATTACTCCATTTTGTGACATTCCAGTGTACACCCATATACTGTATTCCCTTCCACTCCGTGCTACTCCACTGTATGCTATTCCACTGTATGCCACTCCACTGTACTCCACTTCACTCTATGCCATTCCACTCTATGCCACTTCAGTTTATGCCACTGCACTGTTTGCCACTCTACCATATGCCACTCCACTGTACGCTATTACACTGTAAATCATTTGATTCTATGCCACTCTACTATACTCCTCTCCCCTTTACGCCAATCCACTGTACCCTACTTCATTCCACACTATTCTACTGTATGACACTCCATTCTATGCCATGCTACTGTACGCTATTCCACTATATGCCACTCCACTATACATCACTGCACTGTATACCAGTAACACTAAATGGCATTTCACGCTACACCACTTAACAGTATGTTACTTCACTGTATGTTACTCTACACTATGCCACTCCATTCTACACAGCACACTTTATGCCAGTACACCCTACACTATTCCACTGTTTGTCCCTCTACACTGGAAAACTCATCGCCACTCCACAATGAGCTTTTACACTGCATGCCACTACGGTCTACCCACTACACTCCAGATAGCTCAACTCTACAACACTCCACTCTACCGTATTCCACTCTACAACACTCTATGCCAGTACAATGTATGTCACTCCACTCGACGCCACTCCTGTCCGCTCTATGACAATCCACTGTATGCTATTACACTGGACATTACTCCTTTCTGCGCCATTCCACTGTATTCCACTCTCCTCTATGCCAATCCCCTCTACCCTACTACATTCCACCCTATTCCAGTGTATGACACTCCATTCTATGCCACACTACTATATGTGATCCCACTATATGCCACTCCACTCTACATCACTACACTGTTTGACAGTAACACTAAATCGCATTCCACTCTGCTGTGCGCTACTCTACTGTATGCCACTCCACTCTACACAGTCCACTCTATGCCAGTACACTCTACACTATTCCACTGTATGCCATTCCACTCTGGAACACTCCATGGGACTCCTCAGTAAATATTACATTGCACACCTCTAAAGTCAACCTCACTACACTCTACCCCAATCCACTCTACAACACTCCTCTCTACGGTATTTCATGCTACAACACTTCACTCTATGCCACTGCACTGTATGCCACTCCACTATACACCACTCTTGTGTGTGCTTTTCCACTCTATGCCACTACACTGTACGTCACTCCACTATATGCTACTCTACTGTATTCTACTCTACTGTATTCTACTCAACTATATTGTACTCTACGGTATTCCACTCCACTATATCCAATTCCACTCAACGCAACTCCACTCTACCCCGCTCCGGTATGCCACTCCAATGCATGCCACTCCACTCTACACCACTCTAATCTCTGCCATTTCACTGCCCGCCACTATCCTGTACCTAACTCGACTGTACGCCAGTCAACTCTAGAACACTCCAATGCATGCCACTCAACTCAATACCATCCCACTGTCTGCCACTTCACTTAATGCTAATTCACTGTATGGAACTCCACTGTACGGCACTCGCTCTGTATGCTATTCCACGCAATACCACTCCACTGTACCCCTCTCCACTGTACACCAGTCTGATAAATGGTTTTCCACTGTACACCACTCCATATTTGCCACTGAACTCTATGCCACTCTGCTCTACCCCACTCCACTCTAAGTCACTCCACTCTATTCCACTCCACTCTTCACCACTCAAGTCTATGCCACTCCACGCTGTGCTAGTCCCCTCTGAGCTGCTCCATTCTCCGCTGCACACAACTCCAGTCTTGCCACTACACTCTACGCTATTCCAGTCTATGCCACTCCACTCTAGGCTATTCCACTGTACGCCACTCCACTCTACTCGACTTCACTCTACGCCACTCCACTCTATGCCACTCCACGCCACTTCAGTCTATTTCACTGAACTGTTTGCAATATTACTTCTATACAACTGAACTCTACACCACTCCACTGTAGCCTCTCCACTTTATGCTAGTCCACTGTACACTCCTCCATTTTATGCCAATGTACTCTACGCTATTCCACTGTATGCAACTCCATTCTCCGCCTCTCCACTCTATGCTATTTAATTCTACTGTACTATACTGTACGCCACTCCAGTGTATTCCACTACATTGTGCACCACTGAATTGTACGTTACTCCACTGTACACTATTCCACTCTATGGCAGTGCACTGTACACCACGCCAATCTATGCTATTCCACTATTGGTCACGCCACTCTATGCAATTCCACTTTATGGCACTCCACTGTATGATAGTCCGCTGTGCCCCTCTCCACTGTGTAGTATTCCAACCTATAGTCCATTCTACCCCACTCCTCTGTACGCCAGTCCAGTCAATCACATTCCACATTCCAATGGATGAAGAACAGCCGTCTGAAGCTGAACCCGGACAAGATGGAGGTTCTCATCCTCAGCTCCACACCCTCACCCTGGGATGACTCCTGGTGGCCAACCACCCTGGGAGCAGCAACAACACCCACCGACGACGCACGCAACCTGGGGTTTATCCTCGACTCAACGCTCTCCATGACCAAACAAGTCAACGCCGTCTCCTCTTCCTGCTTCAACACCCTCCGCATGCTCCGCAAGATCTACAGGTGGATCCCCACCAACAAATGAGTGTATACTGACCACGAATCAGATCTAATTTGGCCAAGAAATTTAATGGGACCACCGCTGACCATTTTAATCTTCTCTCTCAATCTACTGGCTTAACATCCAGCCCAGCAGAACACTTTTTGATTTTCAAGTTCTTCCACTTGTTTAAATCAAGGGCCAAGCACAAAGGATTATGTTCACCAAATTGGCTCCACACAGCACTATACTGTATAGCAAGATAAACTAGGTTAGAAGGAAGCAAAATATAGTCAACCGTGGAGTTAAAACCTCACCCAACAAATTTGGGAATATCAGGTTCAGAGCTAATACCACTTTTAATGTAATTTAAGAGCTGTGAAATTGTCAGACATGATGTTGTCTAAAAATTAGCCGGGCCCTGTTTGTTCAAAGGGGGAGTCTCCCTCTCGAAGCAATTCCTCATCCCTTAACCCCTCACCTACTGGGCCGTCCCTTCCCCTCCTACCCAGTGCTGAGCCCTTTTTTGGCTATTTGAGGTAGTTTGCGCTTAGGCCTCTGTAACGTTTTGTCCACATAAGGGGCCTCATGTAGGAAGCCAAATACCGGTCGGTAACGGCCGATTTTCGGTAATTATACCGTTACCGACCGGTATTTTGGCCATTGGTATGTAGGGGGACAAACTTTGCTTTCGGAATTTACCGAATCGGTAAAATTACCGATTCGGTAATAATACCGAATCGGTAATGTTACCGAATCGGTAACTTTTCCGAATCGGTAATTTTACCGATTCGGTAAATTCCGAAAGCAAAATCGAGATGTAGGGGGAGTGTGTGTGTGTGTTTAAGAGTCGGTATTTACCACCAACTTATAGTTGGTGGTAAATAATGAATGTATGTGTAAATGCATTTTTACGCGCGTAGCAGTGTGCAATGTGGCATACATACATGCCCTTAGGGCATGTATGTGTGCCACATGTGCACACATGGCCGAATCAGGGGTGCAACAGGGTGTCAATGTGACACCCTGCCACCCTTGTATGTGTTCCCCCCATTACCGAATCGGTATTTACCGATTCGGTAATGAGGCATACCTTCCCATCAATGGGAAGGTATGCCTCATTACCGAATCGGTAAATACCGATTCGGTAATTACCGACTAGTAACGATTCGGTAAAAAATACCGACTCATTACCTACATACCAGTTACCACTTCTAAAATACCGATTCGGTATCGTTCGGTATTTTAGAAGTGGTAACTGGTATGCTACCTACATGAGGCCCAAGGTATCCATGCGTCCTTTTCTTCCAACATGCTGAGGATTCTAAAGGTATCCAGGATTTGTCGATTCCCCTGGAGAGGACCCAGAAATGAGCCATTTTGGGTTTGTGGTGAAAAATTGGGAAAAAACTGCTTATGAAGAAAGCATCTGTTTTTTTCCCTGCAAATGGTCTCAACAAAGCTTTTGTGGTGATAAAATCACCATCGTCTCAGCTTTCAGGATCAAGCAGACTTTTGTAAGAAAGCCAAACTTTTCTACACAGTTTTGGCATTTTAGTGGGACATAGCCTATTTTTTCTATTTTTTGCGCTTTCAACCTCCTTTCAGTTAGTGCTAGAAATCGATGTAAAACAAATAATAGATCCCAGAAAGCTATACATTTCTGCAAAGTAGACAACATTCTGAATTCAGGAAGGGGTCATTGTGTAGATCCTTCAAGGTTTTCCTGTAGAAAGTAACAGCTGAAATTAAAACATATTGAAAACAAGTTGAAAAAAACATCCATTTGTGCCTGCATTTTCACCTGTAACTTCTTTTACATATGGCAGATTTTTAAAAGCAATATACTGTTATGTCCATGGGAGCCTTATAGTTGCAGAGGTATATAGGACTTGTAGGTTCACCAAAAACTCAAAGTGCCCAGAGCACCTTGCTCTGGTTTTTCATTGTGTACCGGGTATAGAGCAATTCACTTGGTAAAATATAAGGAGTGAAAAATAGGTATCAAGGAAAACTATGTATTTCCAAAATGGGAACAACATTTGTAGTTTAAAAGCATTGGTTATTTGTACAACTCCGTATATGTGGGTACCTATACCTGCATGTGAATTAGAGGGCATTTTTGAAACTGCAATCTTTTTTACACACTGTCTTGCGTTTGGTAGGAATAAATGCATAGAAATTCACTTGGCAATAACACTTGTTCTACTATTCTGTGTTCCCCTAAGTCTCCCGATATAAATGGTACCTCACTTGTGTGGTTAGGCATAGTGCCTGTGACAAGACATGGCCCAAAACCCAACTTGGTCACATCATTTTTTTACAGTGAAAACTGACTATTTTTTTTGCAGTGTGCCTAGCTGTAGTTTTTGGACCCCAGCTCAGGTGGCAACTAGGGAAGCCAAGCAAACCTGCATATTTCTGAAAATTAGACACCCAGGGGAATCTAGGATGGGGTGACTTCTATGGCTTTCACCAGGTTCTATTACCCAGAATCCCTTTCAAACCTCAAACTCTGTCAAACGTCTGAGATGGAAAGTTCTAGAATCTGCGGGGAGCAACAAACCTTCACCCACATAGCATTGCCCAAAGTCTTTCAATAAAAATGGTACCTCACTTGTGTGGGTAGGCCTAGAGCCCGCGACAGGAAACGGGCCAAAACGCAACGTGGACACACCATATTTTTACAGTGCAAACTAACCCTTTTTTTGCAAAGTGCCTAGCTCTGGATTTTGAACTTTAGCTCAGCCAGCACCTAGGGGAACCTAGCAAACCTATAAAAAAATAAATAAGACTAGACACCCAGGGGAATCCAGGATGGGGTGACTTGTGTGGCTCTCACCAGGTTCTGTTACCCCAAATCCCTTGCAAACCTCAAACTTTCTAAACAAAAACCACATTTTCTTCATATTTCTCAGATGGAAAGTTCTGGAATCTGCGTGGATCCCCAGAATTCCACCCACCCTGCATTCTCCAAACTCTCCCGATAAAAATGGTACCTCACTTGTATGGGTGGGCCAGGTGTCCGTGACAGGGGAGGGCCCAAAATGTATTGTGGCAACATCAAAATTACCTATCACAAAACAATCTCATTTTGCAAGGGGGGTCACCTAGGTTTTTGGCTCCGGGCTCGGCAGCCATCTAGGGAAACCTACCAAACTCACACATTTCTGAAAATGAGACACCTGGGGTAGTCCCCGGAGGTATGGCTTGCGTGGACCCCCAACGTGTATATATATATATATATATATATATATATATATATATATATATATATATATATATATAGAGAGAGAGAGAGAGAAAGAGAGAGGGAGTAGATTTTTTTTATAGGTCTGATTTCCCAAGGGGCCAATCGCGGCCCCCAGGGAAACCACACATCTATAAAAAAAAAGTTGCCCCCACAGGGGGTTGGCCTCTGAGCAGGAGGGCCGACCCCCTGCCAATATCACTACCATTTGAAAAAAAAATGTTTGTTTTTCTTGGGAAGGGGGAGGAGACGATTGCGCATTCCCACGAGGGCCAACCCCCCCATTAAATCCCTGGTGTCTAGTGGGGTTTCATTGCCGTGAATAGCAGCGCTGCCACAATCCACAGCCAGGAAATCTCTCAGGAAGCCCTCGTTTGAAAGGGGAGACTCTACCCTTTCAAATGAGGTCTCCCTGAAAGCTGGGGAAGCTATTTTCGGTCTATTTTCCCCACTGGTGTCGAGTTTGGCCTACCTGCACCTGGCCTCGGCTGCGGTTGGGGAAAACTGTGACGTCAGAGCACTTCGTGGCGCGCTGACATCACAGATGGGTGTGGGCGGGGAAAGACGCAGAAAGCCTTCCGCATCTCCCCCGGGGAAAAAAGATACCTCTGGTGGTTTGCACCAGAGGGATAAAGGCGGCCCTGCCTGGTGTCGGCCATTAGACGTGCGCCGCACCAGGCAGGTAGTGCCATTGGCCATTGGCCGAAGCAAGCACCAAAGTGGTTAAACAGGGCTCAGGGCTTAGATGAGTATTAAAATCCCCCAACTCAATCACTCCAGGGGAGCACATTGCTTATCCATAAAATCAGCCAATAACTGATTTAGCACCCTGAGATGATCATTCGGGGTATCCTGGAAATGAGAGGTAGAAAAATGTAGGATTAAAAGACTTTGTAAGGATTTAAACATCGGGGTGATTGCCAGAAGAAACTGTGAGCCTGTACAAACCTGTGCTATTTTACAGGGGATATCCAGGGAATCAGAATAATTAAACCTCTCATAGCTCTACGTCTGGCCAAAAGGGTAACTGGCAAAAAAAGGAGCAGTAACTATCTAAATAAAAAAACTTCTGCAACCCCATGATATGATGCTCCTTTAAAAAACTCAGCCACTTAACATCCCATTGCCTATTAGCTAAACCTGCCACATTTCAACTCATAATATTGAAATGTCTCCTTCATGGGGATGCCTACAGGGGGTCACACTGAGTGCTGAACCCTGAACTCTGCCCAGCATCAAAAATACAGTGTCACTGTGAGTAGGTAGTTAGTCATTGCATTCCAAAGAGCTTAATGCACTAAATCTATTCTTAAGTGGAATAGGCTCCACCCCATCTCTACGACCGCCTTGACACCACAGAGGTTTCACATTGACACAGTCAGTGACCCTGGGGGTATAAAAGTATCCTAGGTGGAGGAATTCAATGCTGGATGTTGGAGGATTTTTCTGCGAACCCTGACAAAGAAACTTCCTGGCCAAGTGAGGTTCATCCCAAATTGAAAATATTGCACTTACACTCTTGTGTTTTCACCTCAGCCCAACTGACTCAGATGTTCTAACCATTATAATATGTTTGGTTAAGTGGGCACCAAACCACCGCTGAGCATTGCACCAATGTTTTACTTTATTCTTCAAATCATTCACAGACTTATTCACTCCCTCTCTTAGAGGGAGACATCCCTATCAAGATTGCAACCAGCAGAGTTGATTCAGTTGGCAAATGTGGTCTATATCTAAGGGTCGTCTGGCTGTAAGGGGGATCTAAAGGTTGTGAAGAGTAACACTGTCCAACAAGTTATTATTTGCTGCAGTTCCTCCTAGAAATGTGGGGCCCTGTGCACTGTGTCTTGTCTGCAATAGTGACTGTGTAGATCTCTCGTGATTTAGGCGACTAGGGCCAAAACCCCTCAATACTATACCAGCTTAGAGAGTAGGTAAACCCTTTTTCCTGATCTGTGACCAGATTCCCTTAGGGAGCAAGGCCTTGTCAGGTGCATTCCCTAACCCCCCCCCCCTCCACTGTGCTCTTTTTTCATTCCTAGTCCTTTTTCTTCGCTGGCAGGATAGGATCAGAAGGGGCCAAGCAGGGGTTGTGATGAATATCAACTGCTATGATACCCTTGTGGCCTTCAGCACTGGAGCGGGGATCCTCCTGAGCATGTCCGTTCTCACCGGCATCACCATCATTAGAGCCCTTTCAGGACAGGGTGCCAAAGATGTGGATTGATTTCCACCCAAACTTAACTCTTTTTCAACTGCCAAGATTTGATCATTTAGTGCTCCTTGTGGGAGGAGTCAAGATGGCGGGCTGACTCGCCACGGAGTTGCTGCAGCGGGAGGTCTCTGCTAATACCTCTGCGAAAATGCTGATCTACGTAGGGAAAACCGAATACTGAAATGTAGCTGAAAACAATAGTGCTCCCTGCACCTACTCGTCCCAAACTTGGCGTCTGACAAGCTTCGTGGTCAGGACGCGACGTACCTGCTGAATTGGGGGCAAAGAGCACAGCGAGCACAGCGAAGCAACGAACAATAGCAGCGAATTCGTTCGTGGCTCTGGTTCCACCTCTCACAGCGGCTGCGGTCTAACGGCTCCTCCCAGGGTAGAGTGCTTGGGATCCGCGGCGGAGGTGTGTGCGAGCTGACACCGGAGCCTGATCCTCCCTCTGGGTGGGCTCACATTCACACTCAGGGGGGCCACACAGCACCAGAGGGACAGCCGGAAAACTAAGTCGGATCATCCCCAGACCGACGATACCCAGACGGAGCGGGAGCTACGCTCTACTAAGAGAGCTCTGGTGGGGGCTCCTCGATTTGCGCTCCTCTCCTGATTGATACGGCATACGGAGGAGAACTGCTTCCCGACCGCGGTCATTGTCCAGAGGGAGCGTCCAAGCGACATGAGAGGCGGGCTGTTCCTCGAGCCTGGGCGTTTTTACTTTAATAGCCCTGCACTCTGGTGGTATCGGATAGTGTATCCATTTGGAGGGTACATGCTGAACTGCTGAACTGCGGATTGATGCTTCTATTCTACAAGGCACTCCGGCGTCTGTTGAGGGTAGCTCGTCTCGCTCTCCCTACTGTGCTTAGGTTGCCGGCCTGCCTCCTCCACAGCTCCAGACTCTTGCTGCCTATCTTTCCGGCGCTTCTTCCTCATTCTCCGGGGGACGCCTACACGGACAAGCACACATATTGCTCCTCCATGGCCCCTAAGTCGGTGACGCGAGGCTCTCGCACTGGGCGAAATATGTCTCACCAGGCTGGGCGAGCACCAGTCCCCATCTCGCCAGCGAGCCATACTTCTTCTATAGATGGGCCCAGGGCTGGAACTGACATGGGCAGCGGCCGAGACCGACCCCCGGATACACCTAATACATCTAACACGGGTAAGCCCTTGATCCGCCCTTCCCTCCTGGCTGCTCCTATCGTCTCTCCGTGTGGTGAAGAGGGGTCAGGAGTGCCTCCCCTTTGCAACAGCGGTTCTCCGGGGAAAAATATGGATCTAGGGCATCTCTCTGTTGCCCCTGGGGATATGCTCCTGCCCTCTCCATCTTCTGCCCTGCCGTTGGGTCTTACTGGTGTCTCGCAAAACGCTGAGCCTTCATCTCTCCAAGCTAGGATCCCTAGTGAGGTTATGACTCCTGGAAATGCCGAAGAGGGTGCAAACACAGCTCTCCCCTCTTCGATCACTTTGGAAGTCTCACCTTCGATCAATGAACCTCCGGAGCTTCCTCTGCTTACTCCTGCCGCCCCGGGTGGAGGGCTGGGAGGACTGGAAGAGACTTCCCACGACCCGGGAAACTTAGACTGTAGCCATGACAACGATGCAGAGTCCGATGAAGAATCTGAAATCTCCCTCAACTCTCTGACAGATTCTGCAAGAAAAACTACACGGAAAAAGGGGAGGTTTAAGGCCAAAAATAAGCTAAAAATAGGCAAATCCTTAGCCGCCTTTAAAGCCGGCCCTACTACTCTGCCACCACAAGGAAAGCCCATAGCTGAGAATAGCCCTCTCCGCAAATGGATCCAAGCCAATGGAAATGTCAGGAAGATGGCTCTACGCCTGTCCGGTGTTAGTTCCTTGTTGGGAGACCAAACAAAAGAAACGTCCCTGACTCAATCTTTAGTGCAAGTGGACCTATCAGCATCTCCCTTCTCTCACCCTGCTCCTGTACCCATTGATTCATGTCCACCTGTCTCTAACTCATCAAACGACCTAAGCAGCTCGACTACTATATACACTCAGGAGAAAAGGTCTAAAAACAATACCACTACTCCTAAGCAAATTCTGCCTCTTACTGCTTCAGATGTCCCTTCCTCTGATCATACAAACCTCTCGCTTTCCCCCGATCTTGATCTCGACAGAACGGGAAAACAAAGTTCTCCCCTCAACATCATTTTGCAGACTCTGTCTGACCAACATAAGGAAACACAATCACAGTTTCTCCAACTAAGAGAGGATAACATCAAGATACAGCACTCCATTCAGGATCTGAATAATAAAGTGGGAGGGGTCGTTCAGGACATAGAATCCTTACAGCAAAGAGTTTCGAATGTGGAAGAGACAGCTGCCTGTAATCAGAGTGTGGTTAACAAATATCAGGAACAGATCGGAAAGTTACAGGACAAGATGGAAGACATGGAAAATAGACAAAGACGTCTCAACCTCAGACTATTTGGCATACCCGAAGGCTCGGAAGGGGCTGACCCTAGGGCATATATGGTATCACTTTTTCAGAAAGCTTTCCCGGACCTTTCTGACTGGGATTGGGACTACCAGCACCAGAGAGTTCATAGACTTCCCCTCTTTACAGCAAATAAGGCGAACAGATTTCCTCGTCCCTTTCTGATTTTTTTTGGGAATTTTCTCCTTAGACAGGCTGTTTCACTTAAAGCTAGGCCTAATTCACCTGTTACGATTGACTCTATCACCTTCTTCGTAAGATCAGATCTCAGCAAAAGCACTATGGATAGACGCTGGAGGCTACGTCAGCTCATTGATCCATTTAAGGCTTTGGGTGGCCAGGTCTTCTTGCAGGAACCAGCTCGCTTAAAAGTCATCCATGGTGGGCGGACATATACATTCACAGACGAGAAGGAGGCAGAACAGGCTCTATCCAAACTAACACCTTAGAGAAAGGCGAGATCTATACTTCAATATCTTATTATGTAGTCAGGGAAAAAAAAACACCTGACTTCTAACATCAAGCGCTGGCCTAAAATATCACCTTCATACCTACACAGGGATAACGGGAAAGGGAAGGGAAAAAAGGGAAGGGAGGGACAAAAGAAAGGAAAAGAGAAGGAAGGGAAGAAGGGGAAAGAGGGTAGAGGGGGAAAAAGTGGGAAAAAGTGGATAGGCTGACAGCAATCAAGGGAGGCGGTAAAAAAAGGGGGAAAAAAAAAAACGGGTGATAGGGGCACTCACACATTCATACATTTATATAACCACACTATACTAACTGTAATAGATTTATATAAATAAAGAAAGATCCAATATTTGTCTAGCAGGCTGACCACCTCTGCGGCTTCTCTTTCGCGCTGCCCAGCCACCGGCAGCTGGGTATAAGAGGTTTTCCTCCTCTTTGGGATTGGGGGTTCATTCTGAACCTCCGAGGGTGGTTCTTTTGGGGTGGGTTTGGGGGGGATAAAAATGTTAAAATGATCAGGTTGGAGGGGAAGGTATTTTGTTATTATAACTTTTTGTTGCAACACAGTATGAAAAATCAAAATCAAAAACGGGCAAAAAGTTTAAACATGTTGAAATGACACACAGAATCAGATGTCTGGCCTGGAATGTCGCGGGACTCAATGGCAGGAATAAGAGACGGCTTGTCTCTGAAGAGCTTAACTTGTATAAGCCCCAGATAGCCTTGCTTACTGAAACACATATCACCTATAAAGACCGTAAACTTCTGGGGCAGCTAGGATACGACGTGATTGTGCGTTCAGAATGCAGTATTCCAACTAGAGGTGTTGCTATTCTGACACAGAAAAGATTAAATATAGTATTAACTAAAACTAAGGTGGATAAAGCTGGCCGTTGGGCTATTGCTCAAATACTTTGGGATGATAATATTTTTACTTTCTGTGTATTTTATGGTTCGAATATTGACGACCCGTCTATTATAGATAGGTTAAATATTGAACTTTTGGACAGCAGTGGAGAACTTATCATAATGGGGGATTTCAACCTCATTATGGATTACAATATTGATACTACTCGACACCGAGCATTTCAGAGGATGCGCCGTTCCCGAGCCGCTCTTATTGAACTCGGACGTATCCACAATCTAAAAGATGTCTGGCGAACAATATACCCCTCCACTGCCGGTTTTACATATTACTCTGCACCTCACCAACTCTGCTCAAGAATTGATATGGCTTGGGCATCAGACAATATTATAAAGAATAGTTCCATGGAGCTGTGTCCAAGAGTGGCTTCGGATCATAACCCAATTATATTAACATTTAGTATACCACAGACCAGCCGGAAACCCAGGACATTTACATTTCCCAGACACTTACTGTCCAACACAGATTATATAACACAATTGAAATCACACTTAGGCGAATTTATTGCAATAAATACAAATTCAGCTTCTCCTAGTATAGTTTGGGACACGGTCAAAGCTAGCATACGCGGGTTCACACAGCAGTTCGTTCTTAATCAGAATTCCCTATATAGACGTGGCTGGGCTGCTATGAGTAACACCATAACTATGCTCGAAAAACAGCTGTCACAGGCTCTGATACAGGGCATATCAAATGTATCTGACATATGCCAAAAGTTAGCCTGTTCTAAGCTCAACATCAAAACTAGACTTATGGAGAAAAATATGAATAGTCTACAAAAATTTCATTTATCTCAATATGAGAGTGGGGATAAGATTGGCAAAATTTTAGCATACAAAATCGCTGATGATAAATCTAAAACATCTATAAAAGAAATTAAGGGTCCAAACAACATGGTTTATACTCAACCCGAGCAGATTCTCCAGCAATTCGTAGCTTTCTATAGTGCATTATATACTCCAGATGAGCAGCCCGATTTGAGTAAGATCCAACAATATCTGGATACTAATATAATTAAAGGCAAACAGATCGGAAACATGGTCCTGCTCTCTGAAAATATTACTGAGCAAGAGATTAGAAAAGCGATTGCTACACTACCCTTAGGTAAAGCCGCTGGAGAAGATACTATTCCATTAGACATCTACAAAAAATGCTCGGAGGAAATTGTGCCATTACTTACGGATGTGATCAGTAATGTTGGGATAACTGGGAAGGCTCCTAAATCCTGGAACACTACCAGGATTGTTTTTTTTCTAAAAAAGGGTAAACCTGGGGATCAATGTGGGTCTTATCGACCCATTTCACTTATTAACACAGATGCTAAAATTTTTGCCAAGGTACTTGCTATTCGACTAGCTCCACTTATCCCTCATCTGGTATCCCCTCACCAACACGGCTTTGTCATGGGAAGAGATACTACCGCTCATATCAATATGGCTATTACTGCATTCGACGTGGCCAGGCTTGGACCCACCCCACTCGGTATGATTCTCTTGGATGCTGAAAAGGCTTTCGACCGAGTGGGGTGGGAATTTCTCTGGTCAACGCTGACCACTATGGGTTTTCACGGCCAATTTCTCAAATGGCTTCAGGCTCTATATGATCACCCTACAGCTAGGCTTTGTTATGCTGGGCTAACTTCCGCCAGCTTTTTAATCTCCCGTGGCACCCGGCAAGGGTGTCCACTATCACGCTTGCTATTTGCGTTATCGCTGGAACCTTTTCTCGTCGCCCTACAAGCTAATCCCAATATTACTCCCTTCATACACGGTCAGAAATGGCTAAAAATTACGGCGTATGCCGATCATATTGCGGTCTACTCAACTAATATACCGACAGCTATACTGGGAATTACTGAG
The DNA here is from genome assembly GCF_964204655.1 of Triturus cristatus. Classification (NCBI taxonomy): domain Eukaryota; kingdom Metazoa; phylum Chordata; class Amphibia; order Caudata; family Salamandridae; genus Triturus; species Triturus cristatus. The sequence goes on along the minus strand of NC_140594.1, from coordinate 1,058,898,337 downwards.
GAGGCTAACAAATTTGGCTCAGTTTCCGGTTATAAACTCAATTCACATAAAACACAAGTTATTTTGAATCATAAACCCTCGACTCAGATAGAAGGTACCTGTAGAACAGCCACTTATCTTGGCATTAAAATCTCTTCTGATACTAACGAGATAATTAAACTTAATTATGAGACTCTTCTCAAAGAAACTGTTACAACTCTAAAAAAGTGGCATAAGGTTCCCTTAAGTATGGTCGGTAGGATCAATCTAATTAAAATGAACATATTACCTACATTTTTATATTTATTTAGGTCCATACCTCTCCTCGTTAATAACACATACTTCAAACGGCTGGATGGGATTTTTAGCAGCTATATCTGGGGATATAAGAAGGCTCGCAGGTCAATCAATCTTCTCAAACTACCTCTTAATCAAGGCGGTTTGACCTTCCCCGACTTCAGATTATACTATCTCTCGGCTTTCCTGAGTCGTCTTCGCTGCCTGCTCATCCGCGACAAGCAAGCGTTTTATTGCTATCAATTTGCTTTAGGCGAGGATTCCAATATGTTTTTAGCCAAAACTAACGACCCAAACTATTTTAAACGGGTAAAATTTAAGACTATCAGAGACACTGTCAAAATATGGCAACTTATCCTGGCCAAATGCAATACGTCCTTGTTTCATCCTCAACTACCTCTATGGGCTAACCCTGGTCTTCCGGAGATATTTCATGATGGTATATTTTATAAGTGGAAAGTCGCTGGAATCGAAACACTTGGGGACCTCTACGGTAATGATGGACTTCTGGCCTTCGAGACACTAAGAATAATCTTTAAACTACCTTTAACCGCACAGTTCAAATACATTCAGATACATGACTACTTAATACGTAAAATAAAGTTACTAAATATTGTAGATTCAGATATTTGGAACTGCTTCTATCCTAATAAGGTTAGATCACTCATTAGTCTTGGCTATAAAGTTTTTACCTCGCTCAAACTGGACGACTGTGGGAATATTGCGGATAAATGGAGTTCCCACTTGGGTTTGAATATTTCAGCTAATCAGATATCATCTTCGTTAAGTAGTTTCAACCGCTCGGTTCAGTCTTCCAGCTTGCGATTACAACAATATAAAACGATATTTCAGTTATATTATACTCCAGAAAAAATCTCAAAATGGTCCAGTAACCGTCCCAACAGCGAACGGACAAGGTGTCCCAAATGTGACCTTCTAGCTGCCAATCTCGAACATATGATGTTCACGTGTCCCCGACTTACTGAATTCTGGTCTAAAATTAGCCAGGGTATCACGCAGATTCTGTCACAACCAATTACAGTAAGTTTGACTAATGTACTGCTCGGCACTCCTTTGTTGAATTACTCATCTGTAGCCTCACAAACTGACCTTATCAATATTTTAATCGGTTGTGCCAGACTCACTATTGCTAGGACATGGATCTCAAGTAACCCACCACACGTGATGGAGTGGTGGCTTCTTGTCAAAGAAATTCATACCATGGAAACCTCTCTAGCTAAGATCAGAGGTCACAAATTTCTTCAAAAAATTAACAGAATTTGGGGCGCCTCAACTCTATGTAAAGACTGATGTACACAAATCTGTATGTAATCGGGTCGATTCGGACAAAGCTGGTAGGAATGCCGATTTGTATTTACATGCCCTTCTTTGATTTGTCTGTTTGATTTGACTAATTTGTTTTATTGTCTGTAACTCTAATTATTACTTGTTGTCCCGGTCTCCTGTCCTGATCTCAATAAAATATTAAAAAAAAAAAAAAAAAGATCATTTAGTGCTCCCACGGCGGAGGTCAAATAGGAGATGATGGAAGGAAAATCCTGCAAAAACAACAGTTGATGGACAGAATACAGAACAATGTCATACATTCACCCCAGTACAGAGATCTGGGCCTAAATCCATAGTTTATTTGCTCACCATGCCATTCCAGTTTGAACCCAGCCATATGCAAATCAGTTTTGACCCTGTGCCTCATGGGAACAGTCCAGCCCGAACTACCAAGCCAGGTCCTCCCTGGACTGGAACCAAGCATCCTAGGACCGGTTTCGGGGTTTCACCCCTCTTCAGCCAGGATAGCTTGATTCCAGTGGCATGGAGAGCACGGGACTCACGTCTGAGCATACACGTCCCACTCGGGGTGACAAATGCAAAAACAACAGTTGATGGACAGAATGCAGAACAATGTCATACATTCACCCCAGTACAGACATCTGGGCCTAAATCCATCGTTTTTTTTTGCTCACCATGCCATTCCAGTTTGAACCCAGCCATATGCAAATCAGTCTTGACCCTGTGCCTCATGGGAACAGTCCAGCCCGAACTGCCAAGCCAGGTCCTCCCTGGACTGGAACCAAGCATCCTAGGACCGGTTTCGGGGTTTCACCCCTCTTCAGCCAGGATAGCTTGATTCCAGTGGCATGGAGAGCACGGGACTCACGTCTGAGCATACACGTCCCACTCGGGGTGACAAATGCAAAAACAACAGTTGATGGACAGAATGCAGAACAATGTCATACATTCACCCCAGTACAGACATCTGGGCCTAAATCCATCGTTTTTTTTTGCTCACCATGCCATTCCAGTTTGAACCCAGCCATATGCAAATCAGTCTTGACCCTGTGCCTCATGGGAACAGTCCAGCCCGAACTGCCAAGCCAGGTCCTCCCTGGACTGGAACCAAGCATCCTAGGACCGGTTTCGGGGTTTCACCCCTCTTCAGCTAGGATAGCTTGATTCCAGTGGCATGGAGAGCACGGACAATCCTGGCACCCCTGTGAGGCCGCTGCCCCTAAGGGGCAGAAGGACTTCCTTTTTCTCACAATACAGCACACAAGCATTTGAAACCTTGCCCGAAAGAAGAACCAGAAAAAAACAATAACAGAAGGGGTGGACCTCACTCCGGGGGGACCACAGATACCTAAATCAAATAAATTTAAATGAAAGGGACCTGTGCTGCGTAAACCCAGTAGAAACATTGGGCCCGATCCCTACCCAGGTGCTCTGCAATGGGACAGGGAATGATGGTTTCAAAGTCAAAGACAAAATCAGGGTCCACACAAGACAGAACCAGCACTTTCTCAGGCAGTCCTCTCGCCCATTGGCAACTTTGAAAGCCCGGCATACGTGGGGAGCCACTGAAATCTTCCTTCCTGGGGCTGGAGCAACTCATATAGTGCTTATAAAACTAGCACAAAGCCAACATCCAGGCAGAGCAATACGGTTTATCCTTACTCTGAACATATACACTAGACTGGCTTCTGCCATGCCAGGCAGTAGAACCAAGGGGGGTAGTCCTGCCCTGGCTCTTTCTTGACCTGACAGGCTTAGGAAGGGCCTATCCTTGGCCCACATGCATCCCGCGTCATGGAGATTCAGGCAACACTAAGAGCACACATGGAAGTGTCGTACTTTAATATTCGGGACCGCGTAGGGGACAGGGCCCTACCCCTGTCTATCTTGGTATTAACAAACCGCAAATGGTAAATGCGGCATGTACAAGTGCTTTATATATCGTTCTAGCTATGAATGCACTGTGTACACGTTATTCTGCTTCACTACGCGGGTTCCATTTTGGAAGCAGTGGCCATCTTGTCATTGCCCTCACATAGGCTATAATGGAGTAAATACGGGCCTCACAGTACATGGGCTTCTCCGTTGACTTCTCTGTGACCTGGGCAGCTGGCTCTGCTGCCCCAGGTCAAACCGGTCTCACGAGCTCCCCTTCCTCCGTCCACCTGTGATTAGCATCAGGGCTTGACCCGTCATAAAACCCTTTCATTCTATACAATCCCCCGGCTAATCTCTTCCACACCTGCTTGTTCCTGCTTTATGACTTGTTTCCCAAAACAGGAGATGCTCATGTTTATTGGGGGGTCTATTGACATCAAATGTGGGATCTGAACCTTACTGTGTAAATCATTGTGAGCTGGCCGAACTGGAATGTGGGATGGTCATCATGACTCTGCTTTTTCGTTTGTAATGTATACTTATAATGGCCATATCGTAAACCAAGGAATGTGTGCCTGGAGCATGATATTTTGTACTTAAGGAGAAGCCCGTTCCTATGATTTTCAGCAGTCTCCTGAGAACATACACGCTGTTGTACTTCTAGGATACCTGTAATTGGTCTGCAGCCAATAAACGAATCTTTGACTTCACCCAGAAGACTCTGTGTTTCTGTAGGTCTGGAACAGGGTGAACCCAGAAGTCATAGGGTGTGTGCCCCTGCACCGCTGGGACTAAAATACCCAGTACTTCAGTTTGGCGCCCAACGTGGGGCGATTTCAGCGGTTCCAGTCCAAGCCAGAGGTTCGTGAGGAGCTTCGTGTGGAAATTCCGGAGGAAGGCCGCCACTTCATCGACCCCTGCATGTCGACGTGGTCCGAAAGTCTTTTCTGCGAGGTTCTCCGCGTCCCGACGGCTACGAAGGACTGCTGCCCTGATTAATCGACCTGTTTTGGACCCTTGACGAGTTTTGAGAGAGCGAAACAATCGAGAGAGTCTTCTGGTGACGCCATCGATCAGCAATATTCAGTTAAGTATAAGTGGAGCGTCTCCCATTTGTTTTTGGTATCCTTCGGGATCGTTTGATTTGGTAATTTGGTACTTTGGAGTTTGCAAACGCCAAAGCCAGAGGACTCGTGTATTCACGAGAATATCGTAATCGATAATCCTTTGACGTTTGGATCTAGACTAGTGAGCAAAAATGCCTGGTTCTGGACTATTTGGTAGATTATTCTGTTTGGGTTGTGGAAAGGATTTCCAGCTAGAGGAATCATGTCCGGTTCCTCCGGTTGGAACTCCAACTTATGAGCTCTATGTAAAACATGGCCTAGGCCCCATTGCATATAACGAAGTGTGGATCCACTACACCAGGAAAGATGGTGTTTTAAAATGGCCCCAAAATGGTAGTTTTGATACCGATATTTTAGATAATCTGGAAATTAAATTGTTTAAGAAAAAAGCCCGGCCGGCGATGTTTGACTCTTTCCGCTTATGGCGAAAGGAAGCCAAACAAAAGGAAATTAAGTTAGCGAAAAAGAATAAGAGAGAGAAAGGTATGACAGTAATGCAAGCAGCTGTACAATTTAAAGACAATGAAGAGGAGCAGATGAGTGAGCAATTGCATAGGCAGCGCAAGTTAGGGATTGACAAATGTTACCCAGCCTTACCACATTCTAAGCAGAATGGGTTAGAAGAAAAGGAGAAAGATCCCCTGATGTCACATTTGTTGAGTTCGCCACCCCCGTATGCTCAAAATGCCACGGCGCCTCCCCAGCTTGTAAATATGCCACCTCCAGTGAATATACTGCAAGCCTTGCCGCAACCGCCAGTTGCTTTGCAGCCGGCTCTTATCCATGTAGCGCAGCCCTCTCAAGGATCGCCAGTTGTGCTTCCAACTGCCCCCGCACTTCCTGCGACTTTGCCTAATACAGCAGCTGCCTCCGCTGACACTCTTCCTTCCACCACTCCAGTACCTGTCTCTACATCCTCTTTTCTCCCCTCTGTTTTTCCCCCTGTTCTCGCCTCAGCTCCTCCTTCAGCGAGACAGCGCTTAGCTAATGTGGTTACTACATTAATGTCGCCCCTCTTTGAGTCATCTGGTGCGACTCCTGGTTTACAGCGTAAGCAGTTGCGCAGCCAATTGCCTAACCCTGACGAGAAAAAGGTAATAGATAACATGGCGCGTAGATGGATTGTTTTCCCTTCACTGTATGATGTGGAATCAGTTGTCAACGTTTTCCATCAGTGGGATGCCCCAAAACAGAGATATGTGTTCGAGAAAATGTGCGAAATTCTCTGTGAAGAATTGGAGGATAGTGGTAAAAATCCGAACCCGCAGGAATTGTGTAGAGTGAGGTTCGATTTTGGAACTGGTATAATTGTGGACCGCGGAGTAGATAAAGCAGTTGCGGTTGTATTGTCCTTTAGGAATGATGATTGCCAACAGTCATTGTTTGAACAAGATGTCCTTGTGGGGAAAAAGGTAAAAGCACGACAATACCCTATGAGAGAAGTTCCCCCGGTATGGAAGGAAGCGGTTGCAGCTGCCGGTGGTAACCCCGCTGTGGCAGCGCATTTCCAGCGTGTTTGGGTGCATGTTCCATAGAAGCGCTCTGAGGTGTTAGCGCTTAAGCAGTCCTTGCCTGATCCCCGTAAAAACCCAGCAGGTTATTATAAAGAGTTGTCGCAGACGGCCGGGTCATGCGTTATGAATCTGGCCGACATAGACATGTTGTTTGGTAATGTTGTTCCACAGCCTCTATGGGGATCAATTCGTAATGTAGATCACAATGCAGAACTAGGGGATACATGGGCTAACATTGTTGCTGCTGATGCTAGACAAACTGGTGGTGCGAAACCAGAACCTTTAGTAGCTGAACTGCCTGGTAGAATCATCACGTATATGAAGACAATAATGCCTGCGATGCGCGTAAATTGGGACAAGTTATCTGCATGCAAGCAGAAGAAAGATGAGACAGTGTCAGACTTCTTTACTAGGTTTGAAGAAACATTTATTGACCACAGTGGGCAGGATATGAGTACTGAGGGTGGCCAACGGTTATTTGTGGATAAGTTTGTGCAGAATCTACTTCCTGACCTGTGTAAAAAGTTAAAAGATTCAGAAAGTTCTTGGGCTGTTTCTTCTTCAGCGCAAATACTGGCTACTGCACAGTATTATGAAAATAGAGATAAAGACGAGAAAGATAGAACAGAAAAGAAAACGAAGGAACTAAAGACAAAGGTCCTTTTACAGCAGGCCTATCCGCCACGTGGAGGTCAGAATAATTATAGGCAACCCCAAGGTGTCTATCACCAACCACAACAGTTTCAGAACAACCAGCAAATGAACGGGTATTATCAACCACGTGTCCCTGTAGGTCCCAACCAATGTTCATACTGCAAAGAGGAAGGTCATTATAAATATAGTTGCCCTAAATTAATGCAGCGGAACGGTAATGCGTATGGCCCAAGAGGTAGGGGTGGTCAGCAAGCTCCTAGAGGCAGAGGGCGTGGAAGTGTTCCCCAGAACGCGCGTCCTCTTCCGTCCCAAAGCGCCATTAATAGCTTTGATCAGCAAGCTAACGCGACTAGTAATACGGCCCAGTATTATAATAATGATTATTATGCAGAGGATGGCGATGCAGAAAATAATGATTACTAGGACAGCCATAGACAGAGAGAGGGAGTTGTTTCAGTGCCAGTGGATCAGAGTGGACCATATGTTGAGGTAACTACAGCAAATGTAACGGAGCCTTTTCTGCTAGACACTGGTGCTGCAAAGAGTTCAATCATGCATTCAAAACTCCCTGGCGCACCTTTGTCTGGCGATATCAATGTTTCGGTAGGTTTTTCTGGCGCCCCAGTTAGGAACCCGATTTCTAGTCCCATGTCACTTTCTGTTGGACCTTGTGAGCTGAAAGCACCCCTGATTCTGACAACAGGTTGTGGTGAGAATTTGCTGGGATTAGATTTGTTGAAAAGATTGCATGCTACACTGTATTGTTCTCCTTCAGGAGTACAACTTACATTAGGCAAGAAAGTGATTTCCCCAATGTACTTGTCTAAAAACACAATGCCGCCTGAATTGTCATCCCTTTCGGATGCCCTTTGGGCTACTGGTCCCAATGATGTGGGCCTCTTGGAGATACCGCCATATGTGGTGACTTTAAAGGCTAATGTCAGACTGCCACGTATTCCCCAGTACAAGATCTCTAATGAAGGGCAGAAAGCATTGTTAGACATTGTCAGCGACTTGATTAATAAGGGTGTGATTGAAGAGACAAGAGGCAACGTTTGCAATAGTCCGATTTTACCTGTCTTAAAACGAACGGATCCTTCACAGCCACCTGTTTACAGATTTGTGATTGATCTCAGAGAGGTTAATAAGATTGTTGTGCCACAGTTTCCGGTTGTCCCCGATATAACTGCCTTGTTAACGATGATTCCAGCCTCTGCTGCATGGTTTTCAGTGATTGATTTAAAGAATGCTTTCTTTAGCATCCCAATTGCAGAAGAGAGCAGAGACATTTTTGGTTTTAGTCTGGGAGGCCGAAGCTTCAGCTTCAAACGCGCTCCCCAGGGCTACTGTGAAAGTCCATCAATATATAGTCAAGCTTTAAAAGCGCAGCTTGATGCACTTGTTTTACCTAGTGGCGCTATCCTGATTCAGTACGTGGACGATTTACTGATCGCTGCGGATACTGAAAAGATTTGTAAAGAAGCCACATTGTCACTGTTGCGCCATTTATCTGCTTTCCATCACAAAGTGTCTCTCTCTAAGCTGCAATATTGTCGACAAGAAGTGACCTACTTAGGTCATCTCTTATCGAAGGAGGGAAGGAAACTGACCCCAGAAAGAATTCAAGCCATTGCACAGTTGAGTGTGCCAAGAACACAGAGAGAAGTGCGTGCTTTCTTGGGCATCACTTCATACTGTAGGCATTGGATCCCTAGTTTTTCTTTATTGGCAAAACCTTTAGTAGCCTTAACATGCAAAGACACACCGAATCCTATCCCATGGTCTGAAGAGTGCCAGAAAAGTTTTGTGGAATTGTGTAATGCATTATGTTCAGCACCTGTGTTGGGTACCCCTGACTATAGTAAGCCTTTTACATTGTATGTTCACGAGAAAGATGGATGTGCGTTATCAGTGTTAACACAGCCTTTTGGCGACAGACCACGCCCATGCGCATATTTTTCATCAACCTTGGACCCTGTAGCGAGGGCATTGCCAAGCTGTCTGAGAGCGACAGCTGCTGCAGCGATGTCTATCCGACAATCTGCTGGTTTGGTGATGGACAATACATTGATTGTTATGGTTCCACACGCAGTAGACACATTATTAAATAGGACCAAGACACAACACTTGACTAGTGCGCGATTATCAGGTTATGAGCTTACACTGTTAGCAAATCACATACACATAAAAAGATGCAATACGCTGAATCCAGCTACATTGTTGCCAATTCCAGCAGACTCAGATGAGATTGAGCAACATGACTGTCTGTTCAGAACGGAAGAAGAGACGAAAGGGAGAGTAGATCTAAAAGATACTCCCCTGACTGAGTGTGATGGCACTTTATGGGTAGATGGTTCATGTTTCAAGCTCCCTAATGGTGACACGACTGCTGCATATGCTATCACGACTTTGCACACGGTCGTGGAAACTGCACGAGTGCCACATAATTCGGCCCAAGCAGCAGAATTAATCGCCCTCACGAGAGCATGCGTGTTGTCTGAAGGAATGAGAGTAAATATATACACAGATAGCCAGTACGCCTTTGGCGTGGCTCATAATTTTGGGCGACTGTGGAAGGAGCGTGGGTTCCTGACGTCGCATGGAGCTAAAATTCGGAATGGCAAGTTGGTGAATGATCTCCTTGAGTCACTGACCCTACCGTTGCAAGTTGCGATCATGAAATGCAGTGCGCACAGGAAAGTCACAGATGATGTTGGACGTGGGAATGCGTTTGCTGATGAGACCGCGAAAGAAACAGCACAGAATGTGAAGACTAGAATGTATGTTGCAGGCCCCGCAAGATGGGTTAATGATGTGGGAATGTGTGAGAACACAATAGAGAGTGTGAAGTCGCTTCAAGCTGAAGCCACAGAGGAAGAGTTAAGCAAGTGGAGAGAAAGTATGGGTAAGTTGGATGAGAATGGTTGTTGGATTGATCTGACAGAACATAGGCGATGGTTGTTGCCTGATGCATATGTGCTTCCAGTGGTTACTATGGCACATGGAATGGCACATATCAGTACGAAAGGTATATGCAAGTTGTTGGCTCCAGTATGGCAGAATGCTGGGATTCCCAAGTGTGCGGAGAATGTGGTCAAGAATTGCATAGTATGCTTGAAGTACAACCCTGGTAGGGGAACCCCAACTCCAGCTGGTCACTTTGCACCCCCATCATGTCCATTTGAAGTTTTGCAGCTGGACTTTATTCACATGGAAAGATGCAACAACCTAAAATATGTACTGGTGGTTGTTTGTGCTTTCTCAAAATGGATAGAGGCTTATCCTCTGAAAGATAACACTGCCCTATCCACAGCCAAAGCCCTTGTGAAGGAATTTTTCCCTAGGTTTGGGATGTCAAGAATGGTGTGGTGTGATAATGGAAGTGAGTTTGTGGGTAAAGTGATGAAGAACGTATGTGAAGGGCTAGGGATAAAGCAGAAGTTCCACGCTGCAAATCACCCCCAATCAGCTGGATTAGTAGAACGCTACAATGGAGCCTTAAAGCTCAAGCTGGCCAAAATCCAGGCGAGCACCGGTCTTAAATGGCCTGACGCTCTGCCTTTAGCACTCCTGTCCACCAGAATGACCATACACTCACGAGTGGGACTTAGCCCTTACGAGGTTGTTTTTGGCCGTCCGGCCAACGTATGGGGTGTACCGAGGCCTACGAAGTTCAGTGAGATAGAGCATCCAGTACTGCTTGATTACCTGTATGATTTGACTGTTAAACTGCGTGTTTTGCACCAACAGGTACATGATACTCTCCCTCAAGCCTCTGAAACTCCTGCACACCCTATCAACCCTGGTACGTGGGTGCTAGTCCGAAATTTCCAGCGCAAGAGCAACGACGAGCCTCGCTGGATCGGCCCTCATCTTGTTCTTCTTTCGACAAGATCAGCAGTGCGAGTAAGGGAAGAAACACTGGATCCATGGTACCCACTGCAAAGTAGTCCCCTTGCCTCTGCCATATGACCAGTGGGTCAAGGAGGGTATCGCCGACTCTGAGACGGACACTGTGCCTCGTTTTGTACCATTCAGTGACGCACGCATAAAAGACACAGTTTCAGACCAAGAGAGTGACAATATTCTGCAGGAAGCTGTGCCACCATCAAATCGACTGGACACCACTGAGCCTGAACTTTTGTTTCAAGACCAAACAGCACCTGGCCGTCTCCGCTATAATTTGAGACCTAGGCCCATGGACAAATAAAGATTTCCTCACTATTTCCTTTTTAACATTTTTGCTCTCCCATCTGAAGGACTTTCTTGATTTTTGTTTTTCGAACCACCATCCGGGTTCTGCCGCAGGGTCGCGGTGCCAAGACTTTGGGGTACAGGCCGAAGACGCTAGGTCAACGGTTCTGGTGGGTCTAGGGCGTTTCCCTGGACTGACAGGCGTACTCCTTAGCAGAAGAAACTCATCCACCGCGAGCGGCCCGAGTAGAGGATGGAGTTTTTTAAGATGGAGAGACCGATTGAGGAAATGAACTTTAACGCAAGGATGTGTAGAATTGTAAAAAGTAAATGTTTTGTCTTTTTGTGCCTTTTTACACTGTGTAGCATAATAATGTTTATTGTAGGATTTGTGTTTTTCTCCGCTCAAAAGCCCATTGCACCCACTGAACAGCCTATACCTCTTTCTACTGCCTCCTCTCACTCTTTTCACCCTTTGCCTGAGCACGAACAGACCAGACGATCAGAGTTCGTAAATAACTCGTTTATCCAACTCTTGCTCCAGCACCAACTGGTAATGAATACGACCAATTGCTGGGTGTGTGGGTTAATGCCACATACCATTAACAAGGGTATTCCCTACCTAGTGCTGCCGTATAGTTACAATGGATCGTCATGGGCATTCCAGACCATGTTTCTCTATGCTCTAGATACATATTCCCCTCGCCAACCGCGTTCCATCAGACCTATCACCAATAATAAGGCTTTGATAAAAGGAGTTGCCGATATGAGTAGGGATATCGATGCATACTCATCCATTCCCAAAGAAGAGTTGAGACCTTATGTAGGATGGAACGCGACGGGGTATAGTATTAGTCTGGGTGAAAGACAGCGAAAAATCTCATCTCCAATCTGGGTCGTACCCCACATGGGTCGGTTCTGCTTACAGGGTAATGGTCAGAATCCTAGAGCTCAACTGGGAAGGAGTGACTGTACTGAAACGTACACCTTCCCGTCGCAGTTTTCCCCTGCGTTTTTGGCTGCCAAGGGCACATATTTCATCTGTAATGACCGAGCATATACATGGCTGCCCCCTGATTTCTCGGGCACATGTTATATTGCGAACTTGCTACCGCCGACATTTACTGCTGCCTCTGACTATCACAAGACCAGAGTTGTGAGAGGTGTGATTAGTAAGGAGGATACTGCCGGTCAGGAAGCGGGAGACTTCTTCTTGGGTTTCCTGCCATTTTGGGGACCTATGGTCAATAGTAGGAACCTGAGACAACTGACTCGTGTGGTTGAATCCACTGTCAATGTAACGGCTGGTGCCCTTAGTAATCTGACAGCTGAGCTCCAAGCGGATCGCCTTATGACTCTGCAGAACCGCATGGTTCTAGACGTTATTCTTGCAGACCGCGGTGGGGTATGCAAGGTCATCCAATCCAGTTGCTGCATTTTCATACCAGATAATGCTCCAACAGTGTATCAAGCCATCTCCAAACTCCATAAAATATCTGAATCCATACACGCGGATAAGGGAGATTGGTCACTGGTGGGGTGGTTCTGGGAATTGATATCTGCCTGGGGTTGGAAAGTTCTGATGGTCATTGGAATGATCTTAGCCATTCTTTTCCTGTTCTGTCTGTGCATACAGTGTGCTCCTGCGATATGTGGCCTCTGTGCTACCTTATGTGTAAGGAAACCTGTATCAAGGGACGAACTAAGTAATAGGATGATGCTACAGCAACATCTCCATGACTTTGTGAATATTGACCTAGACTCGGATTAAGATGAGTATAGTGATTGCCTATGTAAGGGCAAAAGGAGGGTCTGTCGTACTTTAATATTCGGGACCGCGTAGGGGACAGGGCCCTACCCCTGTCTATCTTGGTATTAACAAACCGCAAATGGTAAATGCGGCATGTACAAGTGCTTTATATATCGTTCTAGCTATGAATGCACTGTGTACACGTTATTCTGCTTCACTACGCGGGTTCCATTTTGGAAGCAGTGGCCATCTTGTCATTGCCCTCACATAGGCTATAATGGAGTAAATACGGGCCTCACAGTACATGGGCTTCTCCGTTGACTTCTCTGTGACCTGGGCAGCTGGCTCTGCTGCCCCAGGTCAAACCGGTCTCACGAGCTCCCCTTCCTCCGTCCACCTGTGATTAGCATCAGGGCTTGACCCGTCATAAAACCCTTTCATTCTATACAATCCCCCGGCTAATCTCTTCCACACCTGCTTGTTCCTGCTTTATGACTTGTTTCCCAAAACAGGAGATGCTCATGTTTATTGGGGGGTCTATTGACATCAAATGTGGGATCTGAACCTTACTGTGTAAATCATTGTGAGCTGGCCGAACTGGAATGTGGGATGGTCATCATGACTCTGCTTTTTCGTTTGTAATGTATACTTATAATGGCCATATCGTAAACCAAGGAATGTGTGCCTGGAGCATGATATCTTGTACTTAAGGAGAAGCCCGTTCCTATGATTTTCAGCAGTCTCCTGAGAACATACACGCTGTTGTACTTCTAGGATACCTGTAATTGGTCTGCAGCCAATAAACAAATCTTTGACTTCACCCAGAAGACTCTGTGTTTCTGTAGGTCTGGAACAGGGTGAACCCAGAAGTCATAGGGTGTGTGCCCCTGCACCGCTGGGACTAAAATACCCAGTACTTCAGTTGTCTGCCCCACCCCTCCGGTCGGCATCCCGATTCTCATGTCTCCTGGCGCTTGGTTAACTGGGAGTTGTGGGCTACCCCAGCAGGGTTACTCGCTGGTCTCAGATGGGGTCACAGCCCCAACCAAAGTGCTACAAAGTCATAGACGCGTATAGTCATATTACATTTCTCATTTAAACACCTCTAGTTAGTAATTACACTTATAAAATTACACTCTACAACATTCTCAGACACTGCATACCACTGTACTACACCATACTACACTGTATGCCCCTGCACTACACTGTACAACAATGTACTCCACTCTATGCAATTCTACGACACTTTACTCAACTCTATGCCACTCGACGACACTCCAATCAATGACACTCAACTCCATAACACTACAATCAACAATAATCCACTGTACGACACTCAACTGCACTGTATGATATGCCACTCCACTATACACCACACCACTACAGTCTACAATACTCCACTCTACAATACTGTTGCTTATAAAGGAGTAAAGTGTAATGCAACACCACTCCACTCAACTCTACTCCACTGTATTCCACTCCACAACACTAGATCCTAGGACACTATACTGTACGACACTGTCTTTTACTATATCTTACAACATTACACTTAACAACACTAAATAAAATGACACTTGACATTATGATTTAAAACACATATTTAATAATAAATAAAAACATTTAAATGTATATGTAAAAACGAAGCTAAAGCCAAGTTATAGTAAGAAAACCTTTTTTTATTCTTTATATACAAACCCAACTTAAACTATACAAACTATTCATCCTGTTTGACTTGATACTCAAATGTGGAGATGTAAGGTAAAGCTTCAGTCAACTTGATATTCGTTAGTTGATAATGATTAAAACCTAGATAACAACTTATTGCTGTTTTGCCATAATGATCTCCTAGGGCTTACTTTTCCCTGTAGCTAATACATCATCTATAATACCAACACCAGATGAGGATAATGAGATACTGCACTTGTCCTTTAAACATAATGGTGCTAGGTAGATTTCAAAAAGACTAATATAGACCATAATATGGTATTTTCGTAAACCTTCTCACCTCATACCAGGATCTAGGTGCAGACTGCAAAACGTTCAGCCAAACACTTTTTAAAGAACTTGGCATTTGAATACTTATATTACAAACTCTTTCAAGGCCCAGAAGTTATCATAGTTATCACCATTCTCTTGGGATGTCAACAGTGTTAATACCAATACGTTTTCTGAACTGCTTTATTTATGAGGCCCATTTTATTATTTACTAATTTACCATTGTATATATTAACTTAAGGGTTTGGTAGCACCCATCCACTTTTCTTTAAAAATAGAGTTCGTTTTTTGGAGACTATTTTATGCTCATTTCCAACCTAACGAAAGGAGTTAACCATGACCTGTAATCTCTGGCTCTCCTGTTGTACAAAATGAATGGCGGTTGTATGGGGAGAGCACTCCTATGTTGTGATTGTTTAATCAATAGTTATCAATTTAAAGGGAACAATGGTGCATCAGTTCTGTAGGAGTTTGTCCTCTCCTACTGAAATCAAGACCGGGTATTGACAGGTTGAGAGCCTGTATGCAACTGAGCACTGTTCACAAAGTGTCTTTCCTGACACTACTTTGTTTGAAACGTATATGTTTAATTTTCAGCGTTAAAACAAAACATACTCTAGAGCTTTACACATTATTATCTGATGTGGAAACGCATAAGAATATAGCAGTTTGTACCAATACAAATTAATGTCATTTGTACTTAAACAGCATAGATACAATCAATTTTCACATGTAACATCATTCCAAGTTGCATGTTGTAAGCATGGTGTAATAACACAAAAACTTCTACACAACAGAAAATTTTTTAAAATGCCCAATGCATTTCGGAACCAGCCGGTTCCTTCGTCAGGGGCCAATCTGAAAAATAAAACGAACCATTTCTCTGATTAGGATTATGGTGTGGGGGCTCAATCTCAATGACTCTAATGCAATAGAGACGTGTCTGACAACAAGTTACCTGTTTGTCTGTGTGGTTAGATATTCTCTGAAACGGACAAAAATGTGATTGAGTCAGCATAGGCTCAGATGATGAAATATACGGACAAGAGGAATGTAAATAATGGTCAGCTATGCGCTTACCTGGGTGTATAAAACTCATATTTCTGAAATGATGAAAAATGAACCAAATTGTATTAGTGAAATTAATTAGGACTAGGGTCCTAATGCAAGTGTACGGTAATCGGTATGAGGTTACAATGGTAGTAGTGGATTCATACCTTTCATAAGATGGTCGGCTGTGAAGCTGTTGAAGAAATCACAATAGCGTATGTAAACCAATAGCGTGTCAAAAAAACTGTGCTAGACGTACACGATACTCAAAAGTGCAAACTAAGGGAAGTTACGTGTGAAGCTAAACAAGTGAAATCTTACCTCCGGAGGTTTTTTATAGAGAGCTGCGTAGAGAAAAGGGGAACGGGTTTTGTTTAGAAACGGAAAAGTTAACACAATGGTGTGACCAGATTAAACAGTGATCTCAACCAACGGGAGGCACATCACAGAAACCTCACCTTAAAGATGCTACGGGGAAGAAATAACGAACGTCTCGGCAACACCAGTGAACGAGTGCAAAGCGTCAACAGAACATGCGCTTATGTAAGAGAATCGAATCAAGACATCAACCGGAAGTACCCGACATGGCCGACGGACTAAGAAAAACATGGATTAAACTTAGTAAACAGATCGTCTAAGTACTTAGATGGGTGCCATGTTGGAATGAAGGCGAAACGCTGTGAGATCGGGGGGAAAATCCCTAGGTACAAGAGAAAAAGGGCGTTAAGAGAACGAGACAATCGGAACTAAGAGTTGTTCCGTGATCATTACTTTTACGAGCTATTAAACTGAACAACAAAGATCGAATAATGTGTGTATGCAAACATGGGTACCATTTGTAAGTAAAATGTAACAAATGTAATAAACATCGCAGTTCAAAGAGAGATGACGACTTAGGGATGAGGATGAACAGAGTTCTCTCTGCATAGATGTATTCAATGTACGATGCCTACTCTTTCGGACTCATAGACCCGTTGGGTAGTGTTAACATATATGTTTTGTGCAATAAAGTTTACGCACTGTTGATGAAGTGCGCATCAGGATGTAAGTGTTAAGAGTTCCTTTAACAACTCCAGGGTGCGTGGTGACCTAGATAATCATGCATAAGGATTTGGTGTGTGTGTGACAAGTGTTAAGAGTTCCTTTAACAACTACAGGGTGCGTTGTGACCTAGATAATCATGCATAAGGATTTGGTGTGTGTGTAACATGATATTGGATGAGTTTTTGCTGTGATGTTGGTGATGGGTTCTACAGTTAGGATATCGGCCTAAGGGGATGCTGACTAGTTAAGAGATTCTAGGTTAAATAAAACACGACATGTCCATCCGATCATTGAGACCGGTCGGTGCCATGGTGTCCAGATTTTTAATCCAGAAAACTTCCCTTTGGAGAAGTCTCAGGTGATTGTTGGTACCTTGTTGTAGCTCCACATGTTCAATAATTTGAAATCTTAATTGTGATATGGAATGGCTTGCTTCATGCCAGTGGGATGCCAGAGGAGAATTTTTACTCAGAGTTCTGATGCGACTTTTGTGTTCGGTCAGACGTGTTTTCATTTTCCGTTCAGTTTTTCCAATGTATAATTTGCCACACGGGCATTTGATCCCGTAAATTACATTAGAAGTGTTGCAATCACTGGTATGTCGTAATACAACGTCCTTGCCAGTGGTAGGATATTTTAAGATCTTTCCTGGGATGATGTTGTTACAGTGTTGACAATTATGACATTTCACCGTGCCTTTGTAGATGCGGTCAGTTTGAGGTTGTGGCTTGGTGGAAGATAATAGTTCTCGGAGGTTTTGGCCCCTTGTGTAAGCGTGCATAGGTGGTTCGCAGAAGATGTTGTTAAATTCAGTTTCATTTGATAGTAGTTCCCACCGTTTATTGATAATCTTAGACGATCTGTTTACTAAGTTTAATCCATGTTTTTCTTAGTCCGTCGGCCATGTCGGGTACTTCCGGTTGATGTCTTGATTCGATTCTCTTACATAAGCGCATGTTCTGTTGACGCTTTGCACTCGTTCACTGGTGTTGCCGAGACGTTCGTTATTTCTTCCCCGTAGCATCTTTAAGGTGAGGTTTCTGTGATGTGCCTCCCGTTGGTTGAGATCACTGTTTAATCTGGTCACACCATTGTGTTAACTTTTCCGTTTCTAAACAAAACCCGTTCCCCTTTTCTCTACGCAGCTCTCTATAAAAAACCTCCGGAGGTAAGATTTCACTTGTTTAGCTTCACACGTAACTTCCCTTAGTTTGCACTTTTGAGTATCGTGTACGTCTAGCACAGTTTTTTTGACACGCTATTGGTTTACATACGCTATTGTGATTTCTTCAACAGCTTCACAGCCGACCATCTTATGAAAGGTATGAATCCACTACTACCATTGTAACCTCATACCGATTACCGTACACTTGCATTAGGACCCTAGTCCTAATTAATTTCACTAATACAATTTGGTTCATTTTTCATCATTTCAGAAATATGAGTTTTATACACCCAGGTAAGCGCATAGCTGACCATTATTTACATTCCTCTTGTCCGTATATTTCATCATCTGAGCCTATGCTGACTCAATCACATTTTTGTCCGTTTCAGAGAATATCTAACCACACAGACAAACAGGTAACTTGTTGTCAGACACGTCTCTATTGCATTAGAGTCATTGAGATTGAGCCCCCACACCATAATCCTAATCAGAGAAATGGTTCGTTTTATTTTTCAGATTGGCCCCTGACGAAGGAACCGGCTGGTTCCGAAATGCATTGGGCATTTTAAAAAAATTTCTGTTGTGTAGAAGTTTTTGTGTTATTACACCATGCTTACAACATGCAACTTGGAATGATGTTACATGTGAAAATTGATTGTATCTATGCTGTTTAAGTACAAATGACATTAATTTGTATTGGTACAAACTGCTATATTCTTATGCGTTTCCACATCAGATAATAATGTGTAAAGCTCTAGAGTATGTTTTGTTTTAACGCTGAAAATTAAACATATACGTTTCAAACAAAGTAGTGTCAGGAAAGACACTTTGTGAACAGTGCTCAGTTGCATACAGGCTCTCAACCTGTCAATACCCGGTACAAAATGAATGGGCATAGCTTTAAAATTAAACCATATTTGGAGAGAATCTTATTTTGTTTGTAATACTGAAGCTTCTTATAAGAGTAAGTGGTATGGCCTTCCCACTTTTAGGTATATTTTTTCCTCAGTCGAGGGGGTGGTATTGCAGTTATTTTTAAATCTTTTTACACCTGTACCTTTGTGAAAGAGGTCTTGGTTGGCTGTGAGTGCACGCGTTTTGGGATCTCCCTCAACGCCAGTTATACTTTGTCCAGGTTGCTGGTCTACCGACGGACGGGGCACTCCAAAGAGTTCAGGGTGGCACTGACTGAAGCAGTAAACTCTCTGGCTATGAGATCTGCCAACTTCAGCATTATTGGTGACTTGAACCTACATTTGGATAATATACATGACTCTGAAATGGGTACTTTTTTAGCAGACCTTGCCGCCCTTCGACTGATTCAACTTGTTCCAGGCCGTACCCATCTTGCAAGCCACCTGCTTGACCCAGTTTTCTCTAATCTTTCTGCCCTCACAGAGAATACCCCCATCTCCATGAGCTGGTCCGATCACTATCTGGTTCCCATGACACTCTCAGGGGTAGAGCCCTTCCAGAGGGTGGCTCAGAAGTTGATTCTAAACATCCTTGGCACAAACTGGACATAGATCAATTTCATGCCCTCCTCTCTACGCATACCCTCAGCATGCCGGATAACCCTGATGCAGCCAATAAAGTTCTATCTGACTGTATTCGACGGCCTCTTGATAAACTAATCCCTGTGAAGTGGCCTAAGAGCCACAATAGTAAATCTAGCCTATGGTATAATAGTAAACTTGCTACTATCCGGAAAGCATGCAAAAGGTTGGAATGGGCATGGAGACGGGATTATGACCCGGTCCTGAAGGGGCAGTATCAGGCAGCCATTAAGAACTATCACAGGGCCATCCAGAAGGAAAGGGTGGCCTACTTTGCTGACGAAATTAGAAGCAGCAGCAATCCCGCTAAAAGTATTTTTTCAATACTTAAAGATCTCAAAGCAGCAGGGTCTCCCATAGTGCCTCTGATTTCGTCTGACCAGCATTGTGAGGATCTGGCCGCATTCTTTATTAAGAAGGTGGATAATATCTATATGACCTTCCCCCCTACCTTGACCAGTTCAGGCCCTGTCCATAGACCTCTCTCTACCTCCACACTCGCTGTCCTCCCTTCGATCTCTCACGATGAGATGCTTACGTTATGTAGTAGGGTCAAATCAGGTTCTCCTGACGATCCTCTTAAACCTGAGCAATTTCTTAAATCTTTGTCTTCACTCCTTACACCTCTGTGTCAGCTGATTAATCTGTCTCTGTCCTTGGCGGCTGTCCCCAGGGCTTGGAAACAATCCATGCTGGTCCCTCTGTTAAAAAAAAAACACATTGGACTCTGACAAATCGGAGAACTTTTGTCACATCTCTCTCCTGCCGTGGGTGTCCACGATCACCGAGGCTTACATTAACTCCATTCTGACAGGACACTTGGAAAACAACAGCTCTCTTGACTCCTTTCAGAATGGTTTTCGCCCGGGTCACAGCACCTAGACTGCTCTCCTAGCTTTGACCGAATACCTGAGGGGGGCCTTGGATGCTGCACGTACCTCAGCGCTGATACTATTAGATCTCAGCACCTCGTTCGACACGGTTTCACATCAGATCCTGTTGCAACGGTTGGAGGAGCTGGTATCATGGGCCTGGCCCAGGGATGCTTCGCCTCTTTTTTCTCTGAGAGAACCTTTCAGGTGGCAGTTCCCCCTTTCACCTCCCCGATACACACTATCAAACAAGGGCTTCCACAGGGCTCAGCTTTGAGCCCTACGTTATTTAACTTGCATGTCCCACCTCTAGCAGTAGTGGCTAGGTGTAGAGGACTAACGGTGGTATCATATGCTGATGATACTCAGTTGGTAGTAGCACTCTCTGATGACTGCACGCAGGATTCTCTTAAATTCAGGAGCGATCTTGCTGCCGTCTCAGAGTGGATGACTGCCAACTGCCTCCAGCTTAATGCTAGCAAATCCGTGATTCTGCCAGTAGGGCGAGATCCCGAGCTGTGGAGTGAGAGCTGGTGGCCGGCGACCTTGGGTTGCGCACCCACCCCCAAATAGGTGGTTAAAAACCTGAGTGTATCGGTCGACTCGGCCCTCAGCTTCCAGGTCCAAACTAAAAAAGTTGCTGGGACCTGCTTTGGAGTCCTGTGAGGGCTCAAACCGCTGTTGGGCTTTTTTGATCCCACAGTCCGTCAAGTCATCATCCAGGCATCCATCATGTCTAGGCTGGACTGTGCCAGTTCTCTCTACCTGGGGGTGAATAAGGCTGAAATCCTTCGCATGCAGAGGCTTCAAAATGCGGCTGCTAGAACTCTTCTTGGCCTCCTTAAAACTTGCCCAACGACCAACCCCATCCGCCGACTTCATTGGCTGCCGGTGGCGAGGCGTATCGAGTTCAAGTCACTATGCATTGCCTTCAAAATCATGAACTTCTCCTCCCCAGATATCCGGGCAAACCTGCTTTCACCCTATACACCTACTCGCCTACTGCGATCTATGGGCCAGCATCTGGTGGTTGTCCTTTTAGCGTGGAAGATGCGTGTAGGAGGACGCTCCTTCCGCACCCTGGTTGAAAAATTGTGGAATTCTCTTCCTGTGCACTCACGTAGAATTGACAACTATCTGGCATTCTGCAAGGCCATTTAAACACACCTTTTCCCTTTGTTTTAGGTCTGGTCTTCTGGTAGTAGCCTCCCAACCTCTGTCTGTTAGCGCTGGGACGTCGCTTTGTTGGGGCAGCTGCGCACTATACAAAACCTGTAACATAACATAACATAACTCGTGACATTTTATGATTAATATGAGCAAGATGACCTAATTTAGCATGGTTGTAATCCTTAATTTTCATCTTTAATCTTTAACTGTGGGGGCATTATACTTTAGATCATTGTTTCTGGTTCCTCTTCGTTAATTTTGTAATCTGAAAAAGCAAAAAAGAAATCAGTGATTTCTTTCTTCTCACTATAGTTCGAATATTTAAAATGCTTTATTTCCAGACTTTCTGGAGAGAGAAGAGAGAAGAATAGAGAATGGATTAATGAAATAGAGACATTTTGCAAAGGGAAAAGGGTTGCGGGCTGGTTAGAGCTTTTTAAGCCAGGGCTCCTTGTGGTTCTCCAGCCTGACCCTACAGCATTCCCACAGTGTTGAGGCAGTATTCAATGCTGAAAGTTCCGGAAATGATCATGCCAACATAGCAAGAGTGCATTCAACAGAAGGAAAAAGTGCAGAATGTGGCATGGCAAGCCTTTCTCCTTGTTTTTTTTAATTTCCATCAGCAAACCCTCAAAGAAATAGGTTGTTTTTGAAAATTCTTGGGTATGGATGGCATTATTTCTTTATTCCTGTACTGTTCTGTCACTGATGGGAAACAAGCATTGGCAAAGCCAATAGATTCTTGCCTCAGAGAATTACTGGTTCTGCAGTGTATTTTCTTCATACTGTACAGCATCAAATCAGATCCTGTACAGCATTAAATAAAGATGCCGCCTGACTGAGCCACCCTCTGATCCCTCTCCCCGGCTTCCGACCTCCCCCCCTTGTTTCATTGTTTTGTTCCCTATTCCCCTCTTTTTAGCCACCTCTCTTTATTCCCCCTTCCTTTTCCTGTCCGTGTTATACCTCTCTCACTTTTTTGTAAACCCCCCTCAAACACTATGCTAATACCTCTTGGTTTGATTTGTTGTCGCTCCTCCCTCCTATACGAATATTGCCTGGTAAAAGTGTGTGTACCACTTTCTACGGTTGTATCTCAATTCAGTGTCACTGTTTTTGCTGTTGTTCTCCAGAACTTTGTTGATACCAATGAAAATAATTGCCAAAAAAAAGAAAAACACGCATGCGCACTTACAAAATGACACCGCTGCATTATCACACTCGTATTACGAATTATGGGATTTGTAGTCCTGATTTCATAATGGAAACACCTGGACTATAATCCCCAGAGTGTAAAGAAAAACCTTGGACTCAACGAGCTTCTACACCAATGGCACTTGGAAACTTCAGAGCACTGGTAGCAGGTTGCCAGCTCTAGTCTAACAGCAAGGACAGATGATCTTGAGAAATCTCTGGGTTTAGACTGAGCTCTGTGTTACTGTGCACCATAGCAATGTTTACTGGAAAATGTTATAGTTTCAGCATTTATCCTTTCATGCAGGAATCCCTTCTGTCTCCTTCTCACAGAGCAGAGATATCAAGAGGCAGATTGATGCTGCCTCACAAAGCAGAGACAAGGACCCAGAGAGTATCTTTTTCATGGCACAGACCCACACACAGGGGACCTAAGCACCACATTTTGCCTGGGAGAGACATGCAAAGGGATCAGATAGTCTTGTTCTCACAAAGCAGGGACAACCAGGGAACCTGCAGTCTTAGGCGCACATATCAGAGACACACAGAGACAAGGAGCCAGAGTGCTTTTCTCATCGTGCAGGGCAAACACACGGAACCTGGGCGCCGCATTCTGCCGGAGAGACATGCATATGGATCCAAAGCTTCCTGTTCATGCAGAGACTGAGAGGGAGCGTCTGGGTCTCATGCTTACAGGGCAGAAACACATAGGAATCTTGAGGTGTGAGATCTATTTTTCAGAAATTCTGTAGCCAGTGATGAGCTCAACCTCAGGGGTAGATTTTGGGATGGGGCAAAAGTACACGGATAAGAGAGAGTTTGGGTGGGAGAAGCACAAGAGGCAGTCAGCCTGCAAACACATGCACATTTATGGAGTGCTTCAGCAAAAAAGAAAAAAAAAGTCGCTCCCAAAACGCGAACAGTGGAAGGACACAAGTACTTAAGGACACAAGTGCTTGAGTCATGAAACAGGGGAGGGGCAAACACATGACAGGAAGTGAATGCCTGCATGCGCTGACAAATGAGAAGCAAGCAAATGAGAGTAACGATGAAGCCAACCAATGCAAAGCAATGGGCGGCATGAAACCCACTGTAAGCTAGCAAAATGTCTTGCAAGGAAAAGAAAATGCACTACCTCACAGTAGACCTAAAAAGGAATGATGTTCCCGGCCGTGGTGTGTGACGGTAACGTGTTTACAGTGGCACAGCTGCCGGGGATACAGCACTTCCACTGTCTCTAAATGAAGTGGAGCAAACTACCAGGATGGTGGGCGGAGCAACATTTGATGAATGCCTTGTTACCATCAATGCATATATGAGGCACATTGCCTGTTTCATTGTGGGTCGTTTTGTCTTCTCTTCATATCTCTGAGATGATGGGTCAGTTAGACCACATGACAGAGTAGTAAGGGACGGAGAGCATTTGGGTGTTTGTGCGTGTGTCTACATGTGTTTGTGTGTTCAAATCATGACGGCTTGTAACTGGTGTAACCCGAACTTCAAGACTTCCCTGTAAAATGTGATGTGATGCCTTTGAAACATCACTGAAGAGCAAAATGAAAAATAACGTGCCAACCTCATAGTATCCCATTAAGAATCTATATTATATAAAGATATCTATATCCAGTGGTGGCTGGTAGGGAATGGTGGCGGGAGGAGGTGGGGAGGGGGTTAGAAAAAAATGTACCTGCTGGTGACCGATCCCCAGCCGCCGCCTCTGATGCAGGAAACAGGAAGCACCCAGGCTCCCCTAGCCATTCACGACGCTGCTGTCACCAGCGTAACAGCAGCGTTGTGATTGGTCTGAGCACCAGGGAGTGGGAAACTGTGCATGTTCTCCACCCGGGCTGTGCAATACAGCCGCAGGAGAACATGCAAAGTGCGCATGACCGTTTGGTCGGCCCAAACTGTCAGGCCACACTTATGGTGCAACAACAACTCCTCCTCCCTCTCGCATCACACAAGCCCCGCCCCAGCCTAACATGGCTGCAAGCTCAATGCTAAAAATAAAATGATAATACCGTTCAGTTATTATCATTTTATTTTTCGTGTTTATCATTTTATTTTTCCTTTCCACTGCCCTTAGAGCAGTGAGGTGATGCTCCTGTGCCTTAGCGTAGGAGCCGCCGCTGTTTTGTGGAGACGGCTTACTGATCATCATCCGACTTTTAACTGGATTTTGCTCGGCATTGACTTTGTCAACAATTTGCTCAGATTAGGACAGACAAACACCGCGCGCATGGATACACTCTGCAAAGGTTGCCAAACGGCTTGGTGCGTTGGAGTGTACACAAGTGCTACAGATATCCATAACGCCAGTGTGTGCGAAGTGTTAAACGGGAGAGAAAACAAGCAAAGTTGCTCCCCCTCCGACTGTCACCAATATTTATTCGTCCAGTGACTGTTAATCAAACGAAGTTTGCAGTCCCGTTTAGCACCTGTCACAGGTGCTGATCATTAATCAGTCATTACGGGAGTTTATTCGGCTGCTGACAACTCGCAATTTTCCACTGATTCAGCTCGCGTGTCAGGTGGGAATTACGGCATGGCGCATGTGACAAAACACATCACTTTTTTCTTTTTTTTGCATTTTCAGGCTTCTCTCGCTTCTTCCCTCCACCCCGCCCCCTCCCTCTGCTAGACAAACAATATCTGGGAACTCAGAAGTAACAAGGCGGAATGTATAATTAATTACCCAGCTTGCTCTAATTAGGGATGAATAAGTTGTGTCCCTCTCATCATCACAAATGTGGTGATGGGTAATACCAGTTTATGCTGTATTAACTGCAAATATGCAATCCTTCTGAGAGCACTTTCGCAGATGAACTTGATGAATGTGACAATAATTAGCAGAGACAGATGAGAGCTAAATTACTACTGACAATGTAATGCTATCCCGCTCGAGGGCCTGGGAACGTGTTAGGCTAAGATGGCAAGGACCAGCGCCCTGTTTCTAATTAATAGTTTTTTTTTTTTTTTTTTTTTTGCCAGTGCAGGGAAAAAAAGAACGGTAATTGTTTTCGTCAAAGGCTGCAGGGAGTTATCAGGGTAATAAAGTTAATTAGCAGAACAAACATCCTTTGACTGCCTTACCAGACTGAGGGAAAGAGGCTAATTCAAACTGCAGAAAGATTTGAGGAGATGGGGTGATAGAGGAGGGCAGGCAAGAAACAACGCGTTTCTTTTTTTTTTTACCTCGGTGTAGGTATTGGAAATAGGAGACATGCCCAAAGGATGCACAGAGTTTTGCTAAACGTCAATTTCCTTTGTTTCATAATTGTCCACAGATACTTTTAATTGGGAAAACTGTCTCAAATAAAAACGGGATCATTCAAGTCCTCTCAATTTTTATTTTACCTCGTGATGGATGAAAGGGATCTGAAAAAATTCTCCTATCTGCTCAAAATGAATTTTTTTTCGGTTTTATAGAAGATATGCCAATAGTTTGCTTATGAAATGTTAGCTTTTTTGAATCGTGCAACATGTTTTTATCAGACTAATAAAATCTCATTGGGTGTCACTGACTTGAATTTGCTATTAAACGAAGCGCCATTAAACTGATTAGGCCTCACACTGGTTACTTAGGGGCATATTAAAAGCGGCGATATTTTCATTTCCCTATTTACAAGGTGGTGCTAACATGCGTTAGCGCATTTTAGCACCCGTTTTCCAGACACCTAGTTTTGCATCTCTAATGAGATGCAAAGTAGGAGTCACTGGGCGTACCCCTGACGGACAACCTTGTAAACTATCACTAGATGTACATCGCGATATTTACAAGGAGGCCCGTGCATTTTAGCAGACGTTAGTTTTTGGCGAAAACCGTCTGCTAAAATGCTGACTTACCTATACCTAACAATGGGGGTGGATTATTCTGATACGACCACAGGGTCATATCAGCAAGGTTATCGCCGTTTTCCATGGTACATCGCTGGAAAACCAACGATGTTCCATGGAAAACACCGCTATCGCTGGTAAATTATTGCCATTGCGCTATGCATTGTTGATACAGCGACAGCATGGCGATAATTGCCAGCGATAAATAAGTTCTCGCTAAGAGCAGCTAGCGATAGTTATTGCTGCCGCTTGATAATATGGCCCTTATAAATGTTTGAAGCCTGAAAAAATGCGTATGAAAATATTGATTTTTATTATTATTAATAGTAGTAGTAGTAGTATTTTAGTATTACTATATTTACCAATACTAAAAATATTATTATTATTAATAATAATATAGCACGGTTATAGTTATTATTCAATTTATTGAGTTGGCAAACAGTCAGGTATTTCATATAGTTAGCTATTATAACAGGCATACTTAATTTATAGAACTACAGTGTTATTTACAAGGAATTTACGCAGTGCAGTGCCTCAAGACATTTGGTTCTACGTGCTGCGTTAATTCCAAAGCAAAGGGATGCATCATATCTACAACGATATGACGGATCCCTTTGCTCTCCCCTGCCCTGGCACACAATTAGCTGCCATGCGTCGACACAGGCACCCTTGCACGGGGATGATTGTTTTGGTGCAGGAAGGGACACCTTCCTGCACAAAAACAATCACAAGAGGTGAATTCCTCTTCCTATATGTGCTGCAGAATGCAGCACGCATAGAAAGAGGACAAAAACGAGGAGAAATAAAATCATTTCCCCTCGTTGGGCCTCACCTGGGGAGGGGTAGTATTCTGAGGCATTTCCAGGTTTACGGTTTCTCATAGATCTGGAAATGCGGCACAAGCCATGGGTGTTGTGTGGGAACACTCACAGCAACACCCATGGCACGCAAAGTGCAGCGTGTAAAGGAGCCATATTTCCAAGGGCACGAAAAGCCTCGCAGGGTGGCTTTACGTGTTCTTGTAAATATGGGGCAGCAGGTTGCGGTGCAGATGTGCCACATAAAGTGACGGACCAGCGGCGCAAGGGGCTTGTAAATAAGCCCCTACATTTACAGACTTTGGAAAGATGGAAGTATGAGCTGTCTTGTCGAAATTCAAAATCACGATCTACAGATCATGGTAGCGAATGTTTAATAACTCACATACCCATTTCACAGGACTGCTGAGTTTGAACGCATCAAATATTAAAACATTTTTTTTTTTAAAACACACCTGCGCAGCTCTGATTTGGAGCATCGGTGGGCGGAATTTGCGTAGGCGTGCTATGCAAATCTCCGCGAAACGGTAAAAAATCTTGCGAGCGCGCAGAAATTCCGTGAACATGCGGAATTGCTTGTTCGCGATGCTTTTTTCCTGTTCGCGAACGCTGTTTGCGTGCTCAGGGGGAAATATCTCCCGAACACGCATTTTGAGAGCACAAACAAGCAAAAAATGTTGGGCAATTCCGCGTTCTCTGCGGAACGCGAAATTACCCAAATTCCGCAAGCGGAACTGAATTTACCGCCCAGGCCTACTTTGGAGGTCCCAGGAGGGATGGGGCTACTGCCTTCCCTCAGCCAATGATGGAAGGCAGCAGTCCCTCACTCCTCATCGAGTGCGGTGAGGTCAGTGAGACTGCTGGCCCCCACTCTGTGATGAGGTGCCAATGATTGGTACTGGGCACTTCAGGGCATAGTACTGAAGTGTCCGGGTCCGAAGCAATCACTGACACTACCCCTGTCATGGGAGGGAGGACCTCGAGGTGCTTTGCCAGGCTGAAGAGGCCACGCCCACAGGAGCTGTGACTTTTTCAGACCAGCAGCAGAGTTCAGCTCAGGCAGCCAGGAGCTTGCGCATTTAGAGCACGTCTAGCTCCTGGCTCTCTGGCCTGAACAAGAAGAGTATCTGTCAGGCTGACCTTTGCTCAGCCTTACCGACACTTCTTTTTTGGGCAAAAAGTGAGAGGACGTGGCCTCTGGTGTGCCGCAGCTCAATGTCTTGCCAAGTCCGCTTCAGTCACATATTTTGTGCATGAAAATATAATTTGAGCGGGCGTTATGGGAAGACATTGCCTTGTAAAGCAAGCCTTGTCTCTAGACAGCTCTTTGTTATCTGTCCATCACAGAATGATTGATTTGGTGGCATGGTTTCTACACCTTATGAGACTGAAGACATTGTATACATTTTAAACTGTTTTATAGATCACAATACAGTGAACATCTGGGCGGTATCTGTCAGTTTCACGGTTCGCGCACCATTTTCACAAGCACTCTTTGTGACAAATGTGTTTTTTGATGCCTCCTTGACAAGAAATTCATAGTCATTTTATGGAGAAGCTCTTGACAAATGAAACAAATCTGATGGCAACAAGGCTTTCATTGTGAAGTCAATATGTATTTTAAATGAAACTGTTTCAATGTGTCAAAACAAATGCCAATTCCTAAGGGTGCAGAAGAAAGATGAATTTACTTTTCCAGATGCATGAGTTTATACTTTTTCCATGTGGGTTGGTATCTACCTCGCTGCTAGTGAAAACACACTGTTCCAAACCAGGAGCAGATTCTACCCCTAAGCATGAATCAAGTGTTTTATTTGTGAAAAAAAAAGGTAAGCACCTGGGCTCGGGTATTTTTCATGCAGCCACTGCAGATTCCGCAAGCCGCTGTCACTGCTGCTAAATTCCACTACCAAGATTACTACTAATCAACAAACTCCACCAACTGCTACAATTTAGACTACTCAAGGACACCCAAATGAGTGGATGTTCTGGTATCATTTATTTGAATGCATATTTATTAAACACCTGCTGATGTGTTCACTTCAAAATGGACAAATGGTGCCACCATGTGGTGAACTGTCGTAAGTGCTGTTGTTGAGAATGAATCCTGATCCCAAGCACCAGCAAACACAGGCTCAAATTCAACACTACATGGGAGTGGAAATGGTAACTTGGGGGAAGTTGGGCAAATAATAAAAACACGCCAGGACGTGCCAAGAGAATCAGTCTGCATACAAATAGGAACTAAAAAGTCCATAAATGGGCCAAAAACAAGTCCACAGGCTAAAATTATAACAAAGTCAGATCCCTAAGCCAGAGCAAACCTGATCCAGGTTCCTGGTTTAGGGGCAAAAGTTATTTGCCATCCTCAAACTCCGTTTTAACCACAATGCGTAGATCCTCCTCCGACAGGGATTTAAATTGGCAGGCTGTGACAGGACTAGACACTCCACTGGAAGAAAGTAACAGAGGGCCCACAGGGAAAACAGGGATCACAGACAAACTGGGTGATGGGACAAAAAGAGGCGGGGAGGGTTTGGGAGGCTGAGGAGATATAAGAACTGCTCTCAATGAGGGCATGATGCCACATAAAATTCATAGCTGCCAAGAACTGTCTCTCAGAGCATTTGGACGTCCACAACAAAGTCCCAGATAGCCCAAGAAAGTGCTCCCAGAACCCCTACAGTTGGCATCAGAGCTTCCTTGTGAGGGGCCACTGACACATCAATCAATCAGGGAATTGTGAAGTGCGCTACTCACTCATGAAGGTCTCAAGGCACAGGGGCTGCAGCTCCGGGTCAGCTAAAAAGCCAGGTCTTGAGGCTCTTCCTGAAGCTGTGCAGAGTAGGGGAGCGTCTGATGTTGACCGGGAGCTCGTTCCAGGCCTTTGCCGCAACATAGGAGAAGGCTCTTCCACTCGCTCTGGTTCTGCAGATGCGCTGGGTTTCTGCTGGAGTGAGGCTGGTGGATCGGAGGTTTCTTTTGGGTACACATATTCTGGGGGAAGGGATTGGGCAGCACAAGAGGGTTGTGTGGTGTGGAGGGTAGAAGAGTTCCTGGGCTTAGGGTTTCTGTGCAGGCCCTGGAAGTCCAACTCATTTTCTCAAACAGGCTCCCCAGATTTTCAGAGGGTGAAAGAAACACTATCCCTAGGGGTAGGGGGTCATTGAGTTCCTGACTACTCACAGCTTTAGGGGGTTCTGATATGCTGCTGAAAAATAGCTGAGCAATGTAACGTAGACAACAATATGACAGGACATTGTGATGTGCTGCAGTGCAGTGGGTGTCCACACCCTGCAGGAGAAGCTGTGTTGCAAGCGCTTGGAGGACCTTAATAGTTGGCCATTGTGAGAAAGTGGTTTATTGGTTGAGGGAGGTGGAAGCCCCACTCATGCAATAACCATAATCCTTGTCAGTGTGAACCACAAAAGTCCCTAAATGAACCTGTGCTTAACCCTCTGGTAGCTTGGCACAAAGCAGTCAGGCTTAACTGAGAGGCAAAGTGTAAAGCATTTATGAAGCACACAAATAAAGTGAAAACACAAGAAAAATCCATTATCAATTACAACAATAGAGCAAATTTGAATACCTAAAATGATACCAAAACAACAAAAATTCAATCAGTAGAACTGGAAATATTAATTTTTTTAAAGTTTAAATAGTGCCTAAAAGTACAAAGCACTGGTCACTGTCATCTGGTGGTGCTGACCGGGTGAAAGGCACAAGTTCAGGTCCACTGCAGTGGAGCTTGAGCTGGATACAGGTGCCAGGTTAGTCTCTTTAAAAAGTTACCTACTGAGCCCTGTACAAAGAGTTCTGTTCACGTTGGAAGAGGCTAAGATTCACGGATGGTTGTCGCTATAGCGCGAAGAGCAAGTCAGGCATCATGGATGGTTGTTGCTGTAGTGCAAACAGCTGGTCAAGCATCATGGATGGTCATTGCTATAGCTTTGCGTTGATAGTTCTTGCAGATTGTCGTTGCTGTAGCATAAAGTGCAGGTCAGACCGTCGCTATCAGTGTGAAGAGCAGGTCTCTCCGGTACTTTACAATGATAGTCATTACAGGCAGCAGAGCCTTGGCATGAACGGACCCATTTGCAGTTGCAAGGAGCAGAAATGTCAGGATTTTCCCCATTACGTCAGGAGTAAACTCTGATGCCAGCCACCGGTGCAGGATCTGGGAGGCACCTATTTGGGATCAGGTCTCACTCCAGCAGAGGTCAGCAGAGGTGAGGCAGGCCATGATGGTGCAGGTCAGCTGGGCAGTTGCAGGGAGGACTCTGAAGCTTGTTGTGTCACTGTGGCTCACACAGGAGGTCAGCCAACTGACCCTTGGAGTCATTCTGGTGAGCCTGGGATGAAGGCAAGCAGGTCCAATCTTCCTTCTCAAACAGCAAGGCAGTCATTCAAGCCGCAGAGCTGTCGTATACCAGCAGGACAGTCCTTCTTCATAAATGCCACAGGTCCAGGAGTGTTCAGAAGAGGGGCTCTAGATGGTCCAATATTCATACCTGGTGCCATTCTTTGTATGGAGGACTGCCTGTCCTACCACCACATCTGATTCCGGGAAGTAATTCCCCTTTCCCTGTCAAGGCTCCACACTGTCTGGGGGTGACAAAAAGCAGGACAGGCTTAGTATCAGGTTCCTTTGTGTATTCTGTGGGCAAAGCCCTTTGAAGTGTAAATGAGGCTGGGCACAGCTCCTCTGCAGCCAACTTGTCAGGATTTCCCATCATGTCCACACATGAGCTCCCTTTGCATTACTGTCTGGAAGCAACACACAAACACCAAAAGCAGAGCCATTCACAGTCATGTGACTGAGGACATTGCAGAAAGGCAAAGTTGGCAGGGAGGAGAAAATGTAAACTTTCTAAAAGTGGCATTTTCAGAAATGTAACTGAAAACTTGACTAGACCATTAAAGAGGATTTTAAATTAATAATGTAATAAGGTAACGCAGTGTTAGTCAATGTGAGAGATAGGCCTTACAACTGTGAAAAACAACTTTAGGAGTTGTTCACTGTTGGGGCATGTTATACATAAACAGACATGTCCTACTTTTCAAATACAAGGCACGTTGTCCTATGAGCCTTTAGGGCATACCTTCGGGGTACCTTATAAGTATTAAAAAGGAAGGTTTAGCCTGGCACAATTGTTATTTTGCCATGTCAAAAATGGCAGTTTAAAACAACGCTACAGGGTTTTAATAGCAGGCCTGAGGCATGTTTTAAAGTACTACTTGAGTGGGTGGCACAATGCATGCTGTAGGTCCAGTAGCAGCATTTCATTTGAGGGCATGGGAACATGTAGGGCCATTTACTTACAAGCAAATTAAAGGTGCCAATTAGGTGTAGACCCAGTTGACCATGTTGGGAGAAGTGAGCAGAAGGACCTTTATGACTGGTTAGCAGTGGTAAAGTGCGCGGAGTCCCAATTCAGCAAATTAGGACTCAGAAAATTAGGAAGGTGAAGGCAAAGGTTTGATGGAATACCACCCCAGGATATCAGGTCTAACACAGGCACCTCCCCACAATAAACCCAGAAAGAGGTGTCTGGTAGGACAAAAGCAGGGTCTTTCAGCAATTCATTCAGGGTACACACAAGAATTGTTTTGGCATCCTGTTTGCTCACTTTGAAGTGGACAAAACTTTTAAATATGCTTTAGGCAGAATGGTCATGCAGGATTTGACACAGTGGTGTCAACAGGAGGGCCACAGACTTTACCTTCCATATTCTATCGATCTCAGAGGAATCATCTCTGCCTATTCAGGGCAACCTCATGCATGGTCCTGTGGGGAATTTCACACTTATTTCAAACTCTTCCCATTGTGAGCACAGGCTGGAATAAGCTGGACAGCGAATGCAAATAAGTCATCATGAATTTCAGGCAGGGAAAAGGTAGCTTATCAAAAGTTACTCTTCCTTAATATTTATTAAAATCCAACCTCAATATTGAATTGGATTTCTAATAACTTTTAAACTAGTTGTTAAATTATTTTCCAAGCTGGCCTCATTTTCAAGATGCAGTATTAGTATTTTGATCTGTACTCTAATTTGTTTTACATAGAATAGATTGGCCTGCCCCAATGAAAATAGTAGGGGTGAGCAGAATTCACAGAGGTTGATTCCATGGAATTTCATTCAAATTCTGCCAGATTCTGTTGAAATACACGACAGGGCAGAGTGGGCATTTTGTGCTATTTTCTAAACACAAAATGCACTCTTGCATCCAAAATGGGTTGCGAGGATGCATTTTGCACTAAGAAAATTGCTAAGCCAAATACCACCCAGTTTCCTTGTATACTCTGCAGTGATTCAAATTTGTAATCACTTCAGAGTAACGAGTGGTATATGAAGTGGTTTATAAAGTTTAGAAACCACTACATATCACTCGGCACCCTTAGATACTCTTAGGGCCCGATTCTGATCTTGCTCGGAAGGGCTCCGAATCGGCATTGGCTTTTACGGGTCCGATTCGTAGCCATTTTTTCTGACTAAATCATACACTGGTCCGAACGACCAAGTACGATGCGAAGATCGCGTACGCGTCAAGCGAATTGTCTCTCAACCTGATCCAGTCTGTGGGACTCATGTGCAGACGGTTCGTACAGCTCTATGGACTCTGCTTCGATCGAGCAAGTACTATGCACCATTCGGACAGCCTTCACTATTCGGTTTGTTTGGATCGAAAAAGCTGCCAGATCGTTCTTTTGGGGCCCATAGCAGGCCCCCAATCACCTGGAGCCCTCTGATTCGGGCCCGTGGGGGTAACCATGGGTTCCCCCTTCCCATGCATGCACAGTGTGGTGGGCACCACAGGGTGTACGCTTTTCCCCAACAACACCTTTTTGCTATGGGAGCCT
Organism: Triturus cristatus; assembly: GCF_964204655.1. NCBI lineage: Eukaryota > Metazoa > Chordata > Amphibia > Caudata > Salamandridae > Triturus > Triturus cristatus. Next base: position 1,058,864,073 of record NC_140594.1, on the reverse strand, counting down.
GTGTATAAGTCCAGTATACAGGCTCCCATAGAGTTCAATGGGAGTCCGAGCGAACCAAGTCCATCAGCATGAGAATGCATCGTACTCGCTCGCTCGGACTCCAGGTGCACAAATCGCTCGTAAAGCCCTACGGATCCGAGTTGTACAGAGGGCTTTACTAGTGAGATCGGAATCGGGCCCTAGGTGATTAAAGTTTTAATTACTGCAATGTATGCAAAGGCGCCGAGTGGTATGCAGTGGTTTCTAGCTCGTAATTCAAATTTCCACTCAGGGCTATAGCTCTTGGGCCGTGTCACTGTAGGGATGTTGTAACATTAATTTCTTACATGCCCAAACTTTTCAATACCATGCACCTAACTTTGTGGGCTGCAAACCCTAGATAGGAATGACATACTAATATTTAACAAAGTAGGTTTTCACCTGCCAAAGTCAGGCTACAATGGTAGGCCTTAAGCTATGTTTTCCATGTCACACTAATGGATGGCACAATAAGTGCTGCAGTTCACAGATAACATTTAGATTTTCCATGCCGTGGGTGCTGTTTTATAGACCATATACTGGGGCTTTATAGGCACATTAAATAAAACCATTCTGGGATTAGACACTTTCTGCATGTTTTAGAGGTCAGAGAAAATACACTGGGCATTGGACAGCAGTGCTCCAGTGTGCAGAGCCTAAAAGACAGTAATAAAATGCAGCCAAAAATGGGGTAACCATGCAAAAAGAGGCATTTCTCACCACTTGCAAAGGAAGAAATATGATTGTTTTTTTAAAGGGGCATTTATTCTATTTTTAATACATCATGACTACCTACATGCAGTGCATGTGTGGGGAATGTATGTGTATTTTTTTCATGATTATTGGTTATGTTTGAATTGCCACCCGAGATACAAATGTAGAATGAATATGATGGGTAGTTACTTACCAATAACCCACATTGCATCAAAATGACCAGCAACCAAACACAAGTGGTGGCTGTCATAATATAACTGTCAGGTGTGCTCCATGAAATTCAACATATACATCATTGAAGCAGCTCCTGGTATCGTCGCAGACAGCCTGTAGATTGCTAGAGTACCAGCAACCTACAGGTTGTCTGTGGTGTCTGTTGCAGCAAAGGTTTGCGGCAAAGGTGTGCTGTGTGATGAGGTGGCTGAAGTGCCACGTTGTTGCAGTCAATAACACCTAGTTCAACAGGAAAGTGGAAAAAGGCAAAAAATACCCTTGCAACCCTTTGCATTCGCTTCATGGAGTGTGGCATGGCAATAAACAGGTATACTCTTCCATTGATGCATTTTACTACCTGATGCAAGCATCAGGACTGGTTTTTCCTATGACATACCGATGTTGTCAAAGGAAATCCTCTGGAAAGATCCAGTGACCACGAAATGGAGTGTAACCAGTGTTTTTGACACAGGCTAGGTGTGAAAAATTGGGTTTTTGGTTGAGGGGGATGTGAGCCCTTCTCAAGCTATACCCACATTGCCTGTCAGGGTGATCCACAAAAAGTCACAAAATTAACCAGAGCTTAACCTTCTGGTAGCTTGACACAAAAGCAGTCAGGCTTAAATTAGAGGCAAGGTGAAAAAATGTAAGCAGCACACAAACAGTGATGAATTGAAAACACAAGAAAAATCTCACACCAATTTAGAAAAAAATTGAGTAATGTTTAATAAATAACCAAACCAAAACTACAAAAATCCAATCAGTAGAATCGGAGATATGCAGTTTCAAGGATTTTAGGTAATTATAGCACCAAAAAGCACTAAGCCCCCTTTGCGGTTAGCTGGCCATGCTAGACCGGGGGAAAGTCACAAGTGCAGGCCAACTGAGATGGAGGGCGGGGCTAAGACAGAGATCAGGGCTGTCCCACTGAAAAAGTTACCTTCTCAAAGTCTTGCACAGAGTCCAATTTGTGGTAGAGGAGGCTGCCAGGAGTAGGGAGAGCATCTTGGATGGCCATCGTTGTAGCACAAAGAGCAGGCCGGGTGTCATGGACAGTCATCACTGTAGCATCAAGATCCTGTCGGCATCGCAGACAATCGTTGCTGGAGCTTTGCGTTGGTGGTCACCAGAGGCTGTCAATTCTGCAGCGCAAAGTGCAATTGCCGTTTAGCAGCCCATCACTAGCAGTCGTTGAAGAGTGAAGAGTCAGGTTCACTGGAGCTTCATGTTGGTGGTCCCCTCAGGCCGCAAGATCTCAACACGAACTGGCCCATTCACCGTTGTGAAGAACCTAATATTTCAGGATTTCTCTCTTTACTTCAGAGGAATTTACTCTGATGCCAACCAAAGTCCCAAACCTGGGGAGTCACCTCTTGAGAATCAGGGACTCACTCTAGCAGAGGCCAGCTGGGCTAAGGCAAGTCCAGTTGCAGCAGGTCAGCTGGGCAGGTGAGGGGGCCTCTGAAGCTTGTTGTGTCCCTGAATGTGCTGAAAACACCACAACAAATGCCAATAGTGATCAACATTCAATCATGCTTTCATTCAAAGATCACATAAACTAATTACTATGATCTGCAAAACATTTTATTTAATTTAATATCAATTTTTTGTTTTGTGTAGATGCAAATACTTAGAATTCTTTTTTTTATACATAGAAAGCTTTTGAGATGATTAAACATACACTGGAATCACGACAAATAAAAATTGACGGACAAATCACATTACAAAATTGTAGGACCTGGGGTCTGCAGGCCCTAAGGGGGTAACGTGACACGAGTGGCTGGGCATCCACAGGCCTGTGTGTAAAGCAACCATACAACACGCACCTCTCACGGAACGGGGAACACACACAATAAGGGACGCCACACTGTATAATTTATGCAAATACTCAAGTTTATCCAACAGTTAAAGATAAATGCAGTTCAGGAATTGTACATGCCGTTCAGGAATTGTACATGCAGTTCAGGAATTGTACATGCAGTTCAGGAATTATACATGCAGTTCAGGAATTATCCCGGAAGACTTCGGGGGTCCCTAGTAACCTGGGCGCCTCAGGGGGCGTCTACCACTCGTAGGGGACAACTAAGCCGGGCCTGTGAGCGTGACGCTACTCGTGGTGAGGGCGTAGTGAATTCCTGTGAGCGGAGCCTACCACCGTAGCGGTACTCGTAATAAGGGAGCATGTAACGATTCAAATCAGTGCCTGCAAACAAAGGGTTACTCGTGATAACGAGGCATGTGGCATGTCAAAGTAGATCCTGCAAACAAAGCGTTACGCGTGACAACGAAGCATGTAATGTTCAAAGCAGCGCCTGCAAACAAAATGTTACTCGTGATCATCAAAGCTGGACATATTTCAGAGCGGACCCTGTACACATAGCGTCACTCGTAACTAGCAAAGGGTGTAATCTTTCAGAGCGGACCCTGTACACATAGCGTTACTCGTAACTAGCAAAGCTGGGAATATTTCAGAGTGGGGCCCTGCGCACATAGCATTACTCGTCAGCAGCGAAGCACGCTTCAAGTGTCTCTTCGGTGCAGTCCGTGGGGCACCAAGCTTCTGAACAGTCAGTGGGGAACAAGGGGGCGAATCCCTCGGAGGGGCCTCTCTGTCGTGGTGACCAGGGGACTCCCACGGAGAGGGAACCCGGGCTCAGGGTGCGGTGTGGCTCCCAGCCTGTAGGGGGCGCACCGGGGTCAGTCCCAAGCCTCGGGCTTACCTTGCTCGACGTCGGGAGGCGTCCACACCGGCTCCGAAGTCCGCAGGCGATCCTGTTGCGACGGGGGCCGGCCACGGCCTCACGCACCGTCACCACAGCTGCGACGGCAGCGACGGGGCCCCGGGCTTCTCCTCGGGCCTCGCGACGATGAGGGGCACTCTTCCGGCCTCCGGGCCGCAGCGGTGAGCGCGCTTCAGCCTCCACACCACAGGGGGGGCTCAAATTAAGCCGGGGAGCTCCACGCTCAACGGAGCACGCTGCCGGGGATCCCAGGCCAGGTCAGGGAGCGCAGGGGTCACAGCGCTAAGACCTGGTTGATCCTCAGCGATTCCACAATCAGCTAGGCATGTAGTTTCAAGGTTCAGTCTGGACACGCAGTCTCAGCATTCAGTTCCTGCAATCAGTTGCTCTAGGAAGTCTTGATGGCGCAGATGTATCTGGCGCCCTTAAGGGGTTCTGTTACAGGGGGGTAGGGAGTGAGTTGGCAACTAGGTCCTTCCTAGTCAGGCTGGGCAGAGGTTCCCTGGGTCCTCCTACTGCTGGGCAAGATCAGTGGGCTTTACAGGATCCCTCACTCACTTAAGAGGCAGCACCTAAATCCTGTCACTCCCAGAGGCATAAGTCCCTGGCTAGGCCCTACCGCCTACACTCCTGCGTGGATTCTCCAGCTCTGCTTTACCCCACTGGCCAACTAACTACAAAAAGTTCCCTCCCTCACTTAAGTAGCCCTAGGTCAGGTGACCTCTGGCCAAGGCGGCAAAAGTAAAACCACACCTCCCTTCTAGAAGGTTCCAGCACATTCCAGGAGCTTCCCCATTCTACCTATGGGACAAAAAAGGCGGGCTGGTGTCGCAACATTGTTGTGGGGTTCCAGCCAGCTCCTGGCAGCTAGGGTGCTACTATGAAAGACCACTCTGCAGTAGCAGGGGTCTGTGGCAGCCATCTTGGGAGAAGGGAACACCTGCTCCTAAACACTGGTTATTTGATCTAACATGCATTAAAAAACTAAAAAATTCAGGGAAAAAGTGCCAAGTCCAACAAAAATACATTGTCAATAGACGTGCAAATCACATTACAAGATACATTTTAAAGTGACATACAAAACATATATAGCTCAGGTTCTGTATAATTTTTACAACCACAATAATATGGAAATACCTCTGGCTAATGTCTTGCTAGGACATATTGCTAAATCTTTTCAGAATGTGCAGATGCAGTTCCTTTAAACTGTAAGTGGGATTTTGCAGAGCTCTGCCCCTCCCATCCAGACAGGATGGCCCATCCTGACAACTTGTCTCCCTTTGGGTTACTTCCTGCGAGGAATACACAAATTCCAACTGCCAACTACACCCAGTGATGTGACCCAGGGTACAGAGCAACTTTCTAAAAGTGGCCTTTTTAGAAATGTTATCTAAAATGTGACTTTACTATTAAAGAGGATTTTAAATTAAAATTATATAGAGCCCAAACATGACATGTCTACCTGTTCCCAAACACAATCTATCACATATTAAATGTAATAAGCTAACCCAATGTTACCCTATTAGAAAGGTAGGACTCACAGTAGTGAAAAATAAATTTAGGTTTTTTTTTCTGCCAGGACATGTCAAACTTAAAAGTATATGTCCAACTTTTTAAATACAAAACACGCTGCTTTATGGACCATTTACAGCCTAACATAGGGGTGACAATATGTATTAAAAAGGAACACATCCTGGGATACCCCAAGGGTGTGCTTTAGGTAAATAAAGTTCCTGCTCAGGGCCAGCAACCATGTACATGATCACAAAAGGTGAGAAGCAGTATCCGACAATGACAGTTTCATTGAACATGCCAAAGATGTTGATCCTTTGACTGTAAGCTATTTCTCTGCTCCTCATCAAATAATTCCTCCTGGAAGGGGCAAATCTACAAAGATGTTCAGTAACATAGTAAAGGCAGGAAAAGAGGTTTGGTATGTTGTCAGTCTTGCTGTGATTGGTTGTTGTTGAAATGAGTTCCTGCTGGAGATAGGTGGTCACTTATTGCATTACCAGATGTGTTGCAGCTAGGCCTGGGCTAAAATTCCGTTCCGCTTGCGGAAATTGCGATAATTTGAAATTATGGCATTCCGCGGAGAGCGCGAAAATGTCAAAATTTCCGCAATCCGCATCTTACCGGAATTTTTTTGCTTGCTCCCGCTGTAAAAAAACGACATTCTCGCGTGCGCGCGATCGCCTTACCTGAATCCTCGCGTTCGCCGACAAGTTTTCCCGATCCGGTCGCGTTCTCCACGAGATGTTGGATTGTTGGTAGCCGTTTGCGCTGTCGCGCGACAGTTTGCGCCTGCAGTAACGTCATTCGTCACGCGATCACGTCTTTCTTCTCGCGATCATGCACCGTGAGACAAATGAAAACAAGATGGCCGCGCCCATGAGCAACCGCCTGGGTAAGTTGGGGAGCCGCGACCACGCAGAAAATACCGCGAACCGGCGGGAAAATAACGTCCGCATCTTCGCGATATTTCCGCGTGTTTGCGGAGATTTTTAACATTTTCACGATAGCTTGCGAAAGGGAATTTCGCAAATTCCGCCCACCCCTAGTTGCAGCAGTGACTGAGTGTGCAGAGTCTAAAAACTAGCAATAAAATTCTGGCAAAACATGGGAGTGGCCACACAAAAATGGGAATTTTCTCAAACCTACAAAAAAGAATGTAATTTATAAAGAAAGGGTTATCTATTCTAAGTGCATTACATCATGACAACCTACATGCATGTGTGTCAGAGTAATTTGCGTGTATTGTATAGACCTGTGCAGAATTTAGATTACACCTGAGTAAATGAAGTAATTTTGGTAATTCCACGTTACTCTTTGATGCAGAATTACTGATATATATGCAGTTACCCCTGCTTATATAATTAAGAGTAATTTTGGGGGGAAATCCTACCACGGGAGGACATTTAGCAAAGGCGAGTGGCAGCTTGCGCTTGCTAGTCGAGCTCTGCTGATTCAGCACTGTTGCCTAGCTCAAAATGCATCCTCGCATTTATTTTGGATGCAGGGGTGCCTTTTGTGCTCAGAAAATAGCGCTAAATGTCAGTAGTAAATTGGGGGAATTTCCTAACTCAAGAGAACATTCAGCAAGTGCGGGCAGCTGCTTCTGTTAGCTATTCGTATTCTGTTGCATTTAGCACTATTTCCTGGTGCAATATCCCTCCTCGCGTTCAGTTTGAAGGAGACGGGCCATTTTTTTCAGTAAGAAATAGTGCTAAATGCAGAATTACTCCTTACATGTAATTCAAGCGTAATGTCACAGAATTCTTAGGTAAAGACTCATGATTTCGCTACACGGAATTATGTGTGTTACACCCACCTCTAGTATTGTAATATAGTGAATATTGATTACATTGACTTACCAATAAGCCATATGTCAGCAAACTACCCATCTTCCAAACGTATGTCCAGTGAGGGGTGTTGTTACTTACCAATAAGCCACATATCATCGAAATCCTCAGGAATTCTGAGACACCACTCATTCTGATCTTGAATAGCACAGCGTTTCCGTACCCAGTTGTCTTGGGTGCACCAGATCCAATTCTTTTTTACCAGACAGATATTTTGGCAGGTGAAATCACACAAGTCTTTGGATGTAACATCAGTTAACCCTCTTCTTCTAGTCCATGCCAAGCTTTTTCTTTGGCAGAGAAGGATATTCTATGCTTTCCCTGTCAGAACTATTCGTCCCCTTCCCTCCCTTATCCTACCAACCGACATTCTTCTACATCTTCCAAGCAGGGAATTCTCTTCTCCCCTTTACCACCTCCTTAAAATAAGTGGTAAATGGGATCGTTCAACCCCTCAGAACGGGAATACTGCGTAGAATTTGCCACTGAAAATTCCTTGTCCACACAGGTATACCCCATTCTGAGGTGTCTAAAGTGAAATAGGTGGAATTCCATGTAGAGATATGGGCCAGTAGTGGTAATTCTGGTTGCATATAATCTCCACAAGGAATGCCGCCTAACTTGGAATCAGGGTGATAGTCTCCAAGACTCCCTTTGCTCTTCCACCTTGATATATTTGTATATAATATATATATTGTATATTTTAGATGTGCAAATGGTAATATGACATTTATTACCATTGTTGAGAGTGGTGAGGGGTCATGATTCACAAGAGGCAAAGTCTAAACTGGGTTATGATGCTCCTTCTCTCCCTTAATTATGGAAGTAAATAGCATACTACACACTGTGCATTTGTAGACAGGGTTAAGGAAATTGCATTTTTCAAATATATTTGTTTTAACTAAATGTTATGTAAATAAAGTTGCAAAGGGGTTGAATTTATGCTCTAAGGTCATGAGAGATTATGGTAGTTGTTTTCCTGTGGATAGTTATTGTAACATGTAATCTGTGAGACAGTGAACAATTTATGTTCTCGTGGGAATTTTAGTGTATCATAGTAATAAATGTATAAATGTGTGTTTCTTAGACCAGTTGCTCTAAATAATGTCTAACAGGATGCCTCATTTTAAAGGTAAATTGTACCATATATCACAGGTATGTCCTCACTTCTTGCTTATGCACTATTTACCTTTCTTGTTCTCCAGGTCTGCCTCAGATAGATAATGAAGGCAGATAGACATATTTTGATTCTTTAGTGTCTCTTTTCAGCCTACCTCTGAACCATTGTCTTAAGCACTACCTTTGCTCCACGCTGTAATTAGGTTTTAGGCCTGTCTTGGATCTCAATAAAGGATTGCATGATATACAGTAGGATTAAAAACATATAGGGAAGCATGAATACATTTCCATGCCACCTGATTAGCCCATTGGGGAGAAGCTATTTTATGTTACATTATCAGAATTTTATAGCATGTTTTGGCCATTTGTAATGCCTTCTAATGTTCTTGCCAGTCTGAGGATGCCCTTCCACGTGTTTCTAGAATTTTCCATTGACAAGGAATTCAGGCAAACTATCATTTTCTCTGGCATAAATATTCACCTGTTCGGTGAAGTGTTGAATGGTGTTTCCTACTGAACCGAATGAGATTCACTCTATTCTATTCTATTCTATTGTTTTGGTAGAGCGCAACAGCTGCCCCAGCAATGAGGCGTCCCGGCGCTAGAAACCCAGATCCAAGTCTGAGAGGAGAGTAGGACTAGGGGGGTTACAGGCAAGGGAATAGAAACGTTTTCACAGCTTTCCGGAAAGCTGGTAGGCTGTCTATAGAACGGATATGTTGTGGCAGGTCATTCCACAGCTTGGCTCCGAGGAACCTAAAGGAGCGGCCGCCCATGCGGCTGAGTTTTATTCGAGGAACGCAAAGAAGATTTCGGTTGGAGGATCTGAGGGTCTGTGCCGGGACGTAGGGAGTGAGGAGGGGTTGAAGCAAGGGAGGGGTGTTGAGTCTGAGAATTTTGAAGGACATAACAAGGGTCTTGAATTTGATTCTAGAATCAACGGGTAGCCAGTGTAATCTTTTGATGGTCGCTCTGGCTGAGCATCTGCGGGGGAGGCCGACCAGAGTTCTAGCCGCGGAGTTCTGCACACGTTGGAGACGCGCTATCTCACATTTGTTGGCACCAAGAAGGAGTACATTGGCGTAATCTAGTCGCGAGAGGATGGTAGCTTGAATAATTAGTTGTCGGGTTTTGGCGTTGAAAAAGCCTAGAATGTGGCTGAGGCTTCTTAGTAGGCCAATGCAGGTGCCGGCCACTTTCTTGGTGTGGGACCGGAAGTTGAGTGAGTCGTCCATCCAGACGCCCAGGTTTTTCACTAGTTTTTTTGGGGGGGGGGGGGGTGGTGCCCAGGGAAGACGGCCACCAGTGTTCATTCCAAAGGTTGGTGTTATTTCCCAGGAGAAGAACCTCTGTCTTTCCGCCGTTAAGCTGGAGACAGTTCATTGTCATCCACTGGGCAACTGCAGAAAGTCCGTTTTTGAAGTTAGAAGAAAGGTTGGAAGGACCTTCTGAGAGAGCGATGGCCAGCTGTGTATCATCGGCGTATGATACTATTGTCAATCCCCATTCTTTGGCCACTGCCGCCAAAGGCTGGACGTAGAGATTAAAAAGGGATGGGCTCAGTGTAGAGCCCTGCGGGACTCCCTGTGTGATGGGGTGGGGTTTGGATAGGAAGGGAGGGGCGGAGACTCGAAAGGATCTGTTTTCGAGGAAAGATCTGAACCAGTTCAAGGCATGATCAGTTATTCCCGAGGCCTCCAAACGATTGAGAAGGATGGTATGGGATACCGTGTCAAAGGCAGCGCTAAGATCCAGAAGGATCAGCGCAGCGCTTTGACCGGCATCTAAGATCGTTCGGAGGTGCTCTGTGGTGGTTAAGAGAGCTGATTCAGTGCTATGACCTGGTCTAAACCCGTTTTGCGTTGGGTCCAGGATGTTGTTTTTGACCAAGTGCAGGGACAGGGAGCTGTTGACATGAGCTTCAGCGAGTTTAGACAGCCATGGGAGCAGGGAGATAGGACGAAAGTTCTCCGGTTTAGATGGGTCTAGAGTGGGTTTCTTGATGATGGGCGAGACCCAGGCTTGCTTCCAGGCTGAAGGTACGCACGCTGAAGTGAAGGAGAGGTTCAAAATGGCGGTAAGTGTTGGTAGAAAGAAGTTGAGTGACTCCAGGAATTGGGCCGGGCGCATAGGGTCTGCAGGGGAACCAGATTTGACCTTTTTGCATAATCTGAGGAGGATATCATCGGTGATTTCTGGGATGTGCGTCATGTTAGAGTAATTGGGGGAGGAGGAGGTGCTGGTAGTGCTAGGGACGGGCTGAGGGAAAGAGGTGTAAATCTTCCGTATTTTATCGACGAAGAAACTGGCGAGGTCTTCGCACTGCTGCTCGGAGGAGATAGTAGGGAGGGGTGCTTTGCTGCTCTGCAGTTCTTGTACTAGTTTGAAGATTTCTTTAGCAGGGATGGGGCTAGAGTCGATCTTGTCGGCGTAAAAGGCGGAACATTGCACACGGATGGCTTTGTGATACGTTTTCTGTAAACCTAGATATTTTGCTTTGTCTTCTAAGTTGTAGTCTCTGCGCCAAAGGCGTTCTGCCTATTTGCATTCTTTGCGTAGATTTTTAAGGATATCGTTGTACCAGGGATTAGATGGAGAATTGCGGCCTTTGGCCCATTTAACTGGAATGAGACTGTCTAGTCCGCCCGTGATCCATTCTTTAAATGCGCTGTAGTTAACATTGATATCGGAATGGGTATCCAGGTGGAAGTCCCCTAAGGTCGTATGCAGGTCGTTAGGAGATAGTTTATGCCATGGCCTTTTTAATCGGAGATTCGAGACCGTGTTGTGTCTGTTTTTCCTAACCGGAGTGGCCACTTTGATGAGGAAGTGGTCTGTCCATCCCATTGGTAAGGGTGGCTCTGAAGTAAGTTTCTCTAGGTTTGAGAAAACTGGGTCTAAGATGTGGCCGGCTGAGTGGGTTGGAGTGGAGATGAAGGAGTTGAGTTGCAGTGCAGAGAGATCTGCAAGGAGTGTTTTGATCGTGGGGTCATTTAGCTGGTCGAGATGAAGATTAAGATCTCCCAGAATTGTGAAGTTGGAGTATTTAGTTATTAAGGAAGTTGTTGTCTCGAGGAGGGCCTCAATGAATTTTGAGGTAGGGCCAGGTGGGCGATAGATGTAGAGACCCGATACCGTGAAGTTAGAATTTATGGTGAGTTTAAAATGGGCGCATTCGGAGTTAGGCAAATCTTCCTTAACAAATGTACAAGAATATCTTTTTTTGTAGATCATGGCGATACCGCCTCCTCTTCCATCTCTGTTAATGGTTGACATCAGATAGTCGTCTGGTAGCGTGAGGTTGGGGATGGTGGAAGTACCGTCCCATAACCAAGTTTCACTTAGGAAGAGGATATCTGGATTATCCTCTAGGATGAGTGTGTTAACCTCAGGGTGATGTTTGGCTAGCGATCTCACGTTGAGATGGAATATCGAGACGACGGTGTTATTTTCCGGAGCTAGGAGCTGTTGGATGGGGTGGGGTTCAGTCATAGTGAAAGTGCAGGTTTGGCATTGTAGGCAGGTGCGGCCGGGACTACCTACAATGTTGGCACAAGACCGTCCAGGGTTCAGTCCAAGTAGTAGTTCTCTGTCATAGGAAAGGAGTGGTGACGAGATTAGACCAGGGGGACTGGCGAGAGGCGATGACTTGGCGATGACGGGCGCAGACGGGCTTGCCTTAGGCGCGCCTTCGGCGCGCAAACGGCGCTCCCGCTACGCTCGTCCGCTGCGCTTCCTGTACTGGCACATATCTAGATGAGGAAGGGGGCGTGGCCTGAAAGGGGGCGGAGTCAGCGCGCACACCTGGGATGATGGCGGCAGCTGAGAAGCGCGAGGTAGGGCGTGGCAGCTCTCAAATCAGCTGTGCGCAGAGGGCAGAGGAAGCGCTTGGGTGCGTGTTATTTAAAAAACACAAAACAACAGTGACACCACACAAGATAATGAAATTAGCAGTTTTTAAAACAGAACAATCGCAAGAGTACCTCCAGCTCCCGGCTTCCGCCTCAGGACTGGGTCATAGGTTTGTCTGAGATCGCCAGGAATCGGCGGTTTAAGTACAGGCAGCAGGGGGCGTGGCCTGAAAGGGGGCGGAGTCAGCGCGCACACCTGGGATGATGGCGGCAGCTGAGAAGCGCGAGGTAGGGCGTGGCAGCTCTCAAATCAGCTGTGCGCAGAGGGCAGAGGAAGCGCTTGGGTGCGTGTTATTTAAAAAACACAAAACAACAGTGACACCACACAAGATAATGAAATTAGCAGTTTTTAAAACAGAACAATCGCAAGAGTACCTCCAGCTCCCGGCTTCCGCCTCAGGACTGGGTCATAGGTTTGTCTGAGATCGCCAGGAATCGGCGGTTTAAGTACAGGCAGCAGGGGGCGTGGCCTGAAAGGGGGCGGAGTCAGCGCGCACACCTGGGATGATGGCAGCAGCTGAGAAGCGCGAGGTAGGGCGTGGCAGCTCTCAAATCAGCTGTGCGCAGAGGGCAGAGGAAGCGCTTGGGTGCGTGTTATTTAAAAAACACAAAACAACAGTGACACCACACAAGATAATGAAATTAGCAGTTTTTAAAACAGAACAATCGCAAGAGTACCTCCAGCTCCCGGCTTCCGCCTCAGGACTGGGTCATAGGTTTGTCTGAGATCGCCAGGAATCGGCGGTCTTAAGTACAGGCAGCAGGGGGCGTGGCCTGAAAGGGGGCGGAGTCAGCGCGCACACCTGGGATGATGGCGGCAGCTGAGAAGCGCGAGGTAGGGCGTGGCAGCTCTCAAATCAGCTGTGCGCAGAGGGCAGAGGAAGCGCTTGGGTGCGTGTTATTTAAAAAACACAAAACAACAGTGACACCACACAAGATAATGAAATTAGCAGTTTTTAAAACAGAACAATCGCAAGAGTACCTCCAGATCCCGGCTTCCGCCTCAGGACTGGGTCATAGGTTTGTCTGAGATCGCCAGGAATCGGCGGTTTAAGTACAGGCAACAGGGGGCGTGGCCTGAAAGGGGGCGGAGTCAGCGCGCACACCTGGGATGATGGCGGCAGCTGAGAAGCGCGAGGTAGGGCGTGGCAGCTCTCAAATCAGCTGTGCGCAGAGGGCAGAGGAAGTGCTTGGGTGCGTGTTATTTAAAAAACACAAAACAACAGTGACACCACACAAGATAATGAAATTAGCAGTTTTTAAAACAGAACAATCGCAAGAGTACCTCCAGCTCCCGGCTTCCGCCTCAGGACTGGGTCATAGGTTTAACTATGTGTCTACGAGAGTGAGCTGTAAGATTTTGCTGTTGATTCCCGTGATGAATGGTAGTTCAGGGATATGGTTTTTGTGCTGTAGCGTGCATGTGTGTATATATATATAACCCGCACTGTGAGGAGCTGATTGTTCCTCATATCGTGGGTTAACTTTGACAAAACCAGACAAGCACTATTTTGTGACCAGTTCTGGTAGTTTGTTTAGGTACTTTCAAGCAAGTGTATCAAAAAACTAAGGGGTATATTCACAAGAACGTGTGATAACTACCGCAAGAGTAGCGTAAAGCAACTTCCAATATCGCAGCCCATCGTGGGGAAATAACCATGTGTCAACGTTGAATTCACAACAAGGCGGTAGGATGCGATAGTCACCAGATAACGTGCCAAATGTCAGCGTGAAAATCAACGCCACGCCGCAAAACTGCGATACACGAATGTAAAAATTCATGCGATGAGGCCAATCGCAGTACAAAAAGTAGCAGAAACCAGCCACAGGCCTGTAAATCCCACGCGTCTGGTGGGAAAATGCACTACAAAAACCACAGAAACAAGCCAAAGCACATTGCAACATGGATGCACCCTGACCCAGCGCAGAGGTCAACTCGAACCCCACAACCCCGCTCCCGCATCCACCCGTAACCCCTCCCCCTGACCCCACGCTCCCGCCTCCCAGTCACTCGTTCCCTCCCCCTTCCCCTACAAAAGGCAAGCCCGTCTGCACCCGTTCGCGACCCGACCACGACCAGTGCCAGGACCACTGGCTCTCCACGGCCTCACCGCTACGAGTCAGCCACCCTCCACACACTCAACCCTGGAAGACACGCCAACAGCACAAGAGCCACGCCGATCACCATCCACGGACAATTCTCGTGCAGGCCCTGCGGCAAAACCTTCACCATCAAGAGAGCCCCAGCGACCACCGAAGGACCCCCAGTCACACACCCCACCGAACCCCTGTCCTGCATCCTGCTCAATGTGCGCTCCCTGCACCGACAAGCCATAAAAGTCTGGGACCTGCTCGACACCCTCTCGCCCCACATCGCCTTCTTCACGGAGATCTGGACCAACGCCACCTCCGGTCCCGATCTCGCCACCGCCATCCCGGACGACTACAAGATCCAGAGAAAGGACCGTCCTCACCGATGGGGAGAAGGACTAGCCATCGCACACAAATCCCACCTCTGCCTCTCCACATCCAGCTCAAGTGACCCCCACTCCACCCTCATCTACAGACCACCAGGACCCCGCACCCACCACGCAGCAACCATCGCCGAGCTCACCGCACCCCACGCCATCACCTCCACGGACTACTTTCTAATGGTGACCTGAACTTCCACCTTGACAACGGCAATGACCCTGACTCCACTGCTCTCCTCGACAACCTCGCCAACCTAGGGCTGAAGCAGCTTGTCAACACACCCACTCACACGGCGGGCCACACCCTCGACCCCATCTTCACGGGAGGAACTAACATCCGCATCCAGCACATCACCCAGCCCCTCTGGACTGACCACCACTGCGTCCATTTCACCTTCAACACCACCTCCGCACCCAAGCCCGCCTCACGCCCACCACGACGGAACTGGAGCAGGTTCGCAGAGGAACTCCTCAACATCACCCTCCGACAACACCCTCCCAGTGCCATGACAGACCCGAACATTGCAGCCCGGGACTTCCACTGCTGGGTCTCTCACTGCGCCGACAAGCTCGCACCCCTCCCCCCACCGCAAAGCAACGCCTGCCGAAAGCCACCTGGTTCACCACAGAGCTTCAAGAAGCCAGACGCTCCTGCAGATGCCTGGAGAAGTCCTGGCGTAGCCTGAAAACCACGGTAGCACGGAACAACCACAAGAGCGCCGTGAAGGAATACCACCAACGCATCAGAGACACGAAACAGACCGTCATAAGAGACAAAGTTCAGACCAACACGACCAACGCCAAGGAACTGTTCAACATCATACAGCAGTTCACGAAACCCACCTGTGGAGCCAGGAACGTCGCACCCTCCCAGGAACTCTGCAACAAACTCAGCGCCTACTTCCATCTGAAGATCAAGGCCCTCTACGACTTCAGGGAACCGGAGACGAGCACCACCCCCCTACCCACCGCCGCAGATAAACCCACCATCACGTCCTGGGACCCTGTCACCGCCGAACCCATCACTGCTACCATGAAGAAGACCCCCTCTGGAGCCCCAACGGACCCCTGCCCACCAAACCTCTTCCACAGGGCCGCCACTGTCATCACACCCAAACTAGAACGCACTATCAACGCCTCCCTCTGCCCTGACGACTGGAAGCGAGCAGAGGTTAAACCTCTCCTCAAGAAGCCATCCGCCGACCCAATGGACCATCAAGAACTACCGGAACATCTCTCTCCTCCCCTTTGCAGCCAAAGTCACCAAGAGACTGGTGAACACCCAGCTGACCGCCTTCCTGGAAGAAAACGCCATCTTGGATGCCTCCCAGTCTGGATTAAGCAGCAACCACAGCACCGAGACCGCCCTCCTCGCCGCCACTGACGACATCCGCTTGCTGCTCGACCAGGGACACACCGCAGCACTCATCCTCCTTGACCTCTCCGCAGCTTTCGACACCATGTCACATCGCACCCTCGCAGCCAGACTACACGACGCAGGAATTCAAGGAACCGCCCTCGAATGGATCCACTCCTTCCTCTCCGGCAGAACCCAGAGGATCCGACTCTCCCCCTTCCTCTCTGAGCCAACGGAAATCAACTGCGGAGTCCCCCAGGGATCCTCACTCAGCCCCATGCTTTTCAACATCTACATGGCCCCCCTCGCCGCCATCATCAGACATCATGGGCTCAGCATCTTATCCTACGCCGACGACACCAAGCTCATCCTCTCGCTCATGAAGAATCCCGAACACACCAGACACTGCTTCCAGGAGGGCATGAAGAACATGGCAGCCTAGATGAACAACAGCTGTCTGAAGCTAAACTCAGAAAAGATCGAGGTCCTCATCCTCAGCCCTTGCACCTCCGCCTGGGACAACACCTGGTGGCCCTCTGCCCTCTGGAGCCCACCCACCTCCACAGACCATGCTCAGAACCTCGGCATCATCCTGGACTCCTCCCTCTCAATGAAACACCAGATCAACGCCGTCGCCTCCGCTAGTTTCAACTGCCTACGCATCCTCCGTAAAACTTTCAAGTGGATCCCCCCCGACTGCAGAAGGACCGTCACCCACGCACTCATCACCAGCAGACTAGACTACGGCAACGCCCTCTGTGCCGGAATCAACAAAACTCTCATGCACAGACTCTCATGCACAGACTCCAGACCATCCAGAATACCGCAGCCAGACTCGTCCTGGGAACACCGCGCCAGGAACACATGACCCAACACCTATGAGGCCTTCACTTGAGGTTCCGTGAGAATCGTAATGACACTTTTTGGGTGTGTTCGAATATGGACGAGTTTGGTATCTACAAACCGCAAATGACGAGTTTAGTGGGTGTACGCGTTTTCGCTCCGCTACTATGTACGGTTCGTCTCATTCCTGGGTATGTCCATCTGAACCCTCGGGTTCCATTTTAGATGCGGCATCCATTTTGTTTCTTGCCCTCAAGTAGCCAGTGAACGGACCTTGTCCGCTTTGTGACCCTGGGATTCCCAAGCTTTCGCGGAGGACACGTGCTTCTTTGAAGGTGTCTTTTATGATGAGGGGGCTGACACTGCAAGGGCAGATGGCTCCGCTCGAGGCTCATCTTGCCGTGTTAGTCTATTGTTTCAGTCGTGCATGCATTAGGCGAGTCCTTTGATCCTGCAATCAAGTTCCCGATATTGCTCTTTTACACTCTTTTCCAAATCTGTTGTGCATCCTTGTTTTTCCTTTGCATCTGTTTCTGTCCCTTCTTCTAATTCGTTTACAGTCAGAATGGAATGTGCTTAATGTGGGGATAATGTGCTTTTACAGTTGGGAACCGGCAATGTTGCTGTAATTATGTTCCGGGCTTCTGAAACATGAATGCGACCCTTTTGAAGTTTACTGTGGGAACTGAGTTGTAACCTTTTGTTCGTCATGTTGTGTAATGACGAAAATGTGTATAAAAGGAGCGATCCACTTGTACAATTTGAAGCAGTCTCTCAGAACCTACACGTTGTGTACTTCTTGCGATTACTGTCTCCCTGCAGTAAATAAACGCTGATCTTTGACGCCACAGGAAGTGTCCCGTGTCTCTGTGTTTTGTACGCCGGAACAGGTAACCCACGAAGGTTTCAGGTGTTGTCCCCTGGCACCGCTGGGCCTTAGAATAGCCCAGTCCTTCAGTTGGCGCCCAACGTAGGGCGACATCAGCGGTACCGGTCCAAAGCCCGACGATCGTGAGGAACTTCGTGTGAAATCTCCGAGGGAAGGTGCACCCCGCTTCATCGATCCAGTTGTCGAAATAAGTGGCCCGAAGACTTTTCCCGCGAAGATTCCCGCCTCCTGACGGCTGCGACGGACTGATGCCCTGACTGTCGACCTGTTTTGGCGCCTGGCGTAGTCCTTTGTACGGCGAGACGATAGACGGGCCTTCCTGGTGACGCCATTGCTCTTTCAGTTAAGTATTTGTGGGTCGCTAACCCTGGTTGTTTGCATGGTTCCATTGCATTTGTGGTTCTTAGTTGTTGGTTCTTAGTTGTTGGGTTTTATTTGACGATTGCAATTGCCAAAAACCGAGGGTCTTGCATTTTATTTTTTTTGCGAGAACATCGTAATTCGATAGCCCTTGAAGTTTGTAAACTCGGTTAGTATGCATGATGCCTGGCCGTAGTACTTTGTTTGGTTTCCTTAAATGTTGCAGCAGGGATTCCCGACTGGAGGATTCATGTCCGATACCTCCAGTTGGAACTCCAATCTATGAGCTCTATAGTCGCCACGGAGTAGGTCCTATCGTATATAATGAATATTGGATTTGTTATACTAAAAATGATGGTGTTCTTAGTTGGCCATCACATGGTAGTTTCGAAACTGCAATATTAGATAATCTTGAAGCTAAATTGTTTAAAAAAAAGGCTAGGCCGGCCATGTTTGATTCCTTTCGGTTATGGCGTAAAGAGGCCAAGCAGAAAGAAATCAAACAGATCAAGAAAAATAAGAGAGATGGTGTTATTACGGTGATGCGAAATGCAGAACAGTATCAGCGAGACAAAGACGAAAAGGAGCAGGAAGTTTCTGCTCGACTGCATCATATGGCGGTGGATAAATGTTATCCGGTTTTACCGTCTAGTTCTGATAAGACGGGAGAAGAAGCGGTAGAAGATCCCATATTGTCTTATCTATTGAAATCACCACCTCTCTATGCACCGGATACTGTGGGTCCTGTGGATCCTCCTGTTCCTCAACCTGTTGTTCTGGCGGCTGCTGGTCAGCCTGTCGTTCCTCCTGTTCTTCCGAATCCCCTTGTGCCGCAAATTGTTCATCCTCCCTTACCCGCTCTTTTTCCTACTGCTCCTTTGCCAGTATCTCATCAGCCCAATCTTACTACTACTCCTGTTATCCCGACTACTGCTACTGTTTCTACGTTTACTCCTAATGTCGTTGCTCCTGTGCTTCCTTCTTCTTCTCCTTCCGTTCGTAGTCGTATATTTAATGCTGTCGCTAATCTCTATTCTCCACTTTTTGGACCGATACTCGGGTCCGATCTTTCTGATGTCGCTCAGAGGCGCAGTCAAATTCCTGATGGTAGGGAACGTGAGTCGTTAGTGAAAATGGCGCGTAAATGGATTAGGCATCCTGCGAAGCACACTTCGCGTATAGTTTTTGAGACATTTTCCCAGTTTAATGAGCCTACACAAAGATTTGTGTTCGAGGAAATGTGTAAATCCTTGAGAGAAGAGTGGGATAATGAGGAGGTAGACAATGTACCGCCCGAGATCACTGAGCTTCAGACTCAATTTTCGACTGGTATGATTGTGGGTGGTAATGTCCGACGTGCTTTAGAGCGTCTGTTATCTTTCCGATCTACAGTACAACCTCGAGCATTGTTTAAGGACGAAACTGAGGAGCGGATGGCACAACCTGGTCAGTATCCTATGCGGGAAGTTCCCCCAGTATGGATGCCAGGTGATCCTGCTGCTAATCCTGTTGTTCTACCACACTTTCAGAGAGTTTGGATACACCTCCCGTGGAAGCGATCGGAAGTTTTGCAGGTAAAGCAAACTTTGCCTGACCCCCGCAAGAATCCTGCAGGTTATTATAAGGAGTTATCCCAATTAGTGGATGCTACTGTCATGAACCTTGCCGATATCGACATGTTGTTTGGTAACGTAGTACGTCAACCGATTTGGGTGAAAATCCGTCAGGAGAATCACGCAGCAGAGTTAGGCGGTGATTGGGCTGCTCTTGCGGCGGCTGACGCCCGGCAAGTTGGTGGGGCTAAACCTGAACAGATCATTGAGAATCTGCCCCAAAGGATAATTACACTTATGAAGACACTTATGCCAGCAATGAGAGTTAACTGGGACAAATTGTCTGCGTGCAAACAAAAGAAGGGCGAGAGTGTCTCCGATTTCTTTACGAGATTTGAGGAGGCATTTATCGATCATAGTGGTCAGGATATGAGCTCTGAGGGAGGTCAGCGATTGTTCGTTGATAAATTTGTATCGAATTTGTTGCCTGAACTAAGCAACAAGTTGAAGAATTCTGAAAGTTCGTGGGCCGTTTCTACCACTGCTCAGATATTAGCCACGGCCCAATACTACGAAAATAGAGAGAAAGAAGAAAGCGACCGCGCAGATAAGAAAACGAAGGATCTTAAAACTAAGGTCTTATTGCAGCAAGCGTATCCTCCGCGCTCGAATCAAACTGACTCGCAACAGCCAAATCGATTACACTCACAGTTTTCTAGATCGCAGTCACGTACTGACTCCTCTACACCTCGATCTATGTTGGGGTATAATCAATGCGCGTATTGTAGGGGTGAGGGCCATTTGAAGTTTAATTGTTCAGTTTTGCGTGACCGAAACAATGGTGTTTCAGCTCGAGGAGGTCGTAGTGGTCCTCAACAAGCGTCACGTGGTAGAGGTCGTGGTGTTACTCAGAATCAGAATGAGCGTTTTGCCACTTCATCAGACTCACAAAATTGCTTTGATCGGCGCGATTCATTGTCTGGTAGATCTGCACAGTATCATGTGGACGATTATTATGTTGAGCATGATGTTGATGCTGACGGTAATTACTAGGACAGCCATAGACAAAGAAAGGGAGTAGTATCAGTTCCGGTTGATCAGAGAGGGCCTTATGTCGCAGTTGCCACATTGGGCGTGGTTGAGCCTTTTCTGTTGGACACTGGTGCAGCGAAAAGTTCCATCATGCATTCGAAACTCCCTGGCGCGCCTTTGTCTGGCCTAACGAATGTTTCTGTTGGATTCTCTGGCGCCCCCGTTAGCAATCCAGTTTCTAGCCCTTTGCCCCTCACAATTGGGTCTCGTGAGTTAGAAGCTCCTTTGATTTTGACTACTGGTTGTGGTGAGAATCTTTTGGGCCTGGATTTGTTGAAGCGGTTATATGCGACTTTGTACTGTTCTCCTGCTGGAGTGGAGCTTACGTTGGGTCAGAGAGTGATCTCTCCTATGTATTTGTCGACTGGTAAGCTCCCACCGGAATTGAGTTCTCTTCCTGAGTCTTTGTGGGTGGCAGGTCCCAATGACGTGGGCCTGCTGGATATACCACCTTATGTTGTTCAATTGAAATTAAATGTGCGATTGCCACGCATTCCCCAGTATCGTATCTCCCTTGATGGAGAACGAGCACTATTAGCGATCATTTACGATTTGATCGATAAGGATGTCATCGAAGAAACTCGGGGTAACGTGTGTAATAGTCCTGTGTTACCTATTTTGAAACGAACTGATCCATCCAAGCCTCCTGTGTATCGTTTTGTTATTGATTTAAGGGAGGTGAATAAGATTGTTATTCCAAAGTTTCCCGTGGTGCCTGACATTACAGCTTTGCTGACTCTGATTCCAGCTTCTGCGTCATGGTTCTCGGTAATTGATCTGAAGAATGCTTTCTTTAGCATTCCAATTGCTGAGGAAAGCAGAGATCTATTCGGTTTCTCATTAGGTGGTCGCAGCTTCAGGTTCAAACGCGCACCTCAGGGCTACCGTGAGAGTCCATCGATCTACAGCCAAGCTCTTAAGAGTCAACTTGATGCATTTGTGTTACCGGCTGGTGCGGCCTTGATTCAGTACGTTGATGATCTGTTGGTAGCTGCTGACACTGAACAGATTTGCAGAACTGCTACAGTATCACTGTTACAGCATCTATGTGCCTTACATCACAAAGTGTCACCTTCTAAACTACAATATTGTTGTCAAGAAGTAACCTATCTAGGTCACTTATTGTCAAAGGCGGGAAGAAGGTTGACCCCTGAAAGAATCGCAGCAATTGCTCGAATGACTGTGCCAATAACTCAGAGAGATGTGCGTGCCTTTCTAGGTATCACGTCATACTGCAGGCAGTGGATTCCGAACTTTTCACTGTTAGCGAAGCCATTGATAGCTCTCACGTGCAAGGATGTTTCGACTCCTTTGCCATGGACGGAAGAATGTCAGAAAAGTTTTTCTGAACTACGTGATGCGCTGTGTTCGGCTCCTGTGTTAGGTACTCCTGATTACAGTAAACCATTTACACTATACGTTCACGAGAGAGAAGGTTGTGCGTTGAGTGTTTTGACGCAACACTTTGGTGGTCAGCAGCGTCCGTGTGCATATTTTTCCTCGACCTTAGACCCGGTAGCTAGAGCGTTGCCAAGTTGCTTGAGAGCGACAGCGGCAGCTGCGGTGTCTATTCGACAATCCGCAGGTCTGGTCATGGATAATATGCTCATAGTGATGGTTCCGCATGCAGTTGACACTCTCCTGAATCGGACAAAAACTCAACATCTGACGAGTGCAAGGTTGTATGAGTTGACACTTTTGGCAAGTCATATACAGATCAAGCGTTGTAATGTGCTGAATCCGGCGACATTGTTGGAATCAGATGATGTACCACCACATGATTGTTATTTACGAACTGAGGAAGAAACGAAGGGTCGGGTGGACCTGAAAAACACTCCATTGACAGACCCCGATGGCACTTTGTATGTTGATGGTTCATGTTTTAAGTTGCCGAATGGTGATGTGACGACTGCGTATGCTGTAGTGACGTTGAGCACGGTTGTGGAAACTGCGAGACTGAGTCAGAATTCAGCGCAAGCGGCAGAATTGATTGCGTTGACAAGAGCGTGTGTTTTATCTAAGGGAAAGCGAGTAAATGTGTTTACCGACAGTCAGTATGCGTTTGGTGTTGCACATAGTTTTGGTCGATTGTGGAGAGAAAGAGGATTTATGACATCGCATGGTACGAAGATCCAGCATGGACAGCTCGTGAATGATCTTTTGGATGCACTTACATTGCCTAAACAGGTGGCGATCATTAAATGTAGTGCGCATCGAAAGGTTACGGATGATGTTGGTCGTGGTAATGCATTTGGGATGAGATTGCTAAGGAAACGGCTAAGAATCTTGCAACCCGAATGTATGTTACGAGTTCAGTGAGGTGGCCGACGAAGACTGGTATGTGTGAAGACACTGTTGAGAGCGTGAAAGCAATTCAGAATGAGGCCACTGAAACTGAAAAGACCAAGTGGAAAGAAAGCACAGGGAAGTTAGACACGCATGGATGTTGGGTTGACTTGTCGGAACATCAGAGGTGGATGTTACCGGATGCATATGTGCTAGCCGTTGTGACTATGGCTCACGGTTTGTCACATATTAGCGCGAAAGGTATATGTAAGTTATTGTCCCCTGTATGGAAGAACGATGGTATTGCTAAATGTGCTGAGAGAGTGGTTAAGAGTTGTATGGTGTGTTTGATGCATAATCCTGGCAAGGGCACCCCCACTCCACCCGGTCATTTTGCTCCTCCTGCCTGTCCCTTTGAGGTTATCCAATTGGATTTCATCCATATGGAGAGATGCAATAATCTGAAGTACGTTTTAGTTGTGGTTTGTGCATTCTCCAGATGGATCGAGGCCTATCCTCTTAAGGATAATACTGCCCTGTCCACAGCGAAAGTCCTACTGAAGGAATACTTTCCTCGGTATGGAATGCCACGGATTGTGTGGTCAGATAACGGAAGCAAGTTTGTGGGAAGCGTGATGCAGAGTGTGTGTAAGGGCCTTGGAATTCGACAGAAATTCCATAGCGCCAATCATCCCCAGGCAGCGGGTTTGGTTGAAGGGTACAATGGTACTCTGAAGCTGAAACTTGCGAAAATACAAGCGACGACTGGTTTGTCATGGCCTGATGCCTTGCCTCTGGCTCTCTTATCAACCAGAGCGACTGTGCACTCTCGAGTAGGGCTCAGCCCATATGAGATTGTGTTCGGCCGCCCTGCAAACATTTGGGGAGTCCCGAGGCCTAAGGCCTTTGATAGTCTTGAGTATACAATGCTAATTGATTATCTTCATGATCTGACTGCTAAACTGAGGTTAATTCATCAACAGGTCTTTGAAGCTTTACCGGCACAGACAGAGGGTCCTGGACATCGGCTTCAACCGGGTGACTGGGTTGTTACCCGCAATTTTGGCAGAAAACGTAACTTGGAGCCGAGATTTGTGGGTCCCTTCCAAGTGCGGCTGGCTACAAAGACTGCAGTTCGGTTGGAGGGCAGAAAGAACTGGGTGCACGCCACCCATACCAAGAAGGTTCCGATCCCTTCACCAGCAGACAATTGGGTGAGAACTGGTATTGCGGCAACGGAAACCGAGACCCCTCTATGCTTTGTGCCGTTTAGTGATGCTCAGTCTGTAGGAGACAATTCATTGCGGCCAGACACATCTGTTGAGTCGTCAGTTTTGGAGAACTCAAGGTCTGAATTGTCATCTGATCGACTGAACACTGTTTCACCAGTTGAACAATTATTTGAGGAGCAGACTCGACCTGGAAGAAGTCGATATTTTCTTCGTTCACGCGACAAAGACTAATAAAATTTATCCTGTATTTTCCTTTACTGTTGCTACAAACATTAAGAACGATTGCATCCTTTACTGATTTTCAAGTTCCTTTCTACGTGTGCTTTTACAGCTGAGAGATTTTTTATTAAATTGGGTGTTTGTTTGAGAAAACCTATCATCCGGGTTAACCGTAGGGCCGTGCGGGTACTTCTTTCTGTTTAACAGGTTCCTGACACTAGGTCGGTTACTTTTATTGACTCCTGGGAACTCCTGGGAATTGATAATCGCTACTCAGAACGAAGTGCGTCAAGGACGTCACGGACGGTTTTTAGAGGATGGCGTTCTCTAAGCTGTTGGAAGTAGAAAGGATGTCGGCGCAAAGATCAAAATTGCATAAGATTGTACGAACAAAATGCTTTCTGTTTCAGGTATTCCTGCTGTTTCTGACTGTTTCTATGCTATTGGTGGGTGGAGTGTATTTTGGAATACAGTCGATATTGCCTTCCATTTCACCTACTTTTCCTCCTAAACTAAGTTCTATTACCACTGTTTCTCCACATTCCTTTCATCCTCTGCCCCAACATGAACAGGTTAGACGTGCGGAATTCATGAATAACTCCTTCGTTCAACTCCTACATCAGCATCAGTTGGTGATGAATACTACCAACTGTTGGGTGTGTGGGTTAATGCCACATACCATGGATAGGGGTATTCCGTATTTGGTTCTTCCTTATAGCTCCCAAGGGTCAGCTCGAGCATTCCAAACTATGTTCCGTAGTGCACTAGATTCCTACCCCAGTCGAGAGCCACGCTCTGCAAATTTTGGTCCTGGTCCGTACCACAAGCCTTTGGCGATAGCGATTGCTGATTTAGATAGAGATATTTTTGATGCATCGCTTATTCCAGATGAAGAGGGGCAAGCCTATAAAGATCTGAGTGAGGCTGAGTATAGTATGTCAGTGGGTGATAGACAGCTTAAGAGCTCGTCTCCAATATGGATCGTACCCCACCTCGGTAATTTCTGCTTGAAAGGTCTTGGTCGAAATCCGAGAGGTCAACTTGGGAAGAGTGCTTGTACTGATACTGATGCTCTCTTCCCCTGTTTTCTTGACTGCCAAGGGTACCTATTTCGTATGTTATGAACGTGCATATATGTGGTTGCCCCGTGACTTCTCGGGTACCTGTTACATTGCGAATCTTTTGCCACCGACTTTTACGGTTGCCTCAGACTATCACAAGACTAGAGTTGTGAGAGGCGTTATTAGCGTAGAAGACACTGCCGGTCAAGAAGCAGGAGACTTCTTTAAGGGTTTCTTGCCGTTTTGGGGACCTATGGTCAATAGTAGGAACCTGAGACAGCTGACCCGTGTTGTAGAGTCGACTGCTAACATAACTGCGAGTGCTCTTGGTAATTTAACAGCAGAACTTCAGGCGGATAGACTTATGACGTTGCAGAACCGTATGGTTCTAGACGTTGTTCTTGCAGATAGAGGTGGTGTGTGCAAAGTGATCCATTCGAGCTGTTGCATTTTCATTCCTGACAACGCTCCAACTGTTTACCAGGCCATCTCGAAGTTACATAAGATCTCCGAGTCCATACACGTGGACGAAGGTGGTTGGACACTTCTAGGATGGTTTTGGGGCCTGATATCAACTTGGGGTTGGAAGATTCTGATGATCGTAGGGGTTGTTGTAACGTTTCTGTTTACGTGTTGTCTTTGTGTGCAGTGTGGTCCTGCCTTATGTGGTCTTTGTGCCACAACGTGTATAAGACGGACATCTGTTACCAAGGAGACATTGATGGATAGAATGATGTTCCAGCAACAACTGAACGATTTGATGAATATCGAAATCGATTCTGATCTCGACTAGTGCTTGCCTACATGAGGGCAAAAGGAGCGTCTGAGGTTCCGTGAGAATCGTAATGACACTTTTTGGGTGTGTTCGAATATGGACGAGTTTGGTATCTATGAACCGCAAATGACGAGTTTAGTGGGTGTATGCGTTTTCGCTACGCTACTATGTACGGTTCATTTAATTCCTGGGTATGTCCATCTGAACCCTCGGGTTCCATTTTAGATGCGGCATCCATTTTGTTTCTTGCCCTCAAGTAGCCAGTGAACGGACCTTGTCCGCTTTGTGACCCTGGGATTCCCAAGCTTTCGCGGAGGACACGTGCTTCTTTGAAGGTGTCTTTTATGATGAGGGGGCTGACACTGCAAGGACAGATGGCTCCGCTCGAGGCTCATCTTGCCGTGTTAGTCTATTGTTTCAGTCGAGCATGCATTAGGCGAGTCCTTTGATCCTGCAATCAAGTTCCCGATATTGCTCTTTTACACTCTTTTCCAAATCTGTTGTGCATCCTTGTTTTTCCTTTGCATCTGTTTCTGTCCCTTCTTCTAATTCGTTTACAGTCAGAATGGAATGTGCTTAATGTGGGGATAATGTGCTTTTACAGTTGGGAACCGGCAATGTTGCTGTAATTATGTTCCGGACTTCTGAAACATGAATGCGACCCTTTTGAAGTTTACTGTGGGAACTGAGTTGTAACCTTTTGTTCGTCATGTTGTGTAATGACGAAAATGTGTATAAAAGGAGCGATCCACTTGTACAATTTGAAGCAGTCTCTCAGAACCTACACGTTGTGTACTTCTTGCGATTACTGTCTCCCTGCAGTAAATAAACGCTGATCTTTGACGCCGCAGGAAGTGTCCCGTGTCTCTGTGTTTTGTACGCCGGAACAGGTAACCCACGAAGGTTTCAGGTGTTGTCCCCTGGCACCGCTGGGCCTTAGAATAGCCCAGTCCTTCACACTGGCTCCCCGTCGAGAAGAGGGTCACTTTCAAACTCCACACCCATGCCTACAAAACCCTCCACAACATCGGACCCAAATACCTCAACGAGTGAGTATCCTTCCACGTACCCAAGAGTGACCTCTGCTCCGCTAATCTCACCCTGGCAGAGGTCCCCCGCATCCGCAGAAACAGGACCGGTGGGAGAGCCTTCTCCCACATCGCAGCCAAAACCTGGAACACGCTCCCTGTGGACATCAGACACTCCCCGACCCTGCACACATTCAGGAAGGTCCTCAAGACCTGGCTCTTCAACTGACCCGGAACCGCCCCCCCCCAGCGCCTTGAGACCCTCACGGGTGAGTAGCACGCTATATAAACCCCTGATTGATTGATTGATTGATTAAAACCCCACAGACCACCAACAAGGAACAACGGGTTTGGGGAAGGCCAAGGAGAAAAGGGAAAGGAAGACGGGGTGCAGACCGCAGGAAAACAAGACCAGCGTTGTGGTAAATATTTAAATTACCTGTACTATTTTTTATGCGGTAAAGTCTAGTAAGAATAACTCAGTCAAAATAAGAGGCAGAATCCGTGGTATTAGAGGTTCTGAAAAGGGCTTTATTCCTTACAAAGGAATTATAGTTCGAACCAGGCAATCATATTCCATCACCACGAAGGTTCAGGAAGGGATCAGCCATACATTATTGACAAGTAACAATATTTATATGAAAAGCATTGCATTAAGACAGATGCAGGAGGCGTAGCAGCTGATAATACAGATAAGAATACACATACGTAATGAAAATAGGCGTAATACAGGCGTATACTAGAAACGTCATTTAAAATGATGTCACAAGTGGGTGGATCCATAAGAGAATCCTGCAGTGTCAGCAGAAATATTTGGCAGAGATGCGCGCGCAGCCGCATGACGTGTGATTGACGTGCAACTAGAGTGTGAAGGGGAATTGACATTTAGCTCTACATATGGAGACAGAAGTCTGGGGTGTCAGGACAACCTAGTCCTAAATCATATCTAATATCTTGTGTTTAAGGAACTATATTATCTGGAAGGAAAGGTCTTCTCGGACAGATCCTATTCTATATTGACTGTTAGTGCGTGTACAAGCGTCTATGTGTCTACATGAGATGCGAGGGGGCAGGAATCTTCCATGGTAACAGGGCCTATGAATTACTTGCATAAAGACAGCGAGGCCGGGCCCTTTGCTCGGTAGCTAGAAGGATGTTTACCTAAACTACTAGACAGGAATGCATTGGATGAGGAGCGGAGCAGATAACTTGAAGGCTGAATACAGTTTTTGGCAGGCAACAGGCCGCGTCAGGCACCGCTAGCCGCGCAGGGAGTAAGACAAAGTTCATGGACACGGATGCAGGTCCAGGCTGGAGCATTACAGAGGCAGAAGCAGGCAAAGGCTTGATGACAGAATTCAGGGCCTACTCGCCTGAACTGTAAAACTAGAAAAGTGAACCATATAAAGTCGGTGGCCAATCATACTTAGGAATGGAATATTCGACCCATTCATGGCGGATCTGAAAGAGGATATGTTGGCGTTGGACGCACATGTATTTGCGTCTTCATAGCTGGAACTGGAGGGAACATACATGTACTTGTAGCATGTACATGGAGTCGTTGGGGTCTAAGATAGGGGACATAACTGATCATAAAATTCGTATTTCCTCATTCCCTCCTTGTCCCCTACGGACCCTTATGAAATATCCATTTTCATCAATCCATCAATCTGTTCATATAGCATCATTTGTTCTTCTTTCTTCTTCCGGGATCTCGAATGAAAATTTGAAGGCGGGATACACGATGTGGCACACAGACCACAAATCGCTGGCCCACATTGTAGACACAAGCAGCAACTGAATAGTATGAGAAAGCCAATACCTAGGAAGGATAGGATCCTCCATCCCCAGGCTGACAACATGTTCCAGAACCAACCGGACCAAGTCCAGGTGCCTGGATTCTGGTGTATCTGGCTTACAATCTTATGAAGTCGAGTTATGGCTTTATATACTGACGGCGCGTTTTCTGGTATGAAAACACAGCAACTTGATCCGATGACCCTACAAGCTCCGCCCCTATCGGCCAGGATGACGTCAAGGACAAGACGATTTTGAAGGACAACAATCCGCATCGCAGACTGCTCCTCTGTTAAGTTGCCTAAGGCGGAAGTAGTTTCATTCACTACTGCTTCAAGGGTTCTAGTTAATCTACGTATCAACTTACTATTAGTGACTGTACCTATGTAGGGAAAGAAACCTTTATTGAAATCTGTGTATTGCTCCCATGCTGTTTCGGTGTAATCGACAATCGGGAGATCTCTCTGTTGTCTATTGTGTACTAAATGGGTATTCCTATGGTAATCAGGCGGGGCTAGGAAAACAGGTGGTAGAAGGAATGCAATGTAACAGGTACCATCCCAATCTAGGGGTAGGCGTATGTATGCGGTGTGACCACAAATGAAGTAGGAGTGACGAGAAGCTCTAAATGTAGACTTGCCTTTATCACTGAATTCTATTACAGTGGTACATTTACTATGGCCCATGTGTATTGAACCATTCTTTCTTACACATAATTCGCCTCTAACTGGAAATACTGACATAGCGAGCAAGATTGGTGTAGCTTCGGATTCAACATTTAGGATCATGAGATTAAGTGTAAAGTTACCTAGTCCATATACTTCATTTTCTAGATCAGTTCCTGTTCTTTTGGGAAGTCCCTCCTTGTTAGGGTAGCAGACTTTAAGTAAAACTAGGTTCAGGTTTCCCCATGCCCAGTTGTCTTGATAAACTACTGTATTTGAATCTAGGGAATTAATCAAACTAAACCATGCTCCACAGGAGCCATTGTGTGTGAATGGATACGGAAAGAGGGGAAAAACTCCCTTGTATTTCTGATAGGGAGGGAGTCGGCCACATATCCAACAATTTGTAGCATTGCTGGTCTGATGAGAATGATGTAACATACTAATGAATGTGTTGTTGCGCAGCGCAAATCTATAGGACAACTCATGCGGGGGTAATTCGCTAAAAGAATGTTTGGCAGTAGCATGGAAAGCACGCTTGGAGATAGGGTAATACATGTGTAATAATATACTGGAAATAATAATCAGAAGACTTAGAAAAAACATAATTAACAATGTCACTATGCAGTGACTACGAAGTGATTTACAGTACGCATGTTTCTGTCTATTTCTCTCTCTATTTCGGTCTAGAGGATACATGTCAGAGACAAATTCAACCGATTCACCTTGGAGAGGACTTAAACAATCAAATTGTCTGACTTGCTAGACCTTAGTTTCAGTTTATAGTTTTCCTTTTCTGTCCTGTCGACCAGGGGGAGTTTTGAGTCAGTCTGTGAGGGAATGCAGGGCTGATAATTCAAGTCGGATGATAGTCCATGAAATTTTTTGATATGGGTCGAGTGTAACCACCCTTTACGTCCCTCAATCTTCACAGCTGTCCTTGTGGTCAATAAGACGAGTTTAGGCGACTGCCAGCGAGGCTCCAGCGGGTTCCTCCTGTCGAAATTTCTTATAAGCACCAGGTCACCTGGAACCACGTCATGGGGCTTCACCTCAGTGTTATCGGGAAAAGCTGCAGCTACCTGTGAACGACAAGATTGTAGTGCAGACATCAAGGAAGCCAGGTAATCTGTCAGCATATTACAATCAACATCAGTTATTTTACGAGGTATAGGCGTCCCCCACATATTTGGTGGTCTACCGAAGATCACCTCATACGGGGATAGCCCTGTTCGAGAGTGTGCTACCATTCTCATGTAAAAGAGCGCAACCGGTAAAGCTACTATCCAGTCGACACCTTTTTCTCTACATACTTTGGACAGTCTAATTTTCAGAGTTTGATTATGTCGCTCCACGAGACCTGCTGCCTCGGGATGTCGGACACAGTGGAATTTCCATTGATAGCCTAACAGAAGTGAAACATGTTTCATTAGCTCGGATGAGAACGGCTGGCCATTATCTGAGTACACGATACGGGGCAAACCATACCGTGGGAAGAATTCTCGAACTAACTGTTTGGCAGTAGTCGGGGCAGTGTAATCTGAGACGGGATACGCCTCTGTCCACCGGGAAAGAGCGCATACAACTACGAGGACATATTTGAATCCTCGACATCGTTCCATCTGGATATAATCCATCTGGAGGACTTCAAAAGGGTGATCGGGGGGTTGAAATCCACCCTGTTCTACAGGTACGCCTTTTCCTGGATTGAACTGACAACAAATCATGCAGGTACGTACTTTCTGTTTAGCTGCTGCTCGCAAGTGTTTATTGAACCAAATGTGTTGAATACTGTCTAGCATAGCTTTCTCTCCTAGGTGCGCTGGACTATGTATTGTGTTAATGATGACCTGAACCATTGAGTCGGGGAGAAACCATATAGATTTTCCCTTCGTCATCCATCCTTGATCCGTTTGGATCCCTCCTAATTCAGTCCATCTCTTTATTTCTTCTGGTGTAGCATGTGTCTGTATGTCAATTACATCAAGGGCGGGATCCTTAACTGTCATGCAGCGTGTTGGTGTCGGAACTATTGTCTTTGTCGTGTCAGTTGGACGAGTCTGATTCTGAGCAGTCTGTTTAGCTGTTCTATCAGCTAGGTCGTTACCCTGAGAAATAATGTCAGTCACTTTCGTATGGGCCTTGCACTTCATGATCGATATTGCAGTAGGCAGATGTATTGCATCTAACAGAGCTTGAATAAGGGGACCGTGCTGGATGTGGGCACCGTGAGAAGTTAAATAACCTCTCTCTCGCCAAAGCACGCCGAAGTCATGGACGACTCCGAATGCATAACGTGAATCTGTGTATATGTTGACTTTCTTATTTTTGGCTTGAATACAGGCTTGTGTCAGAGCGATGAGCTCTGCTGCTTGAGCTGACAAGGTATTGATACAATTCGTTTCAATAATTTCAGTATCTGTTGTGACTGCATAAGCGGCCACTAACTCTCCTGTATTTGTTCTCATGCATGAACCATCTACATACAATGTCAGGTCTGGATCTGATAATGGAATATCTGTCAAGTCTTGTCTGGGTTTCGTCGTAATAGTAATAACTTCAATACAATCATGTGCCAATGGGTCTGTTCCACTTAATGGCAAAAGTGTGGCAGGATTTAATGTACTACAACGTCTGATTTCTATGTGTGGCTGGAACAATGTCAATTCATAACCCGTCAGTCTTGCTATAGTCAAGTGTTGTGTTTGGGTCCGGTTCAAGAGAACCTCTACTGCGTGTGGTACTTGTACTGTCAATTGATGTCCTAATACTATGGCATCGCTTTGTCTGATTGCTAAAGCTGTTGCTGCGACTGATTTCAGGCACGCAGGAAGAGCCTGGGCTACGGGATCTAATATACTAGAAAAATAAGCACATGGCTTGTGTGATCCTGCTTGTTCCTGCGTGAGTACTGACAAAGCAGTACCTTCACGTTCTGTAACAAAAAGTGTAAAACGTTTGCTGTAACATGGCGTTGCTAAAACAGGTGCTTGGCATAAAGCTTTCTTTAAGCTTTCAAAAGCTTGTGTATGTTCCTGAGTCCAAGGGAGGACAGTCGATGTCGCTGCCTCCTGTGTTGTCAACTGAATGAGTGGTTTCGCTAGAAATGCATATTGAGGGATCCACTGCCTACAGTACGAAGTGAGGCCTATGAATGCCCGTACCTCCTTTTGTGTCTTAGGTGGCGGCATGTTAACAATTAACTGGATACGGTCGGGTGTAAGCTGTCTTCCCCCCTTGGACAGCAAGTGCCCAAGGTACACAACTTGCTGGACACAGAATTGCAGCTTTGAAGGGGACACTTTGTGCCCCTTGTCGGCTAAGAAATGTAAAACTGTCAGTGATGCTTTTTCACATTCAGGTTCGCTTCGGGCGGTGATCAGCAGATCATCGACGTATTGAAGCAGGGCAGTGTTAGCTGGCATGTGGATACTGTCAAGTTCTCTTTTCAGTGCTTGGCTATAGATGCTGGGGCTTTCTGTGAATCCTTGAGGTGCGCGTGCGAATTTAAAACTTCGTCCATTTAAACTGAATCCGAACAAATATTGGCTTTCCGAATCGATTGGGACGCTAAAGAAAGCGTTCTTGAGATCAATTACAGTAAAGAACGTTGCTTCTGAATCTATGGCTGTTAGCAATGAAGAGATATCTGGGACCACGGGGTATTGTGGTACAATGCATTTATTTAATTCTCGCAGATCAATAACTAATCGATATACTGGTGGTGCTTTTGGATCAGTTCGTTTAAGAATCGGAATTATCGGGGAATTACATACATTGGAGTCGGTTTCCACAACCACTCCTTGTGCAATGAGCTCGTCAATGATTTGCAGTAAAGCCACAACAGCATCTGGGGGTAACTTGTATTGTCGTATTCGTGGTAGTACCACTCCTGTTTTGATTGTGACTCGATATGGTGTAATGTGCATACAACCTACATCAGTGGGGCCTTGCGCCCATAAATGTGCAGGTAGATTCTGTAATCGGTGATCCATGTCTCTAGACACGTAGTGACCTTTAAAGTCACGCAAAATTAGTCGTACTCCTTCCGGAGAACAACATATTACAGCTCCTAGAGCCTTCAATGTTTTTATACCTAACAAGTTTTCTGGACATGATTTCGTAAGTAATAGATCTGTAGTCCGTGTTAATGGACCGACTGTAAATGCAAGCGGTTGTGATACTTCGTTAATAGTAGGCTTTCCTGAAAAACCAAGGGAAATATTTTGTGAGCCTGAGAGGGGTACCCCTGGGACTTCGCTGTGACGGATAGTGGTTCTGCTTGCCCCTGTATCGAGTAGAAACTTTCTGTCTTTCCCTAATAACTGACTCTGTACATAAGGACCCTCTTGATCTACTGGAACCTCAATAAGGGGTAAGCCAACTTCCCTCTCTAGGCTATTTCATGTGTAGCGCTGATACTCTGGATAGTCATTTTGTGCATACTGGTACATCTGTTGTGTCGTGTTTTGTGTTGCAGCAATAGGCTGTGGCTGTTGTTGTAGTTGTGGTGCGGTCTGTTGTACAGCTGGCATAGGCTGTATATTCTGAGGTACTTGTGGTTGGATCTGATCTTGTCTAGGCGGACGTGGTCTCTCTTTCGTTATACCCGTAGAGATATTGTGTTTTAGAACTGCGCAATCGTGTATATAATGACCTGGCTGTTTACAATAGTTGCATGTCCCTCTAACAGGACCTGTTGAATCATTGGACTGTGTCGTACCCTTTTTATGACCGTCAGCTGGAACTGACTGGGCCACTAGCATTTTCATTTTCGTGTCTTTCATACGTTTTTGTTCATGTTCTTGTTCTTCTCTAATTCTATTGTGATGATATTGTAACATTTGTAACATCTGTGACGGTGTGTTACCTTGCCAAGTACTCTCGAATTTTAATACTCTACTCTTAACTTGGGGCAGAGAATTTTCAACTAATTTTGTCACAAACAGATGTGGATATGACTCACTACTTGCTTTTATGCCACTATTAATACCAAAACATTTTTCAAATCGGGAATAGAAATCACTAGTGACTTCATCTTGTTTTTGTTTACAGGCTGAGATTGCACCCCAGTCTTCCTTTTTCGTAGTTAATAAACGTGGTAGTACCTGCACTAATAATCCTGGTAATGCTGTAGTCCTTTCCCCAAGCCCTGAACCTGCAGCTCGGGCCTTTTCTTCGTTTTCTAATACTGTCCAATCTATCTTTTGGTCTCCCACCTCCCATTCCTTTTCTTTGAGTTTCTCGTAAATACCGGCGGGTAATAGGACTTTTAATATTTTCATAATGTCCGGGTAAGTATACTCTCCCATGAGTAACATGTCTTTTATCTCACGGTGGAAACCTGCTGGGTCTTTGTCATGGCTAGGTACTACTTTCTTCATCTCTAATAATTCAATTTTAGTTATGGGCGCGTACACAAACACGCGTTTAAAAATATTGTCCTCACCTCTGATTGGGTGCACTTCGCGTAAGGGATTCTGTCTGTCTATGTGATACGTTTTTCTTTCCTTGGGGGGAACTGAAACATGTTCTGGGCATATGAAGACAATGTACCGGTGTCGATATTCCAGAATTTCTTTAATTAAATCAGTACCTGAACCTCTCCATTTGTTCGTGAGTTATTCTATCAATATATCAGGCAGGGGACCAGGATCGGAGTGTTGGCTTCTATATAATATAACGAGGTGTTGTATCATGTATATACCAGCTAAGCGCTGTTCGTCTGGGGTGAGATTCAAAAACGTGTGTGCTAACGCATCATCACTGTATTTTTCAGAACTGTCAGCCCATTGTACTGCTGACCTGGCTAACTCTTGTTCATCCATAGAATCGAGCATATGATACCCCCTTCGGTCTCTGAGTAATTTATCAGCAGCCTGGAATAAGTGTTCAGGGGACTTCGTATTTAACATAGGGGCTTGAAAATGTCTGTTACATTCTGGACGTATCGGACGTATCGGGTCATTAAAGTATCTGGTATTGTTACAAGGTCTTCCCCTACCTACATAGGCTATCGTTTCTAATTGTCCTGTGGGCATTTCTGATTCTTCCTCCTCCTCTCCCTCTGATTCAGTTTTGTCTGCCTCCAATCTGGCTTTATGTATTCGTTCTACTTCTTTGCGGATCTTTCGGCACATAGCTACTATACATGTCTGTTTATCATGTTTTCCCTCTGATATATTCTGACCCCATCGGGTAAGTACTTGCATTTCATCCTGGTCTACCTCGGACCTATCTCTGTCTCTGATCAAGCAGTTTATGAAGAAACGTAACAGTTGTCTCTGTATATCCGCTTTCTGGTATTCCATGGCTTCGTCAATACTTTCAGGGCCTTGCCCTGTTTGGACAAAGCGATATATATTGTCTAAATGTTTAATCATTCCTGGTAGCGTCGTTAGATATATTGAGGCTCGTCGTATACGTAGTGATGATAGCACCATCCTGTCATTTTTACCGGGCACTGGATCATATCTACAATCTACAAGATGTTCTTTAAACATGTCGGACGTTGCTATTTGGGGTGTACGTTGGTTTGCTAAATCTCTAAGAGATGATTTACTTCGTGATGGTGGCGTGGCAAAAATTGCTGTTGCACCTTCTGAGGTGCTAGGCACGAAAGGATTCGTGGGATGTAAGGTAGAGACTGTGGATGCAGGAAAAGCGGCGGAAACAGATGGACCCGTGGGATTGTGCGGAGGAGTTTGTGGTTGCGGAGTTGGGGGCGTTTGTTCTCGGCGTTGAGCACCATCGACAGGTGGCGTGTGTGGTGGAACAGTAACATATTCCGGAGCTACATCGTCTAAATAGGAGGAAAGGAAAATATCTTTTGCGGTCTTGGGATGTGCTTTAATCGGGAGTAATGGGGGTGGCAAATCTTTCGGTATTTCCGGGGTGGCCTTAGGTAAACCTTCGGCTAAAAGAGGATACATACCATTCATAAGAGCATTTCGTTGTCTGTCTACTTGTTCTGTTTTTACTCGGATACCTTCCTCAACTAATACGTTTTCTCGGGCTCTATTTGAGTTCTCCCTACTTTTCTCTTCCAGTCTGAGCGCTTTCTCTGTGCGCCTATGCGATTCTTTACGCCATAACTCAATGGCATCTTTCTGTGACTGTCTGGCTTTCTTTTTCCACAATTCTTCTTCTACTCTCATGATGCAATCTGCATCCCATGTCCCAGCTGCGGGCCACCTCTGACTTTCTGCTAGATCCTTGGTGTAGTCCACCCATAAATCAAGATATAATACGACATCTAGACCATGTTTATGATACATGAAATACCCTGGAGTGTCCCTAGGTGGAATGGGAACAGCTTCTTCGAGTACTCCTTTTCTAGTTTTGATCTGTCTTAATTTTGAAAAGAACGGCATTTTTAAACCTTGCTACTTGATTCTTACTTGAACTGGACTTGAACACAATTAATACAATAAACACAATAATGAACACTCATTTATACCACAATTTTTGAACACAGTAAAACATTTAACATTTAACATTTAACTTTTAACGAACATTTAATAATTTAGAAGAAAACTAGTTACTGACATAATCCTAATACTAGATAATATTGAATATATACATGAACATACTGGATATACTGCTAAACAGTACAGATACACTGCTAAAACAGTGCAGACCGGATCTGTGTACCCAAACCCGTCAGGACCGGCACAAATTAATGTGCACGTCTAACTGCCTCCCCAGCAACGGTACTCACCGGGTAGCACGGAACGGAAGGCCTCGGAACTGAACTGAACTGGACCGGACTGGACTCGACTCGACTCGGGACTTCGGAACCTGGTGGGCATCTGTATACCTCGGATCTTGCTCTCTCAGCTAGGCTCTGGTCGGGATACTTCGCACTTCTCACCGCCTCGTCTGGGTGTTGATCGCAGCCTCAGTCACCCCCGCTTGGCCGGAGGGAGATACAGGAAATCCTGCGGGTACGCGTTTTTGTCCGTTCAGCTGTGGCAGGGGACCGGGCCTGCAACGCACCTCCGGCGCGTGAGATGAGAAAGTGTCCCTGTTCGGGCGCCAATTTATGTGGTAAATATTTAAATTACCTGTACTATTTTTTATGCTGTAAAGTCTAGTAAGAATAACTCAGTCAAAATAAGAGGCAGAATCCGTGGTATTAGAGGTTCTGAAAAGGGCTTTATTCCTTACAAAGGAATTATAGTTCGAACCAGGCAATCATATTCCATCACCACGAAGGTTCAGGAAGGGATCAGCCATACATTATTGACAAGTAACAATATTTATATGAAAAGCATTGCATTAAGACAGATGCAGGAGGCGTAGCAGCTGATAATACAGATAAGAATACACATACGTAATGAAAATAGGCGTAATACAGGCGTATACTAGAAACGTCATTTAAAATGATGTCACAAGTGGGTGGATCCATAAGAGAATCCTGCAGTGTCAGCAGAAATATTTGGCAGAGATGCGCGCGCAGCCGCATGACGTGTGATTGACGTGCAACTAGAGTGTGAAGGGGAATTGACATTTAGCTCTACATATGGAGACAGAAGTCTGGGGTGTCAGGACAACCTAGTCCTAAATCATATCTAATATCTTGTGTTTAAGGAACTATATTATCTGGAAGGAAAGGTCTTCTCGGACAGATCCTATTCTATATTGACTGTTAGTGCGTGTACAAGCGTCTATGTGTCTACATGAGATGCGAGGGGGCAGGAATCTTCCATGGTAACAGGGCCTATGAATTACTTGCATAAAGACAGCGAGGCCGGGCCCTTTGCTCGGTAGCTAGAAGGATGTTTACCTAAACTACTAGACAGGAATGCATTGGATGAGGAGCGGAGCAGATAACTTGAAGGCTGAATACAGTTTTTGGCAGGCAACAGGCCGCGTCAGGCACCGCTAGCCACGCAGGGAGTAAGACAAAGTTCATGGACACGGATGCAGGTCCAGGCTGGAGCATTACAGAGGCAGAAGCAGGCAAAGGCTTGATGACAGAATTCAGGGCCTACTCGCCTGAACTGTAAAACTAGAAAAGTGAACCATATAAAGTCGGTGGCCAATCATACTTAGGAATGGAATATTCGACCCATTCATGGCGGATCTGAAAGAGGATATGTTGGCGTTGGACGCACATGTATTTGCGTCTTCATAGCTGGAACTGGAGGGAACATACATGTACTTGTAGCATGTACATGGAGTCGTTGGGGTCTAAGATAGGGGACATAACTGATCATAAAATTCGTATTTCCTCAGCGTCACGGAGGTGACAGAACACTACCAGCAACTGACCCACAAGCAGACCATCGTGAATGCAGCCGGAGTGTCGTGGAGGCCAATGGAGGAGGCCAAGAGGCGCCGGCATGACGTGACAACCTAAACTAGGTACAAACCCGCAGCCAACAGAAAGGCAGCAACGGCGACAGGGGAGTACGGACACAGCTCGCGAGGACCTGACAAAATCAACAGGGAAAGTAACAGACAGGGACTGGGTGGACGGGGGGAGATGGGCACAATAACACACATGCACAACGAGGAGCAGCACACTGCACATCCACAATTACCCAGGATCATGTCCCTCATCCCCTTGGCACACTGCAGCACACACACATACCAAGAACAGCACACCCACATTGACGACAACGTGGTACAATGTGCATAGCCGACACAGCAGAACAGAGGACACAACTGGCTCCGCACATGCACGGAAACATGCCTACTACATCTGACAGAGCAGGAAACTGTGAAATGGAAATGTACGCGTACGACCTCACATCCGTCATGTAGTCCAAATGTACACTGTCCCGCAGAAGAATCCAGCACCTCCCAAACAGTCAC
The DNA here is from genome assembly GCF_964204655.1 of Triturus cristatus. Taxonomy (NCBI): domain Eukaryota; kingdom Metazoa; phylum Chordata; class Amphibia; order Caudata; family Salamandridae; genus Triturus; species Triturus cristatus. Next base: position 1,058,824,545 of record NC_140594.1, on the reverse strand, counting down.
AATGTACATTGCCAAACAGTCTGCATGAAAACCAGAACAATGCGCCAACATACATGCAACACAATGTCAACATGCATCTCCCCACTCACATTGCAAAGGGACACACAACACCTCCAGCAGAGCACAGAAGACAACACATCTGTGATACCAGAGAGGACCACCACACCGTCGACACAGACGCCCTACAACAGCACATGAATATCCCACGCAACCCCCCACCAGGACCCGGCCAGCCAAGCTACTCAGAAGAGAACACAGCCCCTGCAACAGTCCACACAGCAGGAAGCATCCGCAAGCACAGCTGGCTCACAACACTTCACCCACCCACACATGGCACCCCAATGCCATGTGTCAGCACGCCAAAAGGAGGTGGCCCAAAAGGTGGGGGTGGGTGCTGAACCCATAGAAGGCGAGCTAGAACACATACGTTGGTGTCTATCACCCTCAGGGATCACCCGCACCCCACAAAGGAGACCCACACTGCCATAGAGACACCTGCAGATGCACATTCACAGTACAGAACCATGCCCAGGGTCACGCACATATCAGTCACACACCCACGTTGGCGTGGCGTACGATGACCCTGGTCACTCGCCTTACCAATTGAGTGGGTGACGACAAAGCTACATGTCCAAGCGCCAACCCGCTGCCTGCGGTGACATGTCTGCATCCGATGTACACAGCACACTGTAATGTTCTAGGGCCCAGGGCCCTCATGCATACAACAAGACCACAGGGACACACGTAGATATCATGTCGAACTGGCTACGGGCACGTGCGCCCGGCCCCTTTATTGGCAGGGCTAGATATACAGTGACGCCTGTGTTGAATGTGTGTGGGGTGAGTGTAAGCCAGTCCGCACGGAATGCTTGGTGCTGGCAACAACTTGAACATTGGACATCAGTGCAACGGAAACAGCAAACACAAGCATAACATAGTCAACTGCACAGCAACATGGAGGGAGCTGGAGTAAGGACAGAGATCACCCAATATTCAGTCAGGGGGTTCCGTGAGTTGCAGTGCACTGAGGTAGGGGCGCCAGAGATGAGCGCGCTCATGTGAAGGAGTTGCTAGGATTGTGTCCCTTCGGGTTAGTCCTGATGCAGATGCAGTGGGGTGTGTTACACCTGCATCAACTTCCTCATCAACGTCCCAGGTCTCCCACACTGCCTAAGGTGACAGTTGCGTCCGCAGTCCACAGCGCAATACCCAGTAATGGTTCTGGGTGGGTAGCTTGACTACCACCTCCAGTCTGCATTCCTGCCTTGGGGATGTTGCCTCCTGCCATCCCATTGTCTGTGCCACCTCCCGTCCGCACACTTGACAAATCTTCCTCATCATAGTCCCAGGTCTTCCCCACTGCATGAGGTGACATTGCTGCGCAACATCTCCACAGCACAAAACTCAATCACTAACGGACAATAGCTTGCGGTGCACTGAGTCACTGGCACCTGGAATGCTGAGCAGGGTATCAGGCCGATGATAGCATCCACGACAGGTCTGAGCAACTCCTTAGGTCTGTCGGGACCACCAGTTAAACTCTCTGCAGATGGCGTTTGGAGGTGGTCCTTGCGGTGATGGTGTGTACCTCCTGCGGTGATGTGACGTCCAGGCTGGTCAGGACACAAATCTATGTGTGGGCCCTGGTGGCCCGCAGTTGAGGCCGGAGGCTGCGGACAGCGCAAGGACACAGACACACGGGATTGATAACCCCAAGACCACCGTCACAGAGGTCATCCAATATATCAGAAGAAGGGGTCCCAGACCTGACCAGCACAGAGTTAGTGGCCCCGGATGCACTGCGGCTGGCATAGGCACCCAGCCACGGGACCGTGACTTGCAGTGCAGTCAGATGGGCCATGCGACCTGGGCGGGTCCCCATCACTGTCTGAGGTGTTTGTTGCGGAGGGTTGCGGGGGACAGTGGAAGGTGTCCTCCAGTGCATTATGCAGAGGTTTGATGTTATCTGGAAGCAACAAATGGGGGAGTGGAAAGCGCAACCCTCGTTTTCACCAACAATTCGGTATCAGCTACATGTGGATGGAAACTATCCCCTAGTCCATAGACTCAAACGCCACCAATGTACGACCATGGAGTGTCCATGAATGTCGGGGAACAGACTTAGTGGCACAGGTGCTGAGCGGGGATGCAGTCTGCGATGATGCTGGTACACTGACATGAACTCCACCATTGCTAGATCAAGACTCTGTGACCTACTTGACCACAGTGTAGGCCGGAGACAGCAGTCAGCAGCGGCCCACAGCCATGTGTGGTTGGCTGGCGAGGCACAGAGTTAGTGACACAAGGGCAGTTGTTGGTAGTGTTCGATTACCTCCATAACGATGATCTTGTTCCCTCCGGACTGCAACGCTTCATCCTCTTACGCCTCTCCATGCGTGCGATGACATGTATTCTGCCTTTTGAATAACCGATGTTCAGTTCCATAACTGTGACCCACTCGTGCGCAGCATGGGCTGAGGGCAGTAGTACGCGTAGGCCCACAGATACCTGTGGTTGTGATGCCATGCACAGACTTATTGGCACCACAACGAAGTGAGTATAGTGACTTGTCCTATGCCTTAAATGGTGTTCACTGCCATGGTGTAATCAAGACTCAGTTCCAAATGTGTGACCTACCTGACCGTGGTGTAGGCCCGAGGTAGCGGTCAGCACGGGCCATTCACTGAGTGTCGCCGGCATAGGTTGGATGGCCCCACCGGCCTGGGTAGTTCAGGTTCAGTGGCACCACGTGTTCGGAATACCTCCGTGTATGTGACCCGGGTTTCGTCTGGACTGAGCTGCATCTTCCTCTTACTCCTCTCCATGCGACCACTGGTGTGGACTCTGCCATACGTGATTTGCGCCTAGGTGCTGGATGTGGGACCTACTGGTCGGTAGGGTAGTCCTGGTTCCTCATCCACATATCGCCGGCTGGCGTTGAACAGGGTTAGTGGCACCACGTGTCACCGGCTGGCGTTGAACAGGGTTAGTGGCACCACAGGTCGCAAGTAGCCCATATGGAACTATGCGTCACTGATCGGGTGGGGCCTGGTGGTGTTGCCGCTGGTCCGGATTTGGGGTCACTGCCATTCATGACTCAGTACAGTTTCACATATGTGACCTACTGGGCCAATGAGTAGGCCTGAGGCGGCAGTAGAGTACATCAACGAAAAAGGAGTAAAGCGGGCCTGTGTCGTGGAGGCCATGATGGTCTGAGGAGGCTGCCAAGGTTGCTTGGGGGGGTAACAGGCAAGATTTCCGCGATGTCCCCCACTGGCTGTGGTAACATGGTTGCGTCCACTATCCACTACACTCCATACACCAGAGGTGTATGTCGCCATGGATATCTGCATACTGCAGTCTGTCCAGCACATCTCCGCCACTCTTGCCATTGTGTACTTTCCCAATAATGGTACTACTGCATCCTTCACACATGCCTGGTTGCCACCTCTCCCCACATTCGGCTGTTTTGTGGCTGTGGCTGTGGTGCCATGCCGTTGATGGATTATGTTCACAGCTTGGCCAGGTAACCATTGTGAGTTGTTCTGTCGTGTCTGGTGGGTGGGCATGTTGTTGTGCATGTTGGTTGTGATTTTGTGACGTGTGCATTGCCAAAGTTGTGATTTGCATGGTTTTGGAGTTGAGGTGAGTGGGGTGTTCATTTGGAATTTACCAAGAGGCTGTGCATTTCCCTTGTTGCCATCCTGGTTACGCTGGTTGATGATGGACGGTCGGAGGATGAAGGAATCATGCACACTGGCTGGGTATTTGGATACGACATTGGTGGAGGTTCCACGGTGTTCGGATGTTGCCTGCACATTGATGTGAGACATGTGCTGTCTGTTGCGGTGATTGTGTGCTGTGTCACCAGGGGACACAGGTAGGACGTGTGCTGTGGGATGCATCCTGCTGGGGCGTATGGCCCTTGCTTGGTCTCCAGTGTGACCTGCTCATTGTGTTGGATGTATGGAGACTGGGGTGCCTGGGTGATGGTGATGTCCAGGACAGGTGTGGGGGACTTGGATGTGGCTGGCTGTGAGACTCCGACTTGGATGTGGCTGGTGTTGGTTAGGGGGTGCCAGGGGCCAGGGGCCAACAGGTGCATGGTTGCCCCTTTCAGCCTGTGGGTCTGTGCGGCTGGAACACTTCCTGAGGGTCTGCTGTCTTTGTGGTCCGGGAGGGTGGGGGGGGGTTCCGGGTGGGGGTTGGGGTCCTGGGGTGGTGATGGTGGGTGTTGTGGCTCTCTTGGGTGTCCGAGCTGCATGGTGAGTGGCTCCATGGCATCTGTTGCCCTTCCTATATGGCCCTGGGCTGTGCTCCCTTTTGTGGTGCAGGCTGCTGCCCGACTTTACACCAGGTCAGAGCAGGTGTAGATTTCCTGGTGCTAACACGGCTTATTGCCTGTTTTGTGTTCTTATCGCAGATCTGGCTGTTTGTTGAGAATGTTGAGGTGTGGTGTTGTCGCGGCTTTTGGCATGGGAACGCCCACTCTGCATCTCATTAGCGAAAGTTGTGGGGATCCTCTGTGGCAATTTTTTTTGCGGCTGCTATTGTGGGTAAACTGGTGCTGTGGGCTGTTAACACCACCTTGTGAATGGGGAGGTATTTTTATCACGACTTTGTCTGGGATAAAGTGCCGTTGATTCGGCGATAGCTCCTTGTGAATATGCCCCTAAGAGTGCTGCTAGATTTGCTTCAGTCCGCTTTATAACCTACCCTACTATCCAAGCTCATGTGGAGTTAGAATAGTAATTACACACTTCATTACGGTCAATGGCCTCACAGGGAAAGGAACTCCTAAGCGTCATTACCCCTAATTGATATCACTGATGTGTGTGTGTGTGGGGCAAGTACGAGAAATGAGAATTTGCCATGAACCTGGCAGCCCCTCTCCGCTCTCACAGAGTAGGATTGCCTGTAGGGACACGCCAAGGATGCCAGGTTCTCATTTAATGAGTGTACAGTTTGATTGTTGAACATGTTCAATTAGATTTAAACCTGAAGGACTATAGACAGATCAGCTACAGAATTACAGGAAGTGGCTAATTGCATTGGATATTAATTCGCCAGTCTTGCTAAATAAATGTCAAGCTGTTCAAACATATTCTATGATGTTTCTTTAAGTCATGACAAGGCATGTTTACAAAATATGCATGCAACAATCTATTTGTACACAAGGTGGTGGTGTGAGAGCTGCTTAATTCGTATTTATGCCCCCCAATTTGTATATGAACTCCTAACAACACAATGATGTCCCCTTGAAGCCACCTAAATATAAAAGTGAGCAGGGATGAATATGACCAAATAGTGCGCAAACAATGACATGATCTTTCGCCACATCTATTTATAGTGACTATTAGAGGTGCTTGTAATATATTTAATACATTTCACAGATGATTGAGTTTTGGTTTTTGTTGACGCATTTGCAACAATCCTGCTACGTGTAAATGATGACTTTGGTGAAATGGTTATAATTCACAATTGTATGTGAGGGCTGAACTGCACGACGCCCAAAAACTCTCCTTTGCACTTTTATGCGGGGCAGTCTCACAGGAATGGGTGGCACGTGCAATGTCTAAAATATGGGGACGAATGTTATCGTTTTAGCTGCAGACTCCAGAAAATAAAACCTCAGCTAAAATAACACGCATGAAATCTATGCCAAACGAGGGGACAATAAATAATAGAAACAGATGTTTGTGAACCTGGTGCTCCCGTGTTCACTATTTTCAAGCGTTGTCTGCTCTTGATGCGCTGTCAGCTCCCTCTCACCTGGGACCACCGATATCTTATCAAAGCCTAAACAGTGCCTCTTCACAACAGGCAGATAATGGCGTCTTTCAATTTGTCAGAGCGGAAGTCTCGGAGAACCATGGGAACGACTGGTCAGGTGACAGCTTGACGGACAGCTTGACAGCTCTCGGAGCATCATGGGAAATGGCTGTCACCTGATTTTCTGAGCAACCGGGGAGATAACCTTCAGTGTGACAGCGGAAAACAAAATCAGAATATGCATGGGGGGAGGGGGAGAGGTGTTGGTAGAGGCTTGAATATCCCCTTTAGCGATTACATGTTAGGGATTAGATTATCTGAAATTGAGCAGTCTACACTGAGAAGTTATGCCATGCCATGAAATCAATAGGAGTGTTTTTTTTAAGACAATGAAAGCAGCCGCTAGGGCCGCTTTAATTAAAATGTGTATTTTGCCTGGTTCTGTTGTTCTTTTTCAAAATGTCTTCGCAGCAGTGTGTTAATGTTTGCTTTGTTTCAGACTGATGTTTTACAGAAATGTACCAGTCAAATTATCTTTACGGTAGACAGTTTTTGAAGAGACAATGTAATATGTTTCTCACATTGAGAGATGTGTGAATCCCTGTTCCTCCTGTTTATTAGATGTTTTTCTAGATGAATGCCGAACAGGGACTTCACCGATGCACATTCCCAGTTGCTATGTTCCAGACGCTGAATTTCCCACTAGACACTTTGGGGCAGATTTACAAGAAAGTGGCGCATCTCTAGAGGTGCGTCACTTTCCTTGTGCCACCCTAAAAAATGCTTGCGCCACCATGGATGTGCCGTATTTACAATACGGCGCACCATGGCAGAGGGATTGACAGATGCGTCAGAAATTCTGACACATCTGTTGGGGCAAAAGTCATGCATTGCTGAAGTCGTGTCTCAGGCACAACGCAATTCCATCAATGCATTTTGTGGCCTACTCCCACTACACTGCGTCCCTCCTTACGCCTGCTTCAAGCAGGCGTAAGGTTTTGAAGCAGTGGCGTCCTAAAAGTGAGTAGATTTCACTGCGTCATTTTTACGGGGCTTTCCTGCGTAGGAACGCCCCTCTGCCTACATTATACCTGATGCAGGTATAATGTGACGCAGGGCTTTACAATGTGACGCATCTCCCTAGAAGCGTCACGTAAATAGGGCGCATTGTTTGCGCCGCCGTTGAGTCAAAAAAAGTGACGAAATGGTGGCGCAAAGAAGCGCAAGCGGCTTGTAATCTGCCCCTTTTGTCCCGCTGGTTTCTGGAAAGGGAGAAACTCACTTGCCCTGCTTTTTTGTGATGCAGTCCCTCTGAAGGAGAAACCCTACCCGCACCCTATTTTTTTTACTCCAGAACTGGTGCCTGTTAGCCTGTTTTCTGCACTTCTGCAACACAGATGGATTATTTCCATTGCAAGTGTGGCTGAAGGACAATCTTGGCCCCAAGTTGGCAGACATGTGGCCACGCAAGCAATGCTTCATATAGCCCCCTAGCCATGTTGTTTAGCTGTGGAGTCCCTCTGGGCACTAGGTCCATGGGATTATTATCATATTGTAGCTCAGACACAGAATTCTGCTGTGCGTTATCTGCATATGCATACAGGTACCTCCATGTTTAATATCAGTATTTAGACCATGCTAGAAGAGGGAAAGTTATGGAATGGAGAAACATGTAATATGGAGCTTTATTCTACATGGAGAGAATAAAATAATAGAAAACCCCAAAGGCATGCCATGCTGAATTTGTAACTCCAGATAGTAATCTGTTGATACACCACTTCCAGAGTCAGACATGACTAAGGCGATTGAATACATTTGTTTAGTCAACTGAACAGATCAAATTTCATATATGAAATTTGTTCATATCTATCATTCTAACATGAGGTGCTTGGGACTACGTATTAGAGAATCTCCATCACAAACACAAAAAAAGTTCGTAAAGACAACCGGCCTTGCCGGTGCAACCTATTGGTTTTGCCAATTGCTTGTTTGTTTCTCCTAAATGGCCACTGAGAACCTGCACACATTCGCGGTAGTCATCTTTGAAATGTATTTCCTGAAGTTTAGGAATATCCATTCGAAGATGGCCGCCATTGAAGCGGGCACATTGCAGTAGTCATGTTTGAATGTATTTATTTATATTTTAAGAAACTCCATTCAAGGATGGTGACTATAGATGAGCATATCCTCTGAAGCCATTTTTAATATATTTATTTAGGTTTTAAGAATCTTCAATCAAAGCTAACCACCACAATTGCACATGCCTCCATGATAGCTATCCTTCAAAGGGAGTTCTTAAAATACAAATATATTTAAAGATGTTGGCCACTCATGCATGTGTAGGTGCATGCGTAGGTAGTCATCTTGGAATTTAAAAAAAATATTAAGAATGCTGCCCACTAACAGAATGAGGCTTGTCACCCAAAGCGCACAGGGTTTTTGGAATAAGCTGCTTTAGAAGGCGGTTAATAAAGAAAGGTGCGTGAAAGAGCAGGGAAAGAAAATAATGCCTCGTATGCACTGCGGTGCAAGTTCTGATGTTGAAAATGAAAGAAAACATGTCCAGTCAATCATGTGTGTATATTTTGATTGCATATGGACTTGCACTAATAAAAAAGTAGCATTAGCACATAGGTAAATTGTTCATCACCTACAAGCGGGCATCCACCCTGCGTATATTGTGTTACTTTTCCGTAGGTTTCCCTATTTTAGCTTCTACTTGTTATGAGTTCTGGTGGCTCTTTTTCATTATTTTCCAATGTTTTCAAAACCTGTAAAAATCAGTGGATGGTATTTATTTCGTCCTTATAAATATATTTGTTTTTATTTCCATCCTTCCTTCGTTCATTCCTTTTGTCAAATAAACCTTCCGTCTTTCCTGTTCCTAATTGCATTCTTTTAACCATTTACTTAAATTTGCTCTTTCAACTAGCTTTTCATTATTACTCTCACCTCCCTGCTTGTTTAATTTCCCAGTGTTCAAAGCCCTCTCCCCAGCAGTCCAGTCCTACTCCATGTCAAGGAAATGCATGAATCGAGATTTTTTTGCACCTTATGAAGAGTTGATTGTAGAAGATAAAATGTTAATGATCTTCGGATAAATGACAGAGGTCTTCCCAATGAAGATCTTCTGCATAGGACATGATATCTGTATTATGGGATGCTCAGTTGTTAGACCGGGCATCATTGGTGTGGTTTTCCTTGACTTTTTTTTTTTTACTTCTGGCCTACTGTCTTGCTGATTTCATTTTTGCTGGTCTTAGTATTCTGGACACTTTACCACTGCTAATCAGTGCTAAAGTGCATGTGCTTTTTCCCTAAAATAAAATTGGCATATCCACAACGGGCATATTTAATTTACTTATAAATCATTAGCAAAGTGCACTACACGTGCCCAGGGCATCTACATTAACAGATACTAGTGGGCCTGCAGCACAGATTGTGCCACCCACTCAAGTAACCCAATAAAGACGTCTCAAGCCTGCCATTGCAGAGCCTGAGTGTGCAGGTTTAAATTGCCATTTCGACCTGGCAAGTTAACCCTCTTGCCTGGGGTCAAACCTTCCTTTTTAATAGAGATAAGTCAACCCTAAGGCTAGGCCCTGGACACACAAAGGGCAGAGTGCAGTGCATTTAAAAGGTTGAGCATGTGATTTTAAGGTTTACTTGCTCAGGTTCTGCAACACTCTTAAAGGTCCATTAGGATGTAGGGCAGGCGGAAAAACACCCCGACCGCCATGGAAGCGGAAAACAACCGCCCGCCGGCCTCGTGGGAAAACCAGTGGCCAAATTAGCATTAACCGCCAAAAAAATCAGACCGTGGATGTACGAGGCCCAGAATAACGGCCCGGAGCAGGCGGAGATGGCCAAAATCTGTCCGAAGCGGTCGGAATCGCGGCGGAAAAACATCAACCTGCCGCAAGAATAGCGGAGACACTGCCCTGGAAATTAGTATATCCCGACGGTCCCGCGGTACGTACCGCCGTCTCTGACCGCCACGGTCGCACAATGGGATGAATGGGAGAGCCAGTGGAAGAGCTGAAGCACAGCCACCGCGGCGGACAAACCGTCAAAAATATGGCGGACAAAGCCAAAACCCCACAAGAAGGCCAAAAAGTGCACACAGAAAACTAGACATGCCTCCCAAATACACAAAACACACCCCAATGACACAACCACATGGCAAAACGAAAAAAACAAATCCCAGGACAACACACCTGTCAACAACACCCCAATTGTACACACCCACATAGCTGAGTATAAAACCAGCCCCTTCCCTGACCACAATCCCTTGCAAAACTCCAGGTGAGAAGGGACACATACCCCAGCTGACAGGAGAGGCAAAGGACACAACATCACCAGCCACACCACACACAGCACCACCACCACCTCCAAACCAGCACAACTAACCCCCTGCACAACACACACCATACACAGCACAACCACAAACACCACTCACACTCCTGCACCCACAATCACTTTGCACACCACACACCATGGCCACACAGAAAATGCCCAAATTCACTGAGAGTGAGTTGAAGGTCATGGTAGGTGAGATAGTCAGAGTGGAACCACAGCTTCTTGGTACCCTGGTCCAACAGACACCATTAGCCACAAGGACACAGATATGGGCAAGGATAGTCCAAAGGGTCAATGCAGTAGGGACCACCCCAAGATCAAAAAAGGAGATCATGAAGCGTTGGCATGATCTGAAGAGGGTGGTCAAGGAGAGGAGGAGCAAGAACCATGAGCTGGCTCAGAGGACTGGAGGTGGCCCTCCCATTCCATCAAAACCATTCACACAATGGGAGGAGAAGGTGCTTGCCATATTGCATCCAGAGAGTATCACAGGAGTAGCCGGGGGAGTGGAGGCTGGTAAGTACAAACAAATGACTACCGCCATTCTGCAATGTACTGCCTTGCACAACTACAAAGCTACACCACCTAGGACACATACCATCCATCTGCACCACACACTCACAAAAACATGGCTCACAGATCAAACAGTCACCCACTGCCATTCACCCCAAACATATCTAACAACATAACCATGGGGGCATGTGTACAGGCAGACAGCACTACAACAACCACCAGCCCCCCTGGCCCACACCTGAGCAGGATGGATCCCTCCCGCACCCCACCCAGGAGCAGTTGGAAGCCATTGCAGTACACCAAACAAACTTACAGGTAGGTAGCCATCTTCACAATGAGGGTGTCTGGGGGTGGGTGGCCTGTACCACTACTCCCACCATGCCTCCTGTCCCACACCTGAGCAGGATGGAGCCCTCCCACCACCCCAGCCAGAAGCATGTGTCAGCCATTACACAACCTGCATCAAACTTACAGGTAGGTAGCCATCTTCCCTGAGAGGGTGTTTGGGGGTGGGGGGCCTGCACCACTACTCCCACCATGCCCCCTGTCCCACTCCTCAGCAGGAAGGAGCCCTCCCCCACCCCACCCCACCCAGGAGCAGTTGAAAGCCATTGCAGTACACCAAACAAACTTACAGGCAGGTAGCCAGTACGTGCACCCACCCATTTTTCCCAAATTAAATGGTGCCATATGACAACACCAGCCCTCTCATTGCACAAAGAGGCATACCTATGCCATTGCCAAGCACAGTGTGCACACAGGTAAGCTAAGGAAACTGTCACAACCACCAAAGTGTGACACGCCAATGCACAAGTAGAAGAAATCCTGGGCACATTCATGCACAGCAATTAGTTACATGTGCATCACCATGGGGCAAGTGCAAGAAGGACCATTCTAAAAATATGAAAGCATGTGTGGTGGCACAAATCAAGACATGCACATGACATTACAAAGGGATGCAGGAGATGACAATGGCCAGTCCATGGCCAGATGTGACGTCTGCTAGGTCAGACAAATAAACCATGGGTCCACAATTAAACACATGTTGTGCAAGGCCCTAGATGGCAACAAGTCCCAGTAAATCTCAATTGTACACGGTTCGCATGGTATGCCTTGACACCTCGCACCATGGACAAGTAATGCTTGTACCACTGCATCATGTCAGGAAGCACAGTACTGCACACAGTCAACAATGCGATGATATGTCAATTGTGCAGTGTACAAAAAGTGAATGACACACAGCTAACACAAAGCTTGCCGGGTGCACTGCAATGACCATTTCACATCTGACCCACAGGTGACCAAGAACTCACTGCCGAGGACAACACCAGCAACCTGCAGACCAAGTCTCCACCCCCGGTACAAGGACTCTCGGATGTTGACTCTCAGAAATCCGTGGACCGAGATACGGGCGAAAAGCATTGGCTGTTTTCAAGTTTCCCTATTTTTCATGAATATGAAATAAAGGATCAACTAATCAAAGATATCACATCTCTCGATTCATCTGTTTGTACCTGGCAATATTGCCGCTAATCCAGTGCATGTTGGTTTGGTTGCCTCTCAGATCTTTGAGATTAATGTAGGAAACCATGTTTCCATGTGAAGTGGTGGAACTGCCACTCGACCTGCTTAGAGGGAGGAGCAAAATAAAATAATGCCATAGAGGGATGGCACAACTCCTTCAACAAATCTATTGGTAAACCACATCCTAACGTCTATAATTTTGGGAAATTTTGAAGAAGAAGCAAAGTTTCCAAGAAATCAGAATTGCACAATCATTAACTGGTAGACTGAACCCACAAATATCTAAAAGAACAAAAGAAATGTCCAAGAGACTATTTGGTGCAATTAAAAAATTTGCATTGAAGGTGGCTACAAACTACCTAGATGCTATTGCACACATCCTACATTTCTAATCTTCACTAACTCCTAAACCACCTTACTTGCCTGTTTTGACAAACAATCTCCCTAATTCAATTAGCATTTTTCAAAGAAAAGTTTAATTATAAAAAAAAAGTTGGGACTTAGGTACAATCCAGCATTTTACCTGGGTCTTGAGCAGTACTTTAAACCATTGCAAATAATCCATATTACGTGAAATAATCCATGACCCGAGTTAAGCTAACCAAGAAGGTCACAGTTTGGGAAAGCCATATTTTTACTGCAAAAAATTAATCTGTAAACTATACTGTGCACACCTACAAAAAACACACCCCAAATAAAAATCCTGAAAAAGAATTCTTGTTTGGCAAAAAAAGGCAACAAGATTCCATCGATGCAATCCTCTCTCGCTCAAATTCAAGTTGAAAAAACCATGGAAAAGTAGTAAAGTTTTGAAAAAATCACAACCCAAAACTCCATCGTTGCATTCCTCTCTCGACCAAAGTCCAGCAGAAGCCCCAAACTCCATACAGCAATGCTTTAAAAATGGCCCAAAACGTTTTTTTCAAACGCACAAAGTCTTCCTCCATGTTCCTTCGTCCTATCCGTAAATCCGCGACAACGCAAATACAAATTTACTAAAAACCCGTTGCAACAAAAAAATTACCAAAAAAGACTATTTTTGTGACACTTTTGTTTAATAGAATAAATAATCATTCATTGTAAATTAATTCCATTAAACAAAAAGTGTTACGAAAGCAATCAACCTGATGTGGGCCTCCAACTGCTACCTGTTTTGGAAAAGATTTTTAAATTAAAACACACAATAACATCAAAATACTCCTTTCCTAGTTCTTACTACCTCCCTCCTATCTCCTAACAATAAACCTTACCAACTTAAATCTATTTTTAATAATTTAAATTTGCCTTACCAGGACGCTTCTGATCTGGACCTCGACAAACCTCGCAATGATGAAACTAACGTATGTGCGGCAACGTCATCTCTTTCCGTAAAAAGAAAACGGACAATTTCACTCATTGACTTCAAGAGGAAACCGTGGGAAAACCTACAATGAAATTTAAAAATATATGTTACAATACATAAAAAAATTTATGAATATTTAAAAAAAATAATACCACTAATAAAATATTTTACAACATTTTTTGCTTATCTATTTATTCTTTTTTATATTTCTAATAAATAGAATACACATATTTCCAATACTATTAATGTGTTCATTGTTTGCTTTCTTAAATATTATTTTTTTGTATTCCATTTTTACTCCTATAGATTCTATATGTCTATTTATGAATACCTATGTTGTACAATTATGCTCTATTAATTTTTAGAAACACTATAATTAACTTTTAAATAATTGATATCTCAAAAAATGTAAGTAAAAAATATTCATAACAATTTGAATTATAAATGATATTTTTCCCTTTACATCAAATCACCCCCTAGCCAAAATCTCCCTGATTTTATCTGCAATTCTATTCTAAAGTTTAACTGTTAAAAAAATTTACAAATTAAATAATAAATATTACTCAAATATTACATTTAATGCCTGAGTATTAATATACTCCTCCGCCCCAAACCCCTGTTTCCCTTGCATTCCATCCCAGAGGATAGGTGCAAATGCCCTTTTAACTATTATTAATTAAAAATGTTTTTATAATTTAATATCAGTAAATCTAAATATCAATTAATACTCTTGAATTTTTTTTAAAGAAACCTGAGTATTAATCCTCCCCCCAAAACACCTATTTCCCTGACTTTTGATGCAACAGACTTTTCCATTAAATTACTTTTTAAATCATTTTAAAATTAACTAGCAGTAAAACTAAATTTCTATGAATTCCCAAGTATTAATATTAATACCTGAGTAATAATACATTCTCCCACCCAAAACCCATGTTTCACATGAATCTAGCCCCAAATTATAGAAGCCTAAAATTATATAAATTAAAATATTATTAAAAATGATTATCATTATAAATTAAAATTAATTTAATATACATTTAAAATATATTTCCTGGGTATTAAAACACTCCCCCGAACAAAACCCCTACTTCCCATATAATACATCCAAGAGGATATGTGCCAAAGAATTTTTACAATAATTAAATAATATTAATTTAAAAACAATTATATGACTTTAACTAAATATCATTAAATTCTCAAGTATTAAAATTAATACCTGAGTATTAATACACCCCCCACCCAAAACCCCTATTTCCCATACATCCCGTTCCAAAGCAGGCTATGCACACGCCACGGCGGAGCGGAGTTGCCCGCCACCCGCCTCCCTCCCGCCCTCTTTAAATGCCCTTATAATGTTAAAAACTTTTAAAAGCAAGCTCAAAGTAATTAAAATAACTTACCTGAGCTGCGGCGTCCAGGGGCTCCCTCTTTCTTTTCTATCGCCGACTTCTTCCTCACAAATGTGCATGCGCGGGCGCCCACGCATGCACGTTTGTCGTGACAAATGCGCATGTGCGGGCGCCGACGCATGCACGTTTGTCGCGACAAATGCACATGTGCGGGCGCCGGCGCATGCACATTTGTGAGGAAGAAGTCGGCAATAGAGAAGGAAGAGGGAGCCCCGGGACACCGCAGCTCAGGTAAGTTATTTTAATTACTTTGAGCTTACTTTTAAACATTATAACTGCGTTTAAAAGAGGGCGGGAGGGAGGCGGGTGGCGTGTAGTGGGGCTATGCGGAGTGTGTGGAGTGTGCGTAGATTTGCCCCCACTCCGTGATGCTCCGCGTAGCCCCACTACGTCCACTACGCCCAGGGTTAGAGAAAATACAGAACAATTACACAATGAAAATGAATTGAAATCGTCAATGCGATAATTCCATCGGCCCATGATAGACATAGAAGAGATACTTTAAAGATCATAGACGTGACGAGATCGTTAGTAATTTAAATTTGATAGTCTGAAAATATATAATTCCAGAAAACTTAGAAAACAATCAAGGTTAAAACAGCACAGTCATAATTATCAACATTGCGGGGCCGATTCCGATCCGGGTCGGAAAGCACCCCAACAGACTCGGATCCGGAGTGTTTTCCGACCGAGCCGGACCCCTACAGTCCGACCGAGCGAGTACAATGCGCACGTATGCTGTCGGACTCGGTTCGGTCGGACTCCCATAGAAGTCAATAGGAGCCGGTCGTACGGCGCGTACATGGGTCCCATTGACTGTATGGGTATGTCTCGAACAAGTGAGCCCCCTACAGTGGGTACGCGTCGGTGCCACCCGCACCGTACATGCCTGTGTTGGGGAGACCCATAGGTCTCCCCCTGTGTCCGAGTCGTAGGGCTGCGGGTGTCAGGGGGTCTGACGCGGACCCCCAAAGTCCGACTCCGGGAGCTTTTGCGAGCCGGACACTCCCGCTTGCACAGGCTGTCCGACACGTGCATCGTACTGGCTCGGTTGTAAAACGCATCCATTGCACGCCACGGTTAGCTCCCGACCGGGACGCATGGAGCGGTTCGGACCCGGAAACGACTCGGTCGGTAAATTTCATGTAGCTCGCATCGTACTTGCTCGTTCGTACAGCTGTACGAGTCGGCTGGAAAAAACGCGTACAGCTCATAGTTTTTCCGGCCGAACCCGATTCGGTGCCCTTCCGACTGAGATCGGAATCGGCCCTTCCATGTTTTACGGAACGACTCCAGTATGAAGCAAGGTATTGTCCCATGTTTTGTTCTGAATTACCGCTCGAGACAATATAAGGTAATGTACCTAATTCTGGGAGCAGCCATGACCGACTCAAGGAGCCATAAGTAGATAGTGGTAAGACATGGAAAGGAGTGAGCAATTCCAGTGTGAGTGTGCTTCCCATCCCAGATAAGTGAAAAAATGAAAAAAAAAAAATATATATATATATAAAGTGATATTATAGGGACAAGGGTAGACAGAGGGATGATTACAGCCCACTATAGGCACGAAGGGGAAGGTATGGATAAACTACCCACCCAAGATAAATATCAAATTACAATATGCACCTTACCTCAAGAAACTGAGAGATCAACCCCCTAAAAACGGTGGGATAATCTATCAAAGACACAGAAAAAGGTTCTTGCTGAGTTAACCAGTGACAAAACAATAATTATAAAACCCTCAGATAAGGGTGGGAACATTGTTGGGGGTGTGGCTTGATGCCGGCATAAGGAGCAGCGGACCTCGGAGCTCCTCCATGGCCTCCTCCCATAGCCAGTTATCCTGAGCAGCTAAGGGGGCCCCTGACATCACGGCTGGCGGGGGAGGCCTTGGTGCCCACCTGGGGGCAATTTCGGAGTGCTGTGGAGCCGGGGCACACAGAAACCGGCGATTTCTCTCCCGGTTAGCGCTCGGGCTAAGTAGCGGACAAAATGGCGGCCGCACCTCGTCACTGCGATCAGAGCGGCTAGAGAGGCCTCGCTGAGTTATGGGAGCCTACTGAATGGTGGGGTGCAGCCTGATTTTCGAGGACAGCGAGCGGTGACAAGTGAGAGTAGACCTGATTGATTTCAAGGCGCGTTGAGGATTGAGACGCGCTCAGCGGAGGACGCCTGACCCTAAAATGGAGGCACGAGATGCTTCAGGCGGGTCAAGAGGCTGAACCCGGCCACCGAGGGAGAGCAGCAATTGAGGTCTCCTGCGCAGGCAGCCACACTCTGGTCCTGACGCCTGGTCTTGGATGGGACTCTTGGTGCTGGGGAGCACAGCAGGTGAGGAGCCTTCGTGTTGGCGAGTGCACACGACTGTGGTGAATGCACCGGCGGAGGAACACGTGGAGACCAGTGATCATCGTGGAGGACGGAAGCCTGCGCTTAAAAGGGGGCTGGGAACCGCGTCGGCACAACTATAGCGCCAACTGCATGCCCTCCCAAAAGCTGGGGACTGCTACTCTGGATGTTTGGGGTGGCTGTGTAGCTCCAGGCCCGGGCGCTGCCATGGGGAGCGGCAGGGAGGATGATGTCACGCTGCTGCCTGATCACTGCCCCTGACTGGGAGTTGGAGCTGTACTGTTACCCTACTTGGAGTTGCAGAGGCTCTGAGTGTCTACTGGTTGGTCTTGTGTGCTCAGGGCGACTGCCTGCATGAGGCTGTGACGGTCGGGAGGAGCAGGACCAGTCCACCATTCTACGGGAGAGCCACAGGATCATGGGAGTGCGCACCCTACAATCTGGAGGGGAGATGTACACCCGGTTCCCCTTCTGAGCTGGCGAACCTGAATAGAACACTCTGCTGTGTAGCGCCAAGGAAACGACCTGGTGCGCCGGGGTGTGTCTACCGACTTTGCCAGTGCACACTGCCTATACTGACTTCTCCTGACCCCCCTGTGCTCCCCCACTGGAGGCCCGGTGTGCCCCACCGCAACCAATTTGAATGGGCCGAACATCTCGCCGGAAGGGCTTCACGGACTTGCATGTAGAAACCACAGGGCGACAATCAGAAGAAGAGGAGGACATGGCGGAACCGAGGAGAGATGAAGCAGCAGAGGGCCCCACGTTGGTGGACATCATGCAGGCCATCACCTCCTCGAGGAAAGCTTTGGAGACAAAGATGGACGCCATAGGGGTAGACCTCAACCTCCTGAAGGATGACCACCGCAAGCTCAAGGAGCGGGTGAAAGTTACTGAGACGACCCTGGCGGAGGTTCCAGATGCAATCTCTACCCTGCAGAGCTCTCTGAAATTGGTGGAAGAGAGGGTCAGGATCTTGGAGGTGAGATCAGAGGACAGCAAGGGGCGCTCTCATATGAACAATCTGCGCATAGTGGGGGTCCCGGAACGAGAGGAAGGAGACGACGCTGTTTGATATCTGGAGAATTGGCTTCGGACCGAGGTTGCCCTGGAGGGGCTCTCCCCCTTCTTTGCCCTGGAACGCACACATAGGGTCCCAGCCAGACCTCCAAAGCCGGGCACACCCCCGCGTCCGCTGGTCGTACGATTACTCCACTACCGCGACAGAGATCACATGTTGCAACAGGCGCGAGGAAAGCAGAACCTCCAAATCGCGAATGCTAGGGTGATGATCTTCCCGACAGTTGCGATTGCCGTACGCCATGTTGTTCCCCGCGCGCCTCAGAGTAGTGGATGGGGTGACTACTCATTTTTTCACCACACCACAAGATGCATGGCAGTGACTGGAGGCGAGAAAACCGGGATCGGGGGTGCTTCTCCGATGGGCACGGCGGAATGCAGATCACCTGAGCCTTTGCGGTCACAGAGATCCATGACCCCTACGGGACTCCAACTTGAAAGGGATAGGGCGGTGAGGGCGGTTGTGGAGATCAGCCGTGGTGCAACTAGCCCTGGCTCCACTGTTGCTAGCCGTGATGTAGGTGGGCTTGGGACTTCTCCTGCCATCAGCACAAGCGGGGACTCTGAACCTGAACTCCCTGTGGTTACACCCCAGACGGCAGACCTCTTCATGTGAAATGGATCCATGATGTTGGGCGCGAGCGGCCCGAGCTGGCGCTAGGGAGGAGCTACTGGTCGGACTGAACTCTGGGGGCGGAAGTGGGGAGCCCCCTGCCATGACTGATACCTAGGTCCCTTTCTGCCTGCTATGGGTGGGGGGTGACCGGGGGAGCTCTGGGTCCTATTGGGTCAGCACACGCCTCACAACGCTTAGTGACCGGTTGATCGTTGCATTAGTTTGAATGGGAGCTAGTTTGAATGTACCTGTCCTGGGGAGTGGGTGTTGGAGAGTTTCATGGGGTTGGGGGGTTACACAGGGGGTTGGCATGTCGCTGAGATGGGGCAGGAGGGAAGATCACTGCGATTCCAGATATGGGTTCCACCATAGGTCTTAAATGTATGTCATGGAATGTCAGGGGCATGCACACTATGATACGCCGGCACAAGATTCACGCATATTTGGTGAGGAGGGGGGTACAGATTGCTATGCTGCAGGAAACGCATTTAACACAGACGGAGGGGGCGGCGCTACAGTGTAGATGGAGGGGGCAGTTGTTCCACACCTCATACTGAGCCTTTTCCAGGGGCACATCGATCTGGATACGAGCGGGGTCCCGTTTCAGAGCGTTAGGCAGCTGATTGACCCAGATGGTAGATATGTAGTGGTGGCGGGCGGCTGGATGGTAGGGATATAGTGTTGGGAGCCTCTACGCCCCCAATGTAGCTCAAGCTGGATTCTTCGAGCACCTCTCCGGGAAGCTGGCTCCCCTGTTGACGGGTTCGGTGCTATTGGGGGGGACTTTAATTGTATTGCTAATGTGGACCTGGATCGTTCTCACCCACCTCTTCCGGATGCTCCCGTGCACAGGCTTGCAGCGACTAGGCGGGCGTGGCAGTGCCAGTGGGGACTGATAGATACTTGGAGGGTTCACCACCCAGGGGATAGGGACTACTCATTCTTCTCTGGGTTGCATGAGTTGCATGTTCATCTGGACTCGTTCCTTTGCTCCCCAGAGGTGCACGGAGGGATTACCTATAGTGAATCGTTGAACAGAACGATCTCTGATCATAACCCGTTGCTAATATCGCTGGATTGGGTAAGGTCAAAGCCTGCCATTCTTACTTGGCGGTTGAGACCGGAGGCGCTAGATGATCCGGTGTTTAAGACCTCGATTGGATCTGCGATCGATGACTATTTTCTAGATAATGCGGGGTCTGCATAGAGCCTGCTTATCGAATTGGACGCGTTCAAAACAGTAATCAGAGGGCATTGTATTGGGGAGGTGGTGGGAGTCCGAAAGGTGCTGACACAGGAGGTGCTCAGGGCAGAGAGTAGGCCCCAAGACCTGGAAAAGAAGAGACCGGAACGACCTGATAGGCAGGAGGACCTGCTTGCGGCACGCGAGGAGGTGGCAACACAGATGGAAAGGCTGCACTCCTTTGATTATAAGGTCTACACCACTCGGGTCCAAGTGGAACGGGACAAATCTGGGGCGCTGCTGGCATGGTTGGCAAACCCGGCGCGTAGAGGCACGCCGATTCTCGAGATTAGGGACGAGGAGGGTGTGGCGTATTACACTCAACAAGCCATCAACGCACATTTTCTGGATTATTATACCACTCTTTATCAGAGCAGGCTTGCTCCTGGGGCTGCTAATAGAGCGGGGCTATTAGAGGGGATAGAACTCCCCCAGCTTGATATCGAGGCGGCGGATGATGTTGAGGTGGGAGAAGTGCGCAGCGCTATCAAACATATGGCTCGGAACAAGACGCCGGGGACGCATGGCCTTCCGGTGGAATTTTATTCTGCATTTGTAGATGCCCTGGCCCCGAAGTTGGTAGTAGTATATAACAAAGCACGGAGGGAGGGTTGCCTTCCTGCTTCCACGCGGGAGGCAATCATTGTGCCTCTCCTTAAACCGGGTAGGCCGCCCTGGGACCGGACTGCATACAGACTGCTTGCTGTGCTTAACCTGGACTATAAGATACTCAGTCGACGTGGACCAGGTGGGTTTTATCCCGGCAAGGAATACGGCGATGAACATAAGGAGATTGCTGCGTGTCCTGCGGGCGGACACCTATTGTGGGGAGGATGCTTGTATCTTTGCGGTTGATATCAAGAAGGCCTTCGATAGTTTATAATGGCCATATCTTTTTGCGGTCCTGAAGGCGTTCGGCCTAGGAGAGCGCTTCGTGGAGTGGACAGCAATCTTGTATAATAACTCCACTGCCAGGGTCCGAACGGGAGGGCTGATCTCTGCTGCTTGCAATGTGGGTAGGGGGACGAGGCAGGGTTGCCCGCTGTCACCCCTGCTCTTTGCTCTGGCAATGGAGCCAATGGCTGTTCAGGCCCGATCGGGACGTCACTACCAGGGGTTAGTAGTGGAGGGACACTTGCAACACATAGCGCTATATGCTGACGATCTACTACTATTTCTGGCCGACTCGGAGGAGGCCCTCCGGGGAGCCAAGGGACTGTTGCATTCTCTGGGAGAGGCCGCAGGGCTTCGTGTGAACTGGTCCAAGACCTGTCTTTTCCCGACTCGTCCAGGCAGGGATGATACGCAGCTGGCGGAGGGGGTCGCGTGGGAGACTAGCTACTTGCCTTACCTTGGAACCCAGATCTACCACAACTCTAGTGACATGCTGGAGGGTAACATAGGGTGGGCCATACGTAAGGCCAAGGCCTGTTTTGAGTTTTGGGGACAGCTCCCGCTATCGGTAGCGGTCAGGGTTGCCTTGGTAAAAATGGTCACACTACCCAGGTTCCTCTATTTTTTTGGGACACTTCCGATCTGGATCCCAACCCAGGTGTTCGTGCAGCTCAGCACATTGCTCACAGGATTCTTGTGGGGCGCGGGGCGTCGGAGGGTGGCCCTGATCACCATGCAGCGACCCAGGGCAGAGGGAGGATTTGCCTTGCCGGATCTAGAGGCATATTACCATGCAGGGCAGTTACAATGGTTCACTAAATGGGTGGCTGGCTGAATTAGGCACCGAGAGGAGCCTGGTGGGCCGAACCCTCCCTTGGCGCTGCTATCCCGGGTGCTGCTGCGCTTGCCCATAAGCAATAGGGTGCTCCCGAGTCCCGACTGACTTACAGGTGGTGCGCAAGTGCTGGAACCGTTTGGCCAGGCAGGTGGGCATGCGCACCCCCTATGCTCTGGAGATCCCACTGGTGATATGTGAGGCCCTACCACACGGAGGTGATTGGGGTAGACTACAGGACTAGGAGGAGATGGGGATACTTACTGTAGGAGACCTATTTGAAGATGGCAACCTCCTTCCTTTTAATGACCTGGTGGAGCACCATGACCTACCAAGCAGGGACTTCCTGCTTCATGCAGCACTGACAGCAGCCATTAGGAAACACTGGCGGGAGGGGATGGTGGAACCTCGGACCTCGCTGGCCTGCCAATATGTCATAATGGCGGCGGGAACGTTTAAGGCGGTTACGTGTCTCTACAGGCGGATTACTCACAGCCTGCGAAAGCCATTGGTGGCCCTACGTCTCAAGTGGGAAGAGGATTTGGGGGAGCCCATTGGGGAAAAGCCATGGGGGGAGTTGGTAGAACGGGCTTGGAAGTGTTCCAGGAACGCCCGTTTCCAGCTAATCCACTTCTACGTGCTGCATAGGGCTTACCTTACCCCGGGCAAGGTGAAAGAATACTTTGGGGTTTCAGCAGCGTGCCCACGGTGCAACCTAGAGGGGGTGGGGTGCCTCCACGTGCTTTGGGATTGTCCGATTCTGGGAGCGTTCTGGTGGGGAGTGACGTCTGAGTTGGCGGCCGCAACAGAAAGAGGGGTAGCGCTGACACCGAGTTGTTGTTTGTTGCATTGGTTTCCACATACTGCCAAGACCAAAATCACTAGCAAGTTTATTGACCTGGGGCTGGTCTTGGCCCAGAGGGAGATCACCAGCCACTGGACGTCAAGGACGGGCCCCAACTTAGCGCGATGGACTAGGGAGTTAGTGAAATGGGCAGAGGGGAGCTGCAGGTTGCACATGGCCGCTCGTACTGGGAGTGACAAATCTCTGGAGATGGCACGAGCATGGGTTGCACTGGTGGAGCTGGTAAAACATCCGCCTGGAGATACTGAGGGCTCTCCTGGCCGGGGGGAGTCAGCAGCAGATAATTCAGGTTGGGTGGCACTGATTGCGCAGAGAGCAGGGCGCAGATACGGCGGGGTGATCCTGGGTGCATACTTGTCCCTCACACTGACATTTGCGGTTCGGAATGCATGAACTGTGGAATATCACTGTCCTGCCCACAGATTCAGCAATGAACCTTTTCTTAACTCAGCGGCATGCCGGAGGGGGAGGGAGGAGCGGGAGGGTGGGTTAGTTGGGATACGGGGGGGAAGATGGTTGTTTGAGTTGCAAGCTACAGATGTTGGCCGGAGAGATACCAACTAATAGATTTCGCTGACTTCTACTACAAGACGGAGTAAGGGGTGCCGGGGATTATCCCCCAATTAGATCACATTCCCCCATGTTGGGAGAGGGTTCCTTTTCTCCTTTGCTTGCAGATGATTGTTGATGCACTATGGAACTGTAATATCCAATTACCCAGGTAGTACCCATGCAGTCCAACAATCACTCTGTCACTCTCTGTCCTCTCCTCCAATCATCCAGCCAGTACAATGTCCTTATCTAATCACTGCGCCAAATCCCAAGCACTTATAAATTCACCATGCTGTCAACTTGCAGCACTCTAAGTATCCAGTCACTATCCATGTACTTGTACAATGACTCAGGCATTAAGATATGCAGTGCTACAATCAAATGTGCACAATCTATGCACTCCCCTAACCACCTCCACACTACTGATTCACTCCTCCAATCACCCAGGTAGTACCCATGCAGTCCAACAATCACACTTTCATTCTCCACCCACTTCTCCAATCATCCAGCCAGTACCATGTCCTTATCTAATCACTACGGCAAAACCCAAGCACTTATAAATTCACCATGCTGTCAACTTGCAGCACTCTAAGTATCCAGTCACTATACATGTATTTGTACAATGACTCAGGCATTAGGACATGCAGTGCTACAATCAAATGTGCACTATCTATGCAGTCCCCTAACCACCTCCACACTACTGATTCACTCCTCAAATTACCCAGGTAGTACCCATGCAGTCCAGCAATCAAACTGTCACTCTTCGTCCACTCCTTCAATCATCCAGCCAGTACCATGTCCTTATCTAATCACTGCGCCAAAACCCAAGCATTTATAAATTCACCCTGCTGTCAACTTGCGGTACTCTAAGTATCCAGTCACTATCCACATACTTGTACAATGACTCAGGCATTAAGACATGCAGTGCTACAATCAAATGTGCACAATCTATGCAGTCCCCTAACCACCTCCACACTACTGATTCACTCCTGCAATTACCCAGGTAGTACTCATGCAGTCCAGCAATCACACTGTCACTCTCCGTCCACTCCTCCTATCATCCAGCCAGTACCATGACCTTATCTAATCACTGCACCAAAACCCAAGCACTAATAAATTCACCATGCTGTCAACTTGCAGCACTCTAAGTATCGAGTCACTATCCATGTACTTGTACAATGACTCAGGCATTAAGACATGCAGTGCTACAATCAAATGTGCACAATCTATGCAGTTCCCTAACCACCTCCACACTACTGTTTCACTCCTCCAATTACCCAGGTAGTACCCATGCAGTTCAGCAATCACACTGTCACTCTCCATCCACTCCTCCAATCATCCAGCCAGAACCATGTCCTTATCTAATCACTGCGCCAAAACCCAAGCAAAAATTCACCATGCACTCTCCTTGCAGTACTCCAATCATCCAGTCAGTACCCATTTACAATCCTTTGAGTGCTATATATACAGTTTAGTAATCTCCATGTTACTACCTATGCACTCCTCCAATTACCCAGCCAGTCCCGTGTCCTTATCCAATCACTCTGCCACACACCAAGCACTTATAAATTTACTATGCATTCTCTTTGCAGCACTTTAGGTATTTTGTCATTATCCATGTACTCATGCAATGACCCAGGGACTAACACAAGCAGTGCTACAATCACATGTGCACTATCCATGCAGTCCTGTAACCAACTATAGATTCACTCCTCCTATTACCCAGAGAGTACACATGCAGTCCTGCAATCACATTGTCACTCCTGTGCACTCTTCCAATCCCACAGCCACTAACATGTACTAATCCAATCACTCCTCCAAAACCCAATCACTTAGAATTTCACCATGCACTCTCCTTGTAGTATTCCAATCATCCAGTCAGTACCCATTTACAATCCTTTCAGTGCTATCTATACAGTTTAGTAATCTGTGTGTTACTACCTATGCACTCTTCCAATTACTCAGCCAGTCCCATGTCCTTATCCAATCACTCTGCTACAACCAAAGCACTTATAAATTCACAATGCACTCTCATTGCAGCACTCTGGGTATTCTGTTGTTATCCATGTACTCATGCAATGACACAGGACTAACACATGCAGTTCATCAATCACATGGGCACTATCAATGCAATCCCCTAAGCACCTACACACTACTAATTCACTCCTCCAATCATCTAAGTAGTACCCTTGCAGTCCAGCAATCACACTGTTACTCCCCGTGCACTCCTCCAATCACCCAGCCAATACCATGTACTAATCCAACCACTCTGCCAAAATACAAGCACTTATAATTCACCTTGCACTCTCCTTGCAATACTCTAAACATGCAGTCAGTACTCATGCAATTATCCAGGCACTAACTCATGCACTTTTACAATCTTTTGATTGCTACCTATACAGTTTACTAATCCTCCTGATACTACCTATGCACGCCTCTAATTATCCAGCCACTCCTTTGTCCTTATCCAAACACTCTGCCACAACCCAAGCACTTATAAATTCACCATGCACTCTCCTTTCAGCACTCCAGCTATTCAGTTGTTATGCATGTACTCATGCAATGACAGAGGGACTAACACATGCAGTGCTACAATCACATGTGCACTATCCATGCAGTCCTGTAACCAACTATTGATTCACTTCTCCTATTACCCAGAGTACACATGCAGTCCAGCAATCACACTCTCACTCCTGTGCACTCATCCAATCCCCCAGCCACTACCATGTACTAATCCAATCACTCCGCCAAAACCCAATCACTTAGAATTTCACCATGCATTCTCCTTGCAGTATTCCAATCATCCAGTCAGTACCCATGAACTCATGCAATTACTGTGGCACTAACTCATACACTTCTACAATCCTTTGAGTGCTACCTATACAGTTTAGCAATCTCCATGTTACTACCTATGCACTCCTTGATTTACCCAGCCAGTCCCATGTCCTTATCCAATCACTCTGCCATAACTCAAGCACTTATAAATTCAGTATGCAGTCTCTAGGTATTTTGTCTTTATCCATGTACTCATGCAATGAGCCAGGGAGTAACACATGCAGTGCTACAATCACATATGCACTATGCATGCAGTTCTCTAACCACCTATACACTACTGATTCACTCCTCCAATTATCCAG
The DNA here is from genome assembly GCF_964204655.1 of Triturus cristatus. Classification (NCBI taxonomy): domain Eukaryota; kingdom Metazoa; phylum Chordata; class Amphibia; order Caudata; family Salamandridae; genus Triturus; species Triturus cristatus. The sequence continues at coordinate 1,058,798,055 of NC_140594.1, read as the reverse complement.
GTAGTACTCATGCAATCCAGCAATCACCCTGTCACTCTCCGTCCACTCCTTCAATCACCCAGACAATATTATGTACTAATCAAATCACTCCACTAAAACACAAGCACTTATAAATTCACCATGCAGTCTCCTCACTGTTTTTTAATCAACCAGTCACTACCCATGTACATATGCAATGACCCAGGTATTAATACATGCACTATTAACATTCTCTATGCACTGCCCATGCACTCCTCTAAATAGCTAAACTCTTGTCATTTACTACTACAATTATCCAGTTAGTACCTATGTACTGCAGTAAATGTATTGTGATATCAAAACAAAGCGCTTAAATGGTTATTATGTAGAACGTGTTTCTTTATTATTAGATTGGTATATTTTATTGATTTATATTAATAATATTACCTTTTTTTACAGATATTCTTCAGCACCATTAACAAAGAGGAAACAACAAAAGAAAGACTATTACTTGAAGAAAAGACAACAGCAAGAATTAGAAGAAGTACATGTTAGAAAAAAGAAAAAGTTTTGCGGTAAGAGAACAAAAGAATTTATTAAAAGACTTTCAAAGACAAGAAACAGTTTGCACAATGTAGAAAGAACAAAGAATACCTCAACAACAAAGAAGAATGAAAAGAAAAAAGGAGAAATTAATGGGAAATCACGTTTTCAAAAAACAATCTGTGGTAAAAGGAGAAACAATCAATTTAATGAAATAAGGAAAAAAAGAAAATGTTTCACAATAGAGCAGTACTTAATTTATTAAAAGATGCCAAGAAATATAAAAAAAGATCAGTATTTCATAAAAAGAAGAAACACATTCAAACTATTGTTGAAAAGGCTTTTCAATTAAAAAGGAAATTATTCATGTTCATTTTAAACAGGATTCGTTCATTCGATAAGCCAATACATTTTATGAAGTCCAAAAGTAAAAAGAAGAGAGTAATTAACAGGACTAACTTTTGTGATGTTTTTTTTTTGGGTGAATAGAAGCACAGCTCAAGTTCTGAGGCTTTTTTTTAATGAAGAGAGCTATTTTCAAACCAACACATTAATGTACGCAGTTGAAACCCTTGGTCGTGCTTATGAAGTCAAGAACGGTTGTCCAATTGAAAAAGAAAAGATGGTTCCTAGAAATGTAGAAGAAGTGATAGCTGATGAAGTTCTAGGGAGATGTGGTAAAGCCCCAGTGTATACTTGGGATTGTAGTAGTATTTGTAGAATACAACAGGAGTCTATTGATATTTTACGCAAATTCTTACGAGAGTATAGTAAAAAAGTGTTCAACAAAAGATTAAGATGTTGCAAGGACTAGATCCTTGCAAAGTGAGAAAAAATACTGGTTTACAAGGTCATTCTCTGGCTTGTCTTTCTAGAAAAGTGTGTCAAAGTGTTTTTCATCATTTTAGAATGTTAGTAGTACATCACTCTCAAATGCGGAATTTAGCCACAAGATTGTATTACACAAAAAGTCCAGCAATATTTTTAAATGACTTAAACAGTGCTCTTTTGCATGGGTCAGTATCAGATATAAAAAAGTTAGTGATGAAATATAGTTTTGTTACTTTGGTCCTGAAGAAGAGACAAAGTGAGACATTGATAGAAGTAGATGTTGAAGAAGACGTGGAAAATAGTAGTACTGAGAAGTTTGAAGAAGAAATTACAAAGTTTAAGGTAATTTTGTGTGAAAGACCAAATTATGCTTGTATTTGTTGTCGACGAACTCACTATAAAAATCAGACTAGGAATGTTGATCTGTATTTAAAAAGTGAAAGAGAAAATAATGATAAGTGGAAGGAATTTGTAACTTATTTGTTGGTAGAGGATTGCTTTGATTTGGGTACTGATCAACATATATGTAAATATTGTTATAACAAATTAGAGGACAACAAAATGCCAGCTAGAACTGTCCATAATAATCTAGAGTTGGTAGCTATCCCTCCAGAACTGGTATATTTAAACACGTATGAGTCTATTCTGATTCAATCTGTGCACCCGTTTCAGGCTATTGTTCGTATGGAGCCTAAAACAGGTAAATTGCCTCCCACAGATTTACAGAGAGGATTAAAAGGAAGAGGTATATATTTTCCTATAGATTTAAAGAAAAATATTGATACTATTGGTGCAGAGAAAGAGGAAAATGAACCAGTAGTTATTCTATAGTTAATGGTGTTCCTACAAAGAGTAAGAAAATCTGGCAGGAATTAGTAGATGTCAGCAAAGTGCAAAAGGCAACATTGTATCTTATAAAAAATAATGATTACTACAAAAATGTGTATGTGGAAGAAGAAGAAATAGTTATAGGAGATGATAGTGAAATGTCAAGTGGTCAAATTGAGAAAGTGGACATGTCCAAAATTGAAGAAACATATGACCATTATAGCGTACATCCTTTACATTCCAAATAGGTGATGGGGAATACTATTGAATTATTCCAAATGAAGAAAGCGAAGGGGACTCCCATGAGTGTTTGGGAAAAAAGTTTGGAAGCTCGTTGTTTTCCACAGCTCTTCCCCACTGGAAAAGGTGGACCATATGACGAACGACCAGTACAGATACCCCCATCAGAATATCGGACAACAAGATAGTACACAGAAAATCCAAGGTTTCGACAATGTATCCCATATATATTTCATCTTTACTTTGAAAGTGACTTGTCTGGACTATCATATGCAGTCAACCACATATTTAAAACAGGAGTTCATCTTCAAAATATTTCAGCAAAGGAATGAATGGACAAAGTACATGAGAGAGATGATCATTTAGAATCTCAATTGATTAATTTGATGGCATGTCAGCGTGATACTAATGAGTATTGGTATCGTCGCCATTGAGAACTTAGATGCATGCTAAGGAACTTAGGAGCTCCTACGTGGTTTGTTACATTAAGCTGTGCAAAATACGCATGGGACGATTTACTTCAATTTCTTCGAGAAGCAAATTCAAATATTAAAAACATTGAGTTCAAAACACCTGGAGAATTGTGTTCCTTGGATCCTGTAAATGTGTGCAGATATTTTAATCATAGGTTTCAAGCTATGATGTCTTTTATCTGCAATAAAAACAATCCTCCTCTTGGAGAAGTTATTGATTTCTTTTGGAGAAAGGAGTATCAAGCTAGAGGTGCTCCTCATATACATATGCTTTTATGGATCAAAGATGCACCCAAATTTGGAACTGATTTGGATGAGACTGTTTTATCTTTTATTGAAGACTATGTTACATGTGCTATACCAAAAACAAGAGAAGAAAACACCTTAAGGCAACAAGTATTACGGTTTTAAAGTCATCGATGTGGGAAATACTGTCGTCGGAAATACAAGTCGAAGGAAAGGTTTTATACCAAATGTAATTTTGGATTTCCACGTCCAGTAATATCTAAAGGAAGAGTGAACAGTTTCATGTCAGCAGTGAGACATACCATCACTAGAAAATCTCCCAAAAATACTTTCAATTTAAAAAAGAAATGAAGAATCAAAATATATTAATGATTATGATCCGGTTATTTTGTCGAAATGGAATGCTAATATGGATATCCAGTATGTTGCGGATAGTTCCATTGCTGTTGCTCGCTATGTCACGTCATACATAACAAAATCAGAAAAGACGGAGTTGAAAGAAATGTGGGAAGAAATTTCCCACGAGAAGAGTCTAAGGGGCCGATTCCGATCCGGGTCGGAAAGCTCTCCGACCAAGCCGGATCCAGAGTGTTTTCCGACCGAGCCGGAGTCTGGCAGTCCGACCGAGCGAGTATGATGCGGCCGTATGCTGCCGGACTCGGTTCGGTCAGACTCCCATAGAAGTCGATGGGAGCCGGTGGTACGACGCGTACATGGGCTCCCATTGACTGAATGGGTACGTCTCGCACAAGGGCGCCTGCTGCAGTGGGTATGCCTCGGTGCCATCCGCACCGTACATGCCTGTGTGGGTGAGACCCTTGGCTCTCCCCCTGTGTCCAAGTCGTAGGGCTGCAGGTGACAGGGGGTCCAACGCGGACCCCCAAAAGCAACTTCCCAGACATTTTGCAAGCCGGACACTCTGGCTCGCACCGGCTGTCCGACGCGTGCATCGTACTGGCTCGGTCGTAAATTGCATCCATTGCACGCCACGGTTAGCTTATGGCTGAGACGTACGGAGCGGTTCGGACCCGGGACCGACTCGGTCGGTGAATTTCACATAGCTCGCATCGTACTTGCTCGCTCATACAGCTGTACGTGTCGGGCGGAAAACACGTGTACGGCTCATAGTTTTTCCAGCCGGATCGCGTTCGGTGCCCTTCCGACCCGGATCGAAATCAGCCCCTTAGTAAGAAATTGTACAGCTTTAGTTTGAAGATGCTGTCCCTTCGAGAGATTGGATCCTACGAATGTTCAGATCGCTTGTCCTCTGCAAGTTTATATTCAAAGTCAAGAGTAGTAATTTGGGTTAGTCTAGGTCTTGCTGCAACATGAAATCGAGTACCTAAATCTGTACAAGAAATCGAATATTTAGCATTAAATGAACCGGAAAGCACAGATATTGTTAAAACAAACATGTTGGATACATTCTATCCAAATAGAAGTCCTCATCTTGAAAACATATGTCTCTATGAAGTGCTGCAATATTATACTTTAAAGAGAAATATCAAAGAGAACATAAATAAAGAAAAATATGCAGTGATTGGTTCAGAAGGATGTATGGTGAAACATAGCAAAGAAATCTGATTAATCAAAGGAAACTGAGTTGCGATACTCCTGATAAAAGGGAATTTTACTATTTAGCACTTCTGCAACTGTTTAAGCCTTGGCGTACCGAACTGGAATTACTTGGAAGTTTTTAGTGCTATGAAGATTCTTTTAATGCATGTAAAGATAGCATTGAATGCACAGTTTTTCCAAATTATCTCAAAATGTTGAATGAAGAAATTGATCAAGAAGCTACTATTGCAGCTGAGATTGCTAGAGACAGTTCTCAAGATAGTCAAAGTTCTGCTCCATTGAGTCAAGATCCACTAGGACAACCAATTGTGGAAAATGAAGCATCAATCGCCATGAGTGAAGTAGAAACATCAATGCATCAAGCTCAACATGATATTATGGATTTAGGAATCTTGGAAGAACAACTAAATATTGAACAGAAAGAAATATATCAGCAAGTGAGACAACAGATCGACCATGGTTTTCTTCATGAGAAAAAAGAATGCACATGAGCATCATTTCAACCTATCTGAATGTTTGTCAGTGGTCAAGCTGGTACAGGAAAAGGTTTCTTAATTAAAGTTTTGACCAGTTATCTACAGAAAACCACTGACTCACATTTATCTTGTGTTGTAACCGCTCCAACTGGGTTAGCGGCACACAACTTTAAAGGAATTACATTACATCGCTTATTAATGCTACCTATTGAACATGAAAACAAATTGGAATACCACAAGCTATCTGGAGAATCTTGTTATGAATTTTCAAGAGTGCTAAAGAAAATGAAACTTCTGATTATTGATGAGGTGAGCATGGTCTCAAAGTTAATGCTTGCCTTTGTGCTTTTAAGAATGCAGCAAATTTTAAAAACTGAATACGATGTCCTATTTGGAGGAAAACATGATAGTTGTTTGCGATCTACTGCAACTTACTCCTGTAAAAGGGCAACCAGTATTTAAAACACTTGTGCATGAAGACACCAGAAAGTATTTGGGAAGTGTTGGAAACGTGAACATTTGGTCATATTTTGAATACAAAGAACTTATTAAAAATATGCGACAGGCAAGTGTTGAAGATTATGAAACCATTCTTCAAGATATAGGAATTGGAGTATTGACAAAACATGGCAAAGAAGCTTTACAAAGTCGGCTACTTACAAACTTGTTTCCAAATATAAATGTAGCTCCCGAAAAAATATACCAAAAAATTGGAGAAAATAAATCTATAATCTGCCTAATGCCAACACTGCGAGAGTGTTCTACATTCAATGAAGAACTTTTAAAGCTAGAAAAACAATAAATAATAAAAATGGAAGCCATTGATAAAATAGAACATGAAGGAATTACTATTGTTTTGTCTGAAAATTTAAAATCAAAATTGGATTCTTTTGAAAAATCTATATCTAAAACTGCTGGTTTAGAAAATAATTTATTTGTATGTGAAAACTGTTGGGTAATTTTACGGCGTAATTTGGATGTGGAAAAAGGTTTAGTAAATGGAGCAATGGGAAAAGTTATTGATTTTGTTAATTATCAAAATAGAGATGGAATTGAATTTTTGAAAATCAAATTTTATCAGATTGAAGAATTAAAACAGATTGCTCGTTGTTCTGTTAGTTTTTTGCTTGTTAAAGATTTGTATGTTCCTAGAAAACAGTTTCCTGTTTCTTTAGCATATGCGGTGACCATTCATAAATCTCAAGGTTTAAGTGTAGACAGTGCTTTGGTAAACATTGGAAGTACCGTGTTTAAAGAGGGTATGGCATATGTTGCATTGTCCCGAGTCAGAACTTTATCTGGAGTGTATTTGATTGATTTTGATGAGAGAAAGATTAGTGCAGATGCAAATTGTGTAAGAGAGTATAATCGGTTAAGAAGAGTGTATGCTCCCAACTTAGGTGAATATCCTGTATATGAAAAGCGTGTAGTAGGTCGAAAACGAAGATATTGAGAATGTCTGTAGTGAAGTTGAAAAGATGAAAAAAAATCAAGACAATGTTGAGATTCCAAACAAAAAAAAGGACACTGTTGAAGAGATTGTAGGATATCAGTTAGAAAATAGTTCAGGAATGCTATGCTAATGTAGTGGTGAACGTAGTATTTTTTCAAGAAAATCTCCAACAGCAAATTATGGAAAATCGAGAAAAAAGGTTTTGTTCCTTGTTGCATTCTATTTTTGAAAAATTGGGAACTGATAAAACTAAAATCCAAAGTGTTTCTGGTATTCGGAATTTTCTGGATATATGTTCTGGTTCTTCGCAATTTACACAGGGGGTCGATTCCGATCCTGTATTTATTTTTTCCGTACGACTCGTATCCGTAATTATTTCCGTACGAATCGTACAAGTCCCGTCCGACCTGTGAAGTACGATTCGTATGGAAAAAATACATACGGATCGGCCCGATCCGTACGAATCGGATTGGGAAAAGTTGTATGAGACGGACCCGGACACTTTTCCGTACGAATCGTAAAAATACAGTCCGACCGTACAAGTACGATCCGGACCGGCTTTCCGATTTACGAATCGTACGGAAAACGTCCCATACACGGGGAATGACTTTACCCGCTACGAAGCGAACTTTGTACAATTCGTATCCTGGGAAAAGTTGTTCCTGGGGTGCGAGTCGTACAGGGGTACGAGTCGTACAGGCCCCCCCATGCATATGTATGCACCTTACAACAACATCGCCTATGTACGCACCGTACATATGCAATGTTGGGGTACGCACCGTACATACAAAATGCATGGGGCGTACACCTCGTATCACTATTGTACTGGTGCCATATGGGTACGTGTGCAACGCACCGTACACGTCCACTTCCGTTGTTGCGGTACGCAGGGGTTGCTGGACACACCCCCCCCAAGTGACCAGACCCTGGTGGTAATGTATGGGCTCCATATTATAGGTTTGGCTTTGGGTATGGGGTATGTTTCCTGCCCCTTACCCCCACCCTGGCCCCTGGGGGTTGTTCTCACCTTCTGCGGCGTGTGCGTCGGTTTCGGTGCACCAGGTCGTAGGCTAAGAGGACCGGGATGACACGTACGATGGGGTTCATGGCGTGTACGTCGCATACCGGGGCTCCGTTTGTAAGACTCTGCTTTTACGGCTGTTTTTGGCTCCCGTAAGAAAAGAGTCGTACGGATTGCCGTAGGGACAAATCCTACTTGCTGGGCCGGAAACCGCTGCTTAAATACGTCCGGACGTCGCGAACAGGCTGTTCCGGATCCGAATCGTTGTTTTTTTTTACCCATACGGTCTTTTGTACAATTTGTACGGAAAGAGGCTTTCTGTATGAATTGTACTTCCTAGGTTGTAAGGAAAGTATACCGGGTACGAGTCGTATGGAGAAAACGCTCCGTACAACGATTCGTACAGCCTTTTTCCAGGATTGGAATCGGCCCATGAATGTGCAACAAGATGCTCAGGAATTTCTTATGTGTATGCCTGCAGTATTGGAAGATGAAGAAATACAAATTGAACATCTGTTTGGACTTTGTTATACATGGAAACATGAATGTGAAAATTGTACATTTACTTCTACCACTAAGATAGAGACTGAAAGATTCATATATTTGACAATACCAGATTGTAAAACAGTGTCTTTCAACAAATTAGTTAAATCAGCTAATCAAAACATGGAGTGTAGCCAATGCAAATCAGAAATGTTATCAACATTGTTTATACAAAGATTTGGACAATATATAATTTTAATGATACAACGTTGTAGAGCAGATGGAAGAAAATTGGAAACTTTAATAAAAAGCTTTGTATTAAGTCAACTATTAATATCATGAAGAATTTTCGTAGCAGTGGCAATTACTTTTCACGATGAACCTTCTACCACATCTGGACACTACACTGTCTATTTAAAATGCAATAAAGGATGGACATATTGTAATGATGCCCATTTGGTTTCAAATATAATTTGCCTAACAAATTACCAAATTCATACCTAATATTTTTAATGCCAAAGTTCTGAGAACATAATTCGGCCTATTGAGAATATGTTAATATGTATTAATGAGATTACTTTGGATAACTCAAATATAAGGATTTCAGGAATATCATTCGGCCTAGAGGGAAGATATTGATATGAATTAAGAAGTTTATTTTGGATATTCTCACTGCAAATGTTTTAAAGAACATAATTTAGACTATAGAGAAGTTTTGAAGAATTGCTGATTGAATTATCGTTTCTGTTCTTTGATATTGTAGTTAGAAAATTCTCTTAGAACGAAGCCTTTTATTTATTTGATATTTGTATTATATGCAATGTTATTGAGGATGTTTATTTTAGGAAATATGGAGAGATGGTTGATTTTTTTGCCCGCTGTTATATGATGAGTAACATTGAAATCACGATCTATAGTGAAATTCAATACATTCTGAGAACAGCAAAAAAGGCAAACTGAATATGTTATATAATGCTAAAATTATGTTGTGTTCTTAGAATTATAATATTATATGTTATAACTGTATTTTTTCTTCTCTTTTACAGACCCTAATTCTAAAGTTTGATAGTTTTTAAAATTTAAAATATAAAAAACACCTGCAAAAATTATTTTGAATACTTTTATATCCACTATTGTAAAGGTACAATTAATTAATCCAAACACTATCCATGCACTACTACATTCACCTCTGCACTATCGATATAGTCCTGTAACCACCTAGACACTGCTCGTTCACATCTTAAATTCCCCAGGTACTATCCATGCAGTCCACCAATCACCCTGTCACTCCCAATGCACTCCATGAGTCACCCAGCCAGTACCATGTACTAATCCAATCCCTCTGCCAATACCCAAGCACTTATAAATTCACTCAGGCACTCTCTTTGCAGTACTCTAATCATCCAGTCACTACCCATGTAGTCATGCAATGACCCAGTCACAAACACATGCACTGCTTCAATCCTTTGAGTGCTACCTATACAGTTTAGTAATCTCCCCGTTACTACGTATGCACTCCTCCAATCACCCAGCCAGTCTCATGTCCTCTTCCAATCACTCTGCCAAAACCCAAGCACTTAAAAATTCACCATGCACTCTCCTTGCAACACTGTTAGTATCCAATCACTATCCATGTACTCTTGCAAAGACCCAGACACTAACACATGCAGTGCTACAATCACATGTGCACTATCCATGCAGTCTTCTAAACACCTACACGTTGCTCATTAACACCTTCATTTTCCCAGGTACAACCCATGCAGTCCAGCAATCACACTGTCACTCCCCGTCCTCTCGTCCAGACTCCCAGCCAGTACCATATACTAAGCCAATCATTCCGCCTATACCCAAGCACTTATAAATTCACCTAAAACTCTCCTGGCAGTACTCTAATCACCCAGTCACTACCAATGTACTCATGCAATGACCCAGACACTAACACATGCAGTGCTACAATCACATGTGGACTATCCATGTACTCCTCTAACCACCTACACGCTGCTCATTCACACCTTCATTTTCCCAGGTACTACCCATGCAGTCCAGCAATTACACTGTCACTCCCCCTGCACTCCTCCAGTCACCCAGCCAGTACCATATACTAATCCAATCACTCCACCAATACCCAAGCACTTATATATTCACCATAAACTCTCCTTGCAGTACTCTAATCACCCAGTCACTACCCATGTACTCATGCAATGACCCAGACACTAACACATGCAGTGCTACAATCACATGTGGACTATCCATGCAGTCCTCTAACCACCTACACACTGCTCATTCACACCTTCATTTTCCCAGGTACTACCCATGCAGTCCAGCAATCACACTGTCGCTCCCCGTCCTCTCCTTCAGTCTCCCAGCCAGTACAATATACTAATCCAATCACTCCGCCAATACCCAAGCACTTATAAATTCACCATACACTCTCCTTGCAGTACTATAATTATCCAGTCATGACCCATGTACTCATGCAATGACGCAGATACTAACACATGCAGACCAACAATCACATGTGGACTATCCATGCAGTCCTCTAACCACCGACACACTGCTCATTCACACCTTTATTTTCCCAGGTACTGTTAGACCTGGCACCTTGGCGTGAGTTTCCCTTCCACTTTTTGATGGTGTGCCTCGATTGTTTTGCTGGTGTTGTCCGCTCAGGGCACTGCGCCACGGCTAATCCGTGCCGCAGTGCAAGTGCTCCCTAAGTAAAGTGTACCTGAAATTGATGTCCATGATTGGTTTATTGGATTCACTGTCAGTCCCCAGTAAAGTGCACCAGGGGTGCCAGGGCTTGTGAATGCCAATGCTGCTGGTGGGCTTGCAGCGCTGGTTGCGCCACCCACGGAAGCGGCCTTGTAAAGTACGTCTAGGATCTGCCACCGCAGACCCTGTGCGCGGTCCGGGACCGTCGCGCTGACTGCGCAAGTGCCCCCACTTGCCAGTCCCTAAACCTTCCCTTACCTACATATTAGCCACCCCTCTGGTAGGCCCGAGGGCAGGGTGCATTGTAGGCATAAGGTAGGACCTGCCCTGATGTGTGTGGCATGTCTTAGTAGTGAATTACAGCCCTTGTCGTTTTTCACTATTGAAGGCTACCTGCTCTCCATAGGCCAGAATGGGCTGCTGGGATCACGCCAACGCTGTGACCCCAGTGGACTCAGAGAGCATGGTAGAGTGTCAAGTTTGGTATGCCTGAACTCAGAATAATAAAATACTTCTTGTAGTCAAGTTTATTTTAATATCCTGGGTTTGTAAATACTACTTTTAGAAAGTTAGTATTTACTGACCTGACCATCTCAGTCCGCCTCTGCTGTGTGTATGTGTTCTGCCTGGCAACAGTAAGGAGCAGGGTGGGGGAGTCCCCAGAGACAGGTTGGCTGCCAGGTGGTGGGTAGAGAGATTACACCTGGATGGGTGGGAGGAGTACACCTTGACTCTTGAATAGACCTGTGCTCTGCCACCACAAAGCCGGCGCCACCCCCTGTGGGGCGGCTGATGTCTCTGCCCTGCTGCTGAAAGGAAAGAGCAGAGTCACCATAACAAAGTGCTCCAGAACTGGACTGAGCCAGGCCTAGGCCCCCTGGCGCTAAAGAACAAAAGAATCATGGTATAAAAGTAGGAGCCTGGCTCCTAAGAAATCAGAATCCTGTTTACCACAAAGGACCTCTGCCCGACTAGAAGGAGAAGAAGACGCCGGAGGAGCTGGCCTGCTGCTTGCCTTGCTGAGAGAGGAGAGGAAGAGACTTACTGAAAAGACTTTGCTACTTTGTGCTTGAACATTCTCCAAGGGCTTGATCTGAGCTTGCCCCCTGAACTGAACCCCAGGAACAGTGGGTTCTTTGTGCTTCTTGCTCGTCCTCCAATTCGAGCCGTGTGTGCATCCCGCTGGAAAAGAGACTGCGCCCCTCATCGCCCCTCCTAGGGCCGTGACACCCAGAAGCTCGCCTGCCTCAAACCCGTGAGAGCCCCGCTCCGTCCCGAGCCGCTCTCTGTCCCCGGGCCAGGCCGCCTGCATCCCTGTCACCGCCTGCTACTGGAGCGCGCTGACCGCGCTATCACCCCTCCTGCCGGAAGCCGTCCGACGACTGTGATCTACGCCGGGTCACCCAGCTGCACTGACTGTGCCCTGTGGCCCCGCTTCGCTATCCTCGGACATCTCAGGCCGCGCCGCCCCCGCTGTGGAGACCCTCCTGCACCGCCGTGCTAAAGGGTCGTGGGCCGCGCCTGCCTACTTGCCCACACCTGCTGATTGAGGACCCAAGAACACTTCCCAAGCTGAGAGTCGCACCGACCTGTGCCGACTCTCCACATCACGAAAGAAGTTCCAGTATCGGGCTCGGGGCCCGCAACGCCTTATTTCCCCGTTCCCAGGAGTCGATCCCTGGGAGTACTGGAACTGCAAGTAAAGAGACTACAAAGTATCCATTTGAAACAACGAACCAAGAACATTTGCCTGCTGTATAACCTGGTGGCCTAGCGAAAACGTTATTGGTCTTGTGATAAGTCTGTTGAGATATATATACCTTATTTTTACATAAAGAAACGTATTTTTATATATATCCAAGTCTGGTGTCCGTTTCTGGGGGGATTAATGTATTTACTGCGTGTACAATTGTAAGTGCTTAACCAACAACGCCTGAGGAATCGCCTTGGCTGCTCACGCCACGCACCTAGAGGGTGAGCAAGGGTCATTCGCGAGGGGTTATCCTGCGCCCTGACGTGGAGGAGAGGGTTCCTGCTTGACACAAGGGCAACCTTGCGCCAACCAGAGATCCCCGACTCTAACATTGGTGGCAGCGGTTGGGATTTCGGATTTGCACTTGTAATTTGCATGCAGTGAATTATTAATCACCAGATAGTGAGAGCAGACCAAGTAACGCAGCCACAGGTTTTCATTTTCTGAACTTTGTTGAGACATCTGCCATTACTACGACCATGCCTGGCTCACACTCCGCTGGGAGAGCACTCTCTGTGATTTCTGGAATCGATGAGGTGGATTGGGAGAGACTGGAAGGCTACACGATGGAGCAATTGAAAGGCTACAGTGTACAATTCAGAGTCCCCCATGCTGGATGCAAGAGGAAGACCCAGTACACCAAGGCGTTGAGAGCCTGGAAGGAGTCACGAGACCTACGGAATGCGGGGGACATCGTTCCACCCGACAACCTTGAGGAACCCAGCAGAGTCCGGTCGCCAGAGGAGCTGGCAGACAGGGCAGCAGACAGGGCGCATGCAATGGAGATGGCAAAGTTGGCAGGACAAATGGAAATGGAAAAGCAGAAGTTGGCCCTGGAGGCACAACAACGCCAAATGGATCATGATATCAGATTGAAGGAGTTGGAGCTGAAGGCGAAAAGTTTGGACACCGCTCCTTCTGGTGGCAGCACTCCACCAGCGCAGGTAGAGTCCAAGGTGTACATCCCCAAAGATGTAGTAAAGGAGTATTTCAGAAAGGATGACATAGGGCAGTGGTTTAGGGCCTACGAGGTGGCCATGTCCTCACACCGGGTCCCTGAGAAAGACTGGGGAGCGGGGTTGTGGGGAAGGTTCCTTGCTGAAGGGCGTGACACACTGTTAGATTTACCCTTAGATCTCCAAACCTCATACCCCCATATGAAGGAAGCTTTAATGACCAGGTATGGGTTAACTCCTGAGCTATATCGACAGAGGTTCAGGGAGACCAAGAAGATCCCTGAGAGTACGTATGTGGAATATGTGACCTTTTTCTGCAGAGCGCTGGATGGTTGGGTGAAGGGTAGCAAAGTGAATGATTATCAAGGGCTGCTTGATTTAATTGCATGGGAGCACTTGTCCAGTCAATGTTTTCCTGAGCTACGCCAGCACCTGATAGATAGCAAGCTGTCCAACCCGAGGAAGCTTGCTGAGGAGGCGGACCGCTGGCTCAGCACCAGGGTCCACAAGGGTCAAGTGGGAGACTCCGCCAAAGGTGGGCAGGGTCCCCAGCAGAAGAGTGGGGGGGACAAGGGTAAACAGAAGGGGTTCCAAAAAGGCCCCCAAAGTAATTCCCAAGGGAACCAGCAGAAGGGTTCTCAGCCTCCCCCAACCCCGCAGCAGAACGGGGCCCCGACAGGTAGACCTGTTCCAAAGGGGCCCTTCAATTGTTATAAGTGTGGTGATCCGGGTCACATTGCCTCTGATCCTAAGTGTCGCCTGTTTGGTAAGACCGCACCCACTGGTGCTCCACCCCGGCAAGTAGCTAGTGTTAACTTTGGGGAGGAAGTAGCAGTCCAGGAGGGTGGGGGTCCCGGGCAGATGACCCTAGTCTCGCTAGGAGACAGTGAGATGGTCCCTGTAACCTACCTACCCTCTAACACTAAGAAATATGGGCAGGTGGTGACCATCAATGGAAAGAAGGTTGAGGCTCTTAGAGATACAGGAGCCAGCGTGACCTCGGTGAGGCAACACCTGGTGTCTCAAGAGCAGATTGTACCCAATGCCTACTGTAGGGTTGTCAATGCTGACAACGTAGAGAGTCGTTGTCCAATGGCTCAAGTTCCCTTTGAGTGGGGGGAGGTCTCTGGTACTCTACAAGTCGCTGTGAGAACTGACATGCCTGTAGATTGTCTGCTAGGGAACGACCTGGAGAGTTCCCCTTGGGAAAAGGTGGAGAAGACCACGCATCTGAGGATGGTGGGTCTACCCGACTGGGCGTGCGTGACCACCCGGTCCATGGCAGCCAGTAGGGGTGTTGAGAGGGTCCTGGAGCCTGAGGGAGAGGTCCAGGAACCGGCCTTAGGGAGAAGGCGCAGGAGGCGCGGGAAACCGGCCCCCGAAGTTCCCACGGCCCAGGAGGAAGTAGACCCTGAGGGGGATGCTCTGGAGCCTACCGGGGAACAGATTGCCGAACTGGGAGATCTGCCTGAGCTGACCCATTGGCAGCAAGAAGGAGGTCCCTCCAGGGAGGAATTCTGCAGGGAGCAGAAAGAATGCCCTTCTCTCGTGGGTATGCGGCAACAGGCTGCAGACCAGGCCAATGGTGTTCAGGCCAAAACACACTACGTGTACTGGGAGAGTGACCTCCTGTATTCCGAGCCTAAGGCTGCTGAACCTGGGTCAGCCCGTGTGCTGGTGGTACCCCAGAAGTTCAGAACCTTCCTACTGGGGCTGGCTCATGATGTGCCGTTAGCAGGACATTTGGGGATGGACAAGACCTATGACAGGCTTGTCACCCACTTTTACTGGCCCCAAATGCACAAGAATTCAGATTCCTACTGCAGAACCTGTCAGACTTGCCAGGCAAGTGGTAAGAGCGGAGGGAAGCACAAGGCTCCTCTGCAACCTTTCCCTGTGGTCGGTACGCCATTCCAACGAGTGGGTATTGACATTGTGGGGCCTCTGGATCCCAAGACAGCCCTGGGCAACAGGTTCATCCTGGTCTTGGTGGACCATGCCACCCGGTACCCTGAAGCCATCCCTCTGAGGACAGTGACGGCCCCCGTGGTGGGACGGGCACTGATGGGAATTTTCTCCCGAGTGGGATTCCCTCTAGAGGTGGTGAGCGACAGGGGGACCAATTTCATATCCACATATATGAAATCCCTGTGGAAGGAGTGTGGGGTAACTTACAAGTTCACCACTCCTTACCATCCCCAAGGAAATGGGTTGGTTGAGAGATTCAACCGAACCCTCAAAGGCATGATCATGGGCCTGGACGGTCCAATGAGGCGTAAGTGGGACGTCCTCTTGCCATGCCTGCTCTTCGCTTACCGAGAGGTGCCCCAGAAGTCTCTAGGATTCAGCCCCTTTGAGCTTCTGTATGGTCACCCGGTAAGAGGACCTCTGAGTTTGGTAAAGGAAGGCTGGGAGCAATCTCCCAGGAAACCTCCCCAGAATGTATATAGTTACATGCTGGCCTTCCGAAACCAGACTCGGCGTTTCAGGCAACTTGCTGAGGCAAATCTGGAAGCCAGCCAGGAGGAGATGAAGCGGTGGTACGACCGGAATGCCACTCTGGTAGAGCTTCAACCTGGACAAAAGGTGTGGGTCTTGGCCCCAGTGGAGCCGTGTGCACTTCAGGATAAGTGGACCGGTCCATTTGAGGTTGTGGAGCGCAAAAGTCCTATCACCTACTTGGTGGACATGCAGACTCCCAGGAACCCTTTGAGGGTCCTACATGTTAACCGCCTTAAGCCCCACTTAGAGAGGACCGAAGTGGGCATGCTGCTGGCCACTGATGATGGAATGGAAGAGGAGACCGAGCCTCTTCCTGACCTCTTAGTGGCCTCTGAGAAAGATGGGTCAGTGGATGGAGTTAACCTCTCACCCACCCTGACGCCCGAACAACAGGAAGACTGCCGCCACTTGCTGGGACAGTTTTCCGACCGATTCTCCCTGGTTCCTGGTGTCACAGATTGGTGCGTCCATGATGTGGACACAGGAGACAGCTTACCTGTGAAGCACAAGGCTTACAGGGTAACTGACAGGGTCAGAGCTTGCATCAAGGAGGAGGTCTCCAAAATGCTTGCGCTAGGGGTGATTGAGTCCTCCAGCAGTCCTTGGTCCAGCCCCGTGGTCTTGGTCCCCAAAGCTGCTGCGCCGGGAGCCACACCTGAACTCCGGTTCTGTGTGGACTACAGAGGACTCAATTCCGTCACGAAGACTGACGCGCACCCCATCCCCAGAGCTGATGAGCTCATTGATCGGCTGGGGGCTGCCCGGTTCCTCAGTACGTTTGATTTAACGTCTGGGTACTGGCAGGTCGCCTTGACCGATGGGGCCAAAGAGAGGTCAGCATTCTCTACACCAGATGGGCACTTCCAGTTCCGAGTCATGCCATTTGGGATGAAGAATGCCCCTGCCACCTTTCAGAGGTTGGTCAACCAGGTACTGGTTGGGCTGGATGCGTTCAGTGCCGCCTACCTGGATGACATCGCAGTGTTCAGTGCCACCTGGCCTGAACACCTGCGCCACCTCTGGGAAGTGTTGATGGCGCTGCGCCGAGCAGGCCTCACGATCAAGGCAAGCAAGTGCCAGATCGGGCAGGGTTCCGTGGTATACTTGGGACACCAAGTGGGGAGTGGCAAGGTGGCACCCTTGCAACCCAAAATTGAGACCATCCTGGCTTGGGAACCCCCCAAGACGCAGACCGCAGTGAGGGCCTTCCTGGGGCTCACTGGGTACTACAGGAGGTTTGTCAAGGGCTATGGAACGATCGTTGCCCCCTTGACAGAGCTGACTTCGAAGAAGCAGCCCAGGAACGTGATTTGGACTGACACCTGTCAGAAAGCTTTCGACACCCTGAAGACTGCCATGTGCACGGCGCCCGTGCTCTTGGCCCCTGACTTCTCCAAGGAATTCCTAGTCCAGACAGACGCTTCAGAGCATGGTGTGGGGGCCGTTCTTTCACAGATGACTGAGGAGGGCTGGGACCAACCCGTAGCCTTCATCAGTAGGAGGTTACTTCCACGGGAAAGTAGGTGGAGTGCAATTGAGCGAGAAGCGTTTGCTGTGGTCTGGGCGCTGAAGAAGCTAAGACCCTACTTGTTTGGGTCTCACTTCCGGGTTCAGACGGACCACAGGCCCCTCAGATGGTTGATGCAAATGAGGGGTGAAAACCCGAAGCTGTTGAGGTGGTCCATCTCCCTACAGGGTATGGACTTTACGGTGGAACACCGTCCTGGTACAGATCACGCCAACGCTGACGGTCTGTCCAGGTATTTCCGCCTTAGTGACGAGGAACCCCCTGGGCAAGGGTAGTTCTCCCCACATTTCAGCTGGAGGGGACACGTGTTAGACCTGGCACCTTGGCGTGAGTTTCCCTTCCACTTTTTGATGGTGTGCCTCGATTGTTTTGCTGGTGTTGTCCGCTCAGGGCACTGCGCCACGGCTAATCCGTGCCGCAGTGCAAGTGCTCCCTAAGTAAAGTGTACCTGAAATTGATGTCCATGATTGGTTTATTGGATTCACTGTCAGTCCCCAGTAAAGTGCACCAGGGGTGCCAGGGCTTGTGAATGCCAATGCTGCTGGTGGGCTTGCAGCGCTGGTTGCGCCACCCACGGAAGCGGCCTTGTAAAGTACGTCTAGGATCTGCCACCGCAGACCCTGTGCGCGGTCCGGGACCGTCGCGCTGACTGCGCAAGTGCCCCCACTTGCCAGTCCCTAAACCTTCCCTTACCTACATATTAGCCACCCCTCTGGTAGGCCCGAGGGCAGGGTGCATTGTAGGCATAAGGTAGGACCTGCCCTGATGTGTGTGGCATGTCTTAGTAGTGAATTACAGCCCTTGTCGTTTTTCACTATTGAAGGCTACCTGCTCTCCATAGGCCAGAATGGGCTGCTGGGATCACGCCAACGCTGTGACCCCAGTGGACTCAGAGAGCATGGTAGAGTGTCAAGTTTGGTATGCCTGAACTCAGAATAATAAAATACTTCTTGTAGTCAAGTTTATTTTAATATCCTGGGTTTGTAAATACTACTTTTAGAAAGTTAGTATTTACTGACCTGACCATCTCAGTCCGCCTCTGCTGTGTGTATGTGTTCTGCCTGGCAACAGTAAGGAGCAGGGTGGGGGAGTCCCCAGAGACAGGTTGGCTGCCAGGTGGTGGGTAGAGAGATTACACCTGGATGGGTGGGAGGAGTACACCTTGACTCTTGAATAGACCTGTGCTCTGCCACCACAAAGCCGGCGCCACCCCCTGTGGGGCGGCTGATGTCTCTGCCCTGCTGCTGAAAGGAAAGAGCAGAGTCACCATAACAAAGTGCTCCAGAACTGGACTGAGCCAGGCCTAGGCCCCCTGGCGCTAAAGAACAAAAGAATCATGGTATAAAAGTAGGAGCCTGGCTCCTAAGAAATCAGAATCCTGTTTACCACAAAGGACCTCTGCCCGACTAGAAGGAGAAGAAGACGCCGGAGGAGCTGGCCTGCTGCTTGCCTTGCTGAGAGAGGAGAGGAAGAGACTTACTGAAAAGACTTTGCTACTTTGTGCTTGAACATTCTCCAAGGGCTTGATCTGAGCTTGCCCCCTGAACTGAACCCCAGGAACAGTGGGTTCTTTGTGCTTCTTGCTCGTCCTCCAATTCGAGCCGTGTGTGCATCCCGCTGGAAAAGAGACTGCGCCCCTCATCGCCCCTCCTAGGGCCGTGACACCCAGAAGCTCGCCTGCCTCAAACCCGTGAGAGCCCCGCTCCGTCCCGAGCCGCTCTCTGTCCCCGGGCCAGGCCGCCTGCATCCCTGTCACCGCCTGCTACTGGAGCGCGCTGACCGCGCTATCACCCCTCCTGCCGGAAGCCGTCCGACGACTGTGATCTACGCCGGGTCACCCAGCTGCACTGACTGTGCCCTGTGGCCCCGCTTCGCTATCCTCGGACATCTCAGGCCGCGCCGCCCCCGCTGTGGAGACCCTCCTGCACCGCCGTGCTAAAGGGTCGTGGGCCGCGCCTGCCTACTTGCCCACACCTGCTGATTGAGGACCCAAGAACACTTCCCAAGCTGAGAGTCGCACCGACCTGTGCCGACTCTCCACATCACGAAAGAAGTTCCAGTATCGGGCTCGGGGCCCGCAACGCCTTATTTCCCCGTTCCCAGGAGTCGATCCCTGGGAGTACTGGAACTGCAAGTAAAGAGACTACAAAGTATCCATTTGAAACAACGAACCAAGAACATTTGCCTGCTGTATAACCTGGTGGCCTAGCGAAAACGTTATTGGTCTTGTGATAAGTCTGTTGAGATATATATACCTTATTTTTACATAAAGAAACGTATTTTTATATATATCCAAGTCTGGTGTCCGTTTCTGGGGGGATTAATGTATTTACTGCGTGTACAATTGTAAGTGCTTAACCAACAACGCCTGAGGAATCGCCTTGGCTGCTCACGCCACGCACCTAGAGGGTGAGCAAGGGTCATTCGCGAGGGGTTATCCTGCGCCCTGACGTGGAGGAGAGGGTTCCTGCTTGACACAAGGGCAACCTTGCGCCAACCAGAGATCCCCGACTCTAACAGGTACTATCTATGCAGTCCAGCAATCACACTGTCACTCCCCGTCCTCTCCTCCAGTCTCCCAGCCAGTACCATATACTAATCCAATCACTCCGCCAATACCCAAGCACTTATAAATTCACCATACACTCTCCTTGCAGTACTATAATTATCCAGTCACTACCCATGTACTCATGCAATGACGCAGACACTAACACATGCAGGGCTACAATCACATGTGGACTATCCATGCAGTCCTCTAACCACCTACACGCTGCTCATACACATCTTCATTTTCCCAGGTACTACTCATGCAGTCCAGCAATCACACTGTCACTCCCCCTGCACTCCTCCAGTCACCCAGCCAGTACCATATACTAATCCAATCACTCTGCCAATACCCAAGCACTTATAAATTCACCATACACTCACCTTGCAGTACTCTAATCATCCAGTTAAATAGGCACTACTCATGCAGTCATACAATCATCCATGCACTACCCATGCACTGTTTGAATCAATCAACATCTACAGATATACTCATGCAATCACCCACGCATTAGCATGCAGTTATTTCTCTTTTTTTAACCAGATAAGGTAGTTCTGAAAATAACTCTTTTTTTGGTTTTATAATTTTTTTGTGTTTTAAACAATTTTGTAAATTTTGGAACTTTGCAATTAAACAGTCGTTTCAACCATAAAAAAAAATTAACATTGGTGGTTTCTTGCTGCAGAAACCACAGCATCTACAGATTGCTCTCCGCAGCAAAGGACAGTGTTGCACTTCAAGCAAAGTTGTTTAAGATTTCCAAATTCAGGACGAATGTCCGGGCCTCGAGACGAGGAGCTTGAGGCCCCAGAAGTGCTTGGACCAGCTCCCTGGTCATCCTGCTGCCTTTCTTCTTGCGCACATTGCAGTTGTTCCCATACAAATGGTCAAGGGTGAATGGTCTGCAAGTGTTTATACATACTGGATGTTCCGCAGGAGTATTTTTTATCACTTCCCCTCGACAGTACTCTTGGGCACAGAGTACAACTGACCTTTCGTGCATTGACTTTCTTTTCTCCAGGTGGAATTGTGAAGAATTTCCAGACAATGCTTTCCTTTCTTTTTTTTAATGGAATCTTCTTCCAAAGGAATATCCACCACAGGAGTAGAAGAAGCCATAGCAGAAGGAAAAGGAAAACACCAAAGAAATGTACAAACTAGCTCAAAAAACACAGCAGGTGTGTCTCCTGGGATGCTGTAGAAAGAATGAGAAAAATGAGGTCCTTCAAGTTCTCGAATGGAAAACCTTATGAACCAATAAAATGCTTTCTTTTCAGGTCACATGGGAATCGCGCACCCAGCACGCACCCGGCGCGCACCCGACGCGACTTCGCGAAAGTATATTTAACGGTAATATAACTTTATTGCAATTAGAAATATACAATTTTCATAATTTGTTTACATATTCTCTTTGTCTAATATACATATTCATCTAGTATACATATAGTTTTCAACATAAAACTTTTTTCGCAAGAGTCGTGAACCCAGCGCGACCGCACATGTTTATTACTTTAAGCGGGGTGGGGAACCGCGCATACGTCGCATACTAAACGCGCACATGACGCGATCCCATACGTGTATGATGTTATGCGGGGCCAGGCACCACGAAATAAATAAAAGTAAAATATTCATATGTAAGAAAACAGAAGACATTATATAATTTTTAATAACAAAAAAAATAACAAAAGCTATTTTTAGGATATTAAACTTACAAAATATCACAAAAAATAAAAACAAAATTACTGAACAAACCATAGGTTAAATGAACATTATAGTTAGAAATTAGCATTTAAAAAACCTTTGAAATTCACTGAAAAAACCATAGGTTTCAGGCATGTTATAATTAGAAATTATCATTTAAAAAACCTTAGAAATTCAATGAAAAAACCATAGATTTCAGTAACTTTATAGTTAGTTGGACATTTCACTTGTACAAAACCATAGAAATTCCGGCGTTATAGTTAGTTCACTTAACTATAAGTCGCGCCCCCCACAATGCATTGCTGATGACGTCACATATTACATCATTCATGACATGGTCAGTGACATCACTGATGACATCTCAAAATACATCACCCACTGCAATGAGTAGTTATTGCAGTGAAGGGGCCCCTCACAAAGCCATATTATGTGTCCGGGAGCCCAACAGAAAATAGCATCCCAGGGCACCGTTCCCATGGGCAGGGATCACTTCATTGCTCCCAACAGCAGGAGCAAAAGGGCCACCCTTGATGGGAGCAGAGATATATCTCCCTGTGGATGCTGTTGTGGGGAAGGAACACAGGATTGCTTTCTCTGGGCAGAAGCAGAAAGAAAAGCTGTTCCAGCCGGGGGAGAAAACCAGTGAAACTGGTCACCACTAGCACTACGGCTGGGTGCTGTCAATCAGTTCACCGTGATCTCATGGCCATTTTCCCCCTGCCGTATTATGATGGCAGGCGGGATTGTGGCAGTCGGGATCTCTGACCGACAGAACTGGGAACTAATGCTGCCAGCAATCAGACAGGCTCTACGAGCCCGCTGGTGCAGCTGACGCCCTCTGTATACAGTGCATGCTGGTGGTGCCTAGCAGGCACCGCCGTTGTGATTATGATGCTGCATCCCCGCCAGCCTTTCCATAGCGGTTAGCCCGCCATGGAATGGATTGACTTTGGGGGCCCGTTGCGGGCCCCCGAGTGCAAGGGCAATGTCATTTTGCACTTGGGGGGGGCCTGATCCATGTGGCAGGCACTGCGTGGTGCCTGCCACGTAGTGCAGGGAAAAGCAAAACCTGTATTTTTAACATTGCGGCGGGTGCTGCAGCCAGCACCACCCATCGCAATGTTAAACTGCCTTTTGCAGCTGTATTGTAATTTGATGTGCGGGACCGCCGCCATATAGGCAGGCGGTCCCAATCCCTCGGACGATGGAGGACTGACTTCCATCGTAATCACCCCCTGAGTTTTAAATCTACATTCGGAAATGGTGAACAGTAAAAAAGGGTAGATTAATACCTAGGTACAGATGAAACCTGAATAAATTTGCAAATACAAAGTTACCATTGTGAATCAGGCCCGTAATGTTTAAATTACTTAGGGGCCAATTACGATCTCGCTTGGAAAGCCCTATGGCCGACTCAGTCCCATAGAACTTTCTGAGTGACTCACGCTCCGAGGCCCTGAGCGACTGAGTACGATGCAATTGAGTGCTGACGGACTCGGGTCTTTCGGAGTCCCATTGAAGACTATGGGAGCCTGTTGTACATAGCGTACAAAAGCTCACATAGAGAATAAAGGTAGGTCACAGAAAAGGGCGCCCCCTGTCGCGGGGTCACCTTGGTGCCGGCTGCCCCATGCATGTATGTGCAGGGGGGACCCTTGGGTCTCCCCAGTGACCGAGTCATAGGGCTACGGGTGATGGGAGCCCGCTATGGCCCCCAAAGTCTGCTTCCCAACGCTGTCTTAAGTCAGAGGCTCCGACTCGATCCGGCTGCTCGACGCCTGCATCGTACTTAGTCACTCAGAAATCGCCCCCATTGCGCTGTGTGCGTTGGCCATGTCTGAGTCATCCGGAGGGGCTTGCTGATGGGTACGAGTCGCTCGGAGAGCGAGGCTAAATTTGCATCGTTCATGCTCGCTGATACAGCAGTATGAGCTGTCCGAAAATCGTGCTTACGACTCGGACTCGCTCCTGACAGATGCTGTCAGGAGCCCTTCTGAGCAAGATTGTAATTGGCCCCTCACAAGGTAATTTTGTGACTCTGATTCTAGACTTTCTCATATCATTCATTACTCTTGGGGCACATCCATCTCCATAGACAGGCATACCCTTTAATAAAATCAAAGAAAAGAGCCCTCTCCTTTAACATGGCTATAAACAAGACTGCATACTCCCAGCACATCCTATACATACAAAGCCTAATTAAAAAATATACACCCTTGAATACTGTAAGTTGGCCTAAAGCCAAAACTAAGGAAAAGAGGCATGAAAAGAGATAATAAATGAAAAAAGGAAGGATGGACTCAAAGAAAAAGACTCAGCCTCGCCACCCCACATGACTACTCATGTTTTTGCGGTCATATTGCTTCTTTGATTCATTTCTGTCTTTCCCACCAATTGAGAGGCAAACTCCTGTAATACCAGCTGCATTTTATCAAATTGTCTTCAGCTGGAGGAATGTCTTCTTTGAAGAAGGGTTGATTTTCCCTGTAGAATGTTGTCTTCCATCTAAGCTCCTCATCCCTTGTCTCTGGCATCTGTTGTTATTATCAACCTCTAATGAGGAGGAAGGAGCACCCTTCTACTGGTTCAAAGAAAGGAGGCTTCCACCATCTCTTCTCTTCCTTCATGAGGCAAAGGACTCTTGTGATCGTGGATGTGTTTCTCAATGACTCCCAAATGTAATCTATCCAATGGATTAATTGATAATGTGGATGCCACGTCCCCTTGAACTTGTAACCAAGTTCTTGCTTTTAGAGCCTCATGCGATAGGATGAACTTGTTCCTGCAATTCTGGATTCTTCTTTGTGGAAGCAAAATGATACCCAGATCCCATTCTCCTCTTGTTAGGTCTGCAGTTGAGATTGTATAGATTTGTAAGCATACCATGACAGTGATGGGTTTTTCTCCACGTTTGCATCAGTTGATCAGTGCATATAAAATGCAGTAACATATCATCAAGATAAGGACGAAGTAGAATTCTTACTCAGAGGTAGACCAATCACAAGAGCCAGGACTTTGCTAAAATCTCTGGGAGTTGATAGTCGACCGTAAAAAAGGGTTAACTGAAACTGAAAATAAAAAGGAGAAGGGGAATTGAAATATGAAGATACACGTCTTCTAAATCATGACTAACCAGAACCTCTCTGACATGAACTACAGTATTACTGCACAATCCCAATTTTGAAATTAATAGTCTTCATTCATAAATTGACACTCTTCAGACCCAGTACCTGTCAAAAACTTCTTTACATCTTTTCAACTAGGAGAGTGCTTCAATAGAATTGTTACCCTCATTCCATCAAAGGTATCGAAAAACTATTATAAAGCTTGCTTGAAGATGATCTTTAGAAAAGGAGTATGAATGGTGCCCAATTCTGGAGGCAATGAGACAAAGTCTATTACATAGCTTTACCACAAAATATTTAATAACTAGAATTCTGTAACTTCCTTTCCTAGAATTCCACATACTTCAGAATTCCCCCTCTAACCAGATCAAGATCCACTCCATTTCCTTCAGAGTCAGGGCTCCTATTTCGGTTCTGGAGCCTGCTGACTTCTTCTAACTCATTAATGTTTTCTTTGGGTGAGAAGGCTTGTACGAAGAAAATCCAGAATCACTGGATACTTTTTATGGGAATCACTGGCGGCTGGTATCTATGCGGCATGGGGGTGGGTACGTGAGCAAATAATATATATAAAACAGTTGTGCTCAAAGAATATACTATTTTTAATTAAACGTAACTTACAGAACACGACGTCCTCCAGTCTGAACCTTCTCTATCAGTGGAACTGGATGCAGCAACTCCCTTGGCCAATCCTAGTGAAGCTCTCACCAGCATGAGAGCAGCGCTAAGATTGGTGGGAGCGGCCTCATTCGGTGCTGGAGGCCATCTGTCTGAAGAAAGCTTGGTTAGAGCTGTTTAAAGTGCGTATTTGTGGCTGGCCATCGCAAGAAGACCAGCCAAAAAGACATGCGCACTTTAAACAGTGAACAGCCAGCCCACACTCCTGCCTGCTGCTTTCAGGGGCCCTGCCCCCATCATGATGCTCCGTTCGGGACAAGGCATGAAAAATAAAATGGTGATATATTACCATTTTTTTTAATCTCTGGGGCTTTGGGCTGCTTTTGAGTGGGGCAACGCTCCACCGCTCCAACGGAGGAGCTGGCCCTGAATAGAGTCCCAGATTAACCCTCAGCCCGCCCCTTATTGACCAAAGAAAGCATTCGATCCTTTAAATCATTCATGGCCATCTGGTCCGGATGTTCTCTGTTGGACCTGGCCCTCTCTGCAGGGCAACCCTCAAACCTTTTGCCTTTACCCTTCACTTTTTTTGCCTAGTTTGGTTTTGTTGACCTTCAGAGTCTGTGCTCTATACCACTGCTAACCAGCGCTAAACTGCTAGTGCTCACTCCCCTAAAACATGGTTAAATTGGTTTACAGCTGATTGGCATATGTAATTTACTTATAAGCCCCTTGTAGAGTGGTATGCCATACACCCAAAGAGACTGTAAATTAAGTGCTACTAGTGGGACTGCAGCACTTATTGTGACTCCCACCTAAGTAGCCCCTTAAAACATGTCTCAGACCTGCTATTGCATCCTGAATGCAGTGTTAAAATACCTATTTGACTTGGTAGTATAAACCCCTTGCCAAGCCCTAAACTCATCTTTCATTACATATAAGTCACCCCTAAGATAGGCCCCAGGTGGCCATTAAGGCAGGGTGCATTGTACTTAAAAGGTTGGACATGTACTTTAAAATTTTACATGTTATGTAGCGAAAAACTCCTAAACTCGTTTTTCACTACTATGGGTCCTACCTGTCCCACAGAATAACATTGGGATGCCTTATTACATTTAATACGTGCTAACTTTTGATTGGGACCAGGTAAGCATTTCATGTTTCGTATCTATGAAATAGAAATTTAAAATCTTCTTTAATTGTAAAGTAGGATTTTAAATCACAATTTTGAAAGTGCCACTTTTAGAAAGTTGGCATTTTCCTGCCCTTGGCCTTTTGGTGCCTGCAGCCTGTCTTAAGTCACATAACTGGGTGTTAGACTTTGTGAATTTGTCCCAGACAATCACACCATAGAGGAATTAGGTGTGCCTGAATGGGCTATCTGCTGGCAGGTTGCGGGGCGTAGCTAGGCACAGACCCACTTGTAACTAAATAGGCTGTGCTATGCCTTCACTAAAGGGATTGTCACCTTCATATTGTCTCTTCAGTCTGGTTTGAGGCAGGGGAGTCAGGAAATTTCAAGCACTTCAAAAGGAAACCTCCAGAAACTTCTCCCAACTTCAAAGGAGGCACCAGGGATAAATATAGGGCCCTCTGACCCACTCTTCAGTTCACTTTCTGGACCTGCGGAAGGACTCTCAGAGGACTGTATTCTGCTGTGGCCTGCTGTGTACTCTACCAGACTGCTTTTCTGTACCTGTATGGACTGCTTTGCTGCCTGAAGCCTGCATGGCACCCTCAGAGGCCAGCCCTGCTGTTTAAGCCCCACTTCTTCACCTGAACCCAAGACTACCAGAGTGACTTCAAGGGCTACTTTGCTAACCTCCTCTTCAGAGCCACAGGGATGCAAAAGGCTCCCACCATCTTGAACCTGTACCTGGACCCAGCCTGAGTGAGTCCTGAACCCTCAGGTGGTATCCCACCAGTCCTGGAATCTTGGTTGTGGTGCTAAAAGTGCCCAGAGAAACAAAATCCAAAACCTGGGACTTGGAAATCTTTTGGTGAAACACTGCTCTGAGAACCAAGGGAAGACTGGGAACAACCTTATTATTGATCCACCCAAGGTGCATTACCGGTAGGCCTGAGTACATGGCTAGTCCCGGTACATTGTTCTCCACAGCAGCAAATCCTGTTCAGTGATCCTTTGCCAAAGGGGGTCCCGATTTCCTGGAACTGTCTTTGGCTACAGCCTCCTACCTCTTCCCTCTAATTTCAAACTCCAAACTAGTGAATAACTCAGAACGTAGAAATCTTCACTGCAACTTCATCCTGTAGCTTCCCGATAACAGCACTCCCTCCTTGGACACTGCTTGCAGCCTCGCACCGCAGAACTTTACTGCCTCAGAACCTTTTTAAAAAACATCTTCTGTAGGTAAGCTCTGACTGGGCCCAATTCAATACACTTCTTGTATCCAACCCGTACTCAATCACAATTGGCCATATTTTTCAACTTTGATCCAGTATCGACTGACTAGATGTTCGTGGTTGGTTCTTTGAGCTTTTCGGTGCTAGTTTTTGCTAAAAACTTCAAAAATTCATAACTCTGATTTTATTGATTGGAATTTTATCATTTTAATGTCAAATAACTTTTTTTAATTGACTCTACTTCTGTTTTCACGTTATTACTGTTTGTGTGCTGCATAAATACTTTACACATTGCCTCTAAGTTAAGCCTGGCTGCTTTTTGTGGCATGCGGTTAAGCGCCGGTTTATTTAGTGACATTTTGTGGTTCACCCTGCCAGGAATTATGGCTGTTGCTTGACCAGGGCTCACACTCCAGTCAACCAACAACCCAATTTCTCACATTTTCTAAACAGCTTTTTGTGCAAAATAGGATTGTTGGACAATGAGGTCTTCTCCACTGCATCCCCGTTTAAGATCGAGGCACCTGAAGCCAGTTCCAAATCCTGATTGCAAACACGAGGTATCTGACAGGAAACACACATTTTGCTTTATGTGGACTGAAAGGTCAGAGAAGTCTTCCCCATCTTGTATAGCACCTGCAAGCCACTCAAAGTCATTGATTAGTGGTTGGGCAGCATATGCTACATGAGTTCCTGTTCTACATACAAGGTTGTTACCAGGAAAGGATATATGACTTTCTCTACACTAGAACTTGATCTGCATCCTCCAACACATACATCCCTTGTAGGAAGTGAGGGATACTGAGATAATCCAAGGGTCTCCTCTCCCTCTGACTTAAAAAACCTTTATTTTGTCGTCTGAAGGGAATTCCAGATTAGTGGGTATGTCACATTGTGATAACAAAGTCCAGCGCTCATCCATAAAAGACAATACTGTAAATTCCATGTTTTCTCTTACATGTTACAAACATTGGGTTACCTCTTCTCTTCTAATGTACTTTCTTGAGGATGAGATGCTGTGACCCACCATTTCAGACACTGAAAGGCAACAATCAGTCCAATGTAGGCCAAAGTGATGTATATCATGTCTTTTTCTTTTGCTTGGTCTTCCTGAAGCCAGAACCTTGACCCCATTGTCTTTGATTATTTTTAGAATTTCATCAGCAAAGTTTAATCCAAGTTGACCATGATCAGGCCTGGAAGATAAGGGCCTGGACCCTCTTCTTCTACCTCTTTCTTCTTCTCCCTCAGAAGAAACAGAAGACACGTTTCCTTTTAGCAACTCTCTTCCACCCTGCTGCACAACAATAATAAACACCTAGAAATTCAACAGGTATGAATACAACCAAAAAGACTACAAATACACCAATACAAAGGGAAACAGTCCCACCTATCACTTTTAAAACAAAGGAAAAACTTACTTTATGCTCCTTTTTTCCCCAATAAATCACCCAAAAAAAAGTATGGGCAGTGAAATTGTATAAAGTAGCTACTCGAGGGAAAAACATTTTTAACTCACTTTTCCTCCACTGTTTGAGCATCCATAACAGTTTCTCTGTATCCATAGAACATTCTTGTGGTTTCAATCAGACATTTTGCCTAAACTAGGGTATGTCATCTGAAAGCCGTCTCCAAGTTTTGATGTGCTGTTTTCTAGGAGACACAGACACCATAGCACTCCATGCCGAGTCTCCTTCTCCTACCCCAGAAGAATTTTTCTCTGCTTAAGAGATGGCAAGCTGTTGTCTGAAGGCCTACCGATCTCCATTAGATGTACAATTCGGGACGGACACATCAATCTCCACGCATTGTTGAAGTGCAGAGGAAAGCTCTCCACTCAACCTCACAGCTGATGCCCTGCTTTTGACTGAGGTAAGCATGTTTTATGGACTTGCACAAATCAAGATGTCTGGAGGTAGATGGACCAGTTTGTAGCCATGTGACGGGGCATGCTTTTTTCTTGAACAAGACTTGACTCAAGTGTAATAATGGAAACGAGGGAAGAGGCAAAGACGTATTATGTGTAACATCACAATACACGTGTTATACTTTACTCTTTGGTATGTGGCATTGTGTAGTACCAATTAACCTCAAGTGTGACACATATGTGCAGCATGAACCTGCATTTAATATTTCATGTTTCTCGTGTAGAGATTTTAATGTAACATAAGTTGTAATAAATAGGTGTTTCCTTTAAAATAACACATGTATGATCACATACAAATAAAGGCCATTATAGACTCTCCGCATACTGCTGTTTCTCGAACTTAGATTATGCCCTCCTACTTTTGCCTTTCATCGCCATTAATGCAACCCCCAGATTCCACTATAGTGGCTGAAGGTGCTCAAAGGCATAGCCCACCGCCTCCTACTAAGTGCCTATCTAATCTTCCCATATCTGTAGGCTGCAACTTACAGAATTCAATATAAAAGCTGCCCACACTCATCCAATGGTCAATATGTATCAGACCTCCAACCACCCTCAGAGAATGAACAATGAAAAAATAACTAACATTAAACTATAGGAAAGTTAATTATATCTCCATAATGACAATGGCCCTAATTGCGATGCCGGTCAGCCAGACCGCCAACCAACATTGCTTCGGGCAGGAGACCGTCTGAAAATGAGTCTGCTTTACCAACTGCCCTATTACGATGAGACCGCCAGCACGGTGGACAGAAAGTGCTTTTTTCTACTGCATCGCAGGAAAAGGGCCGCAGCACAAGCTGCAGTAGAAAAAAGCACTTTGTGCACATCCATGCACCATGTGCAAGGATGTGTGGGAGGCACTAGATGTGCCCCCAGGACCTCTTAGCAGTGGCCCACTGGGACAGAGACCCGGCTTGGGGCTCCCAAAGTCCATTTCCATCTTCCTTTTCATGGTGTGGGACCACCATGAAAAGGCAGTCGGAATAGGACATCCTAATCCCTGGGCACGCACCGCCTCTGTTGTAGGGATGGGATTGCGACCACCACCCCTATGGGATCTTGGATTCTGTTGGAGAATGCAGTTTTTCCCCCAGACCTCTGTGGCCTGAGCGCATGCATCAAACATCAAAATGCAGCAGTCGGACAGATGGGCTGTCTGTTGGGCATACCGTCACCGACGGCCTGTCAGTGGTGGTGTCCCCGACATCGTAATAAGGCCCAATGTTCCAATTGTGTTTATTACGCAATGTGTCTACTGAGTAGTTTTCATGTTCTTGAATGTCACCTTTTGGACCACAGACAAATCTGCAAATTATCCCTCTACCGTTATCCCCTAGAGTGAACCCCACTAATCACAGTTGTGGTCTTTTGTTTATTCTTTAATTTTCTGATACACACCTTGGCAAGGCCCCTGGAGTACGTCCCTCCATTGCCAACCTGTCTCCCTCCTTCTATCTCTCTCTTACCCTTTCTGCCACTCATGACTCAGTCCTTCTCCTATCCCCTGTTCACTCTCACCCTTCCCTCTGAACCCCCCCACCCTAGGAGTATACCTCGAGGCCCTTCCCTAAGCTCCAGCACCTTTTCCCCATCACCCTGAGCCCCCCCACTTTCCTTTTTCCCTAGGTCTACGCTGATTGGGACACTTTCTTCTCAGTATAGGCAGCAGCTGTAATGGTTTTGCTTAATGGGTTTTTGGGACAGGAGGGTGGGCACAGCCTTCATGACAAGTTGCGGATGTCGATGTGGGAGGGGAAATGTTATTTGTTACATGTACTACAGCCTACTACACAGCCTATTGCAAGACACCCATACTGCGAGATGCATGAACATGACACACTACTGGACAATAATATACAGGTATGATGTGTCCACGTCGCGTTAAATGTAGCCCTCATAGTTTGAGTCTTTGGATCCCAACTCCCTGGACAGATGACTGACCCTGATGCTGCCTCCACGATACGTCTACTCACCTGGAATGTTAGGGGGTTGGGTGATCCGTGCAAGCACAGACAAATCCTTGCATACCTTGAGCGGCACAAGATCCAAATTGCAACACTTCAAGAGACTCACCTGGATGGCAGAGATTCGCCATTAGATGGGCGGGGCACAGTTGTTTCGCATCCTACTCTACTTACTCTCGTGGCTCGACCATACTAATCCATAAAACGGCTCCTTACTTCCTAGCTGGGAGCTTCTCAGACCCGCAGGGCTGCTACTGTCTAATGTGGGGAGCACTCGCCACACACTCGGTTACTCTGGTCAGCTGCTATGGCCCTAACGTGGACCATCCCATGTTTTTTGCCACATCATGGGGGAGGATTGTAGATGTTGGATCTACTCACTTGATATGAGGGGATTTCAATGTTACTTTGAATCCGACGCTAGACAGATTAACACCACAGTCTCACCACTGCACTCGGTGTCAGTGCCAATTGGGTGACATTAATAAAGACTCTGGCCTGTTAGATGTCTGGACTCGAGACACCTACACCTGGAACATAGAGAGGGTACATGCCACTCTGCGGTCCATGAGTCTTGGTTGCGGCTGGATTACTGGGTGGTCTCCAGGGAACTCTGCACGTGGTTAATCAGGGCGACCAACCTGGCACGCACTTATTCTGACCACTCCCCGGTGCTCTTAAACATATCACCACTGATGACATACACTTACTACATATATTGGCGCCAAATCCCGCTATACTGCTCCACATAGCCTTCCGAGCTGAAATAGATCAAGAAATACAAGACTTTTTCCAGCCCAACCTGTGCTTGGTGGACAGTATGGGAACGGTGTGGGAGGCGTTCAAGGTTACTGCCCGGGGACTCTGTATTGCTAAGGAGGGGGGGAGTACTCAAAGCCTTGTGTCAAATGCTCACTCGTTTGGAAAAAGAAATTAAGCTCATTGAGGCAGATACCGCTCACTCGCCATCCCCCAGGCATACATCAAGCTTAGGGATAAGGCATCTGAATATCAGGAAGAGGCAGACAGAGAATGACGATTCTGAGGGAAATACTTACAAGCCCGGCGATATGGCAAAGGCGACCGGCCAGGTAAAGCACTGCCTGAGCAAATTCTTAATCCTAAATTCTCGAACTACGTACTGGAGCTGCAGACTCTGGACGGGGAGAAAGTTTGAGATACTACAGGGATACTTAGCACTTTTCAATACTTCTATACCGCCTTGTACACCATGATGCGACAGCACTCATTGTACCTGTTATCGCATTTGGAGCCAGTGGCCCTGGGTTGGCTGGGGGACTCGCAGCGGGAGTTCCTGTCTGCCGAGTTCGAACTGGATGAAATTAGAACTGCCATAATGCAGCTCCATTCTGGGAAAGCCCACTGACCTGACGGTCTACCTTCTGATTTCTATACAGCATATATAGAGTATCTCACCCCCATACTCAAAAATGTATGTGAAGAGGCCTTTGAATTAGGAGAGCTACCACCTACAATGAGAGAGGCCACCATCATCTCGCTACTCAAACCGGGTAAGCCAGCAGACAGGTGCGACTCCTATAAGCCTCTCTCCATGAATAACTGCGACGCAAAAATATTGGCTAAGATCATAGCAAACCGCTTAAGTCTGCCCATGTGCGCTGGTGCTGCCAGATCAGGCGGCATTTGTCCTGGGTCGCGCCACCTCTCATAATCTTTGAACCTTATTCGCTGCAATGGTGTATATGGACCCGGACCTCGAGGCGGTTGCTGGTTTTTTGACGCCACAAAGACGTACCACTCAGTAGTGTGGGGCTATCTGTTTGGCATTTTGCAGCGCATGGGGATGCCAGACAATTTTCGGAGGTGGATACGGTTACTCTACACGCACCCCTGAGCAAACGTGATAGTGAATGGAGCCTGCTCACTGTGGTTTGACATCACAAGGGGCACCCGTCAGGGATGCCCGCTGTCACCCGTCTTGTTTGCTCTAGTGGTCGAACCGCTGGCTGCCAGACTTAGGCAGTTACACAGAGAATGAGCCCTTGAGTATCCCACGCAGCACGTACTAATTTAGCTATATCTGGATTATATTACGTTGTGCATACGGAAACCACATATCAGCCTTAATCCTATTCTGAGAGAGTTTGTCGTATTTGGAGAGTTGTCCGGTATAAAAATAAACTGGGGGAAATCCCAGTTGTTTCTGCTCACGAACGCCGTGCACCCTTAACTCCTGGACTATCACATTGAATGGTGTCACAGCGAAGTTAAATATCTGGGCATAACCATTGTCAGGGATAGCTCAGAACTACTGCGTGCCAACTATGGAAAGATGATTGACCATATCACAGAGTCGGTGGGCAGATGGATAGCATTGCCTCCGTCGATGGCAGGAAGGCTATCTTTGATGAAGATGGGGATCCTCCCTAAACTCTTGTACCTATTTCTTCATATTCCCTACCTGCCTGGATTGACATTTTTTAAGATCCTTAGAACTCAAATGGTACACCTTGGGGCAGAAAGCAGCCCAGACTGAAATGGAAAACACTTACGCTACCATATACGCAGGGAGGCCTCGAGGCCCCAGACTTCAAATTATATTATTTAAGTGCGCAGGCACACTACGCGGCTTACTGGTTCCATCCGCCTCCCTTTATGCCGCACCTAGCAGTGGAACAATATTACACAAAGCCCACCCCACTGCACGGTCTCATTGCCACGCAACGAAGGAAGAGTAAAGTGCATTCCACCACTGTGAAGTGCACGGTGGAGGCGTGGGAAAAACTCGGGAAACGACTGAGCGTGGAGATGCTATATTCCCCGTCGCTCCTGGCAATTGGACACCCTGCCCTGGAGGTCACTCAGGAGCCACGATGTCGACAATCCCTCAATCGGATAAGCATAGCGACATGGGGGCACCTATACCTAGAAGGGACATTCCGCACCAAAGATCCGTTTTTTCTCGATAAGGAGCCAGGTCCGATGGATGTGTATTTATATGTTCGATTAAGGCAGAGTCTAAAAGGTGCACCCCCCCAGCTACCCCGCTGAGCCCCCTACAGCATACTCCAGACTACCAGCCCCACCCATGTTGTTTCCCTTATCTATCACAAAACACAAGGAGAGATGTGTACACATGCAGGGACTGCCAGTGCGCAATGGGAGCAGGAGATAGGGGAACCATTGGATGAGAAGAAATGGGGCTACTGCTGTGAGCAGACAGGCAAGATCTCTGCGAATAGTAGATTACAAATTATTTTTTATAAATATCTTCAATGCCTCTAGTGCACCCCGATCAAACTATTTAAGTTTAAGCTGCGTGATGGTGATGCTTGTTCAAGATGCGGGCAGGGGAAGGCGGGATTCCTACACTTAGCCTGGGAGTGTGGTGCGATACAAATGTTCTGGGATGAGGTACTGGGAGCGCTGGGGCAAATGGCCACTACGACGATTGTGCACACAGCACTGGTGGCTCTTTTAGACTACACAGCTGACATACTCCCGACATGCTGCAGATTTATTGCATTAGGGCTCATGTTAGCTAAGCGATGAGTGGCATGCAGGTGGGGCCCCTAAATTTAAAGACTGGTTTCAGGATCTCCTCATTTGGCAAGAACAAACATTAACATACACTGAACTGCTACCCACTGCCTCTAGAACAAAGGACATTTGGGATCCTTTGTTCGTGTACCTGCTTGCACATCCGGAGGTAACTGGTGGAGCAACCGCCCTCCCCACCCACTGACCAGATAGACTGAACTGACTGGACTTGAGATCCAGGGTCCTGCCCTCGGGCACACACGACCCTCTCCCCGGGAATGGCATACTCTCACAGGGATTGCAGCTAGGTGTCGGGGAACTGTGGACATGGAATCCACAGAGATTGTCGACTTCAAGGCTACCACATTTTATGTCATTAATTTACGTGCTGGTCTCAACGCTCGAAATAGAGACCAAAATGTCAAGGTTGTCTTGCATGTCATTATTATCGACTATTATGTGATCTGATCTCGTTGTGTGTTCACTGTATGCTGTACTCAAGATGTGTTAATAAAGGGAAAAAAAAAATCTGCAAATAAATGAGGAAAATGTGTTTGAACCACTTTCATATTCTGGATGTCAGCATGTATATTGTAGTAGTATAGTGGTCCCAAAAAACATGAATAGCGCTGTGGCACATTTTGGACTGGGTAACGACTTTAGAAAACTGCAAAAATACTAATATAAGGGGCTTGGCAACATGTTCTCCATTTAGGGCCAATTTAAAGATCCATGAGTTCATATTGGTATGTTGCTATTAAAGATAATGAGCATTGGTAAGGCCAATTGGTTTAACAAATCTCAAACCTGTTGGACTCAAGTGCAGATAAAAGCATCTGGAAAATTGAAGCCAAAAATAAAACGACTCTGTAACACCCATATTTCAGATGCTTTTGTGAGCACTCATACCCTAATGCATAATCTCATTAACTGATCTTAGTCTAAAAATAGTCACTAGTGTACATCAGAAGGACCCACTCAACCAGGCCAATGAAAAATATCAAGAAGATTATTCCTGTGGGTTAATCTGTGATGTGACTGACAATGACACTAGCCAATAGATGAATTATCCTTCAAGTGATGATAGAACACAATATGTTTGCCTGGAATGGTTGAGACACCATACACATCAAACCTAAACATTAATGTACACAGTAGATATTTCAAGTTGCCAAATTGGGGACTTAAATGGGGCTGGTCAAAATAGTTGTGTTTTCTCACAATAAGGGCCTGAATCCGATGTCGTCAAGAAGGCCTCCAAATCAGATTTGGCTTTCCCAGATCCAATTGGTAGCCCTTGTTTACGACTGAATCGTACACAGGTCCGAACAAGCAAGTACGATGTGAAGATCACATATGCGCCGACCGAATCGTTTCCGGGACCCGAACCTGTCCGCACGGCTCATTCGTGGCCAAATCGTGCTGCACTATGGAGCCATATTCTGACCGAGCAAGTACGATGCACGATTCGGACAGCAGCTTTGCCTCAATCTCAGCTAGACGAAATGGCTGTCGGAAGCATACTTCGGGGGGGGGGCCATAGCAGGTCCCCCTTCACTCAGGGCCCTCCGAATCTATCACGGGGTTGTGCTCATAGGTCTCCCCGATCCAGGCATGCACAGTGTAGTGGGCACCCTGTGGTACCCCCCACAGGGTGTACGCTTTTCCCCACCCACCCCTTTTCTGCCATGGGAGCCTGTTACGTGTCTGTACACGGGCTCCCATAGAGTTCAATAGGAGTCCGAGCGAACTGAGTCCGTAAGCATACGGCAGCATTGTACTCGCTCGTTTGGACTACCGGACCACATCTCGCTTGGAAAGCCCTCCGGATCCCAGTTGTACGGAGAGCTTTCCTAGCGAGACTGGAATCAGGCTCAAAGTGTCATTTTTTTGTTCTCCGCTATAGCAAAAAAACGCTCGACAGAAGTACATCAAACATGGCATGAAACTCAAATGATTTGATTTTGATTTGAGTTTTGTAAAGCGCCAGCGAATACCCTGAGTCGTTTCAGCGCTATGGAACACGGGAAAATGAAGACCACAGTTAAGATGTAGTAAAATGCCATGTTTTTAAGAGCTTGTGGAAGCTCACAATGGAGAAAGCATACTTTATTTCTAGGGGAAACGAGTTCCAGTTCTGAGGGGTGCAAACCACGAAATCCCTACCTCCCCAGGAGGAGATACTACACCTAATAGTGCTTTTTGTGATTTGGTGCAAATGTGCTCAGTAATTCTGTGATATTTGTGCTACAAAAATGTGTCCAGCTCTCTTTGAAGAGCTAATAAAATGTGTATCTTGGGCAATAAATTGTGAATTCTCTAAAGATATGGACATTGAGAGGATTTTTGGATCCCAACAGAATGTCCTGATTAAGGCTGTGGTACATTAGCATCCCTTCACTTTCCAATAGGTAATAACTTGTTATTCTAACCTAACTCTCCTATGCGCACATAATAGCAGAGAGGCAACAGAGAGAGGCGTTTTTTGGCCTAGCAGCAGATACAGTTGCGCCTAGCACACTAGACAAACCTGGCAGCGAGTGGCACGCTGCATCCGCAGATGCAGTCCCACAATACAGATAATTAGAGCTGAGGGTGCTTGGCAGGCACCCAGCAGTAGCTCGGCTGAGGATGGCAGGCAGTGGAGTGCGCCCAGAGAGAGCAGCCTAACAAAATACTTAGCCACCGGCTCACGCCTGATGATTGACAGCGGCTCCATTTTCTGACATATGTGTACAAGCCTCAATGTTCAGGAGACCTCTAGCTGTAATAATAAGAGAGAACCATGCAGACAAAGGGGCTTTGCGCCGCCCGTGCGTCACTTTTAATATGGGAAAGAGTGACGTAACAGCTGCCCAAGGGGCTTGTAAATAAGCTCCAAAGTATCCTATGTCCTCTGTGATGCAAGGAACCTTAGTGGCCATGTGAGGAAAATGATTCCCCACTATTGAGTGATTTTACATCTGCAGTTTTGGCGGAGGCATACTAATGCACTCACCCCGACTCCCTCCACCCAGCCTCTCTTCCCTGACTGTCTGAGACTGACAACCCATCTGCTTCAACTGAAGAAAGAGCGAAGGTTTGGATGGGGGGAAGCTTGTCATTCAAATGTTAATTCACTTCTGGAACAATCCTGCTCCTGTGCTCAACGAGGACAAGACCTCACGCTGCATATAAAGCA
This sequence comes from Triturus cristatus, assembly GCF_964204655.1. Classification (NCBI taxonomy): domain Eukaryota; kingdom Metazoa; phylum Chordata; class Amphibia; order Caudata; family Salamandridae; genus Triturus; species Triturus cristatus. Next base: position 1,058,759,521 of record NC_140594.1, on the reverse strand, counting down.
ACATGCGCACTTTAAGACGAATGACAAAAGACAGGGAAGGACACACATTTCTGCTCTTAAAACCTGCAAGATAATACATAAAAAGATTATTGTACTACTCGAATTACTCGCAATTTAGTAAAATTGTCACCAGTTTGAACAAATGAAGTTGTGACATAGAGACTTCAGATTGTTCAAAAAGTTACAATCGAACCTATAATTATAGGATATTTGATCTGCCTCACACACTTGTGAGTATATTCATTAATCAACTGTGGTTGCACAGGCATGAGCCAATTGCAAATTGTATAAATCCTAAATAAGTGCAGTTTCACTAGAACTATGCAAACAGCGTCATCAGGCGACCGGCAGGCACACGTGCTGTGGTGCAATCTTTTTGTAGTCACCTTGGGGCATATTTACAATAAAGTGGCGAAGTGTGTCGTTAAGCCAAGAAGGCTAACAACACACTTTGTCACTTTAGAAATGCAGAGCGGCACCATATTTATAGAATATGGTGCAGCCATGCGTTTCCCCCTGCGCTGGTACTAACTTTAGCTGCATAGCACCAACGCAGGCACCCTTGCACCATAGTGCAAGGATGCCTGGGTTGTGGGGAAGATTGTTTATGTGCCGGATGGTCCCACTTCCTGCACATAAGCAATCTTAAAATGAGGTTTTATAACTTCTTTGTATGCTGCATAATGCAGCACACATAGAAGTTGCAAAACAGCATTTAAAAAAAATTATTGTTTATGTGCAGGAAGGCATACCTTCCTGAACATAAACAATCATAGGCAGTTTGCTGTTTCTATGTGTGCTGCACAAGGCAGCAAACATGGAAACAGCAAAAGCTAGGAGAAATAAAGATTTCTTCACATTTAGCCTGTTTAAGACCAGATTTTCCCTGGTCTCAATTTTGGCGCTGCGTCCTATTTTACGCTGCTCTTGTAAACAAGGGGAAAGGACAAAATCAATGCGTGTTGCGATGTCATAGTTCTGGCCTTGGCAAGCTCTTGCAATGGTTATTTTTGTATTCTTTATTGCAAGCATATGTCATAAAAAGAAAAGAGGAAAAAAAACATGCCCTTGACTAAATGTGGTGGCTTTTTCTTGCAAAAAACATTTCTATAAAAAAAAAAATAACAATGATATGCAATTTTAATACAAAAATAAGGATGTTAACTTTTAGACAGTTTTTTTTTGTTTTCATGTGCATCACTGGAAAATATGAATCCAACTGTTTTAATAAAAAATAACTACTCACTTTTAATTACTGTAATCTGAATGTATAATGTAAATTGACAAGGATGTGTAAAAATAAAAAATGACAAAGAATGGTAAGAAAAAGCATTGGCAATGTAATGTTTTGACCCATAACTTTTACACTGAAATGCACCTTTTCTTACATTGCAGTGCCATTATTCACAGTGCAATAGGAATTAATCAAATGGGAATGCCAGTATGAACCAATTCTGATCAGTGATAACTTGAATGTGCTCTCTCTTGTAAACTTGGTAAGATTGGTCTACGCCTGTTTGGCATATTTAATTTACCCGTAAATCCCTTGTACAGTGGTATCTCATATACCTAGGGCCTGTAAATTAAATGATACTAGTGGGCCTGCAGCACTGCTTGCACCACCAACCGAAGTAGCCCTTTAAACCTGTCTCAGGACTTTACCGCTGCAAGGCCTGAGCGGGAAGTTTACTGCCGCAGTGACGTGGCATTTAAAGTGGTTGATCTGACACTCCCCTTCTACTACATATAAGTCACCCCTAATGTAGATCCTAGCTAGCTCTATGGGTAGGGTGCTGTGTAGGTAAAAGGTAGGACATGTGTCTTAACTGTGTGGCATGTCCTGGCAGTGACAAACAGCCTATTTGGTTTCTGCTGTGAGGATGCTTCTTTCATAGTATTGCATTGGGAATTCCCTGATATATGTATCAGTGGTAATTTCTCATATGAATGGGGTAGCATGGCCATGTTTGGTATGTTTGGAATAGTAGTAATAAATTCTGCTTATTGGTGTATGTGGATTTGTTATTACTATCTTAGAAATACCACTTTTAGAAGTGGGCATTTCTGTGTACTTATGACTTTTTGTTCCCTGCCTGTTTGTGTACTCAACTTCTGGTTCAGACTGGCAGGAGAACGGGATGTACATTCACTCTATACAGTTACAAAGGGGGTTGAGGTGTGTCCTGCCTTTCCTGGGTGACTCAGCAATGGGCTGAATAGACCTTGGCTGCATTTAGAGTTGCGGGAGGAGTTTCTCTTGTACCTGAATAGGCCTGGTCTGCATTTAGAGTAATAGGAGGAGTTGCACCTGCACCAGCACCTGAAAAAGGCTGCAACTGACTCCCACAATGCTGTCCCCTCCCTCCTGGAGTGTGTCTGGAGCTAGGGCTTGGCATTGAATAGGGGCATTGTGCATGTCAAAAAAGTGGTTGAAGTGACCCCATAACAAAGACTTTTGCCGTATAAGTGCAGGGGCTTTGACCCCATGATTTGAGACACTGCTTGAACTTTTAACAGCTGCCGCTGACACTACAGATTGCACCAAGTAGAAGCTTTTATGCTGCCACTTGAGCTTTGCTTTGCTGTGCTCACCTGTTGGAAAGACTGTCTCTTGGCTTGCAAGGACCCTGTGTGCTGGCCTTTTGCCTTCTCGCTGCCTGTGTGCCCCAGTGATCTCTCAGGTCTGAGTGGCCTGCTTTGTGTATTCGAACAGTTGGCGCCTGGTGAGTGCTTTATTCCTTGGGCTGTAGATTCTCTGCGAAGGGTTTTGGAGAACAGGAAAAATTGGCGCTCGGGCAGGTAAACAGTGAAGTATAGCGAGAGAAAACAAAGAATAAAAGCTTCACGGTGCAAACAGGTCAGGGGAAGACCCAAAACCCCTGTGTGAGGTGTGAGATAGAAACCCATACCAAAACAATTGCAAACAAGTCCTGTGCACACGTTTAAGATTAAAGAGACATTAACAGTTTGGGAATCAAAAGTAGGCCAACACTGAAGGTTCTGTAAATGTTGGTTTAATGCAAGTTGAGATTGTCAAAGCAAAAACACCAGCCGACACGTGTTTCGTCAACAGGTAGTTGCCTGTGTCTCTTCAGGGCTGATGGAAGCAAATTATTTGAGCATCGAGATGTTGGTGAAAATTCCATAGGATTCGAAGGTAAAGAAATCGGGTTCGGAATGAATGCTAAAATGAATCCCACGGGCGGGTAAGTCCGTGTTAAGTGAAGCCTGGTGCAGGCGGGTCCAGCTCGTGAGTGTCTTGCTGCCGAAATGGGGAGGACACGTGTGCACAGGACTTGTTTGCAATTGCTTTATTCCTTGGGCTCTTGGCCCTAAAACCTAAGCATGGTGAAGCGCTTTTATTTCTGGTGAGTGGCAGCACAAGATGCAGGGCGTGTGCTGCAAGTTGCCAGGGGAGAGCTTGAGCATGGAAGGACTCTCCCCCCTTCCCTAGCCTCCAGTGAGTGCTCCTGCTGGGGGCTGAGAAGCCGTAGAGAGGAGCCACCAAGTGCAGCCGCTCATCAATCATCGAGTGCCGCAGGAGTGTCAGGCGTTGCCTAGCAGCCTGCTGAAGCCTGCTGCGACTTAGGAAGGAAGCCACAGCCCCACCATTCAGGACACTGTGTTGTGCAGCGAGAGCAGCGAGAACGCTCTTTCACAACCTGGAGCTGTGTAGCTGTGCTGTGGAAAAGAAAGCCCTCGCGCCTCCCACTTGGGATAGCTGCCGAGGCACCGGCCTCAAGAGCCAGTCGGTACCGAGGGGGAAACAGGTCAGTGCCCTTCCCCCATCTCTTTCTGGCAGCACCACGCTGCTGCACCGCACAAGCAGCTGCGTGTCTTACCTCCTGTTGGGGGTATTTTGATTACCAGCATTTCTGGAGGGGCGGTGGGCCCCGTTGGCCTGAGTCGAGCCCTACCTACGCTGCATTTGTTTCAGCAGCTGCATCATATGTCTGTGGGCAGCTGCCTTTCCCTGTCAGGGGCATTTGTTCTTAGTTGGCATTGCGGGGCGAGCCTGAGATGGGGCCCCTGTTTAGAAACTTGTTGCCTAGGGACCAACACCACTGGGAATACCGTAATCCAAGTTAATGGCACTCAGATGCTGCTGTGCCCAGTCTCCCTGTGAGGAGTACTGTGTAACATGTAAAACGAGCACAGGAGTGCTGTCATAGGTTTCTGCTGCATTTACATGCCCTAATGTTGGTTGATGTATCATTTTACTCCCTAACCTGCATTTTATGCCCTAATGTTGCATATTGTAGTGGTGTTTTGCAGGGACAGTAACATTGATATAGCATGTGTTACTACTTTACATGCTGCATATATGTGTCCTGATATGGATGAATTACTTTTTTTCTTGCCTTCTACTGGGCAGAATAACGAGTACTATTTCAGGAACTGCAGGACATGTACAGTGATGTTGTAAGGTGATGTTTTCATCACATTTTTATTACGTGTGCACCCTATAAGCATTTACTTTATGCACTAACTGTGATGTTATGACAATTGCCTAGTGGCAAAGTGATTTATGTGATTATGGTCTAAAGTGTTTTATGTACAATACAAATGATATTTTTATATAATCTTGTGTGGGGTCTCTTTTTGTGGTGTGCCTAGTGTGTCACTGGTGTGTGTGTGTTGTGCAAACGCTTTACTGGGATAAGCCTGAGTGTTCTGCCAAGCTACCAAAGTTTTTTGTTAGGGGTTATCTTGTGTGTGTAACTCCCATACTCTTACTATTCCTCTACAGCACCTCTTATCACGTTGGATCGGCAGTGTGAGGACCTTGCCACCTTCTTCATTAGGTAGGTTGAAAATATTTACAAGTCTTTTCCGCCGGTCCAAGCGGGCTTATGTGCTGGACTTAGTCCCTGCACTACCCACACCCTGGAAGCCTTTCCCCCAATCTCTCAAGATCAACTACTTTCTCTGTGCAGCAAAATTAAATCTGTCTCTCCTGCTGACCCTCTCATGCCCGATCAATCAGGAAAATTCTGCCTGTACTCTTGGCACCTTTGGGCCAGGTGATCAATAGGTCTCTTGCCACGGCGGTTGTTCCCAGGGCATGGAAACCGCCCAAGGTGGTACCTCTGCTTAAAAAACCCACCCTGGCTTCATCTAAGCCATAGAACTTCTGCCATGTATCCCTCGTGCCATGGGCGTCTAAGATCACCGAGGCCTATATTAACACCTTACTAACAGATTTCCTGAACACCAATAACATCTTAGACCTCTCCCAGAATGGTTTCCGTCCTGGCCACAGCACGGAGTCAGCGCTCCTGGCTGTGACCGAACATCTTCGGACGGCACTAGATGCTGGGCGCACTTCAGTACTGATATTACTCGACCTAAGTGTGGCATTCGATACAGTTTCCCATTCCATCCTGCTGCAACATCTGGGGGAGGTAGGCATAGCGGGCACTGCTCTAGAGTGGCTCTCCTCATTTCTGGCAGGGAGGACATTTCAGGTGTCAGCCCCCCCTTTCACTTCTGGGGTTCACAACATCAAACAAGGGGTGCCACAGGGCTCCTCCCTGAGCCCATTGCTGTTTAACTTGTACATCCAACCCCTGGCTCTGGTAGCCAAGAGTAGAGGTCTGACTATGGTCTCCTACGCCGACAACACACAGTTGGTAGTGGCACTCTCGGACGGCCCCACATGGGGCGCTCCCAAGTTTCGGAGCGATCTCACAGCCGTCACCGAGTGGATGACTGCCAACTGTCTCCAGCTTAATGCTAAAAAGTCAGAGGTGTTGTTGGTAGGGAACAACCCCGGGCTCTGGAGCGAGCACTGGTGGCCTGAAACCCTTGGTAATGCCCCCCCCAGCAGGTGGTAAAGAATCTGGGGGTGTGGGTGGACTCGGCCCTTAGCTTCCAAGTCCAAAAAAGAAGGTGGCTGGGACCTGCTTTGGACTACTGCGAGGGCTCAGACCCTTACTGGGTTTTTTTGACGCGCCAACAGGGCAAGTCATCATCCAGGCCTCGATTTTGTCAAGATTGGATTATGCCAATTCACTATATCTAGGGTCAAACAAGGCAGACATTCTGAGACTCCAGAGTGTCCAAAATGCGGCTGCCAGAACCCTCCTTAGTCTCCTTAGAGCCTGTCCTGTGTCAGATGCCATTTGCCGACTCCATTGGCTGCCGGTGGCCAGGCGGATTTAGTTTATGGCTCTCTGCTTGGCCTTCAAGATTTTGAAGCATGCCACTCCACGAATCTTGGCCGACCTGCTGCTGCCATATGTACCTACACGCCAACTCTGTTCCTTGGGGCAAAACTTGGTAGTGGTTACCCGGGTAAGGGGGCTACGCACGGGGGGACGCTCGTTTCGTACTATGGTGGCAGAACTCTGGAATTCGCTTCCGGTACAGATCCGCAGTTTGAACATCTACCTAGCTTTCTGGAAGTCAGTCAAGATACACCTCTTTCCACTGTTGTAGACCTCTCTGCCTCACCTCTGTTTGGATCTTACTGCTGTTAGCGCAGGAACGCCTCTTTGCTGGGGCAGCTGTCGCGCTCTATAAAATGTTATAACATAACATAACATAACAAGAGTGGTGAATTCTGCCTGCCTTAGGTGCCTAACCTAGCCAACCAGAAACCCCATTTCTAACGGGGACAAACTGATATTGAGAATGAATAAGTGAAATGAACTGCAGAGCAAGAAATCGCGAGTGTTGATGAGTTAATGGGACCAGTAAAGTTGAAGATTGTAGGACAGTATATTGTAGTTAAAATATTGACTTGTAACAATATCATATTTAGTACATTGCCCACCACTAAACTTTCAGAAAGGTAAGCATTTAATAGGAACTTAACTTTCCATAATCTACATGAGCCTATTTAATATTTATATTCACCTATTATATTTACTTATACTTCGAGATGCAATTTTATTGCAAGGAAATATAATACATGCAATATTGTGAAGGTATACCATGGTGAGTGTGGCAATGGATGGAGGATTGGGCATTGATGCAGGATTGGGTAAGTGAACAGACTCAATTTTGATACTTTGTTAATAAGAGTTGAAATTGAGTACTTAGGGCCTGATTACAAGTCTAGTGGTTCGAGGACTGTCCGACCACCGTATTACATCTTTGGCAATCAGATCGCCATTGCATCGCTGCAACTGCCTGGGAACTACATTTCCTGGCTGAACTGCGGCAGTCAGGGGCTTACAATATGCTGGTGGTACCACCGCAGCACTGCAATGCATATAACTAGTTTCAGGACCACCAGCAGTGTCATGGAGGTTCCTCCTCAATGAAACTGCTCGCAGTCATGAAACAAAGGGGGCCCTGCAGGGTCCCTCATACCTCATGCATGGGGGTGCATGCAAGGGGGCACATGTTGTACCCCCCTGTGTGCATGCACCCCTAGTTCCTGCACGGCATGAACTTCACAGTCCATGCTGTGCTGGAACGGGCTGTGACGGTCCTTCTGCGGTACCTTTCAAAGGTATAGATAGGTGCCTTTAAAAGGCACCGCTGCAGGAACGCCACACCGCCCACCCATCAGACCACAAACAACTCATAGTATGGCAGGTGGGCGAAGGCCCTGTTTGGCGGTCCTGCAGCGGGCGGTGGTATGGAGGCCCCCTCCAGGACCGCTAAACTCGTAATCGGGCCCCTAGCTTTTGAATTTAGCACGTACTAAAATAAAACATAATACACCTAAAAAGTTAGCAGGCAGCGCAAATCTAATTTCGAGTCATCTTGCTCTTTAGTAAGCCTGGGCGGAGTTCGCGGAAGTTGCAAAAAAACTCCACAAAGCTATGTGAGTTCCGTGAGCAGCTGAGTGGGTTACATTGTGCTGTTGGCACTGATGTTTAGTGCCTGGTGTTTCTCTCATGCTGTAAAATCGGCATGAAGGGCACTGCTTCTTTCTACCACTCGAGTAGAGGTTTTACATGAGCGGCAGCTTCCTCAACGCGAACTAAAGGTTTCTCAATGCGAGCGGTAGCAACCATCCGCGACTGCCCACATTGAGAAATCTCGCAGGGAAGTGGTCTAGCGTTGGATTTTCCTCGCTCGCCAACTTACCATGGTGAGCACGGGTGAGGAAAAAACTCTGATCCACGGAGTGCGAAAAACTCTGCAAACTCCACGAACGGAGCGGAGTTCATCGCCCAGGCTTACTGTTGTGTAGAATTTGAAGTAACCAAATCCTGATTTATGTCTTGACAAAGTTAGCTGGTTATGAGTAAGCCATTGTCAACCTCAATTTCAGATCTGGAAAGTGCCAAAATGTAGTTTCTATTAATAACACAATCTGTCCGTGCATTCTAAAGACATGGACAATTTATTTTCCTGGAAACTGTTGCTCATTCACTAAATCATGTTGCACTTTCAATGCATGAAGTTAAGGTTCAGAAATGCAAAGTTTTGATTATGGAATTAGTTTGTAATATTACCACATATCCTTTTAGAGAGAAGCCCATATACAGCTTAAAATTAGAATTTTAGATATAGAAGCAAAAGAAGGTTCCCAAAGTTATTTATCTGCAGAAATCCAAGTAGAGCTGCTTTGCACTATGGTGACTGCACATTTTGCGATATTCTTACCTTGAACATGACAGCTTTCAGTACTTCAGTATAATTACTTATATTATAAGCATGCCAAGTTTCCATTAACTTTACGGAAGAATGTGTTACTCTCTAGCCATTTGGGATGGCCTCATATTGACAGTTAATCAGAACAATGTTGCCACTTTCCTCCTACTTGGGCTCTCTGTTGCCTTTGAAACATTGAACCACCCTGCGGTACTAAACTGCCTGGGCCATCTCAAGATACAAGCACTACCTGGACTAGATCACTTAGTGCCTTGCAATGATCCATCATTCCTCTCTTTTTTCAACAATGATGTAGACATCTCCCAAACGTACATTATTGTTCTCCTAATCTTCAACATTTATTTCTGCTCTCTCCAGAAGATTATAAAAGCATTCAACCTCTCCCTCAATAACTATCTGGCAACAGGATTGGAATAAGATTGCAAATGCCTTCTGAAATAGACGTCTGCACCATAGGCCCTTGTGTTCTCGCAATTGTCCTATGTATGCCCAATAATCACCTGAAAACAAACACTTTCAAAATCAATATTCTGAAAAGCAGACAATGGTCTTCAATACTGCCAAGTTCTCAGAACCCCAGGAATTTGGGCCTTCCACTACTTCTTTCAGTGGGGTAAGAACCCTTGGACTGACAGTATAATACAACTTCTGTTGTTTCCTGTATGTAAACCAAATGCCAAAGTCACATTTTTCCCTTATCTGAATTTCTATCAGCAACCATTACACTAATCGCTCCCACTTAAAATATGTTGGCTGGCTCCTTCTTGCTGCTCCAATTTTCTATTGACTTAAAATATTGTATGTCCAGAGTTCTACCGCCATACATCTGCTACAATACTCCGAAGCCTTTTATCACATCACCCCTGCCATTAAAGCTCTTCTCTGGCATTGCACACTTACTATATATCACTTTGCATTTCACATGAAGCCAATATTTGGTGATGTTATATTTTTTACAAGGACCTTTCTCCACATACTAACTAAGAAGGACTGCTAGATAAAGTTCATTTTCACATCTGACCATTCTCCAGTTCACAAAAACATTAATTGCTGTGATGATCTGTTCCTTAGAGCTCACCTCACTCTGGAGCTCTTTGTTCCAGTGAGGATCGGAAAGGCTTCTGTAGACCTGGAATTCAATTGAGCAACAGAATTTGGTTGTCCCTACCATTATCATGGAACAAAATATTGAAGGTTGGTTTATTGTTTTTCTACCTGGCTTACTGTAAATAAAATTTAAACGGAATTGTATTATGTTTTTGTGTATTGTAAAAGTTATTGCAAAATGTAATTTTTATGTAGAAATAACTGTAATATAATTGTTGAGGGCTGTTGGGTTTGTTAGGGGATTGGATGGCCAAAATTTTATATACAATAATTTATGTTATTTTATTAATTTGTTAATAGTTATATCTCCTGTTACTTATTTGTTTAAAGTTTGATATTTTTAAATTTTGTACTAAATTCTAAATTTAAGTTGCTTGGTTTGATACATATGATTTTAATTGATTAATTTTAACTCTTTCATTTGCTATTTATGTGTTTAAATGTTTAATCATATTGTAAGTCATGCGTCACACTTTAATTTCAGGTTGCAGGTTTAATTGGGAGATTCAGGTGGATAGTTTTTTTAAGTTAGATTATGAATAATTGATTTCTGTATTAATTATTAATTCTTTTATATTGGCAATTAATTGTATTTTTATTAATATTTAAATTGAACAATATTTTATTAAAGTATATATTTTTTAAATTAATTAAGCTAAACCTCTATATGTAATTTATTATATATATTTTTTAAAGCATTCTATGTCATAGAAAATAATTTTTAGGTTTGTATGCGTCTTTCTTGCGTTTGGGGTGTACTCTTTGTTTAAATGAATATAAATATTATATTGTGTATTTACTATTTGATTATATATAGACGCACAATGTTAAAATATGTACCCATAATTAGCTTTGGTCAGCACATATTTTAAGATGTACATAGGACCGTTGAACCAAGAATTGGCTCCATGTATAGGCTTGACAAAAATCATGGAGTTAACTTAATTAACTAATGACTTGAAATGATGCAAAAAGTTACAAAAATAGATATATGTTTGCACTGAGCACTCACTTTAGCACTATTTGCACAATAAATGTGTTTATGTTGCAAGACAGATAGATATATTGAGGGCATGCATATGAACACTAACAAGTTCATAATTCGAATGAGCGAAAATATTGATTGTTTTAAAAAAAGTTTTATCATAATATATTATACAAATGATGACTTGAAAAGGACATATCTGCTATTGTTTTGAACAAGCAGGATGTATTGTTGTAATCTGGATATGTTCAACAAAATTGTATGTTTAAATCACTTGATTTTACAAATAATCTGGACAACACCAGTCGCTCTAAAACTAATACGAGGATTTCCAGTTAAAGTTTGTCTTCTATGTCTATGGCTGTCTTGGTCACGTGGTACGCCACAAACAGCACTCGTCACTTTAAAAATTGAATCGTTACTATGGTACCCTGACATGTAATCAAGGCCCATCCAGAGCCAAAACACGTTATGGCGACATTGGAATAAAGGATTTTAAGCACAGAACTGTGGTCCTTATAAGGCCTGGGCGGTAAATTACGTTCCGTTCGTGGAATTTGCGATATTTTGACATTTGTGTGTTCCACGGAGAGCGCGAAAATGTCAAAACTTTCGCAACCTGCCACGAAACGGAAGTATTTTTATTGTTCGCGCTTTAAAAATGCATTCTCGTGCGCACGATCGCGACTTACCGGGTCCCTGCGTTCGCCGACGAGTTTTCCTATCCGTTCGCGCACGTCACAAGATGTTGGATTGTTGGTAGCCGGTCGCGCTATCCCGTGAGAGTTTGCGATCGCGAACACGTCATTGCGATCGCGAACAGGAAATAAGCATCGCGAGCAAGATGGCCGCTCCCATTAGCGACCGCATGGGCAAGTTGGAGATATATTTCCCCGCGGGCATGCAAAAACACATCGCGAACGGGCGGGAAAAGCAATCTCCGCATCTTCGCGAAAGTTTCGCATGCTCGCGGAGATTTTGTGCAATTTCGCGATAATTTGTGAAAGTCAATTTCGCAAATTCCGCCCACCCTTAGTCCGTATCCATTTTATGGGGGAACTACCTGTACTGATGGAAGTGGTGATGTATATATAACATGGATGGCATCTGATGAAGGAAGTTGTTCCGAAACGCGTAATGCCATGCTAAATCACCCTACCTGTAACAGGCCCACTGTGTCCCTTTCGTTTCTTCATTGGAGGCGAGTGAACTTTAAACTATATATATATATATATATATTATCTACTGGCGGTCACCAGTAGATAGTTATAGTTAGGACCGTGTTTCCATTGGAAATCCGCAACATTCTATTTGGAATAACTTTGCCGCCAGTTGACGAATCCTCGCGAAATTTTCAAAATAGGTGGGGCGCTCCGCTCCGCTCCTACCCTGAAAGTCTCGGGGGGATTCGTCAAGTGGGGCCTGAGAAAAAAGGGGGTCCCAAAACGCGTTTTCCCCATGCAATTTTCCATAGGGACCTTTAGTCCAAGGTACAGCCCGAACGGCTGAACAGAATAACTTTAAATTTGGCAAAGAGGTAGTCCTCAGGTCAGGGATGTGCCTTTTGCAGGTCTGGTGTCAATCTGTTCAGTAGTTCCTGAGAAAATCAAAAGTAAAATCATATATATATGTGGGCGGAGCCTAACCACACATCTCATCCTGAGATCTGATTGGCTGTCAGCACTTCATCCAAGAAGTGTTGGCAGCCATCTTGGGACCAATATACATGATAGCACCTCATTAAAAAGCATTGCAGTTAATAGAAGGTTTTAAGACTTTAGTTACATTATAAATCATTTGTTGATGGTACCATACTCATTTTAGAAATTGTGGTATGTTCTAAGGGGATTTCACCATGTGAAAAAGCCTTCTGCTGGGATATCATGATTGAGAGAAAAATATTTTCTCATGCTTTTCCCACAGAGGTTTGGAAGGTGATCTATAAGCTAAACTGAGAGCTTATTTTCTGTAAATTCACATTATCTTTCTCAGTCATGTGAGAATGAAGTCTGACACTCTCAGTAAAACATGTACATCCAACAAGGGCAGAGACTGTCAGTTGATTCCTTTGTGTTCTGCTGCAGCTTCCCAGAGTGTTCCAAAGAACAACTAGAGCGCTAACAGTCCTACTTATGATAAACGTATGGCACACCTGAAGCCATCTTGCTTGGATTGAAGTGGTAACTCTTAAAACATTTAATTTAAAAAGGAACAAAATGAGGGGGTTCATTTTTCCATAAAAAGTATGATTAGTGCTGCAGAAAGAAAAATTAGGGCACATTTTGAGTGACTTCTCAAATCCTCTTCTATTTCATTAAAAAATTCTGACATGCAGACTGAAACATGCACTTTCAATACCAGCAGCAGTTTTCCCTGATGAGCAGTAGCTTTACTACAGTGATCTAATGAGCAAAAAGAGTGCTAACATTCTGAATTTATGGGGGGCGCTAGAGGGCGCACAGCGGAATGGCTGCCTCCTGAGACAGCTCCGCCGGACGGGGAACGCAAATGGCGCAAAAAGCATGACAGTGGGAGCGCCGCGGCCAGAAACACATCGCAGCAATGATCGGAAGCTGCCCTTCACAGAAGGGGGTTGAGAGGGTCGATCGAGAGCCCCGCTTTCCCTGAAAAAACGAACTCTGAAGCTTCCGGGCGTGCGAGGCTAACGGCTCCCAAGATGGCGGCGCCCACCGACACGAAGACGCGCTCTGAGTGACATCGGCATTGCCGATAAGGAAGGACGCCGGTGAGGGACGCGATCGCCGCCCGGACACTACAAGCTCACTCCTGACACATTGCGGGAGCCCCGGGGGCACAGGCACGGACTGCGGTGCGCGGAGGGGGCCCCGTGAGAGCCTCCATGCTGGCCGCCTGCCCGATTGACCGCTGAGGAGGCGAGAGCTCGGCTACGGTGTGACCGCATCGGCGGAGATACATAACGCTGAGCTGCGGCGGGGGCTGCGAGAGCGGAGAGGTGAGGAGACTGCTGAGGCCCCCGTTGCGGGACCGAGGAGAGCCTCGCCGGCCGATAGGGAGGACATCTGCTGCAGGCTGGCCTCGTGAGCATGGTGGACCCGGGCGGTGGAGAGATCCACGTGCACTGCGCCCAAGACCGGCACATATAGAGCCCAGCGGATGGCGGTGAGCGTGTGAGACTGCTGGCTGAACGGAGATAGCTGGGCCACGTACTGACCGCAACTGCGCTGAAAAGCGCCGCTGGGGCCCATGCGGGACGAATGGCTGGAATGAGGAGCTAAACAACGGAACCATTGCAGAGTGCTGTGAGCCTGCCGTTTTGCTGTGACACCCTCGGACTCCGTCTGCGGAGTGCCCGATAGGTGATTTTGGTCGGCGGGGACCGGGGGGCCCAGCGGCGCACTTGGACACTATGGGAAAGCCGGAGAAGACACAAACGAAGCTCCCCTTTGAAACCAAGCGCCAGACCAAAGGCGCCACTCTACCACCAGACGAAGCAACGGGGGCTGACGACGCAACGCCACAGGGCATGGCGGAGGCGCTGAGGGCCATCCAGCAGAGCTTACAGGACGTACATGGTAAACTTGATACCATCACACTGCGTGTCGACAACATGGCGGCGAAGCTGGATGCGCACGGAGAGCGGCTAACGGAGGCAGAGACCCGAATCGGGGCACTGGAGGACGCATCCCAAACCACCACTCAAAAATACACCGAGGCTGAGAAGCTGCTGGAGGCGATGAGGCAAAAGACGGAGGATTTAGAAGCGCGCTCAAGACGCAATAATGTGAGAATCACGGGGGTTCCGGAATCTACCAACACGGGCCGGATGGAAACGTATGTTGAGGAGCTGATTAAGGACGTTGTGGGCGCGGAGCACCTATCCCCAATGTTCCTCATTGAGCGAGCGCACAGGTCGCTGGCTCCAAGACCAAAGCCTGGGGCACCCCCGCGGCCCATAGTCGCCAGAGTCCTCAACTACAGGGACCGTGATGTTGTCCTTCGAATAGCGCGCGAGAAGCAGCAGATCACGCACCAAGGAAACAAACTGGCATTCTACCCGGACTTCACCCTCACAGTCCAACAAGCGCGGAAAGAAATCAATCCGGTAAAGAAAAAGCTTCGTGACATGGGGGTTGACTACGCCATGCTCTACCCTGCCCGGTTGCGGATAACGCACGACGGACGTGCGGTACTGTGCCACTCGCCCCGAGAGGCGTCTGAACTTATCAAAAAAATCGGAGCTAAGCGCAAAGAGAGACGGAGAGTTGAGGAAGCCACGGACGCTGACTAAATTATTGTGCACAAGGACCACTGAGGACCGGCGCAGCTGCTCTACACCACGTGCTGAACACGCGGCCTCGGCGGGGTGAATAACGGAGGGCGACAGGGCAGACGAGGAGACTTCCACCATGGCACAGACTGCGAGTGCATTTGCTGTGAATGACCACGCCTGGGCCTCTGAAGGGCTGGATGCCGGTAAAACTGCTACTATACAAGTCGGGGTGGTGCTGCAGGAGCTCCTGATCACGGAAGTTCGGGGGTGGGATTCCCCTATCGGACAGAGACCGCACACAGTTGGAAACAGCCGCCCCCTGAGGGGAAGGCGTTCGTTATGTCTGGGATGGCAGACGAACCACCCAGATGAACAGCGTGAGAAACGAGCCCTGACTGCCAGGACTATACCATAGGTATGTAGGTCAAGTGCGGGTGGAGGGAGGAGCGGAGGGCTGGGAAAAAGACTCTCTGCTAGCAGGACAGTAATGCTACAAGTGGGACGCTGTGAACATTGCTGAGACTGCGACGGACCCTGGAGAGGGTCGATGTGATGCTTACATAGATGTGGGACCCTTGGGGTCCTGAACAGGGATTTGTCCCCGTCCACATCCATTAAGTTGGATGGAGAGGTGTGTTCTAGGCGGTCCCCCAAAGAGGGAGATCCCCGAATCCAGTTACCTTAATGTTTGACATTAGTTATGGGGTATGTCTTTGGCATAGTTGGGGTGCTGAAGTGGGTGGGGGGAAGCGGGATACAGTTGGGAAGTTGCAATGTTGGTCACTGTGCATGAGACGCATCGCTGAATTCCGAGTAAATTTGCTCAGGCAACAGAGGGTCCATACCCACTGCGACAGTTATAGGGACGCGCCCGCTAGGTGTAAGGATGATTGCTGTATGCCTGCTACTGCTAGGAGATGGCTGATAGCGGAGTAGGTGCGAGATTGCTTCGATTAATCACATGGAATGTCCGAGGGCTTGGTAACCCCAAGAAAATCAGGCAAACACTGGCATACCTGGACAGACAGCGCGTAGATATTGCACTCATACAGGAGACACACTGCGCGCCGTCACGCCGAGTTAATGTGGGCCGTAGGTGGGCTGAGTCCGTACACTATTCCTCTTACTCCTCCTATGCACGGGGGGTGATGGTATTGATAAAAAAAGGACTGAAATATACCATTGAGTCGGTCGAGAAGGATGACATGGGACGGTTTGTTATTCTGACTGGTCTCCTGCGGAGACAGAGACTGGCTGTGGTGAATGTCTACGGGCCTAACGTGGACGATCCGCAGTTCTACCAATCGCTGTGGAGCAAACTGCGCGACCTCCAGGCTCCCCATGTGGTGTGGGGTGGAGACTTTAATATTGCGCTCTGCGAGGACTTTGACCGCTCTGGGGCGACAACAGAGCCACATAGGCATGCCCTCCATGTCCTAAAGGACATAATGGTTGATAAGGCGCTTACTGATATCTGGAGGCATAGACATCCGGATGACCTAGAAGCCACTCATGTGACTACGTCGCGCGGTAGTTGGTCCCGTATAGACTACTGGCTGGTCTCGGGCGACGTTGCACGATGGACAAGGGAGGTTCGTCACCTGCCTAGAACGCTATCCGATCATAGCCCGGTGCTCCTCGCCTTGGAGCTCCCGGACTACACGCCACCTCCGTTCAGTTGGAGATTCAATGCTAAAGCACTCATAGACCCCCTGTACACTGATACCATCGGGCAGGCGATACAGGAATACTTTGACAATAACGCGCCTACAGCGACCGACCCGGGAGTGCTCTGGGAGGCCTGCAAGGCTACTATACGCGGCGTCTGCATAAGCACCAATGCAGGCATACTTAAAGACATCCGACGGCAAATCGGAGTCAAAGAGGATAAACTCCGAGTCCTAGAACGTGACTACGAACGCACACAAAATGCTCGGCTACTGGGGGACATTCGGACTACACTGTCCGAATTTCAGAGCCTCGCGGATGACGAAATTAAATATACCATGAAACGACAGATTGCAAGGGCCTATGGGGAGGGCGGCAGACCAGGAGGGCGACTGGCGGCTAAAATATGTGAGGGACGTGCGCCGCAGAACATACAGGTAATCCGTGGACGGTGGGGGGAACGACATTATGGCGAGCAAGAAATACTGGGGGAATTTATGGATGCATACGGAGAGCTGTATGCCTCCAGGCCTACGGCCGCTGAGGCTGAAATCGGGGAATACCTCGAAGACGTGGCGATAGCGTGGCTATCGGACACACATCGCGAATATCTATCCCAACCTATCACAGTGGAGGAGGTCACAGAAATAATTAAGTAACTGCCGAATGGTAAGGCTCCGGGCCCCGATGGCTTTACATGCGAATTTTATAAGGCGTTTGTTGACCAGCTGGCCCCCCGTCTAGTGGAAATGTATGGAAACGCACATGAGCAACAAAGACTGCCGCCCACACTGCGGGAAGCAATACTACTGGCCCTCCTCAAGCCACAGAAAGATCCGGAGCTTTGTGACTCCTATAGACCACTGTCCCTCATAAACGTGGATAACAAGATCTTAGCTAAATTGCTTGCTGCACGTCTGAACCCGCTGATGCCCAGACTGATCCTGCCTGACCAGTCTGGATTCATACCAGAACGCTCCACTGCTCACAATACGCGGACACTATTTGCGCTTGCGCATTACTTAACACCTGAGACGAAGGCGGCGGCGGTCTTCCTAGACGCAGCCAAGGCCTTTGATTCTCTAGAATGGAAATATATGACTAAGGTGTTGCGGAGGATGGGATTCCCACTTGCGTTCCTTCAATGGATCCACTTGCTATATGATGCACCAGTGGCGAGGATTAGGGTGAATAACTATATTTCAGACACCATTGCTATACGGAGAGGGACGAGACAGGGATGCCCGCTGTCCCCTCTTTTGTTTGCTATAGCACTGGAGCCGCTCGCCTGCAAGATAAGACAGGGACATCATTATTCGGCCCTGCAGTTTCCGCAACGGCCACTGCACATCTCCCTGTACGCAGATGATATGCTACTCTACGTAAGGGACCCACAGACCAATCTGAATCCACTTTTGAGGGAATACATAAAATTTGCACGTAAATCTGGGGTCACCATAAATTGGGCCAAATCCCTGATTATTCCCTTGACTGATACCACACACCCGCACCCCATAGATTATCCATTGGAGTGGAAAACGGACCCAATAAAATATTTGGGGGTATGGTTTCACAGGGACCCGGAAATTGTTATCAGGTCTAACTACGGGACGGCGATTGACACACTGGAGGAGAGGGTGGGAAGATGGATTCAGCTGCCATTATCGCTGGCTGACCGTATTGCTATCGTCAAGATGGTACTCCTGCCGAAGTTACTTTACCTGTTCACTAACATCCCTATACACCCCCCAATGGAGGTGTTCCGCAGGATTACCTCGTTGGTCCTCCGGCTTGTTTGGGCGGGAAAGACGGCCAGGGTGGAGATGCGGACACTCACGTTACCGTACAGTCAAGGAGGGTTCGGGGTCCCAGACTTCTATCATTATTACCTCTGTGCGCAGGCGCAGTACGCACACTACTGGTACCACAGGATCCCATTTCTCACCCACACTGCGATAGAAGAGGGGGATGCGCTGCCTGTCCCACTCGAGGCGATTATCACCCATCGTAGGCCGCCACTGCATACGCAAGACATAAACACCATTGACACAACGAACAAAGCATGGCATACCATGGGCAGACTGGCCAATAAACTGCCGCTGTATGCCCCGGCGCTCAGGCTCCAATGGCATCCGGCTATATCGGTAACGCAAGAAAGAGTGGGATTGGATCTGCTGCGGCAGGTAGGCATTGACACAGTAGGAGATTTGTACGATAACGGGACTTTTAAAACACTTGAACATCTCACATTCATTAGTAACATGTCTACGCTATTTCGCTTCAATTATTACCGGCTGCAAAGAGCCGTGAAGGAACTGTATCCAGATTACCCGTTGGAACCGAAAGAGCTGACTGCGTTGCAATGGCTGATCACCACACCAGCTAAACGACACCTGGTGTCTACACTCTATACAAAACTACAGGGGGACATAGCGGGGAACACGCACACCTCAATGGAGAAATGGAAGAGCTGTCTAGATGCACAGCTAACAGAGGAAGAGTGGACGGTTGCCTGCACCCTGACGGGAATGCTGACACCCAATGGTAATCTCCGCATACTACATTTCAAATACCTGCACCAAACATACTACACACCGGCTCGGCTACACCGTTATGGGCTGCGTGGGGATGCTAGATGCGAGCGATGTGGGGCTGATGGTGCAGATTTTATACATCTGGCGTGGTCGTGTGAGGCGGTGGGGAGATACTGGGAGCAGGTGACGAGATTGCTGGGGGCCATGGTGGGAAGTGAGGTGCGCTGCGATGCTAAGACCTGTTTGCTAGGGTTGCTGCCCGAGATACGGGCCCTAAAGCGCAGATTTTGCATGATTGCATTACCAATGGCCAAAAGAAGGGTATCGCTCTGTTGGTATGGAAAGAAGGTCCCAAAACTGAAAGACTGGCTCACGGACCTAACGTACTGTAGGGATACCCTGAGGACCTACGAAGAGGAGCTCCCTGCTGGATCAACACCCAGAGACTACTGGGTATATTTAACTCAATATCTGCAAAGTGTTTCCGTAGAATCACCAAGCGATTAACATGTGAGTGGAAGGGTGGTGGGGGTGGAGGACCTCTGGTTAAGACACAAACCAATGATTCGGATGAAGGATGCTGTTGTGCTGTGACCGAAATGTTTTGGTTATTGTTCGATTGTAAACAATTACAAATGCCAATAAAAAAAAAAAAAAAAAAAAAAACATTCTGAATTTATGGCAAATGTGTGACCCATCTGAATGCCTTCTTGATGGAATCAAAGTAAAAAACTGAAAGTATTTCCTACTGAGGAGACTGCAGTAAAGGAGGAAATTAGGAAACTTCATTACAAATTAGTCTCCCAAGATGGCCACCAGAGACAAAAGAGCCCAAATGTAGCCCAAAATCACCCAGATTTAGCCCAAATATAGCCCAATGACAGAAGTGTGCAAAACACTTATTATTTTGTGTTTTTGCAGTGTTATATAGTGCAGACTTGTCAGGTATTGGAGTGCTTTACATGAGCATTGGTTACATCACACAAGAACAAATTCATTTTGACCAGAATCACAGAATGTCGAGCTGAAGCAGAAACTCCAACCTGGTTCCCCAGTTGCAAAGTCTGCAGTTCTGGAAGTAACACCACATCCTCTCCCCTAAGTGCAACATTTAATCAAGTGGTCAACTGGATAAAAAAAACATAAAGACAACAAATAATTTAAAAGTGCTTTGTCGCTATTTGAAAACTCAGAAAATATGTCCTTATTTTAGTCTTTTAGAGCACTAACCATAATTTTGATGCCAATAAGACCCTCTCATATAAAGGAAATGCTCTAGGTATTACAGTTTTGATTACATCAAGATGACGTCAGGCGTTCCACACTTTTGTAATAAATATAGAATGTTAGCAATCTAGTTGTTCATTAGGATACTGTTGAGAGGCAGAGGCCAGGGGCACGGACTCTGAAAATTGAAGGCAGGTAGGAGGGTGCAAAGGCAACAATTTAACCACACTGAGCAGGCAGGAAGGGCCGTGGCAGCACAACAGACTATGGAGGGCAGTGGAAAGGGGGGCAGGAGCAACAAACCAACAATACAGGACTTGCAAGAGAGGCTGTGGCAATGTAATAGACCATTGTGGGCAGAAGGAAGAGGCAATGGTAGTACAACCATACATGCCAACAGACCCGATTCAGCCAGGAAACGTCCAATGTTTTTAAGCTCAAATGGGCTTTATTTGATCTGTCTCCTGTCTACAATCTCCTCTTTTTCAATGTAACTCAAAGGGGAAAATCAATACCCCAGTTTTTTTTCAAAATCTCCCTCTTACCAAGCTCAAAATGTTCGCAAGTATGGTACATTGGATCATGGAAGGAAATGGGGTAGGGACATGGACTTGGATAACAGAGGACAGGAGGGACATGGAGAGGTGCACCAAACTGACCCTGCAGGGCAGGCATCAGGGTTTGCAGCAGCACAATACACCACACAGGCCATGCGGGACAAGAGTGCAGCACAACAATTCATAGAAAGCAAGAGGGAGGGGACAGGACCATGCACATGGACAACAGAGAACAGAGGGGCAAGAGGCAATGGTAGCTAGCTGACCATAATGGACAGACAGGAGAGAAAGCTGCAGCATAACAGACCATAAAGGGCAGGAGGGACGGATCAGGGGCATTACAATGGAACAGACAAGCCAGGAGGGAGGGAGTAGGGGTCTTCACATGTAAACAGAGGGCTGGGGGCAAGGGGGCAGGACAGGAGCAGCAAGATAGCCATGGAGGTCAGGCAGGATGGGCACTAGAAGCAAGACACACCATGAAGAGCAACAGTGAGACTGTGATGGCATACACACAGACCATGGAGGGAAGGTGGGAGGGGGTCAGGGGCAGCTAACTGACCACACAGGGAAGGTGGGAGGGGCCATGGCAGCACAGAAGACCATGCATGGCAAGTGGGAGGGTTAGTGGCAGCACAATGGCTATGATGGTCAAGAAGGAGGGTGCAGGGGCATGCACAAAGGACGATGGAGGATAGAAGGGAGGGTCAGGACCTGTGCACAGACAAGAAAGTTCAGGGGAAGGGGCCTCACAACAGACCGCACGGGGCAGGCAGGAGGAGCAGTTGCAGCACAACAGACCAGGGAGGGCAGACGGGTGTGGCAGTACAATGGACCATGCTGGACAGGAGGAAGAGGATAGGGGCATGGCATGTGGATAGGCAGGGTGGAGGTGGCAGGGACAGGTTACAGTCATCTGACAATGCTAGGCAGGTGGGAGGGGAGTGGCAGCTCAACAGAACACTCAGAGTAGATAGGAGTGGCAGGTCCATGGAACATGGTGGGCAAAAAGGATGGAGCAGGGGCATGCACAAAGACATCGGAGGGCAGGGGGAAGGAGAATAGGGGCAGCAAGCTAAGCACAGAGTTTAAGCAGGAGGTCAATGATGGGGCATAGAATTGGGCAATGGAGGGCAGGAGGAGTGGACTGGTACATCATACTAAATTGAGGGCAGTGGCAGCACATCAGACCATGCATGGCAGGAGGGAGGAGGCTAGTCCATGGATTCACACAACAGAGGATAGGGAGGAGGGGGATGGGGCAGCAAGCTAACTGTTCAGAGAAGGCGGGTATTAGGAACTTTATTGTTTTTAAAACGTGTGTCTGTGCGAACTACTTAAAATATGAACAAGTATGCAGCATAATCTCACTTTTATTCAGGAAGAAGAGGGCGTTTGTGACTGTGACTCCGGGCTCACTTGGCAGAAACACCCCCTGACCCTCCACCCCCTATCGCAAAATGTAATGCCCGTGAAAAGGGTAGGTGAACACAGTGTTATATAGAACATAGTCCTGAGAGCATGATTGAAAATTAAAACTAGATATAGTGTATGGTATAAACTATGCACCAAAAAGTGTGATATAAGATGAACCGGGCGTGAAATATAATATGCAATACATTGTGCGCAATGACAGATTCATTGGAGAGCGCGAGATAGCACAGGCACTAGCGCGTGCTATGCGATATGCGCCTTGGAGTGTAATATGCACAGGGCAGTGTTGTGTAACCTAACTAGTCTCTAAAGTTGTAATATAAAATATGTGCTGGGGAGTGTAACGTTGCATATGCACTGTGACAAAGATATGGATCCCAGATTGTAATATGTATGGCATAGCACTGTGCGTTATAACATAGGCATCGAGGAAGGCACGTTAGATGGGGCAATATAACCCGTGTGAAGACAAGTGTGGCATGACATATTCACGGGGTGATGTTACAGTGCACATGGTCTAGAGAGTGCCATAGCATATGCACTAGCTGGTGGAATACAACACAGAGGTGTGTGGCATCAGTGATGTCATCAGTGATGTCATTTGAGATGTCATCAGTGATGTCATGAGTGATGTCACTGACCATGTCATGAGTGATGTAATATGTGACGTCATCAGCAGTGCATTGCGGGCGCGCGAGTTATAGTTAGCTGAACTAACTATAACGGGGGAATTTCAATGGTTTTGTACAAGTGAAAAGTCCAGCTAACTATAACACCCCTGAAACCTATGGTTTTTTCAGTGAATTTTTGAGGTTTTTTTAAATGCTAATTCCTAACTATAACGTGCCTGAAACCTATGGTTTTTTCTGTGAATATATATATATATATATATATATATATATATATATATATATATATATATATATAGTCACTGAAAAAAACTATAGGTTTCAGGGACGTTATAGTTAGTTTGACATTTCACTCGTACAAAACCTGAGAAATTCCGGCGTTCTAGTTAGTTCAGCTAACTATAACTTGCGCCCCCGTAACGCACTGCTGATGACATCATATATTACATCATTCATGACATTGTCAGTGACATCACTGATGACATTTCAAATGACATCACTGATGGCATCACTGATGACATCATCCAGTGAATGTGTGTTTCTAGAAAGTTTAAGTATGTTTTATATATATTCCCAGGTGTATTGAAGAATGAGTGGGTGTATAAGTGTCTGGATGGAAGATTTAGTAGGTGCGTGACTGACTTTATAAATGAGTGATTAAATGTGTCTTACTGAATGCATGGGTTAGTGACTAAACTGTGTGAATGTCTGTATCTGTCTGTCTGTTGTTGTGTAAGCTGCTGCAGGGGTTGGTGAGTAGCTACATGAGTGTCTATATGGGTTATTGATTGGTTGCCTGAGTATTTGTATGGGTGCCTGAGTGTGTGTGTAGGTGCGTGGGAGGTATGTGACACTGTGCATAGATGTGTGAGTGGTTGTGTCAGGACTGAGCAAATCTACCCACCTGCAAGATGTTTCCCTCTCCATCCTTGGGTTTGGAAGAAGGTAATGTGCAGAAAATCGCCTTTCAGCTGGACTCAATTGGTGGCCAAGCGATTCCACTTAACGCAATAGGAAATTTGATTCCAACCGTTTTCGGCAGAATACCAAGATGGGGGCCGTATGTAAGGAAGGTTCGCGTTCTAGTTCTTTTGCAGATTTCAGAGGCATTATGGGTTCGCGCTCGCACACCTGATGTGCGACGCACTTCAACCGTTGTTCTTTTGAGGGAAGCAGCGTCTACTCTTTGAAGCGCTCCTGTCAGAGAAAAGACTCAGCAAGGAATCATTTTGCTTGCTTCTTTGTTCATTTCCTGTATCAGAGTAGCTACTGAAAGGTCTGTGAAGCTACTAAATTCATTCGGGGCTTCGCTGGATTTGCAGATATTTGCCCCCCCTTTGTTTCTGAGAGTCTCGTCATCTCTTGAAACTCTCAGCACCTGTGACTCCTCAGTCTCTGCAGTTTTTGGACAAACTTCATTCAGGGTATCTCTTGAAGACCTGAATATTACATAAGTTAATTCAGTCACACTTTTGAGCATCATAGTGACCATTCTTCTGAGAGCTTCTGTTTCCTTTAGCGAAAGTCATTCAGCAGTGTTGGCGTATAGGCAAGCTCCCTCCAAGGCAGTCTCATTCAGGATATGTGCAGAAACTTTACAAGACTACTAACAGCGTGCAGCATGTTTTAACCACTCTCTGCTGTGCTCTATAACAAATTTTCAACTAACAGTGCGTAATGTACTATTTCATCGAGTAACTATAAATATATATATATATTTCTACTTACCACGTTTAACATCTTCATAGTACATTTTCCGCAGCATCTGTGAAAGAGAAATATCATCAAGTAAAAAAGACAGTCTGGGCTTGTTAAATATTATTCAAGAAATACAGAGCCTAAAGGACATATTTTCTAACTTATGTAGAGAGAAGCAAATTCCACTGAGTGTACAGGTAAAGAATCAATATACATACATTGTAAGCCAATTTGTAGTAAGAAAGTTAAGGTGTGAGAGTTGGGAGAACATAATAATATTTGCTTTGTGGTTTCAGGTGCAGGAAGTTCAGAGCTGAATATTCTGTAGAAGAAGCACCACAGTGGCAGTCTTTCTATCTTCCCATTCCCCTTTCCCCCTCAGTACTGTGGGCAGACTTACATCTAGCTCGCAGTGGTGTTTTGGAATTGACAAAATACATCTAGGAGAGAAGCTCAGCGATTCAGCTCCTGTGGAGGTCAAATCTTGGTACGTGCTTCTGACAGGTTGATTCACTGGGTGTATGAATTCAAGAGTGCATGTAGAAACAGCTGTATGGGTGGGTGAGTGTGTGTATGGGTGTGTTGGTGAGTGAATGGATGTCATTGGGTACATGTCCAAGTAACTACATATCTAAAAGGCAGTTTATGTGAGAGTTGGAGTATATAAATGTCTAACGTGAGAGTCAGTGATTGTGATAGTGGCTGTATGGATGAGTGTGTACTTGTATCAGTGATTGTATAAGAGAGAGTTAGTATCTGTATGAATACGTGAGGTGGTGTGTGTATAACTGTATAGGTGAGTAAATGGAAGTGTGATTGATTATTTGCATGGCTGACTAGGTGTGTGAGTAACTCTAGATGAGTGGTGGTGTGTGATTGTCTGTGTAGATGTATGAGTGCATATGATAGTGATGTATTAATGAGTGACTGCATGTATGAGTGACTGTATGGGTGAATGAGTGGATGTGTGTGTAGACTTAGGAATCAGTGAGTGCGTATGTAGTAACTGGTATTGGTGTTTTTAAGGTTTCTAAAACGGTAGTCTGTATTTTAGAGTGGGTGTATCAAAAGGTTATATTAGGGTGTTAGGAGGTGCATTAGATTTTCACGTGGATGATGTCATCAGTGATGTCATTTGAGATGTCATTAGTGATGTCATCAGTGATGTCACTGAGCATGTCATAAATGATGTAATATATGACGTCATCAGCAGTGCATTGCGGGGGCCCGAGTTATAGTTAGCTGAACTAACTATAACGGCAGAATTTCTCAGGTTTTGTACGAGTGAAATGTCCAACTAACTATAACGTCCCTGAAACCTATGTTTTTTTCAGTGAATTTTTAAGGTTTTTTAAATGCTAATTTCTAACTATAACGTGCCTGAAACCTATGTTTTTTTCAGTGAATTTCAAAGGTTTTTTAAATGCTAATTTCTAACTATAATGTGCCTGAAACCTATGGTTTTTTCAGTGAATTTCAAAAGTTTTTTTAAATGCTAATTTCTAATTATACCGTCCCTGAAACCTATGTTTTTTTCAGTGAATTTCAAAGGTTTTTTAAATGCTAATGCTATTGCTATATATATATATATATATATATATAACCTACTGGCGGTCGCCAGTAGGTAGTTATAGTTAGTACCCTGTTTCCATAGGAAATCCGCAACATTCTATTTGGAATAACTTTGGCGCCGGTCGACGAATCCTCGCGAAATTTTCAAAATAGGTGGGGCGCTACGCTCCGCTCCTACCCTGAAAGTCTCGGGGGGATTCGTCAAGCGGGGGCTGAGATAAAAGGGGGGTCCCAAAACGCGTTTTTCCCATGCATTTTTCCATAGGACCTTTAGACACAGCTACAGCCCGAACGGCTGAACAGAATTACTTGAAATTTGGCAGAGAGGTAGTCCTCAGGTCAAGGAAGTGCCTTTTGTAGGTTTGGTGTAAATATGTTCAGTAGATTCTGAGAAAATAGCCTTTAAATCAATATATATATCTGAGCCAGCTTACGGTGCGCTTACGGTGCGCTTACCGTACGCGTACGGTGACGTGCGCGAGCACGATTCTGATTGGCTCTTAGATCTTAGTAAACATTCGAATCGGTCGAAACCAGGAAGCGGCGGCCGCCATTTTGTGTATTTCACTCAGAAAAAAAAGGGTGATAACTTGAAAAGGGGGCAAGGAAGAGAGTTACAGACCCCCTAACATTTGTAAGGGGGTCAAAGAAGGACAGAAAAGTACAAAGAAAACATTTATTGATTTTAAAAAAAATCGCGGGGTACGCGTACGGTAAGCTCACCGTACGGTAAAAAAAAAAAAAAAAATGAAATGAAATGCAGATTTAAGTGTTTAGATATTAGGGGGCTCTAAAAAGAGCCGTTGTGTTTATGAAGTGATTTTTTATTGGTACCTACAAGTAAGTACCGATGCAGAGTCTAAGGTTCAAGAGGAAGACTCTGTTCCCTTCATCAGTGAAGTGTACACCATCTCCTCTATAAATGTCTTGCATGTCGTAACGCAAGTTGTTGTGGTAAATGGAACCCATACCATAGTCACGGAGGAAAGCAGAAACAGATTTGTTGACGTGCTTTCTTGCTTTGTCAATCTGTGGACAAAAATGATTGGACCAGTTCCATTTTTGCCTTTGGCATATGTTAGAAAACACAAAGGCAGTTTTAGGGAAAAGTGAAAACAGTTGTGCAAAGGTCTCCTTCATAAGCATTTCCAGACCTACCCCAGTCAAAGTGCCTAGGTCATTGCCACCACAGTGCACTATTATGAGGTCAGGGTGTTGGATTTGCATGAAGGATTTCACCAATGGCATCAATTGGTGCCACTTTAACCCTCTCTGACCAATCCATTTAATGTCTACATTTGGCAAAGCAAGGTCTCTCACCATATCTGTTTTCTCTGCATACTTTTCACTCCAGAAGACATAGCTGTGCCCTACAATCCACACTGTGAACATCTTCAAAGGAGAACTGGATGCACTCAGGAGGTGTAATTCAGTAGAATGGTAAAAAGAAATGAAAGACAGTTTGGAAATGGAGGCATACATATTTTTTTTATAAAAAAAAGAACTGATTGGCTGTTTCATACCATTCTAGAATAAAAACTAGGCTGTATGTGTAAATTTATAGAAGCATGTTTTGTATTGGTACAGAAAAATGTGTTACCAAAGAACAGTACTATGGATTTGCTGTTAGGTTTGAAAAGTCAAGCACTCCTGCTCTTTGGAAATGAAACATTGTGTGGCGAACTTCTGACCTAACTCCACACAGCAGTTTTCCATGAGCTGTTGCTATGGTAGCAGGCAGAAGTCAAGTTGGGGGAAGGGTACTAGGCAGAAGTCAAGTTGGGGGAAGGGTACTTTTGGAAAAGGGTTGGTTTTCAACCAATAGAAATGTGTGATTACATTTGAAAAAAAGGGGGAAGCACTGAGATTTGAAATTAACATGTATATGTGTGGAAAAAGAGAGGGAAAGTTTGCCATTATCTGGTTCTGCTGAGAGGAGAGAGGTGAACAGAACAGAGATCCTGGCTCTGATAATCTGCTGTTTGAGTGCCACATTTCTTTTACAATTAACTAATTTTAAAGGTGAGTTTAGAGTTTGAGAGGGGATGTATATGGTAAATTAAGAAATGAATAATAGAATTGGAATTCCTTTTGTTGAAGTTGTGTTTATTATTTTCTGTTTTGGGAGAAATTTAAATGTGAGGAACATGTAAAATAATATGGACTATGTTTTCACGAAAAATTAAGGTGTACTGGTAAAAATAAGGAATACTTTAAGGGTTTGAGGTTGCACTCAGTAATGCAAATACATTCAGCATCAGTGAGGCTGGTTGCCCTTGCTGGAGTGTAGTGAGTCACCCAGGTTACACATGTTGCTGGTCTCAGAAAGCTGTTTGGTATTGCTCTGGTGATTTTACATTTGCATTAGATGGAAAGGGGGAGGTTTTTTTTCATGCAGAAGCAGACTCTTAGCACACAGCCAGCTGGTTATCCTGTGGAATCATGGATAGTATTCACAACCGAGTGGGGTTTGAGGTTTCAGTTAGTAATGCAAATACATTCAGCATCACTAAGGCTGGTTGCCCTTGCTGGAGTGTAGTCAGTCACCCAGGTTACACATGGTGCTGGTTTCAAAAAGCAGTTTGGACATGTGCTGTTTTCAGAATCTGAAAAGTGGATTCAAAATGTGTCAGTCTGTAAAAGTGTTTATCACTTGCCAAAAAAAAGAGTAGTAAGTGTGCTTTCAAATTGGCAAAGAAATTTCGTTTTGTGACTAATATGAAAACATGACTCTGTGTGCAAATAGGAATTACAGGCAGAGATTTATTGCGTATTGCTCTGGTGATTTTACATTTGCATTAGATGTAAAGGGGGAGCCATTTTTTTGTATGCAGAAGCAGACTCTTAGCACACAGCCAGCTGCTTATCCTGTGGAATCATGCATAGTATTCACAACCGAGTGGGGTTGAGGTTTCAGTCAGTAATGCAAATACATTCAGCATCACTAAGGCTGGTTGCCCTTGCTGGAGTGTAGTCAGTCACCCAGGTTACACATGGTGCTGGTCTTAAAAAGCAGTTTGGACATGTGCTTTTATCAGAATCTGAAAAGTGGATTCATAATGTGTCAGTCTGTAAAAGCACTTATCACTTGCCAAAAAAAAGAGTAGTAAGTGTGCTTTCAAATTGGCAAAGAAATTTCTTTTTGTGACTATTGTGAAAACATGACTCTGTGTGCAAATAGGAATTACAGGCAGAGATTTATTGCGTATTGCTCTGGTGATTTTACATTTGTATTAGATGGAAAGGGGGAGGTATTTTTTTATGCAGAAGCAGACTCTTAGTACACAGGCAGCTGCTTATCCTGTGGAATCATGCATAGTATTTACAACCGAGTGGGGTTTGAGGTTTCAGTCAGTAATGCAAATACATTCAGCATCACTAAGGCTGGTTGCCCTTGCTGGAGTGTAGTCAGTCACCCAGGTTACACATGGTGCTGGTCTGAAAAAGCAGTTTGGACATGTGCTTTTATCAGAATCTGAAAAGTGGATTCATAATGTGTCAGTCTGTAAAAGTGTTTATCACTTGCCAAAAAAAAGAGTAGTAAGTGTGCTTTTAAATTGGCAAAGAAATTTCGTTTTGTGACTAATGTGAAAACATGACTCTGTGTGTAAATAGGAATTACAGGCAGAGATTTATTGCGTATTGCTCTGGTGATTTTACATTTGCATTAGATGGAAAGGGGGAGCCATTTTATTGTGCAGAAGCAGACTCTTAGCACACACCCAGCTGCTTATCCTGTGGAATCATGCACAGTATTCACAACCGAGTGGGGTTTGAGGTTTCAGTCAGTAATGCAAATACATTCAGCATCACTAAGGCTGGTTGCCCTTGCTGGAGTGTAGTCAGTCACCCAGGTTACACATGGTGCTGGTCTTAAAAAGCAGTTTGGACATGTGCTTTTATCAGAATCTGAAAAGTGGATTCATAATGTGTCAGTCTGTAAAAGTGTTTATCACTTGCCAAAAAAAAGAGTAGTAAGTGTGCTTTCAAATTGGCAAAGAAATTTCGTTTTGTGACTAATGTGAAAACATGACTCTGTGTGTAAATAGGAATTACAGGCAGAGATTTATTGCGTATTGCTCTGGTGATTTTACATTTGCATTAGATGGAAAGGGGGAGCCATTTTTTTGTGCAGAAGCAGACTCTTAGCACACACCCAGCTGCTTATCCTGTGGAATCATGCACAGTATTCACAACCGAGTGGGGTTTGAGGTTTCAGTCAGTAATGCAAATACATTCAGTATCACTAAGGCTGGTTGCCCTTGCTGGAGTGTAGTCAGTCACCCAGGTTACACATGGTGCTGGTCTGAAAAAGCAGTTTGGACATGTGCTTTTATCAGAATCTGAAAAGTGGATTCATAATGTGTCAGTCTGTAAAAGTGTTTATCACTTGCCAAAAAAAAGAGTAGTAAGTGTGCTTTCAAATTGGCAAAGAAATTTCGTTTTGTGACTAATGTGAAAACATGACTCTGTGTGTAAATAGGAATTACAGGCAGAGATTTATTGCGTATTGCTCTGGTGATTTTACATTTGCATTAGATGGAAAGGGGGAGCCATTTTTTTGTGCAGAAGCAGACTCTTAGCACACACCCAGCTGCTTATCCTGTGGAATCATGCACAGTATTCACAACCGAGTGGGGTTTGAGGTTTCAGTCAGTAATGCAAATACATTCAGCATCACTAAGGCTGGTTGCCCTTGCTGGAGTGTAGTCAGTCACCCAGGTTACACATGGTGCTGGTCTTAAAAAGCAGTTTGGACATGTGCTTTTATCAGAATCTGAAAAGTGGATTCATAATGTGTCAGTCTGTAAAAGTGTTTATCACTTGCCAAAAAAAAGAGTAGTAAGTGTGCTTTCAAATTGGCAAAGAAATTTCGTTTTGTGACTAATGTGAAAACATGACTCTGTGTGTAAATAGGAATTACAGGCAGAGATTTATTGCGTATTGCTCTGGTGATTTTACATTTGCATTAGATGGAAAGGGGGAGCCATTTTTTTGTGCAGAAGCAGACTCTTAGCACACACCCAGCTGCTTATCCTGTGGAATCATGCACAGTATTCACAACCGAGTGGGGTTTGAGGTTTCAGTCAGTAATGCAAATACATTCAGTATCACTAAGGCTGGTTGCCCTTGCTGGAGTGTAGTCAGTCACCCAGGTTACACATGGTGCTGGTCTGAAAAAGCAGTTTGGACATGTGCTTTTATCAGAATCTGAAAAGTGGATTCATAATGTGTCAGTCTGTAAAAGTGTTTATCACTTGCCAAAAAAAAGAGTAGTAAGTGTGCTTTCAAATTGGCAAAGAAATTTCGTTTTGTGACTAATGTGAAAACATGACTCTGTGTGCAAATAGGAATTACAGGCAGAGATTTATTGCGTATATCTCTGGTGATTTTACATTTGCATTAGATGGAAAGGGGGAGCCATTTTTTTGTGCAGAAGCAGACTCTTAGCACACACCCAGCTGCTTATCCTGTGGAATCATGCACAGTATTCACAACCGAGTGGGGTTTGAGGTTTCAGTCAGTAATGCAAATACATTCAGCATCACTAAGGCTGGTTGCCCTTGCTGGAGTGTAGTCAGTCACCCAGGTTACACATGGTGCTGGTCTGAAAAAGCAGTTTGGACATGTGCTTTTTTAAGAATCTGAAAAGTGGATTCAAAATGTATCAGTCTGTAAAAGTGTTTATCACTTGCCAAAAAAAAGAGTAGTAAGTGTGCTTTCAAATTGGCAAAGAAATTTCGTTTTGTGACTAATATGAACACATGACTCTGTGTGCAAATAGGAATTACAGGCAGAGATTTATTGCGTATTGCTTTGGTGAATTTACATTTGCATTAGATGTAAAGGGGGAGCCATTTTTTTGTGCAGAAGCAGACTCTTAGCACACAGCCAGCTGCTTATCCTGTGGAATCATGCATAGTAATGACAACCGAGTGGGGTTTGAGGTTTCAGTCAGTAATGCAAATACATTCAGCATCTGTAAGGCTGGTTGCCCTTGCTGGAGTGTAGTCAGTCACCCAGGTTACACATGTTGCTGGTCTCAGAAAGGTGTTTGGTATTGCTCTGGTGATTTTACATTTGCAATAGATGGAAAGGGGGAGCTATTTTTTTATGCAGAAGCAGACTCTTAGCACACACCCAGCTGCTTATCCTGTGGAATCATGCACAGTATTCACATCCGAGTGGGGTTTGAGGTTGCACTTAGTAATGCAAATATATTCAGCATCACTAACGCTGGTTGCCCTTGCTGGAGTGTAGTCAGTCACCCAGGTTACACATGTTGCTGGTCAGAGAAAGCTGTTTGGTATTGCTCTGGTGATTTTACATTTGCATTAGATGGAAAGGGGGTGTTATTTTTTTATGCAGAAGCAGACTCTTAGCACACAACCAGCTGCTTATCCTGTGGAATCAAGCACAGTATTCACAACCGAGTGGGGTTTGAGGTTTTAATCAGTAATGCAAATACATTCAGCATCACTAAGGCTGGTTGCCCTTGCTGGAGTGTAGTCAGTCACCCAGGTTACACATGTTGCTGGTCTGAAAAAGCTGTTTGGACATGTGCTGTTTTCAGAATCTGAAAAGTGGATTCAAAATGTGTCAGACTGTAAAAGTACTTATCACTTGCCAAAAAGTAGTAGAAAGTATGCTTTGCAATTGGCAAAGAAATTTCGTTTTCTGCCTAATTTCAAACCATGACTCTGTGTGCACACAGGAATTGTTTTTAGATATTTAATTTGTGATGGTGTTATTGTGATTTTCACTTGTAGGAATGGGGTACATAGTATTTTAAGATTTGAAAAGATCATAAAAAATGTAGTAATATATTTAAATAAAATAAAGGAATTTTTTTTTAGTTTTTTTCAGGTATTGCTGAAGAACAGTGAACAAAATTTAAGATGCCTACAAAATCCAGACTAAAGAAAGACCACAAAAAAAACCTATATTTGAAGACAACTGGAGGACCTAAGTTAGTTGGAGATGCTCATGTTGGGAAAAAGAACAAATCTTCTGGTAAGCAGACAAAAGATTTTTTAAAGAACATCTTCAAAAAAAGGAAAAATGTACAAAATGTCTGTACTGGAAAGAATGTTTTCAATAGAAAAAAACAGGAAAAAATTGAGAATTTAGTTAATGCAAATATACCTACTGCAACAATAAAGATTAACTTAAACAGAAAAACAGCGTTTAAAGAGATACGTAGAAAAATGTTTCAGAGAAGAGTTATGTCCAATTTGATAAAGGATGTGAAGAAATATAAGCAAAAGGCAAAATATTACAAGAGAAAAAAAGAAATTGAAGCCATTGCAGCAAAGGCATTAGAATTAAAAAGGAAACTATTCATTTTAATTTTGAATAGGATGCGTACATTAGATAAAATGGTTAATGTACTGAAATCACAAAGCAAAAGGAAAAGAGTAGTGAACAGAACAAACTTTTGAAAAGTGTTTTTAGGAAAATGGATGCATAGTTCAAGTAGTGAACCTTTTTTTAATGAAGAGAGTTATTTTCAAAGTAATAGTTTGCTGCATGCAGTTGACACCAGAGGTTGTGCTTATGAAGTGAAAAATGGTTGCATAATGGAGAAGGAGATAATGGTTCCAAGAGATGAGGTACAAGTGATGGCGGATGAGGCTATGGGGAGACGTCCTAAAGCCCAAGTGTACACTTGGAATTGTAGTAGTATTTGCACTGTGCGTCAAGAATCTATTGATAAATTTTGTGAGTTTCTAAGAGAATATAGTAAAAAAAAGTGTAAAACAGAAGATTAAGGTGCTTCAAAGTCTAGATCCATGCAGAGTGAGAGAGAATACTGGTTTGCAGGGTCATTATCTGGCTTGTCTATCTAGAAAAGTGTGTAATAGTGTTTTCCATCATTTTAGGATGCTGGCTGTTCATCATACTGAAATGAGAAAGTTTGTGAGACGGTTGTATTTTGCTAAAAGTCCAGCAATAAAGTTAGATGAATTGAATAGGGCTCTGTTCCGTGGATCGGTATCAGATGTAGAGAAGGTTGTTGATGAAATTCAGTTTTGTTACTTTGGTCCTGAACAAAACAGTGCAGAAAAGGACACATTAAATGAGGAAGAAGTGGAAGAGAATGTAGAACCCTCTGTAAGTAAGACATTTAATGATCACATAACAAAATTTGAAAAAATCTCTAATGAAAGACCAAATATTACTTGTATTTGTTGCCGCAGAACTCATTATAGAAAACAAACTAGGAATGTTGATCTCTACAGAAAGAGTGAAAATGAAGATAATTATAAGTGGAAAGATTTTGCCACATATATATTTCTAGAAAATTGTTTTGAATTGGGTGAAGATCAGCGTATTTGTAAATACTGTTACAACAAGTTAGAGGAAAATAGAATGCCGACCAGAGCTGTACATAATAATTTAGAATTGGATGCTATTCCTGCTGAACTTTCTGAATTAAATACATATGAGTCTATACTTATTCAATGTGTTCATCCGTTCCAGACCATAGTACGTATGGAGCCCAAAACTGGTAAATTACCTCCTTCAGATTTACTGAGAGGTTTAAAAGGTAGAGTGGTGTATTTGCCCTTGGATTTGAAAAAAAATATGGAAACTATTGATGCGGATACTTTGGAAACTGAACCATTAGTTATTCTGGTTAATGGTGTACCTACAAAGAATAAGAAGATTTGGCAGGAGCTGGTAGATGTACGGAAAGTACAAAGAGCAAATTTGTATTTGAAAAGGAATAACAAATGGTATGAATCAATTTATATAGAAGAAGAAGAAGAAGATTTACAAGAAGACACAGAAACATCAACTGGACAAATTGAAAAAGTGGACAAGTCAAAGGAAGAAGAAATTTATGAACATTTTAGCATACATCCTCTTCATTCAAAAGAAGTTATGGGAGACAATATTGATCTGTTTCAGATGAAGAAAGAAAAAGGAACTCCCGTGAGTGTATGGGAGGAGAGCTTGGAAGCTCGATGTTTTCCCCAGCTGTTTCCTAAAGGAAAAGGAGGACGATACGATGAACGTCCAGAACAGATTCCAGCTTCTGAGTATCGGACTACAAGACTATATGCTGAAGATCCCAGATTTCGACAAAGTATTCCTTATTTGTTCCATCTTTTATTTGAAAGCGACTTGTCTGCACTATCTTATGCAGTAAATCACATTTTAAAAAGTGGAGTACATTTACAAAATGTGTCTGCTAAGGATTTTATGGAGAAAGTGCAGCACCGAGATGATCATTTGGAAACACAACTGATCAATCTGATGGCTTGTCAGCGTGGGACAAATGAATATTGGTACCGACGCCATGGTGAATTAAAATGCATGTTACGGAATTTAGGAACACCAACATGGTTCCTTACCCTAAGCTGTGCTGAGTACGCTTGGGATGATTTACTGGATTTTCTACGAGAGGCAAATTCAAACATTAAAAACATTGAATACAAGACAGCAGGAGAACTGTGCTCATTGGATCCGGTTAATGTTTGCAGATATTTCAATCATAGATTTGAGGCTATGATGTCCTTCATCTGCAATAAAAAAAATCCACCTCTAGGAGAAGTAGTGGATTTCTTTTGGAGAAAAGAGTACCGGGCAAGAGGTGCTCCTCATATTCATATGCTGTTGTGGATCAAGGATGCCCCAAAGTTTGGAACAGATACTGATGAAGCAGTGTTATCTTACATTGAAGAATATGCAACATGTGCTATACCAAAAAGCACAGAAGAGAAAAAGTTAAAGGAGCAAGTTTTACGTTTCCAAAGTCATCGGTGTGGAAAATACTGTCGACGGAAATACAAGAGCAAAGAAAAATACTACACTAAATGTCGATTTGGATTTCCTAGACCTGTTCTTTCAAATGGAAGAGTAAACTGTTTTATGTCATCTGTGAGACATACTATCACAAGAAAATCACCTAAGAATACCTACAACCTAAAAAGAAAAGAAGAATCAAAAAATATAAATGACTACAACCCAGTCATTTTATCCATGTGGAATGCTAACATGGATATACAGTATGTAGCTGACAATTCCATTGCTGTTGCTCGATATGTAACGTCTTACATTACTAAATCTGAAAAAACTGAATTGCAAGAAATGTGGGAAGAGATTTCTCACGAGAAGACTGTCAGTAAGAAGCTGTACAGTTTCAGTTTAAAGATGTTATCGCATCGAGAAATTGGATCCTACGAATGTTCAGATAGGTTATCTTCTGCAAGTCTCTACTCGAAATCAAGAAGAATAATTTGGGCAAGTTTAGGCCTTGCAGCAATGAGAAATCGGGTACTGAAATCTGTTGGAGAAATTGAATATTTGGCCGAGAATGACCCAGAAAGTACAGATATTTTGAAATCAAACATGTTGGACACATATTATCCAAAAAGAAGTCATCATCTGGAGAACATGTGTCTCTATGAAGTGCTGCAGAACTACATTTATTCACGGAAAGCCGCAGAAGACATCAACAATGGAAAATATAAAGTCATTGGTGAGGAAGGATGTTTGGTGAAGCAAACAAAAGGAAGTTTGATAAATCACAGGAAGCTGAGTTGCGACACTACTGACAAAAAGGAATTTTACTACTTGGCTCTTTTACAGCTGTTTAAACCATGGCGTACAGAGGATGAACTACTGGGAGAATTTCAAAGCTATGAAGATTCTTTTAATGCTTGCAAAGACAGCATACAATGCAGTACATTCTCAACTTATCTGCAAATGTTAAATGAAGAAATTGAACAGGAAACTACAATTGGAGCTGAAGTAGCTAGAGACAGTTCTCAAGACAGCCAAAGTTCAGGAACACTCAGTCAAGATCCCCTAGGACAACCAATCGTTGAAAATGAAGCATCAATAGCCATGAATGAAGTGGAAACGGCTATGAATCAAGCTCAAGAAGAATTTATAGACTTACAAAATTTGGAAAGACAACTGAATGAAGAGCAGCAACAAATTTATGAAGAGATCAGAAGCAAAATTGATCACGGATTTCTACATGAAAAAAAAGAGTGCTCATGCACATCATTTCATCCAATCAGGATGTATGTAAGTGGAGAAGCTGGAACTGGAAAAAGTTTCCTAATAAAAGTAATCAGAAGCTACCTACAGCAAAAAACGGATTCTACTTTGTCTTGTGTGGTTACTGCTCCAACTGGGTTAGCAGCCTATAACATAAAAGGAATCACCTTACATCGTTTGCTAATGTTACCAGTGGAGCATGAGAACAAAATACAATACAACAAGCTAACTGGAGAAGCATGCTTGGAAGTTTCAAGAGTATTGAAGAAGATGCAAGTTCTCATTATTGATGAGGTGAGCATGGTATCAAACTTAATGCTTGCCTTTGTGCATTTAAGAATGCAGCAAATTCTAAGGACAGACTATGACGTGTGATTTGGTGGAAAACATGTCATAGTTTTTGGGGATCTTCTACAACTTACTCCAGTTAAAGGACAACCAGTGTTTAATACTGTGACACATGAAGACACAAAGAAGTCATTGGGAAGCATCGGTAATGCAAATATTTGGTCCTTCTTTGAGTACAAGGAACTTACTACTAATATGAGGCAAGCAAACGATGAAGAATATGGAAGTATTCTGAAAGATATCAGAATTGGACTACTCACAGAAGTTGGCAAAAAAGCATTACAGAGTCGGCTGCTACATAATTTATTTCCAAAGGAAGAAATAGTTGCAGAGAAGATATACAAGAACATTGCAGAAAAGAAAAGTGTCATCTGCTTAATGCCAACTCTACGTGAATGCTCAATATTCAATGAGGAGCTTTTAAAATTGGAAAAGGAAGATATCAGGAAATTGAAAGCAGTGGAAAATTGAGGATGGAAGAATTACTATCACATTAACAGGCACACTGAAAAATAAATTGGATTCACTAGAGAAGAACATTTCCAAAACAGCTGGATTAGAAAAGAATCTATATGTTTGCATGAACTGTAGAGTATTTTTAAGGAGAAATTTGGATGTTGAAAAAGGTTTAGTTAATGGAGCTATGGGAAGAGTTGTGGGTTTTATTAATTATCAGAAAAAAGATGGAATTGAATGTTTAAAAATAAAATTTGATCAGATAGAAGAAGTTAAAGACATTTGTCGTTGTTCAGTTCGTTTCATGCTTGTGAAAGACTTATATGTACGTAGGAAGCAGTTTCCGTTTTCGCTAGCATATGCTGTAACTATTCACAAGTCTCAAGGATTGACTGTAGATTGTGCTTTTGTGAACATTGGTTCAACTGTGTTCAAAGAAGGTATGGCTTATGTAGCTTTGTCACGAGTGAAAACATTATCTGGTTTATTCATGATAGACTTTGATGACTCAAAAGTTAGTGCTGATACAAATTGTGTAAAGGAGTATAATAGATTAAGAAGAACCTATGCTCCTCATTTAGGTCAGTATCCTGTGTTGGAGAAACGTGTAGTTTCTCGTAAAAGGAGAAATGAGAATATCTGTAATGAAGATGTAGAGAGGAGGAAAAAAAGAGGAGTGATGTAATTGCTAGCAAAAAGAAAAAGGAAAATGAAGAAGAGGTTGTAGGATGTCATTTTGAAAATAGCTCTGGTGTCAACTGCTACGCTAATGTAGTGCTGAATGTTGCATTTTATCTGGAAAGTGTGCAAAAGCAGATAATAGTAAATCAGAGAAAAAGATTCTGTTCTGTGTTGAGTCTCCTTTTTCAAAAGCTGAGTAATGATAAAACTCAAATAGAAAGTGCTACTGAAATTAGAAAACTTTTAGATGTATGTTCAGGACGAACAAAGTTTTCTCAAAATGTACAGCAAGACGCACAGGAATTCTTGATGTTTTTTCTTCAGGTACTGGAAGAAGAAGGGGTTCCCATTGAAAATATGTTTGGTGTCTCTTATAAATGGGAACATAGTTGTGAAAACTGTTACAATACATGTGGCTCTAATGTTGATTCTGAAAGGTTTATTTATTTAACATTGCCAGAAAGTAAAACAGTCACTTTTGCTAAATTAGTTAAAGATGCTAATCATAACATGGAATGCAGTGAGTGTCAATCTGAAATGTTTTCAACGTTAATTTTAAAGGAATACGGACAATATGTAATTTTAATGATGCAACGATGTAAAGCTGATGGTTCAAAATTGGATACTTTAGTAAAGAAGTTTACAGGACAGCAATTATCAATTTCAGGAAAAACTTTTGTAACAGTTGCAATAATTTTCCATGAAGGACCTACTGTTACTTCTGGACATTACACAGTTTATCTTAAATGTGAAAAAGGCTGGACACTGTGTAATGATTCCCAATTGATTTTCAAGCAACGTTTGCCTTTTGATTTAGCAAATTCCTATCTAATCTTCCTGAAACCTAAATTTTAGAGAGACTTGGCAAGATCTGTACAAAACAATTTTACCATTTTATTGGATTACCATTGGAATTTTCAAAAAAAATGATTTTTCAAATTATCATTTGGCCTAATGGAAAGGTAACCAATTGTAATGTGGAC
The DNA here is from genome assembly GCF_964204655.1 of Triturus cristatus. Lineage (NCBI taxonomy): Eukaryota > Metazoa > Chordata > Amphibia > Caudata > Salamandridae > Triturus > Triturus cristatus. The sequence goes on along the minus strand of NC_140594.1, from coordinate 1,058,719,797 downwards.
TTTTTAAATTTTTAATGAAACTTTGGAAAACCAAAAATTTAGACAAAATCGGTAACATCTGCACAATTTAAATGTTGGAATGTTATTGGATTGCCATTGGAAATTTATTCAAAAAAGATTTTTAAAATTACTATTTGGCCATGAGGAAAGGTAAACAATTGTATTGTGGACTTATTTAATTATTAATTAATCTTTCGGAAACCAAAATGTTACAGAGAATCGGTGAGATCTGTACAATTTAAACTTTAGAATTTTATTGGATTACCATTGGAAATTTAATCAAAAAAGAATTTTAAAATTACTATTTGGCCTAAAGGAAATGGAACCAGATGTATTGTGGAGTTATTTGAGATATATTTTTGTGATTATACTTCTGAAACAAAAATGTCAGACGGTATTTTAAAGAAATAAGTATTGATATTAGTTGATATTTTTTTAGAATATTATGCATTTCTATAATGTTATGTTTAATTTAAAAGAGATTCTGGGCTTTTTTTATACAATCTTTGAGATTGTTATTTTTTTTTTTGCCCGCTGTTAAATGATGAATGCAATTGCTTTCACAATTTATAGTGAAATGCAATATATTCTGAAAACAGCAAAAAAAAGGCAAAACATTTTTTGGGAAAAATATGTAAATACGTGTACTGTGTAATAGATTGATTTATTAAATATTAATACTTTTTTCTTTTTTTTCAGATTGTGAAAGAAAATTTTCAAAAAAAAACAACCATTTTTTCAAGTAATTTCAATTACATTTTAATTAAAAATTAAATTGTTGGGTGGGACAGGTAACTGAGAAATTAGAAGGTCTCTTTCTTCCACTTTATCTCAAAAAGATTTTTAGTATTTAGTTATTAATTCCTCAAGGATCTTGAGATGTGGTAATTGATTTTTAGTGTTTTTAAAAAAAAAAAAAATACGCTTACCGTACGCGTACGGTAAAAAAAAAAAAAAAAAACGTTTTAAAGAAAAAATAAAAAAAAGTTGAGAGGTAAGGTTGGCTCTTAAAAGAGCCGTTGTGTTCATGCAGGGACAGAGGAAAGGAAGTATGGGAACATTAGCTGGTTGGACATTTGTGCTGATCTATTTTGTTGTTAATGAGGGAAACACTGGTCTCCCTATGAACAATTAGATCATGGCAAAATGAACACCGCATAGTAACCCTACCAAACCGAGGGTTCGTTTCCAGAGGATCAGAAAAAGGTGATTGTGCCCCCACAGATGAAGGGCTCTGCTGAGCTTCCGAAGAAGGACTCGGCTGAGCTGCTGTGGATGTGCTTGCTCGACTTACTGAAGGGTTGCCCCTAGTATGTCGTGCATGTGTCCTAGGATGCACATCCTCAAGGTGTCTCAACATAGTGTGATTCCCAAAGGAATACTTCTTGTTGGGATTACCTCGCGAAAGTACACGCTGGCACAGCTTGCAAGTCACCAAGGCAGCATTGACTTTTTTCTCACCCTCTGGAAAACTGAAATACTCCCATATGAAAGAGCTCTTCTGTTTCCTCTTTCTCTGCCTGATGGTGGTGCTGCTAGCCTCACTCTCAGTAGAAGAGTGCTGGTCTGCCATCGTATCACAAAGACAAGTCAGCTCCTTCTCCTAAGGGATCACAAGCAGAAATGAGGGGAATGGGTGTGGTGTAGGAGAGTTCTAGAACTGAAAGTAGTTTCAACCAATCAAAAGTTGTGTTTCATGATCACATGACCCACCGTGCGCGTACGTTACGTTTACGTTACGCTTACGGTGCGCTTACGGTGCGCTTACGGTAAAAGTGCGCATGCGCGTAAAAAAGACACGCGCTCGCGCGCATGCGCAAAACAGTCACTCCACAACACTTCCGCGTAACGTGCGCGTGTAGCGTACACGCCTACGCGCCCCACGCACAGTACGCGCGGCTACGCAAATTGCGTAACTATACGCAAACAGAGTAGATAAATTACGGACATTGCGTAAACCGTACGCTTACCGTACGCTTACCGTACGCGCACTAAAAAAAAATATATATATATATATATATATATTTTCTATGTTATACTAATATATCTTACCTGTTTGATAAAAAAAAAAAGAGAAAACTTGATATATTGCATATTTTTTTTTAAAAAAACATAGTGTTTTAAGAGAATAAAAAGTTTTTTAAAAACTTGTTTTTTTAAAAAAAAAAAACACATTTAAGATAAGAATTTATAATAAAAAAATCATACAAAATCAATAAAAAAAATATGGGAATCACATATGTTATAGGTAAGAATTAGCATTTAAAAAACCATACAAATTCACTGAAAAAACCATGGGTTTCACACACGTTATAGTTAGAAATTAGCATTTAAAAAACCTTGCAAATTCACTGAAAAAACCATAGGTTTCACACATGTTATAGTTAGGGATTAGCATTTAAAAAACCTTGCAAATTCACTGAAAAAACCATAGGTTTCACACATGTTATAGTTAGGAATTAGCCTTTAAAAAACCTTGCAAATTCAGTGAAAAAACCATAGGTTTCACACACGTTATAGTTAGCTGGACATTTCACTCGTAAAAAACCAATGAAATTTCCCCGTTATAGTTAGTTAAGCTAACTATAACTCGCGCGCCCGCAATGCACTGCTGATGACGTCACATATTACATCACTCATGACATGGTCAGTGACATCACTCATGACATCACTGATGACATCTCAAATGACATCACTGATGACATCACTTATGACATCATCCATGTGATAGAGTGGCAGATCTTCTCTCAACCTAATATAACCTTTGATACACACATTCAAAAATAGAGACTGAAATTTTCCAAAAAATGGACATACCAATACCAATTACAACAACCTCTTCAATAATTCTAAGAACCACATAAACATCCACTCATTCACCAACAGTCCTGTACAGTCACTCATTCGTGTACTCACACATCATATGTACTCATACACCAATACATCCTGTTACACAATGCCACTCATCCACAGAGTTACTGACACACATAGTCACTCATGAAAATAAAGAAAGAAACATACATTTACTTGCATATACAGTTATACACACACCACCACACTTACTTCTACAGAAACTTACACATACTTAGTCTTTTAAACAATCACTTATAGAAACACATACTTATTCATACAGGAACTCTTTCAATCTCTCACTCTCACATATACTCACTTATATACACCAATAGTCACATATACTAGTTTAAAACATATGTAGTTACTCATAAAGACACTATTGAGACAGCCATTCACTCACTAACACACCCATACACACACTCTTCCACCCATACAGTCCTGCACATATGCTGTCTTCAACACATACAAACAGTGAGTCACTCATTCATGCACCTATGCACTACGTAATACCCCCCACCGAACCATATAGACACTGATACTCAAAAAACCAACTAATAACCTATATAGACACTCATGTAGCTAGTCACCAACCCATGCAGCCACTTATACACAAAGTGAGAGACTGATACAGGTATTTACACATTTAAACATTACTCACTTAGCCATGTATTCAATAAGATACCCTTAATCAGTCAGTAATACAATCAATTTTTCAAAAACAAATCATCCATTTAGACACTTATATACTCATTTATTCTTCCATCGACCTTGAGATATACATATATAAAACATATGTAATTTTCAGAAAAACACACATTCACTGGATGATGTCATCAGTGATGTCATCAGTGATGTCATTTGAGATGTCATCAGTGATGTCATGAGTGATGTCACTGACCATGTCATGAGTGATGTAATATGTGACGCCATCGGCAGTGCATTGCGGGCGCGCGAGTTATAGTTAGCTTAACTAACTATAACGGGGAAATTTCATTGGTTTTTTACGAGTGAAATGTCCAGCTAACTATAACGTGTGTGAAACCTATGGTTTTTTCACTGAATATATATATATATATATGTACACATACATATATCTACATATATTTGCTCCTAAGAGAATTTCACGTGTTTTTAATATTTCTCATTATGGTATGATTTTTGTGCACTACAATGTGGATGTATATAGGGTTTGATTACATTTGTATAGTCTCTTGTAGTCTTTTTCTTCACACTTTCTTTTACCAGCCATCTTACTCAAACCAGGCTTACCCAGTCTAGGGTGAGTTCCATCCATCATCTTGTCCTGCTTGGAATCCCTCAGGAGCATCTCCCCTCCTTCTCGTCCAGTGCTATTTTACACACACACAGGTAGAGTCCTCACCCCACCTCCCTTTTCCTACTCTGGCACTCTATCTTTGGGAGGCTTTGCCTCCGTGCCAACTCTGGCTAGTCTGCCACTAGGGCACTACATTTTGGGGTATATTCGCCTCCATGCCAACATTGGCCAGTATGCCACTATGGCATTCATACAGTGGCATTTCCGCCTCTATGCCAACTTTTGCCAGTATGCCACTATGGCATTCATACAGTGGCGTTTCTGCCTTTATGCCAACTTTTAGCGCATGGCATCCCTACACCAGCCACCCGGGTGGCAAGAGTAACACTCTACCAGGCACCTGGCTTAACCAGTGCTTAAAGTCACTGACCACTATCTGGTTTACATACCAGGGAGCAGTACCTTTAAGATGGCCGCCTCCGTTTTTCACCCGTACTTCTTGTTAACACGGGAGGTTCCTGCAGGGTTCATTGAACACACATAATTCACTGCTCATGCATCCATGCCCACCATTTTCGGCACTAGATCTGCCATCACATGCAATCCAGCAATCGGCATACACTGGGGTAGTAGCTCCTTGGCTGATGCTTTCTATTTTTCTATAGACTTTACCTTTCCATCATGGCTGCCATTATCAATCACTGTGTGATGTCATATGTGTATAGTCCTATGTTGATATCATAAGCACGTGTATGTGATGACTCGAGACTTTCACTCTGTTGTGTGATCAAGACCATTCATGGTCGAAACGCGTCACGGAGGATTTATGCCGATAACAAATCCCCTCAAGACATTTAGAGATATATAATGATTTTCAGGATTTGTCATTATTTAATATTCAGGCGTAGTGAATGTTAACCCCTCAAATATATATTATGTTCTTAATGTTTGTTAAAATGTAGTTAGAGTTATAAATCTGACCTTCCCCACCAATACTGCACTGTCCCATAAATGTGTTGGATTGGAGTTAGAATAGTAAGTTTATACTGCTGCACCCTCCATAAATGGATACACTTCACCCATGTTTATAAAACTTGAGTCAGAACTGTAAATGCTATGCCCCATGTAGGCACTTTCCCCAATATCTTTTAGATTGAGGTTACAGTTGTAAATCTGACCCCCCCACCAATGTGTGCATTTTTCTCAATGTGTGCTGCAATGGAGTTTGCATAGTAAATTCAAACACCACGCTAATGAATGCACTTGCCCAAAGTTTATCAGACTGGAGTTGAAAAAGTAGGTCTGTAAACGCATACACTTTCCCCAGTGTTTCTTGCACTGGAGATAGAATTGTAAATTTGGTGCTGCCAACATATGCATTTTTACAAACTCTTGGGACCTGAATTAGAATATTAAATCTGACCGCCCCAATTATGTGCATTAAATGTGCTCCGCACCCATGTATGTATTTTTCGTAAAGTTTGTAGGTATGGAGTTAGAGTATTAAATGTGGGCTATAGTTGTTGTCCTTCCCACCCCCAATATATGCATTTTCCCAAACTTCTTTTTGTTGAATTGAAATTAAAATAAAAAATTGACCCATCACAGTGTAAACACATTCCTAATGTTTTTTAGACTCGAGTTAGAATAGTAAATTGTATCCTCACAAAGGATGCTCTTTGTTTGTTAGAGTGGAGTTATATATGATCCGTGCCCAATATTTGCATTTTTCTCAGTGCCCGTTAGATTGGACATAGAAATCTAAATCTGATCCCTACCCTCCATGTGAAAGCATGTTTCTAAATGTTTGTAGGATTGCATTTACAGTACTGTATTTGGATTGTTTTTATCAATTTTGTTTTTAATGATAGTGAATTGGAGTTAGACTGGAGTTATATTACTGCTTCTTATTTCATTCTTTGTCTTTCTGTAAATTTTCAGGATAGTTGATTTTGAAAGTATATATTTAAAAAAAAAGAATTGCTGTCATATGGTCTAATTCAGGGATACTGAAAGTACGGCCCGGTGGCCACTGGGGGCCCTCCTGACTTTTAATTGTGGCCCCTGGTGAACAGCAGCACTGTATTGTTGTTCACTTGATAAAGCAGGAACATTCAGAAAGCTGTAAAACAAACATACATACTTTATTTACACAATAACTAAAATAACAGTAAAGAAGAAAAGAAGGTGCCCTAGACAATTTATCTTTAGGAACACCTTTAGTTTTAAAGACATCTTGCACTAAACATGTTAAAACATGATAAACTCTCTGCAAACTTTAAAAAAAGTGTATTTTGTTAACATGCATGAGAGTTTTACCTTAGTAGATCAGATTGTATCACTGCATTGAGAGGCATTTATTAGTAGTGATTGTTTTTAAACATGATCTTAGCAACATTAATGCCGCCCACATTCTGAATACAATCCCATTAGTGAACCAAGAGGTAAGTCATTTGTGAGGTGCACTTTGTGTGTAGCCTTGGTTGTTATATAATTGGAGCAACATTATAGTTTATTAAATAAAACTCAAGACGGTTTTCTACAGCACACATCCCGAACTCAAGGGCTCTCATATGTAGGAATGAAGAAATAGGAAGCAAAGTTTTACATTAGAAGTTAATGCTTTGACTTTAATTCTTGGTGCATGAGAATAGAGCGTCAGTGGCAGACAGGAGTCACGTAAAGGCTTGGTTTCTTGTCCACACCATGCATCTGCTTACGTCCCCCTACACCCACCTTTAATCGTCTGACCCTCACATTGCTGGCATTGGTGCGGCCCTCTGGCATGTCACAGACAGTGCTTTGCGGCCCCCGGGGAAATGATTATGAGTACCCATGGTCTAATTGTTCTTTATTTTTTAGAATAATTGTATTTGTTTTTGTTATGTGTTTTATTATTTCACAAATGTTTTTTTTTAAACATTTTGTAAGTTTTTCATGTTTTTATAACTATATCAAATGTTTATTTGTATTTATTGTTACAAATATTAAGAATTATTCAGGTTTATATTGTGATGTATTATTTAATATAAATTAACCATATCATATTTTAATTTAATAGTTTATTTTTTATCTCATAAATGTATTTTAATTTTTAATTTAGTACTAGAATATTTTTATATTATTTGTTAGTTATTTTAAAGTTACATGTATTTGTATGTATTTGATTTTGTCAAAGTTAGTAAATTAATATTTACTTTTTTGTTTAATATTTGAAAATGTGTTCCATATTTTAAAAATGTATTATACTTTTTTCAAGTTAAAATTCCTTTCATTACGTTTAAATACATTTAGTTACTTATGAACTTTTGGCATTTTGGTCCACAATATTTTTCTACTCAATATTCTTGTGTGTTACAGGCATGTAAAAATGTATATTTGCCCACAATATTTTGGTGATTTTTTTTGTATGCTTTAGTGTTGTGGTTGATGCTCTGTCTACAACCAACGTCAACAGCCACAGGGATGGAACATCCCTCTTGCCCTTATGCATGATATTCAATGCTTCTCTCATAGGATATACTGAAATAATATACGTTTCCAACTGTGCAAATTATGTCTGGTTGCTGCATAGTAGACAACAAGTGCTCAGCTCTTCATGGCCACGCTAGCAGCATGAATATGCTATGTAAGATCCATTATAAATCACAATATTATAATACTATAATACTATTCATTCACATTGTATTGAACAAGTCACATGATTGCAATACATTGTATCTAGTAAAAGAATCGGTACTGGGTTATACGAAATCTTGAATGTACAAATTGGCTTTGACCATGTCCAACCCATGAATCTTCTTTGAATTTTGGGACAAAAGTGCCTTTTCAACAGCAGTGTTTAAGAAAGAAATAGCATAAGAATGTATCTATTATTCACGTCACCGAACCTTACTTTTTGCATAGAAATCTCGCAACCTGAAGGTCTCCAAGGTGGACCTCCCCCTTGCATTAGGATATTTTAGCAGAGAAATTCCATAGATGCATACAAACTGGAATCATCACTATCTTTAATGGGTGCTCTTACCTGTCAATATTGTGAATTGAAACTATTGTGCTCAATACGCTTGAATTTTGAACATAACAACAATACATTGTTTTTATGGAATGCTTAATACCACAGTTTTAGCAGGTTCTTTATGCTGTAGATAATGGGTGTTAATATAACTCAATGTAATGGTACTCAGTTTATCAATGGTGCACTTTTGGAATGCTGAACTAGCCCAGAGAAAATACAAATGATTCACCACAGGTCACACATATGTCTGCTGCGGCAATTTAAGTCGCTGGGACATCTTTCCAGCCATAGTATCAGAATGGTTGATATTATCGATCAACAGTTATGGGTAATAGCTTAGGGTTTACATATATTTAAATTCACTTAAAAAACCATAGGTTTCACACATGTTATAGTTAGCTGGACATTTCCCTCGTAAAAAACCAATGAAATTCCCCCGTTATAGTTAGTGCAGGCAACTATAACTCACGCGACCGCAATCCTCTGCTGATGACGTCAGATATTACATCACTGTATTTAGACACCTATTTACCCATGTCTTCTTCCATTAATCTTTAGCTATACATATATCACAAATATTTATTTTTCAGAAAGACACATATGTAATCAGTGATGTAATATGATGTAAAAAAAACAAATGTTTTTTTCACCCTTGGGGGTCCTTCAGTGACCCCCTGACAAAGGCTAGGAGATCAGGAACTGTCCACCCTGCCCCCTTTTCACATTCTCCACCTTTGTTTTTCACTGCCTTAGACTGCGAGAGACAAAATGGCGGACGATACTTCCTGATTTCGACCGATTCGAATGTTTACTGACATCTAACAACCAATCAGAATTGCGCTCGCGCACGTCACCGTGAGCGCACGGTGCGCGCACGGTGCGCGCTTATGGATATATATGTACTTTTAACTGAAATTTTCTCAGGAAGTACTCAACAGATTGACTCCAGATATTCAAAAGGCACATCCCTGAGCTGAGGACTACCTCTCTGCCAATTTTCAAGTAATTCTGTTCAGCCGTTCGGGCTGTACCTTGGACTAAAGGTCCCTATGGAAAAATGCATGGGGAAAACGCGTTTTGGGACCCCCCATTTTTCTCGGCCCCCGCTTGACTAATCACCCCGAGACTTTCAGGGTAGGAGCGGAGCGGAGCGCCCCACCTATTTTGAAAAATTCGCGAGGATTCGTCAACCGGCGCCAAAGTTATTCAAAATAGAATTTTCAGATTTCCTATGGAAACACGGTCCTAACTATAACTATCTACTGGCGACCGCCAGTAGATAATATAGGCTAAAACTACTTATAAAAAATTTGATAGATGAAAGTTGTAGTTTCGTGTAAATTAGGGAGATTTTGGGGTTGTGGAAACGTCTGCACAACCACCGAGACCCTAGCACACTCTGAAAAATTAGGTCTGCCTGCTGTTTTCAAGCTGAAAACTAAATTTTAAAAAATTATATTTGATTTACCAATGATAGGCAATCGCGTTGCCTGCATGCAGAATTCTGCTTCTGTGGCTAAACAGAGTTTCAAGTAATTTTGTGTCACAGAATCATGTTTATTGGATCACGCAGTGTTCCACATCTGCGGGTGGATGATACACACACGCACTTAACCCGGATTTCCTATTTTCCATCGCACATATTACTGTAAACTCTTTAGTTCTGTAAAAGATCTGGTTTAAATAAATTTAGCCAGCCTAATCCTCTTTAGAATAACCGCAAAGCATTTAATCTTTCCAGGCTCTAAATCCATGATGGCTGTCAAATTTGCCTGTTTATTTTAGTCAATTATCAAAATGTGTTTGTATCAGATCTCTGGTTAGCTACTGAAGCCTAGAAATCCGACAAACTCCAGAGCCCACATTTTGCACGCGGTTGATGAAGGTTATCAAAATTCCCTAAACAAGCTGCTCCGCCTGCCTTCCTCGCTTGTTCTGATTTTCACTCCCAGTATACATGGCGCTGCATATTTTCTGTGAGGAAATAGGGTTTTTTTGTGACAACAGGATGTGCTTGGTTAATGGCTGCTGGAAAAAAAGAGGCCTGCATTAATTAGCAACCGATTTGTCAAGAAAGAGGATTCCTGCTGTGCACTTTTAAAATATGCATAAGTGTTTGCTAAAAGCTGTAAAGTGATTCGCAGCTTCAATACAAAACATACGTAAATAAATACAGCAAATAGCTTCCCAGATTGGAAAACTGAAATAATTTGATTTGTAGAAGCACCTTTCATCCAAAGGGGCTCGCCACGTGCTTTGCATGTAAGTAGATGTGTTGTAAATGAATGTGACATATGATCCTAATACGAAACAGAATTTAGTCCCCTGATTAATCCCCCCCGACCTCCCGCCCTGGAATGTTCCGCCATTTTGTATCTCGGATGGCTCTTCTTTGTATAATTGCTGCTTACAAAGTAAGTATGGGACGTTGTCTCGGTGGTAGCAGTGTTTATCAAAGAACAATTACCAACCAGGACTCGTATTCGTAATGAACCCTAAATCGAAAATGGTATCAGAAAGCCAACATGTGGGATGGGAGGCAGTGACACAATACAGGATGATTAAAGAACCTTTTTTTGTAACTTAGAGCTAGTCAGGGGCGTAATACAGGCCCCTGCAGCCCCCAACCCTTCAGGAGGGCCCTAACCCTTCAAGGGGTTCTCACTCAGCCCCAGGACAATGAATAGCTGTGTAATATGAGTTACTTGAGGGGGCCCTCATCACATTCTGCAGGGGACCCCACCATTTTGCGTTACGTCACTGTAGCTAGTGCAAGAGATGCAAACTGAGGGGCTGATTACGATGGCGGTGAGACCGCCACTCACCGCCATTATAAGCATGATTTCCGTCCGCCACATTAGGATGGCGGGCAGGGGGGTGGCGGTCGAGTTACCGACCGCCAGCGATCCAACGAGATCCCTGCAATGGGGGCGGTGCCTGCCAGGCACAGCCGTAAGGATCATGATGTCCATCCCCGCCAGCCGTTTCATGGTGGGCTACCCGCCATAAAAAGGCTGGCGAAAAGGGACATTGGGGGCCCATAGTGGGCCCCCCTTTTCCCTTAGCCCACAGTGTTGGGTTTTGTGGGGAAACCTATGGTGACCCTACAAATCCCTGCACCATGTGGAAGGCACCGCATGGTGCTTGCCACATAGTGCAGGCATATGCACACTGTGTGTTTTTCGGACTGCAGCATGTGCTGCAGCCAGCAGCACACGCCGCAATACAAATAATACACTTTGCAACGCCTTGAAGGCATCGCATTGTAATTCGGGGTGCAGGACCGCGGACAGCTTGTCAGGCGGTCCCATCCCAGATACGATGGTGGTCGGACTTACGTCCGACCGCCATCGTAATCAGCCCCTGGGAGCTTGTGGAGACCAGAAGGATTTTTTTCTATATCATTTAAAGTTTATTGAGAGGCAAACTGATTTAATTTACTAGTCTCAGATAAATTCAAACATAAAACTCTTCAAAATACAATGTAACTTTTCCAGTCTAAGGATGTGGTGTTTGATGGATATTTTACAGGTAAAGGCTTCGATTACATAGCTGCCACCTCATAATGTGCCACCGTGTGACATACAATATCAGCTCCCATCACACGGTCACATGGTGAAGAGCTGATATCACACGGTGCCAGGGAAAACTAGCTGAAAACCGCTGTAAATAGGGGTTTTCCAGCTCTTTTTCCGAGGCTTTGAACAGCCGACATCCATTAGGTGTGTGAAAACACCACAGAACATCCACACCAGCCTCAGCAAGCTTTTTTTTGTGGGGGGAAGGGGCTTGGGGGCAGGGTGAGGTTCAAAAGTGCTTCTTAGGTACTTCTCGACATGAGGCCCTGCCCCGTCTAAGGCCACGCCCCCTCCTCACATGGTGAGATTTTTGTTCAGGTTGGCAAGTATGCCATTAACATGAGGAGGCGGGCATTCCAGTGGAGGAATTCCAGAATAAAAAATGTATCTGAATTTTGAAGACTCAGCACTTTAAGGAAGGTGAGGTGAAATGAGGTTCTTGATCGAAAGGAGGTGAAGAAAGATGTAATAGACAGGGCCGGACTGGCTGTAGCGAGCACCGGACGTTTCCCCGGTGGGCCCCCAGGGTGGGGACCGGTTTTGGGCCCCTGGGGGCCGTTTTTGTTACCTGGGCCAGCTATTTGGACCCCTGTAACAAAATCGGCCCAAGTAAACAGCTCGGCTGCACCCCCCACTGGGGGCCGGACAAGCAAGTTGCCAGGGCCGTTTTTGGTTCTAAGGCCGGACCTGTAATTAGAGATGGTTATTGGCAAATTTGAATATTAGGGTGATGTACACGCTAGTGGAATGTAAAGTTGCCTTTTTTCTCACAAAATACCTGTAAATCTCTCATATGCTATGATTATCACCTGTAGTCACAACATGTACTGCATGTGCATTTACACCTTAAAATTGGGACTTAATTATCGATCTTAAGCCATGTTCAGAAAAAAATGATTTCCGACTTCTGACCAGTTTCAAAGTCATGAGGAAAACAGTTTTAAATTTAACTCGGGAGAAAACAACAGGTTCATTCTCAGAGCTAATTGGCACATGGGTACACCAGTAATCAGGATCTACGTGGGATATTACTTGAGTAATAAAAGTTCTGCACACCCGTATTATACTTGGAACTAGGGCCAGCTTTAGCGCTGGTGGAACCCGAAGCGACAATAATTTTTTGGTGCCCCCACACACCATGAGCGCCTCCTCACATTCTCTCACTACCACCGGGCAAAAGTGTCCCTCATTTCTCCAATCATAAGTTATTGCTAAACCAGTGGCGTAACGAAAGTTTAAGGGGCCCCACTGCAATGTACACAGAGTGGTCCCTGCTCCGGATTCAATCCGGAGCGCTCAGGCCCGAGTAATCTGCTGTGGGGGCCCCCTGCAGCTCGGGCCCCCCCCCCACACCGCGGGGGATGCGGGGGCCTGTGTTACGCCCCTGTGCTAAACACAGCACACCTCTTTGCACCGGTCACACTGCCCTAAAGCCAGCCCTACAGGATCTATGGTATGCTCTTAGTCAGTCTGCCCCATGTTTGTAAACAGGAGAATTTTGGAAAGTTGAGAGGTTTCAGCATTTAAGACACATTTCAGAGTGGAAGGTGAGAGGTGAATGAGAGGTTGAGAAAGTAGCATCTGTTGTATGTAGTAATCGAGGTGATGGAGGGAGGGAGCCAGTCCTTGATTTGTGAAAGAGTAAATGCTGGGGCACAAGTTTTTGTCAGACGACCACCACCAGTCCTGCCAAATGCCGAGATTGGCATCTTGAGTCCACCTCCTGCCTCTTTCATCCCCCTACCAAACACTCCCTGCTCCTTTACCTAACTTTTACAAGTTCCTTTTCATCCCTGTTTTCTCCCTATGCCACTATTTTTCCATCTCTCTTCTAATTCTTCCACACTTTTTTTGCTTTTCACTCTCTCTAGTTTTGTGTCAAACTCTGATGATGGAAATTAAGTCTGGGTCCACCAAAATGAGTGTTTGTGAACCCTACTTGCAACTACTGGCTCAAATTAAGCACTGGGGAGCTCATTCTTGATATGATTGTGTAGTAATTAGTGTTGATTTATCCAGTTTTGGTTAGCAGCAGAGAGGAAACTGATTGCACAAAGTTGAAGTGGGCCTCTGTGGGAAGAGGAGAGGAAGAAGTAGATGTAAGCAGAAAAGGGTTGGGAGGAGCAACAGACCAGTGCCAGGAGGAATGACATGTACTGAACAAGGAGGGGTAGAAGAGATACCTAACCCACACCCAGATATATGTATATACACAGGGCCCGATTCTCAAAGGTAAGCTTAGTCCAAAAGTCTAAGTTTACGACATTCGGTATTCACAAAGGTTAACTTAGTTAGACCAGTGTCTAAGTCTATGACTTTCAGTATTCACAAAAGTAAACTTTGACCAAAAGTCTAAGTTTACGACTTTTGGTATTCACAAAGGTAAGTTTCGAGTAGCATTTTTATGTCTGCACTCGGCCCAGAATCTCCGCCTGAGTGCGGAGAGTACACTCCACACACGCTCAGGCAGAGATTCCGGCCCGAGTGCGGATGAAAAGATACTACTCCTAACTTATCTTTGTGAATACCGAAAGCTGTAAACTAAGACTTTTGGTTTAACTTTACCTTTGTGTATTGGGCCCACACTTTCATTCTCTTGCTCTACTTATCTTTCTCATTGTGAAGTTAATCACTTTGATGTGAGTCCTGATATACTTCCCGAATCTGATGCATTAGGGCACTTGTGTCAGGACATGCCCCTTCTATGCTGGTACATGTATTACATACACTGGTTCACCAGAGTGCAACCCCACCCCTTTTTAATTGATTGCAGCAGTTTCCTGCTGTTTGTGTGGCTTTTGGCTCAGTGTTAGCACCTGTATGCTGGCTGTCACTAATCCATGAATAACACAGTTGCAAGACATTCTACTCACTAAGACTTACCCTTCTGAAGAATACTGAAAGTATGTAACACATGTCAAGGGATGTCAAGCACTGAACTGCACTTAAACATGCAAGTAACTACTTATTACAGTGTGTAAAAGACTGTTTGTGACTACATGTACCAGCATGCATTGGGGAGGACTGGAAGAGTCTGTCCTTAACCACTGTCAAAATCCACCCGTGGTTTCCAGTCATAACTCTGACAGTATTCCGAAGGATTTACATTGTTTGTGCAAACCAATCTGTATTTATATCTTTCCACCTGAATGACTATATGAAGGTGGTGCAGTTGAGAGTGGGGAAGCACACCAAATTGTCCCCATGTTCACAGGCGTATTCTTGAAAAAGCAAACACTTATATTTTAACAGTTCTCAAATCCTCTAACTTTATACATGCAGATTTTCTGCAGTACACAAACTATGCACACTTCAGATTAGGAAAAATAAATCTTTTCCAGGAATATACATGATTACCAATGGTTCAGGTCCATAAATTCGGAAACTGGTAAGAGGACATTGAGGGGATCCCTTATCCCTTTGCTCCTGCATCGCCCTGACAGTGAGTGGAAGAGGAGCAACTTACTGAAGAAGAAAAGGAGGGATTAGAAGAAGGGAGAAAGAGAGAAGGAACACAAAACAAGGAGGACAACAGAAGAGTGTGGCTGACCAGCAGAAGCAGAGCAGGAAAGAGAATGCAACACCATAGGGGAGAAAAGTAGAGCACCGAGGATGCCATGGGCCCTAGAGCAAACCAAGAAAATGGCCCCTTTGAGTGTTGTTGCGGCAGTAAATACAGCAGCTATCAGGGTTCAATGGGCCCCTCAGGGCAATGGGCCAGTAGCGGCCGGTGCGGGTAAGTGCAGTGGGGCGGTGGGGAGGAGCGGGGTGCTGCGTGGGGATGTCGACACACCACCGAATAAGGCAAATTAAATAAGTAAATAACTCCTTTTCGGTCAGTCGTCTGTCGACATTCCCCCTTGCAGCTCCTAGCCCTGCCCCACCGCGCTTACCTGCACTGGCCGCTGCTGCTATGTGCCCTGTGCGCTGCACCTGTTGCACCAATGGTAGATACGCCTCTGGAGGAGAGAGAAAGCAGAGAGACACCGTGCTGGGAGAAAGACACCAATAGCAAGTCAAAAAGTCAGGATTCTGACCTCGACAAAAACCCTGACAGAGAAACTGCACCCAGGAAAGGAGAAACCAGAGACTAAAGGGCTAAAGCAAGGAGCCAAGACTGAACTGACGACTGTTGGTTCCCTGGTTCCTTGGAGCACCCGTGCGTTCACCTGTGGTCAAAGGATGGACCACGTCAGGCTAGAGAATCCTGTTTGAGTTTTTAAAAACAAAAAACAGAAACATACAAGCTATTCTTGTGAAGGGAGATAGGGGTGAAGAGACAAAGAAAAAATGTGAAATTAAAAGTCCTTTTTCGTATGACCGGAATAAAAGTAGAGATTACAAAGGAGAATGTAGGATTATAAAAGGTTATAAGACACTGCAAATGCCAGTCTCTCCATTTTAGCTCTGAAGGAAATAGGGGGAAAGATAGAAAGGAAAAGAAAAGTTATTTTTTTAAACATATACCTGTGTGTATTTAGTAATTCTGCGGAGGGACAAGTTTCCTGTCGACTCACGAGGACATCACCACCACGTCAAGAAAGGACATTGGGAAACCTGATGGAAGTACAGAATGAAGAGCATGTAAGGGGAAGGATGCCCAAATAAACGCACATAAAGTTGTTTGAGCCAACTTTTAGGAACACAACAGGTTGGAATAAACGTGATACATTTTGAGGAAGTGTCCACTACTCCTTCTGTAAGCTCACAAGAATCATAAGCATGAATCTTCTGGTTCTTATACTCAAATTAAAAGTTGTTTTCTTTTGCAACACATTTCAAGCTCATGTGGAGATTTGGGGTTCTTTGGGAATTGTGCAGAAAAAAGATATCCATATAAGAATGTTTAGAAGTCTTTTTGGTAAAAACTTTTGTCTTGTGATTTACATTGTAATAACAAGGTTGTTGAAGACCAATAGAAAGGCAAAGAAAGTTATACTGTGAGGCAACCTTTCATTTACCGAGAAGTATCATGGCGGTGTTTTCATTTCAAAACATGCAAATTGTTTTACCAAATGAGTGAAGGTAGTTTATCTTTTTTTTCTCTTTATGATCACTGGTCTCTAAAGAAAAGGAATAAACTGAGGCATGACTTAATTACTCGTCTATTGGGCAGGGTTCTCCAAAGTCGGTCCTGGAGGGCCGGATCCATGCCAGATGTGTAAGATAACTACATTTATCTAAAGGGGGACATGCTAAAAATCAGGCATGGATCCAGCCCTCCAGGACAGACTTTGGAGAACCCTGGATTGGGCCATCGCCATTATGTACTCACCAGTGTCAATACATATCGGCAGTAGGTCTTAGATCCCATTGTTAAGTAATGAACAAATTACCTATGTTTCAGAGCTAGATTTGAACTTTAAAAAATATAACATTAAATAAATATAATTGAAAGGGGACACATAGCAACTGCACACCACCAAAACATAAGTGTGCAAACACAATCATTTTGCACTTCTTCTTTCCTCTGCGGGTTTTTCCCACTCACCGTTCTTCCCGGCATCAAAAGCCCCGCTCACCACAGGACCTACTTAATGCAGTCCGCAGCATGACCGTGCAGCAGACACATGCAGTAGGTGTGCTGATGGTGCGACAAAGGCAAGCCCGTCTGTGCCCATTTAGTTTGGATCGGCCCAGTGCCAGGAATCCTGGCCGCATGACAATCCAACACCTCAACTGCAGCCGCCAGACGAGCCAATGAATGCTGCAACTACTCCACCATCTTGCATGACTTCAACAGCACACACCAACAAACACACTGCTGCCGCGAAACCCCCAGCACCAAGGCAGGCCATTCTCCTGCACACGTGTCGATTTCACCTGGACACCACCGACACCACCACCTCCAAACAACCGATTCACACTACCACCACCAGCCCGCAGCAACTGTCCGCCATGCTCCTCAATGTCTGATCTCTCAGGAAACACTCCACCAAAATCTGAGACCTCCTCAACAGCGACACACCCGACCTTCTCCTCCTGACAGAAACATGGCTCAACCCAGCCTCCAACCTGCAGATCGCCACAGCCATCCAGCCCATCTACAAAACTATACACCAGGACCAAACTCACAAACTAGATGAAGGACTCATGATCATCTACAAAAATACAACTGCACCACCTCCACGGACTCGCACACCAACCTTATGGAACACCTCCACTTCAAAATTCAAATGGACTACAATGCCACCCTTAAAGGAGCACTTACCTACCATTACCCGGGCCCCTGGTCAGAAATCTGCAACCACATCACAGATTTCATCACTCTCCTCTCCATCAGATCAACCAACTACATCCTCCTCAGGGACCTTAATTTCCACCTGGAAGACACCACAGACCCTAACTCCACGGCCCTCCCCAACAGTCTCAGAAACCTAGGATTCACCCAGCTCATCCAAGGACAACCCACAAAGCAGGCCACACCCTCAATCCTATTTTTTAGGCTAGGGCGTTCAACCTCGAATCTGGGGAACTGAGTTTGAGTCTCGGCAACGACGCTGAACATCCTGTGATTCTGGGCAAATCACTTAGTCTCCCCATGCCTAAAATAAAAAAAATGAATGTGTCCTCATGTAACGCAACTGGTGCTATGTAAAGCGCTCCGATATCCGATACCTTTGGGTCAAGTTCGCTCTATATAAAACTCTGTAAAATAAAATAAAAAAATAAATAAAAAATGTTTCTCCTCCAGCAACAGGATCACTGCTACCCACACGATCCTGTTCACATGGTCTGACCAATACATCATACATTTCAAGATACCCGCCCACCAAGTGTCACGGGCTCCTATGGTCTTCTCCTCAGGATGACGCCGATGCTATGTAAGGGTCCACCTCCCATCCGTCCCCAGTCCGGTGTATGTATAATACCCTTGGACTCGGAAGACAGGTGGGCGAGGGAAGGAAGGGTCGGGACTGCAGGGAGAGAGACCTGAAAGAGACAAGTAGAAGGCTTAGTCACAGAGCTTGCTGGCGCCCTCGTCTCCACAACCCCCGCCCCAAGCCTGACTTGCCCCCGTACCTGCTACTCCTTCCTCACTGTCTGGATCTCTCTGCGATTGTCTGGAGATGGCCTTGGCCCAGTTACTTTCACTGGGTGGAAGCCCGAAGGGACGAAGTGACAAGGGGGTGGTGAGTTCTCCTCTCACCCTTCCTGTTGCTTCACGGGAGAGTGTAGAGAGAGAGCCCCAGGGATGCCGGAGGAGCCGGCGACGAATCTGGGCGGCGCTGCCACTCAACGCCCGGAAATCCTGGGGCGGAGGAGCGTCTAGGTGGTAGAGGCGCTCACCTCCCTGCCGTCCCGTTGCTTCATGGGTACGTGCGGAGTGAGCGAGCCAGGTCCGGTGGAGCCGGTGTCAAACGGGGGCTTACGCTTCGACTCGACGCCCGGAAATCCTGGGGCGGAGGAGCGTCTTGGCGGTAGAGGCGCTCACCTCCGTACCGTCCCGTTGCTTCACGGGTACGTGCGGAGTGAGCGAGCCAGGTCCGGTGGAGCCGGTGTCAAGGGGGGCTTGCGCTTCGACTCGACGCCCGGAAATCCTGGGGCGGAGGAGCGCCTACGTGGTCTGGGAAACCCTTGTTAGGGTTCTGAGGTCTCTAGCGATAATTCCGCTAGGTCGTGAGGGGTCCTCTGGCAAGGGCAACACTCGGTGCGAGGGTCGCGGAGGGTGTCCCGGCTCGGGGAACCTGGATGGGTTTGGTCCCGTGGTTTCCTCCAAACACTCACCTATGCTGTTGCCGGCGAGTCAGTTGGAGCGTCTGGGCTTCAAACAGCGGGTTCAGGCGTGTCCGAAGCTTGTGAGCTGGAACGGAGGCAGTCGTCAGAGCGATCGTCGCGGGGCCGGGGTTCAGCAACTGTGGGTCAGGAATCATCGGCAACGCCCCCAAGGAGGATGATGACTTTATCCGTTTCCGGGGCTCTTGCGATGGCACGTGACGCGGTGCTTGCAGTGCCTCTCGGGAAATGGAGTCCCGTTCCTTGCGCTGTCATGGCGCGGCGCTGTGAATCATGACACCAAGCTACCCCACCAGAAAAACCCACAGCATCATCTAGCCACCGGAACAAAATATCTAAAGGAAACTGCACCAATACTGTTAGACCTGAATCCATCAGGCAGTGTTTCTCCATATAGCTGATTCTCTTTTTGTGGCCTTAGGGCCTAGGGCACTTTCACACAGTAAATACAGTGTGAAGTGAGCACGCATCCTTACATACATAAGAAAGTGGTGCTTACTTTGTGTCTCTAAATACGTATCTGGCCTGCCATTGCAGGCTGGTGGGTGTTTTGCACTGACGGTGTTCTTAAATATGTGTCCAGCCTGTCATTGCAGGCTGATGCGTGCCATTTCGTGTTCACTCAGATTGGCCAGTTTAAGTCACTTGCCATCCTGAGGGGACCTTTCACTTCCACCCGAGTACCCTGAGGGGACATCCTAAAGGGTAGAACGAGTGATAGGTGAAAGGCAGGGCAGGTACACAGAGGTGTACCCGGCTCCGAGTAGTGAGGAATAACTTTGTGTGTTTTCGCTACCTTTGAGGTGATGAGCTTCCCATACGCTAACATGGGGAAATGGTTAATATTATTGCAGGCTGCAATAGTGGATAGCAGTGGAGCAGCCCCATGATGTTTCCTGTCATTGGATTCACAGCAACAACCCTTTGCCAGTGGTCAAGGTAGCTTTGTCATGATTCGCATACAAATGACACTACTATAATGTGGGCCTTCCTATGCTCTAAAACTCTTTATGTGCCTTGGTGCTTGACTCCTGTCCATACTGGAGGCTGGGGGAACACATCTAGGCATTCCCCAGCAACAGCTGAAAGATCTGCATTTCATGGCCTCAATGCAGACAGGACGGAGAATTAGGGGAGACATCTGTGGTTCAAAGGGAGACCATTTGAACCGCCCCCAACTTTAAAGGCACACTCCAGTATAACTACTGGTCCATCCTGCAGCACGGGGTTGAGATATGCTTGTGGGGATGTAGGACCAGATAACCTGGACTACTTGGTGGACATAGCCAGAGAACTCTGTTGTGCACAGGTAGGATTTCTGCCGTTGAAAGGGACCGTATGCCCTTGCTGAATAGTGGCTGGCCTGGGCCGACTACCTGCTGCTGTGTAGCACCCTGAAGTTAGCTCTCCAAGGGCTTATCACGCTTGCCCCCTGTTCTTTCGTAGGTCTCAGGGACATCAAAGATCTCCTAAGAGGGACCCACACCATCTACCTGTGACACATGAAGTGCAGTGCCCTCTTAAGTACCCACATTATCTACTGGATTCTAGCTGTTAGCGTGGCGTGGACCTGGAACTAAAATTGTGTGGAACTAACAATTGTGCTAGAAGACCAAATCGACTGGTGTGGAGCCCCCAAAGTCTGGCCCGCATCTAAGGCATGGGACCCCCACATCGTAAGGACCTTGGCACGCATAAGCATCTAGTTAGTGGTGAGCGGATTCACTGGTTGCAGGACCCAGAGCGGCCTGCTTTAGAATCATGCTGGAACTCTCTTGGGCGACACGCCGATTGCATGCTCATTGTCTGTGGTGTCCGGTTCACAGGTTGTGGCCTATGGAGGGGGGGGGGCTTAACTATAGTAGTGCTTCATTCTACCTTGTGACACACAGCTGAACTTATGCCTGTTTGTGTGACCGGACCTGTCTGGTGCCACCAATATTGACATGCACCAGACGTTCTACCTCATTTCCAGAGAGCTACGGAATCTGCAACTCTTCAATCCTGTGTGCGACTGAAGCTGTCTGGTGTGGCCAAAATAGACGTGCACCAAACGTTGTGCATCATTTCCAAGGAGGCACGGATTTCGCAACTCTTCATCTTATGTGACTGGAATGGTCTGGTGTGACCCGCATCATCGTGCACCCAACATTGTGCCCACATAGCCTCTGTGCGACTGTGATCAACGTGTACCTGACGGGCTGCCTCCACCTTCCGAAAAGGCCCCCTGCTACATTCTCTGTTCATCTATTGCTACCTTACTTGGCCCTCAGTATGGCAGACCAATTGACCTCTTCTCACCCGGCCCTCCCCGATGACACTGTGTTGCCAGGCAGTATTGCCCGACTCGGGCCTTGGTGGTGAGAGTGACTGACTGGGCTGGAGGAAAAGCTCTGAGGACTATTGGAAGCGGGTCAAGAGTCTGTGTGACCCCCTTGTACTTCAGAGAACTGGGCTGGTGCCAGAAGGCCCCTGAGGACTCCTTTGGTGTACTGTCTATTGCTCTTGGCTGGTGTCTGTTCTGCATCCTGTGGGTGAACTTCTAGAGTGGCGGCCAAACCCCCTTTTGCTGTCTGCCTCCAAATTGACCTTTCTACTTACCCCACCTCGTTCCTGGGACCCTGACTAAGAGTGACTTCAGCCGCGTGTGGCCTAGGGCCCGGGAGGGGGAGGGCAGGGTGTCACCAATCTGTTGGTGGAGGGACCATGGGGTGAGTGAGAGGGCGAAGGGAGGCTTGGGGCTATGTGATCAGCAGAGTGTAACCAACCAACCTGCTGGTTATCAGTTGCATCACGTTAGGGTGCTGATTGTGTATGTGTGCGAACGCTTCCATATGGACTTGCCTGATATCGGTTGCACAGTGGGGAGCCACCCGTACTTCACAACACAGGATGGCGGTTGGCCCAATACGTTGACTTCTTACCAGAAAAGCAGTATGTTTGACATTGGTTTTCACCCACACTGCCTCAGCCCGCGGTGCTGCTAAAAAGTGGCATCATTTTGAGCATGTGCATATTTCTGATATTGTTGTTGCTTGGGTACACTCTATAACTGTGTGGTATTGAATTGTAAGAATTGTTGGGGTGGGCCCAGGGTGGTCAACGTGCTGCACTGCAGAAGGGTTCTGGGGGTTGTAAATTAGGATCTTTCACATGTGTGCATATTGTTGATGTCATTTGAACACGGCTGGGCCTAGTACTGCTAGCAATAATTCAGAATGTGACTCATGCCCAGACTACCATTAATTGTGGGTGATTTTAACTCAACTTTTGAACCGCTAGGTCTGGGAAGTGCAAACATACTGGAAAAGGAGGACAGTAGATGGGGTGTCCCCGAATTGGAGGCTGGGCCATCAGTCAAATGGACTGAGGCGGCGTTGTTTTTGAATGGCTTTTGTTTAGGCAACCAACTAAGAGCTGCAAATGGTCAGACTTTGTCTGACAAGAAGCGAGCAAAAACTTATGATAACGGGTTAAGGTCTAGTAACATTGACTACCTACTTGTCCATCTGAAGTTGTGGCACACTCTGGTGGACATGGAAGTCAAGTCTCGTGTTGAAAGTGACCATAACCCACTTGCCGCATTATTTAGGCTGGGGTTGGAGGGTAGTGCTTCCCTTAGTGAAGATTTGCCTATCCCCCAGACTACTTTAACAAATGATGAGCGGCATCTAAAATGGTCCACAGTGAGCAAACAAGCTGATACATTAATTGCTATCAACGCCCAGCTTGATAAGGTTTTAGATAAAATGGGTGATGGTGCGTATTCTGGGTTGAAGTTCCGCCGTTTTGAGTATGATCATAATGAATTATTTGCTAACCTCAAAGCCAAGTTCTCTAAAATTGGTGCTACCGAGCCCATGGTGAGCAAAAAGCCTGATAGGTGGTACAATAAGTCCTGTAGGGACGCTCGGGCTGATCTGAGTCTAGCATTAAAATCCAGGATTTTAGAGGCAATTAGAGCAGCCCGTCGTAATTATAGTGAGATTACCAGAAGGGCAAAAAGAGAGTGGGACGACCAAGTGTGGCTGGATCTTAAAGATGCATGTTTAACAAAGAACCAGGCACTTTTTTGGGATATTTATAAATGGGAAGGTGGCGGACTTGTGGCCAGCCCACAAAACAATGTACCCCAAAATTCTTGGGTTGAATATTTTATGCCGCAGTATGCTAATGCTGAAGGCAATTGTTGCGGGATGACTCTTGCCCTTAAATTTTATGAAGGCAATGTTTTTAGTTTAGGGGATGTTGATAAGGCATTGAATGTTGTTATTGCAGGGCGAGCTCCAGGGATGGATCGCATACCTGCGGACTTATTCCTCAGTGACAAAGTGAGATGGAGAGTTTATATTAGTTATTTAGCTAATGCCATTGCCCAGGGGATGGCCGTTCCTCATACCTGGAAAGGTGCAGAAATTGTACCCATCTACAAAAAAGGTGATAAGTCTTTAGCGAGTAACTACAGGCCTATTAGCTTGATTGACTCCTCACAAAAACTAATGGGTCGTCTGGTCCTGGGTAAGATACAGGACTGGATGGAAGAGGGGAATATCCTCAGCCCGTCGCAAGCCGGGTTTCGCTCAAGGACTAGTACGATTGATCAGGTCTTTAGATTTATTCTTTTGTACTGGCGTGTTGTGGTATTGGGCAAAGGTACATTATATGCTGTTTTTGTGGACCTGAAGGCAGCATTTGATCTTGTCCCACGAGGGAAGCTTTGGCAGGTATTGGAGGATCTGGAAATGCCACGGGAATTGTTATCTCTGATTGTTCGCCTTCATGAGGATACCTATGCAAAAGTTAGATGGGGTAGGCAGGGGGAGACCACAGATGCTTTTCCGGTAGAGAGGGGAGTGAGACAGGGATGCGTCATGGCGCCTACCCTGTTCTTTATAAATGGAGTGGCTAAATACCTCTCTCTGGTTCCAACTGATGCTCCTGTGTTGGCAGGTGAGTGTGTCCCGGTCCTTATGTTTGTGGACGACACCCTAATACTTTCCAAAACTCCAAGTGGTCTTCAGAAGGTACTCCAGCGCTTTATGGACTTTTGCGATATGCGAGGGCTCGAAATCAATAGTGCTAAAACAAAATTTATGGTACTTACTGAACCGAGTCGTCTAAATCAAATTAAACGGTTCAAAGGAAGCATATATATGGGCAATTGCCGGCTAGAGCGGGTCAACGCCTTCACCTATTTAGGTGTTAACCTTCAATGCGATATGAGCTGGAATAGGCAGTTAGATACAAGTGCACTGAGGTTTAAGCAACAAGCAGGCGCTTTACTCAAAATATTTAAGACTTCTTTCACCAAACCAATTAGGTCTGTTTTAGAGATCTATGGGATGAAAGTTTTGGGCTCAGTTCTTTATGGCGCTGAGTTGTGGGGGGTTTCCAACTTGAAGCACTTGGCCATTCTAGGAAATGAGTTCCTTAGGAAAGTTACCTCTGTCCCACAAAGTACCCCCTTAATTCCCCTGTTTTATGACCTTGGCAAGAAGTCTGTGACCGATCTTGCCATGTTGCGACCAGTATTATACTGGCGTAGGTTGTGGACCACGGAGGAATTGCATCACTATGCTAGGGGTCTTAAGGATGTTATTGAGAAGGATAGCTTCCATAAAATTAAGTGGCTGAAATCAATTGGTTCTCTTTTAGGGAGAATGGGGTTGAGGGAACTGTGGGATGATCCTACTATTACTGCTTTTCCCTCTAAGGCAGAAATGAAGAAAATCTATTGGGAAACGATTTTTACTGAAAAGTGTTATGTAAATGCCTCTGCCCATCTCACAGAACGCTTTTTTGAATTCAAATCCCTCCCATTATTGGAACCCTATTGGGACTCAATAGAGAAACCATTAGATCGGAAGCTTTACTTCCAATTTAGGATTGGATCCCTCCCTATCAGGGCATTTACGTCTAGCTGGGCTGGGATAGATGGTGATAAATGTCGTAAATGTAAGGATAAGGAAGAGACGATGAGCCATTTCTTGTTTTTCTGTCCATTGTATGTAGCCCCAAGAAAGAAATGGCTCAAACCAATTTGTCGTCTTATTGGGGTTCGGAAACATGATGAGGCATTACGAATATTACGTTCTGATCCCAGCCTCCCAATTGCACTGGCTATGGCAAAATTCTTGAAATGGGCATGGGTAATAAGAGCCAACGAAGATGGCTAGGTATATGAATTCCGAAAAATTATAAGATGGAGATTCGCTCTAGTTACTAACTATTGAACTACGGTCACCTTTTGTACATCCCCTTTTTATGAAACCTATTCAACACTATTTATGTGAGTTTAATTGTTTTTTATCATTTTAATTATTTATCAAATTGTTTTTATGACTTGTATAATGTGTTATGTATTCTTGTGATACTTTTATGACTTATTGTCGAATAAAGTTATAAATTCGAATTCGAATTCGACTGATGCCCAGAAATACAGGACGTTCATGTTGTGTTGATTATTATGTGTGTTGAATATAAACTTTATTTAAATATATCACATGTTTAGGAGGCCTGGGCAGAGTTTACGGAGTTCCATGCAGCAGAACGCCACAAAGTGACCAAAAAACAATGCAGCTCTTCACAAAGTTCTGCAAGTGGTGTAGTGCATTTGGTCATGCCATTTGCTTTGATTTTCAATGCTGGGTCTTTGTCCCACAATGTAAAATCAGCACGAACGGCACCATGCGCAGCGCATGAGGGTGCTCCTTCTTTTCATGCCGCTCGAGTAGATTTTCTACCATGCGAACGGAAGGGTTCTCAATGAAAACAGTTGCAACCATCTGCGACTGCCCGCGTTGAGAAATCTGATCGCCACATTAGGAAATCTCAAGGTGAATTTTACTTGCTCGCCAACTTGACAGTGGCGAGCGCGAGTAAGATAAATCTCAGTTTTTCAGAACTCCGCATGCTCCACAGAGTGCAGAAAACTGCAAACTCTGTGAACAGAGGAGTTCACTGCCCAGGCCTAGTCTGAAGTCTCTTTTGCGATGCTCAAGGTATTTATCGCGAGTGAGTGCTGTGCCAATGCTTTATACATTGCCTCTGTGATAAGCCTGATTGCTCATTGCCAAGCTACCCAAGGGTGAGTGCAGGTTATACAATGTGTGTAAACACCCGTCCCCGACAAAAGTGGTTGGTTCTGCCTGGATGGACACCGCCTAAGCCAACCAGAAAGTGGTTGTTCCAACATAGACCCTAAAGGAAGGCCCAACCAACCACAACGGAAACCTCAATGTCAACACCAAATCTCTTCAATTAATTGCCAATGGACTGTGCCAATTGCACCTCTCCCAGCAGAAACAAGGCCTACAACACGAACAAATGACCTAGCTGGTACACAAATGACCTCAGGTTGTCAGAGCACCACTGCAAACAACTTGAGAGAAAATGAAGGCTCGACAAAAGAAACCACCGCAAGATCCACATACAAAGCCTCCTTCGACAGCTATAACAAACATCTATGAGATGGAAGAAAAAAGGCCCTAACTCCCAGACTCGAAGCCAGCTCCAACGATCAATCAATTAAAGTATATTATGTGATTATTTAAAATCGTATAAATAGCACAAATAACTTGGACAGCTCTATAAAAACACTGGGCCCGATTCACAAAGGCAATCTGGGACAAAAGTCTAACTTTATGACTTTTGGTATTCACAGAGGTCATTTACGAGTAGTATCTTTACGTACGTTTGAATTTTTCATGGAAAGGGTCATTTTCCTAATGAGTTTTAAACTGGTCAGCGAATATTGTGCAAATTTGAGAATCTAAAAAACAATTGCGGATAGTTTCTTTGTGAAGCCAATGCAAACCTATCCCGCATTTCTATTAGAGCCCTTCACTAGGAGAATGGTACTAAGTTTGAGTAATCTTCCATTGAGAGTGTTAAATGGGAGACGGGCGGCTCTGTCTTATGACTTGTGGATATGCGCTCTTTGTTTATGTGGCGTCCGACATTGAGAACTCCTGGTTTGTCCAGTATCAATTCCCCTTCGCAGAGTATATTTATGTCTGTTGTTTTTTTAAAAATGTAAACTATTTGAATGAGACTAATATTTTAAAAGCGTTCCCAATATATTTTAAACTGATAATTATTTATGTACATGGATAAGATTTTATTTATTTATTTTATTTGTTAATCTCAGTTGAGATCCATATCAATAAAGTAAAACTAAAGTAAAATAAAACTAAAGTGTCTAGGGTGGAATTGGGGAGTGAACATTTGTTGCAGTGTAGACAAAGATGGTTTTGCCTGTACAGTGAAAAGTTAGGGGCCTATTTACAAGCTGGTTTGCGTCGCTCTTGCACCGTGCATCATGGTACAAGAGCAACGCAAACCTTAAGTCAGAATTATGAAGCCACACAATGCCAGTTTGCGTGGTCCTGAGTGGTTCCATAAATCTGGAGTAAGACTACACAGCACAGATCACTGCGTTGCCTTAATCTGCCCTGGAAAGGCGTTCAATGGGCATTTAGTGGGTGTTCCAACTCAACTCCCATGATTTGTGACAC
This sequence comes from Triturus cristatus, assembly GCF_964204655.1. Classification (NCBI taxonomy): domain Eukaryota; kingdom Metazoa; phylum Chordata; class Amphibia; order Caudata; family Salamandridae; genus Triturus; species Triturus cristatus. The sequence goes on along the minus strand of NC_140594.1, from coordinate 1,058,691,819 downwards.
ATTCCCGGTTATGCCTGCACTAGTAAACCTGGGAATGCGCCAAAAAGATACGCCTTCCCAGGGGAGGAGTAACGAGGAGAAATATCTTTATTCCTCCTCATTACGTCCTCTTTATATGTGTGATGCATTCTGCATACATAGATAGAGGGGTATGCCTCTCAGGGTTGTTTTTGTGCATTAATGCTGTCCATTCCTTCACAAAACCACTCCTGCATGCAACACAGGCCCCCTTGCATCATAGTGCAAGGGTGCCTGCATTAGCACTAGGCTGTCAAAATGGCACCAGCGCAGGGGAAAAGGCAGGAATGCACCATATTGCCTTTAATACAACACATTCCTGTCTTTTCCCTGTCACAGTGCAGCGCTGCAAGGTGACCTGTTGCACTGCGTGACTTCATAAATAGGCCCCAAAATGCACTTTTGCCATTCGTTTACACATACATAAATATACACATTGTACATTTATGTTTGTTGAAAGGTGTTCGCATCTTAGGACTCCAAACATGTCCAAATGGAGTATGTACTATGGTTGTATGTTGGTTCAGACCTTGTTGCAGCTGTGTGATTTTAACGCAATGCATCACTTAGTGCCACATTTATCAAAAAAGCATTTTGCAATTACCAAATAGCGATTTTTGCCAAATTGCTATTTGGTAATCGCAAAATGTTATGTATGTAAGGAATCACAAAAGATTTAGCAATTCCATAATATTACCAAATAGCGATTCAGTAAAAAGGTCATCGCTATTAGGTAATCCTACTCCATTCGTTCCCATAGGTGCGAATGGTTTTGCATTAGCTAATTTGCGATTACCTAATAGGTCTTCGCAAATTTGGTAATGCAAAGCCAAGGGTGCCTGAGGGCCTAAGGCTCCCCTGAAGCACCCCCCAAAAAAAGTGTGCATGTACATGGCACTTTGAAAATGAAATTTTGGGCATTATTTTTTTTAATTGCCACATGGTTACCATTGACTTGAAATCGATGGTAATAGCATTTTCCTAAATGCACAGTTTGCATTTAGAAAATGCTGGGTACAGGTGCTAAGGGAATCACAAATTGCGATTCATTATTTGTAGCCGCAATTATAGGTAATCGCTATTTTTGCGATTACCTAAAATTGTGAGTGCAAAGTATACATCTTAAAATGCTATTTTGCATTCGTAAACGGCCGAAGCTACCAATTCGCACCGTTTGCGAATGCAAAATTATTTCATACATGGGCCATAAGTTACATAAGCCAATCAGACACTTTTTTGCCACTGTGGTCACATTTTGCACATGTGTAAAATGTGCATTTTTCTTTTTGCTAATGCCTGTACTCACACAAGAGCATTTGTGACCCCAGTCATCTTATTAGCTGCTTTCCTAATAAAATCTTTTGCAAAAGGCGACGAGGCTGGTGTGCGTTGTGGGAAGGCCTGAAAGACATTCTTTACATCTCTATTACCCAGCTAATCTTCAAATAGTGTGCTAGACTTCATGATTTTCACGTTTTTGTATTCTAGATTAATCAATCCAGTGTCGCCCCTTCTGTTTTTGTCTATGATGAAAGCACCAGGCACAGGGTCAGTAGGAAATCCACTATTAGCAATGCTCAGTCTCACCCGCCCCTTGCTGCTGAGGCCACAGTGGTCATCCATCTTGTCTTCAACAAGGTCTTGACAAATTACTCAAGTGGAGGCTTACACACACATTCAGAACCCGCACACAGGCGAGTACAACCTTGCAAATCAATGGACACGTCGCCACTGTTCTTCCTTTCCGTTCACTGCTTGTTAGTGTCTTGTTCTGGGTGATAAATGATCCCATTTGCCAGATAGCTCACTGATGGGGACATTTGTCAAGCAGAGGGATGTGTTGACTGATGCTGTTTAGTGCATTTAATCCTTTTTGATGACTCCCACGAGCATGCTGAATGCAAAATGGAGCTGAACGGCAACATTTAATCAAGTGTGATTTATCGATGTGTGAAAACACGTTTTATATACGCATAGACTCCTACGTGTACATATATGTATACATGTATGTTACGGAAGCGAAATTTGTACTTTTGTGTTTAAGATTAAAACAGGGCCAAAATTTGGATAACTGACAAGATTGCTACCATTCTGCCCAAACTTTATTTTTTGTTTTAATATATTCCAAACGTTTTCAGCAACGGTTCTGCAGACTCGTTTTAGGGGTGTAAAGTTGATCCTTTCAGTTTGAACTTGCATAATGAATTTTCTCAGTGAAACACGGCTGAGCATCAGAACACCAGGGTGCTTATTAACAAGCCCCTTGCGCCACAAGTACACCACTTTTCCCATTTTATTAATAGCGCACTGGCGGCGCAAGGGTCTTGTAAATAAGCCAGGGACCCTTCCCCTTTATGAAGTTTGCTAAAACATTTTTTAACAGCAGGCAGTTGCCCCAAAGACCACTGTCTACACTTAAAAATTGAAAAGAAAAGTTTCAATTTTTCTCTTTGAAATGCATTCAATTTTCCTTTGAGGGAAACGGGCTGAATTTCAAAGAAAAATATTGCTTTATTTAAAAGCATTCACAGACATGGTGGTCTGCTGACTCCAGCAGGCCACCATCCTTGTGGTTTGTGCGATTCCCAATGGGTCACAAACCGAGACCTACCTCATTCATATTTATGGGGCAGGTCTATTTGTGACCCAGTGGGAATCACACAACGTGTAAACCACACATTTGTACATGGGGTTTTTCAATATCCAAATGACAAATTGTAAAAATTCGCTATTCAGTATTTGCAAACGATTACATAAGTACATCTGTCCCTATGAAACGGGTCCCTATTATGCTCTATGTTCATGCCCTTAACTTTGCATGCACAAATACTAACAACATTTCTCAACAAGGAGTATAAAAACACATAAGGTATTCTATGCAAGCGATGAAGTCCCTGTTTAAATTTCTCATTTTACTTCATCTTCCATTTACTAAGGATAGGTAATTTTTTCTAGATTCTGTGTTTCTGTTATGTTTTTTTCATGCAATATATCTTGGAAATGAGTTGCCTCCAGGGATCTCGGTGAGTTCAGGTTGTGGGTGGCCCTGAAGATGAAAGAAATGAGTTTCTCACAGTGCCTTTCAGTGAGTCATCAAGTTGCGCAGACAATAGAAACCTTCAATCCTTGACCTCTCTGCAGAGCGCCCACAGCAGGGGTCACATAGGTGGCCATTGCAATTGTGATAAAGTGTGTGAAGGAGGTACACAGCTGTTGAAACATGGACCAGCACCAAGGTAAAAGATAATGCAATGCTTACACGTGGTCTTTTTTCTTTTGTCGCCCTAAGTGGGAAGAGTATGCCTAGGCGTGGGTCCCGGGCTCACTGCACCACTAGATTCAAGCTAGTGTGGCTGATGAGGGGTGGTACCCTGAAACTGGTCCCAGGATGCTCGTTTCCGTCCAGAGATGACCTGACTTGGCAGTTCAGGCTAGGCTGTCCCCATAAGGAACAGGGTCAAGACTGATTTGCATATGGCTGGGTCTGAACTGGGGTGGCAAAGTGAGCCAAAGAACGACGATGGATTCAACCCAGATAAGTGACTCGGGTGAGTGTCTGAAAAGATTCAGCGCTCCGCCCATCATCTCCCTGTGTTTGCTTTGTTCACCCTAAGTTGGCAGGGTATGCCTAGACATGGGTTCCTTGCTCACTATGCCACTGGATTCAAATTAGCCTTGCTAATGAGGGATGATACCCTGAAACCAGTCCCAGGATGCTTGTCTCCAGTCTGGGGAGGACCTAGCTTGGCAGTTCGGGCTGACAGTTCCAAGGAGGAGCAGGGTCAAGACTGATTTGCATATGGCTGGGTCCAAACTGGGGTGGTGTGGTGAGCAAATGAACAAAGGATTAAACCCAGATGTTTGTGACTGTGGGTGAATATTTGTAGTGTTCAGCATTCCATCCATCATTTGTTCTTTTTGCTTTTACACATGGTCAAATGGCACGCTGTATGATGCGCAAGATGGTAGTTAACGTGTTGTAAGCCACGCCTTTTGGAAAGAATTCCTAGTTAGCGTCTTTGACAACACCCCTTTTACAGATCTGTTTCTTTTTCATCCTACTGGAAGCAGTGGCGAAAGGGATCACAATCATTGTAATGCAACACAATGAACATGATGACAATGATATAGCACAATGACCATGATTACTTCGATCCATGCTTCCACAGTGGTTGAGATCATTGTAAAGACAGTAGAATACTACAAAGATTGTGATCACTAAAACGCTCTACATGTTAGAATATTATAGGAGTAATCACGAATAATTCTGTGGTGACAAAATGGAGTTAAAATAATAATTATAGACAGGTAAAGTCTGGAATAAATTGATAGCATTGAGCCTTGTTGGCACAACTGTACTGTAAGTAAGCAAATGCAAAGACATTGGTGAGTATCATTCTATGGCAGAGTCTAGGCACAAAGGGACTGGCCTGTGGAATATCATTTAAATAACCCTTTGGAATTCAGGTGGAAAACATTAGCTGTATTTAGTAAATGTCTGTCAATATTGGTCAGACAACATTATAAGACAAAAACCTGATATTGATTGTATGAGTAATTAATTTACAGGTGCAAATAGCTATTTTACAAGCATGCGCCCGTTTTTGATTTTAGCAGATGAGGATTTGCAATCATAAAACTGATTTTAGAGCTCAAACCTTTTTTTATAAGAGTAAGTCTACTCCCACACATGGGAAAAGAGCACCAAGGCAGGAATGGTCAAATCGTTTGTGCACATCCAAGAAACAGTGCATTTTGGGGAATGTTCACTCTTGTCTCCAAAATGCAGCATCACCCTGGAAATTGGCAGGAATGAATACCTTGGCAGGATGCTGGTGGGCAGGCAACATCTGGAACTTGGTAGGGGCACAAGGGATAAGGTTTCTGTAAAGGGAAAATATTTTCTCTGTAGAGCAAAAAAGCAAAGGAATCGCAAACGCACTCATGCAACTGTATATCCACAAGCCCAATTGGACTTGTGAAAATACGGTTTCATGAGTGTGTTAATGCCTTTTTGTTTTTACTTATTTTTCTGCCAGAAAAAATATTTTACCTGTTGGGAAATACATTCTCCTAAATCCTCATGGAATATGAGACTCTTCCTATCCTGTTTCCATGCTGTAAAAACAATAAGACCTTGATTACAAGTTCAAGACTAAGGGGCTTATTACGATGGCATAGTTACGGGATGGTAACTGCCTGACTAGTAGTCATCGGTTCCACCCAACATATTCCGATGCAACCACCCTGTAGGCAATCGGAAACATGCCCTTTTCTATTGTGGCTTGTGCTGCAGTCTGGAAAAGGAATGCAGCACAAACTGCAATGGAAAAGGGCATGTTTGCAAAAATCCATGCATGGTGTGCTAAGAACCATGTGGTTCCATGTGGTGCCTGGCACACGGTGCATTGATGTTTGGTGGGAACCACATGTGCCCGCTGCCCCCATAGCGGAAGCCCACAGGGGATGGAGCCCTGCTATGGGCCCCCTATGTCCCTTTACAGCTGCCTGTTAATAGTGATGAGACTGCCATGAACAGGCAGTCGGAAAGGGATATCCTAATCCCTCCCCATTGTAGGGATTAGATATCTGACCTCTGTCCCGATGGGCTCCTTGAGCCTGTTGGAGGCAGCGGTCAGCCCCCCGCCTAACTCGCACTGACCGGCGAAATCAAAATCCTGTGATCAGACCAATGGGATAGATAGATGCCGGTGGGACTGTCACCGATGGCTTTTCGGTGGCGGTCCCACTGACATCGGAATGAGGCCCTAAATTAAGATCCCTCTCCAAATGCAACTGCACACAGGGATGGAAAACACAAGGTGTGTGATAAGTGGATTTCGGATTATTAAATACTTATGCTGCATGTTATGCCTCATTCTATGTTGAAAACTCAGAATAGGAGGTAACTTAACCAGTATGCAATGTATTTATTTCAGAACTTAAAAAATCCATAACCCATTTAAAGCTTAACAAATATAAATAAAGGAAAACCTGATCTATAAAAGTTCTTTTTTCTTGACTGAACGTGCAGCCCAGCTCAGTCCTTAGCCCCTGCCAAAGCCTTCCTACACTATAGGGCAGCATATAATGCTGCCTGCCCCACCAGTCCACATTCTACCCTGTGATTACCACCCTCCTCTCACCCCTCTATCGAAAGACTTGCTCAGGACAGGCAATAAATGGTAGTATTAATTTGTACTCAAAATGGAATACGATAGAGAATTATTTCCCATTTTGTAGGGATTTATTTGGAACAAGCTAATGTCGTGAATCGTTAATTAGTAGTGGCTGGTGTTAGAGGAGAGGGGGAATTTGGGGGTACAGCAAGGAAAAAAAGGGGAAAAAATAGCTTACCTACCGCCTGCAGCCCATCGCCTCGCCAGTCTTCTGCTTCTCTCGTGGCTCCACTGCAGGTACAGGCTCCCAGACCCCTTGTGGCCAATCCTAAAGCTGCTTTCATACATGAGAGCAGCTTCAGGATTGGCCTGAGGGCAATTATTTGCGCTCCCAGAGAGGCTGGGAGCCAGTGCTTGCTGTCTCCAACCCAGGAATGCAGCTGGGTTTGGAGAGAGCTTCAGTGTGCATGACATTTTGGCAGGACTGAGACAGCCGTCCAAACCATCATGCAAACTGATAACAGTGCATACCACTCCCTGTGGAGTGGGCCCTACAGATCTATGTTGTGGTTGTAAATTTATAGGGCCTTTGTAAGGCTTAGATTGCTGTAGGGCTGTCAGCATTTCTTCTGAAGAGGATTGCAAATTAGCCTAACTCAAATTGGCAGAGTTTAACAAAACAGCCTAGAGGGTTATACACCCGTTTTGTAAATGAGTTTCCCATTTAATTGCAGCCATGTGGGCATGCAGGGCATATGCTAATTGATTAATGCTTCCGGATCTCAAAAGTACTAATCAAAATGTTGATTAATCTTTTACCCAGATTCTGCTTCTAGTTGCTCCCATGACTGTTTCTGTATGCACTTTCTCTGAGAACTCACAGTATTCTGGTGTGATGACTGATATTGAACCAATTTTCCCTCTAGCTATTTTTATTTTTGTTAATTGATTCCAAATGGATCACTTTGCATTACTAGATGATTTAAAAAGCCTATTACATCTCACTAACAGATTACGCCCAGTTGTTTTCTTATGGAATACCAACTGTTTGGCAGAACTTTTCCAAATAATACAGAGGAGACTAGCCTAGCTGTATGTTGTGTTTCTTGTGCCAGACAACAATGAAATGGCCTGCAAGGTCTCGTGATATTACCAGCCAGGTCTATATTATGATATATGTTTTTTACATGTAATACTTGAAGTGAGGCATTCCCCCTGAAAATTGTGTAGTGTATTGGGGAATAGGGCAGTTTAGCATACATTTTACTCTTCATTAGTGAAATTGATTATGATCACTTTACGGTCTTAAAACTACTTCACAAATACAGCAGAAATCTTTACCTCTTCCCTAGATATATTCACACATTTTAAATATTCCTACCAGTAATTTGAACTATGGGGGTTCATTTCAAAGTAATCTTGCAAAACTGGACATTAAGGGAAATACTAAACATTTTCTGGGAGACCAGGAAAGAGGTCTGGCCAACAATTCCCATTGCTAACAAAACAATCTTAGCATAATAATGTGATACTACTGTCATCAGTATAAAGCACTGCCTATAGCAGTGGCGTATTGATGTGTGCTATAGTTTGACCAGAATAGCTGCCATTTAGGGAGTACAAGTATTTTAGAATATTGTCTGAAAACATTGTTGGTGGTAATAAACCATTGTTGCAAACAGCTTATTCCAAGATTTGTGAGCGAGATAAGGGCAGGTTCTTTAAATTTTAATAACCCGTTCTCAAACATAATGGGATTTTTCAAATGCAGCCAATCTCCTATTTTCAGCTTACACACTTTTCTATTCCTTTCAGTTTCCATCTTTGCCAAATTGGTCAGATTAGACTTACTTGCAGCATGTCTCCACCATTCATAGATATCTCCTTCTCTTGGAAGCAAATGAACCATACAAAAAGTGAAAGGTTCTGTTACTGCATTCCTCCCTCTCATCAACTCAAAAGGAGTTCCACTGTGTGGTGTAGTACACTGTGACCAAAACAACTCCCTGAGTGTGTCTCCCACATCCATATTGCTTCTAATTGTAGATTAAACACATTCTACTAACACTTTAATGAAGTGCTGCACCTTCCTGTTAATCTGGGGGCTGATACAAAGGTGTCTTCAAATGTTTTATGCCACATTTGTCTAAGAACGAGGTAATCTATACAGAGGTACATTGCACTCCATTATTGGTAAGAATCTCTGTTAGAATCCCTTCTCTAGCAAATATTTTCTGAAAATACTCAATCACTTTTCTTGTGGTAGGTTCACAGACCGGTTCGACTTTAACACACCTTGACAAATGATCAATAATTACCACAAAGCATCTCATAAAGTTGGGTATTTATTGATACAATCAAAAAATTCCACACCCACATGTTGCCAATCTCTGCTTGGACACCATGTCACTGATTTAATGGACCCCCCAGTTACTAAGACTTTGTCACTGATTTTGCACAATTTCTTACAAAATCCTCAACCTCACTATCCTTTCTTGGACACCAAGAATCCTCACTAACCTTCTATTTGGTCACTGTAGAGCCTAAATGACACAAATGTGCAGATTCAATGATGCCTTGGCAGAAGCAGGAAGGTGGGATTAATTTGTCCCCAATGCACCAACATCCTATCTTCCAAGGACAACTCTTGCAACTCATAAGACAAATTCTTCTCTTTTGGCCAACCAGTATTCACCGAAGAAATTATATATTTCAAAATATCATTCTCCTCAACAACATTGACTCAGGCTTCACTTTTACTGCAAATACTGACATCACCCACATAAGCAATAAAAGACTCTCCAACTTCAGATTCCTATTCCAGATCATGAGAATCTTCAATGGGAAGTCTTGACAGATAGTCTTCCCTGGTGCCTCCCCCCCCAACCTGGATATACTGGACTGTAAATGTAAACTACAACAATTTTGATGCTAACCTAGCAATTCTAGCTGTAGAATATTTTAATATTTTCGGTGATAGAATAGTAACCAAGGGACAGTGATCGGTTTTTAGCACAAATGGCCTTCCCCATGGATATGGCTTAAACATTTCAACACTTCACTTACACGCCAATCATTCTTTTTCTATTACTGAATATCTAAGCTCAGCCTGGCGTAACATCCTGGAAGTGAATCCTACAGTGTACTCATGTTTACATTCCAACTAGTACAAAACTGTACCCAACCATTAATACTTCCACACATCCACAGTGACAACTGTGTCCCTTCCCTCCACAAATGGTTGTGAAGCAGGTGCTTTGATAATCTCTTCTTTGATGATTTTGAAAGTTCCCTCACACACAGGAGGCCACAAAAATTTTACAACTTTCTTCAGGAGCACTCTAAAGCATTCAGTCAAATTTGCAATTTTTTTTCTGAAACGTGGCATAAAATTCACACAACCCTAAAAAGGATAATAGGGGTTCCATATTTTAGAAGCTGGTGCTTCAACTATACTTTTTACAATATACGGTTTAGGTTTCACTTCCTGGCCAGAAAAAAACATTTTCATGATACTCAATTTCTCTCTTTTTAAAGATGCATTTGTCTTTTTATAAGGTGGCTGCTCTGTTCTCAAGTACACTTAACACCATACTTAACTTTTGATCATGTACACTTTTGCTGTTTGAGAACACCAAAATATCATCCTGAAATACTACTAATTGTGGGAAATCTTTGAACATAGTTGACATTAATCTCTGAAAGACTGCCACGGCAGTGGCTATACTAAACAGCATCCTGCAGAATTGAAAAGTACTGTCAATTTTTGTAATCAAATCTTCAATCTTGGCAGTGGGAAATTATCTACCCAGATGGCACCATTGACACTCCTTGAGTCCACACACATCCTGAGTTCCCTGGACTTCTTTTTAGCTAACACCAGTGGAGATAACCACAAAGTTGCCACCACTCTTTCAATAATATCCTGCTCACACTTATCCTTTAATATATCAGTTAAATATTTTCTTGCACTCAAGGAAATGTTTCGTAGTTTGTGTTTTACAGGTGCAACAACCTGCTTGATTTTAATAGTGTATGTAATAACAGTTGTTAACTCCACCTACTCCTAACAAACCTTCGCAAGCATCCTCTTCCAATAATTATCCTCATTAGTAACTGACTTAATGTGGTTTCTCTCAATGGTAACAGGTTCATCTGGTCCAGGTTTTATAGTCATTTTAGTCATTTTAAATTCAGCTTGATGCACCAAACCGAGAACATTGATGCCTTTACAAGCCACATACACCTTCCCTTTGATTGACTCTCCTAACGTCTCAATAGCAGCCCAGAAACAGCCCACCAAATCCACTCTGCTGCCCACAAAAGCAAAGCCACAGTCAAGATATCTGGTGGCAACAACGTCTTATTAGACCAAAACTGATCACATTTCTCTTGTGCTACAATAGTAATGTGAGCCCCAGTATCAACCAATAGTTTGACTAAATTCCCCTCAAAGGTAACATAAATGTCAGGGTCAGCAATGTGAACACCTCCCTCATAGTTTTTACACCTCACTTATAATACTTTGGGGCATATGTATGAAAGCAAAAATTAGTCGCAAACGCTGCGAATCGCAAAAAACAGCGTTTGCGACTGATTTTTCGCTATTTCATATGTATGACACATTTCCAAACTGAAAAATAAGAAATCGCTAAATTAGCGATTTCTTAGGCTGCGAAACAAGAAAACTGCGAATTTCCTAGCGAATACCTAATTTGCGATTCCTTAGCGTTGCGAATATCGCTAACAAGAAATCGCTAGCTAAGAAATCGCAAACACATGTATGAAAAAATCGCAAATTGCGATTTCACGAAATTCGCTAATTAAGAAATCGCAATTAACACCAATTGCTTGCAGGTGGTAAACTGGTGCAAGGTACAAAAACCAGCCCACAATGCAACAAACACACCCACAATGGCTGCAATGTACGTGATAGCCAGGAGGCTGCGTATTCGGGCCCTTGCACACAGGAGAATGAGACAGGAACGTATCTTCAGGCTGCGCATCACCCTGTTACAGAACACTGAAGAGGAGATCTATGACAAGTACAGACTGCACCCACAGACCATAATGGACCTGATTGAGGAGCTGAAACCCCACTTGGAGCACCCTACTCGCAGGACACAAACAATTCCCACACATGTGCAGGTCCTGTGCTCCCTGCACCTCCTCGCGTCAGGGAGTTTTCAACGGGTCATAGCGGAGGTTGGTGGTGTGTCACAGAGTGCACTTTCGCGCTTCTTCCATGCCTTCCTAGATGCAATGCTACTGAGGCTCCCACATCACATTTACTTCCCCACCACCCAACAGGCATTACAACAAACGACACTGGACTTCTACCAGATTGCACGTTTCCCCCACGTCATCGGCTGCATTGACGGGACCCATGTGGCCATCACACCCCCAGCAGAAACTGAATATGTCTACAGGAATCGGAAATGCTACCATTCCCTCAACATACAGATTGTGTGCAACGCTAAGTATCACATCACCGACATCGTAGCCAAATACCCCGGCAGTACACATGACTCCTTCATCTTCCGACACAGTGGAATACACAGACGTCTGAGTGCTGGAGAGTTTGGGGAGGGGTACCTGCTCGGTAAATACATTGCACACATCAATACATCCACTACATCAGTTGAGGGGGGGACATTGACTCACCTATTGTGTGTTTTTCCATGCAGGTGACAGTGCCTATGCAGTGCGCGACTTCATCCTGACCCCATACCTGGATCCTGCAAATGCAAGTGAGAGGAGCTACAACAGGGCACACAGATCTACACGCTGTGTCATTGAGCGAACCTTCGGAATCCTGAAGAGCCGCTTCCGGTGCCTGCATAAGAGTGGAGGCGCACTGCAATACAGCCCTGAGACCTGCTGTAAAATCGTGGCAAGCTGTGCAATGCTACACAACATGGCAATGAGGAAAGGCACCACAATTGATGTGACCGATACAGACACATCGGATGACGAGCGCCCTGCTCCCCCTGCCAGACCAGCACCAGGAGTTGGGGCAGCTGCTGGACGCCAGAGACGGACTGAGATCACACAAAACTACTTTTAGGTGAGTATTGAGGAAATGAGACTACAAAGCCTGATGATGTGTCAAGTGTTTAATCACACTTAACATGAAAGAAAATGTAATTGTACCCAGCACATGTTGTACACACAGTGCAGAGAAGGCACAAGAAATAGGGCAAACAGCCTTTTGCGGGTTAATGCACCCGTGTTGCAGTGTCCCCGCAGATGATCACCTCCGTCGGTGCCGTCCAGGGTGGTTGACCCCCATGGTGCGCCCTTGGCCTGCTACCTGTCTGCCACTGCGGCGTCTTTCACCTGGCAAGGTTGGAGTGATGCTGCTGCGACTCGATGTGTCCTCACTCTCAGCAGAGGCCATTAGTGCGCTGCCACCTGCATTGGCTGTCTGCAGCTGTTCCACAGCAGTGGTCACCTGCGCCAGCCCTCGCGCTATGTCCTGGCAGCAATGTGCCATGTCCACCTGCATGGTTACGCTTCTGCGTGTGAGTGCGCTGGTGGTGGTGCAGAGGCGGTTGACTGCCTTGGTATAATTGTGTAGCCGTGCATTGGCACGTCGTCCAGCCCTGTCATTGGCAGCTTGGGTGTCCCTCAAAGTGGCACAGAGCTCTCGTATTGCCGCTACCATGTTGCGATTGTCCTGATGTAGGCGGCCTAGCTGGCGATTCATTGACCGCATTGCCTTGCTTTGCAGGCGCTGTTCCTGCAACATGCACTGTTCCAAGCCGGAGAACACGGTGCCTTCTCCCTCTGTTGCAGTGCTGCTCCTGGGCCTTGACCTGGAAATGGCCTGTTCCCTTTGCCTTGGTGTTGGTGCGTCATGACGGGGCATGTCTGTCACACCCTGACTCCCCTCTCTCCTGTCGGTGTCATCGCCTGTTGCTGGGACTTCATCCTCAAATGGAGGCAGTGGGGGCACATGTGCGCGCTTCCTGCGCTGAATTGGCTGCTGCTCTGTCTCATCGCTGGAGTCCGCAGGGTCTGCAGGCTCCTCTCCCTCAGCGCTGTCTTCTTGTGGCATGGCGTGTGCTGTGGATGTAAAGGGGACTATATGAGTTTGTGTTACTGTCTGCATGTGGCACTCAATAAAGTTACAAATCTTTGACGGCTAATCTCTGACACATTTCTATTCAATGATCCCCAAAACACATATGTTGCATTTACTTGTGATGGTGTCATGGACACACAGTCAGACACAGTACTACGAGTACCATGATGCATTGCTGGGTGTGCTGTAAGACCTGGGCTGGATTGGCATGTTGGGAGTTAACTATGCGCATTTGGGGGAGTGTGCAAGGGATGGGGAGGAGTGCAGGGTGATTTGGCATGCATCTTACCTTGTCTGCTGGATGAGGGGTCGGAGCTGTCGATTGCAGCCACACCACCAACGCTCTCAGGCAGGAGGGTTGACTCCACAAGCTCCTCATGGGGGGTTGGCTGCTCTGCAGTGGATGGTCCTCCTCCAGTCTGACTGGCATCCTTGAGTCTGGCTGCCACCCTCTCCTTGGACCTCTGGCGCATATCATACCACCGCTTGCGCAGCTCCTCGATGGTGCATGTGGTGACTCCAACAGCATTCACCTTGCTCTGTATTTCCAGCCAGATTTTCCTCTTCCTGGCCTCTGGGACTTTGAGTGCCTTCTTCCCAAACAGGAGCTCATGGCTGCAGACCATCTCCTAAATGAGGACCTCCTGCTCCTTTTCTGAAAACTTGTGTTTTCTCTTTCTTTTTTCTGCATCTTTGCCCTGCTGGTTTTGTTTGGGATCCATTGCTGGTTGCTGTCTCCAGGAAAGCCTCCTCACACTCCACAAGCAGCCTCTGGGTGTGGCTCAGGTGAGCAGGTGCAGGCAATCACTACAGTTTCCTGTTTGTGATGTCATCAGCCTGCACCAGGCTTGCAGATTCCCGTTTTTGCGATTTCTTAGTTAGCGAATTTCGCTATTAAGAAATCGCAATACGGGATTCTGCGAATTATTTGCGATTTTTAAGGAATCGCAAATGATTAGCGATTTATTTTATACATCCCGTTTAGCGAATCTGATTTTGCGAATCGCAAATTCTCGCAATTTGAGATTCGCTAAAGGGGAGTTTGATACATATGCCCCTAATTCCTTAAATTAACCCTGTCTGTCATCTTCACTGTCCTCATACTCCTCACTGAGTATAAAGCGAATGCTATTGCCACCTCTGCATACGCTGAAGAAATAGCCTGTTTTACCACATTTCTTACACTGTTGGCCATAAGCTGGACAATTTTTGAAGGTGAAGGGAAACCACACATATAGCAGCTGACTATCCATGGTTAATACGTTGACACACTTGGTTTGCTTGACCCCCTACTTTTCCTATTCTCTGACATAGGCACTGGTTTGCCAACTACAGCTCCTGAAACTGTCACTTTGCTAAACAATTCTTCTAAAAATGTTGCATCTTCACAAGACCCCGCTATGCTCTTGGCTATGTCAATAGCTTTATCTAAAGCTGGATTCTTGCATGTTAGTAATCGCGCTTGTATTTTCTTTGAACTGCACCTTACCACTAATTGATCCCTAATGTACTGTGAAGTAAAGTCATCAAACTCACATTTAGCTGTGAGGACTTTCAATGCTGTAACATAGGCATCTATACTCTCTGAAGGTTTTTGTACCCTTGTTTACCTATGTACCACTAAATTCTTCATTTTTGAAAAATATTTATCCAATTTTAGCCATAGCTGTGTCAAATTCATCAAGCTCCTCATCAGCTGTGGGTTCATACTCAGGTAGATGTTTGAAAAGCATTTTGGCCTTCCACCCCTAAATAATAGTACATTAGACTTTTCTTCTTTTCTGGTTTGAACTTTTGAGCATCAATCGCCCCTAAATAAGCTTTCAAGGATCTCAACCTTAATTTCCACTCCAAAGGGGGTTTAACCTGTTCTTGAAAATATGATGCTGATGGGGGTACATTCTGCATTTTCTTACTTGCTAAATAAATCTTAAAGTATTACTAAAAAAATAAACCCTTTTGAAAAATACTGAACTAGAACGATGCAATTGGTAGCCGAGGGTGTGGCCTGCTCATTGGTCAAAACCAGTCTGAGTCAGAAATCAATTATTACAACACAGAATTCCAGGGCCAATATTTAATACTGACTCTAAAGCAGTGCCTCTCACCTCTTTAAAAGTCATGGGTTATGAAAAGTAGTCTTGGCGTAATACCAGTGCATTCCTCCTCATAGTAGAAACAGTCACTCTCTGGCCCCCACAGTAAATTACACTTTCACACGAAGTGTCGCCTGCTTGTCACCAGTTCTGTAGTGATCTTCTCCACACAAATCATGATGTAAAGTTATGTGGTTGGTTCAGCCAAGTAAAACACATCTACATCAATGGGGCACAGAAGTAACTGACCCTCATGGAATGCAGAGCTATGACATCATCACTTTACATGATGCATCAACATTCTGCTTAACACATCACCACAGAATCGTGTTGTCATGTACATGACTGATTTAAATCATTTAGTTAGTTATTATGGTTTTACCAACACCCTAACAGTAATTCCAAGTTGAGAAAAAGTACAATAATATGTATTTGAACTCAGTCCACACCACTGCTGATGATAGGTAAGCACTGAGTAAGTCTATCAAAGATAGGGATTAGGAATGATATTACGTTAGCACATGTGACAGGTAGATAACTAGGTAGTGCATATTGTGCAACTATACTTGGGTCAACACTTACAGAAGCGAGCTGGTTAAATGCCTCAAACAATTATCCTGGTGTGACTGATGAAAGAGTGCCATTTAAATATCTGCCTGTTGGGAGGTATCACGTTCTACATCATCTATAGTATTTGGAGTAAATTGTGATAGGTGTCTTGAAGTATCTTGGTGAAAAAGTGTGGTATGTTTACCTTCAATCTGTATGGGTCCTGAACAGTTTATAAAGGCGCAAAAGAACTAAAGTAATACTGAATAGTTCTGTTAAAGTTAAGGTAGCTTCTGATTTGTGTTTGAAGGGCTAAATCTTCTTTGCCTACTCAAAATTTAACCTTTTGACATAAGAGATGAGCAAGGGAAAGTTCTTCCTATTGTAGATTCCCACCTTTTCTTTGTAAGTGGCATTTAAGAAGCTTGATTTGAGCTAATAGGTCAGTAAACCACAGATATTGTTATTTATTTTACCTGGTAAACATGCAATGCCTTTACCATGCATAACTTTACCGTGCATATTCCTTTACCATGCAAGCTAAGTATAGTTATAGTAAGTATATGCATTACAGAGTGGCAGTGGCCATTCTTTAGTTATAGTTAGGGTTACCAGAGATCGGAGTTACTTGGAATTTTGCCCCTTTATACCTTTGCGCCTATTTCCAAATCTCCAAGAAACTTTGCAGACCTAGTCTTCCTTCTAAATTTGCGGATGATATAAAGTTTCACGTGACTGGTGAAGGAGTGGCAAAGAAAAAAGGGAGGGTCCCTAAACAGGATTTTGTACATAGACATTTTGGGGCCCATTAGCATGTCGGGCGGATCGCAACCGCCCGCATGGCGGTGGCGATCTGCCCGACATTTGCGCCAGCCCGCATGCCAATTCCCCGGCCATATCACTATGGCGCGGGGGACCCCGGCGGACGGAAAGACCATCCGCCGGTTTTCCGCCGTAGGAAAAGCTGTTAATATGGTGGCGGTGTCTGGTAGACACCGCCATCCATATTAGTATGCAGGCAGAGACATGCCTTTCGGAAAGGCATGCGGTCTTTGACATTGGGGGCCCGTAGTGGGCCCCATGGGATTCTGTGGGGGTGGGGGGTACACATGGGGGGGTACCTATGGTACCCCCTGCATTTCAATGTACAACGTGGCAGGCACTGCGCGGTGCCTGTCATGTTGTGCATTGAAAGGCACAACTTGCTTGTGTGGCATTGTGGCGAGCGGTGCTTTCAGCACCACCCACCGCAATGTTACAAATGCGGGATGCACCCGCCAGTGTGGCGGGCGCATCCTAATTGTGGGTGAGGGACCGGCGCAAGGATTGCGGGCGGTCCCGTTTCCCGGGGGTATGGCGGGCAGACAAAGTCCACCCGCCATACTAATGAACCCCTTTTTGTTGAACGCAGTGTCAAAACGGCTGAATAGATTTACATGAAATTTGGCAGGATTAGACATGGTGCGCAGATTATCCTTTTCTGTTCTACAGGTAAGTAGGGTAAGTATTTTTTAGCGTATAAAGTGCCTCATTTACAAAAAAGGTGCTGCAATGTGGCACCACAAGCCCTTTGGCTGCACCACACTGTTTTACTTTCAAAGCACAGGGATGCATCATATCTACAAGGATATGACAGATCCTTTTGCTCTCCCCTGCGCTGGAGCACAATTTACTGCCATGTGCCGACACAGTCACCTTTGCACCATGGTGCAAGGATTCCCGCGTCATGGGGATGATTGTTTATATGCAGGAAGGTGTCCCTTCCTGCACATAGACAATCTGAAATGGCATTTTGTAACTTCTATGTGTGCTGCATTAGTACTGGTAGAACTTGCAAAACGTACATTTTTTTAATGATTGTTGATGTGCAGGAAGGGTCATTTGAGAGGTCATCAGTGATGTCATCAGTGATTTCACTGAGCACATCATGAGTGATGTAATATGTGACATCATCAGCAGTGCATTGCGGGGGCACGAGTTATAGTTAGCTCTACTAACTATAACAGTCGAATTTCTCTGGTTTTATACGAGTGAAATGTCCAATTAACTATAACGTACCTGAAACCTATGGTTTTTTAAGTGACTTTCTAAGGTTTTTTAAAAGCTAATTTATAACTATAACGCCACTGAAACCTATGTTTTTTTCAGTGAATTTCAAAGATTTTCTAAATGCTAATTTGTAACTATAACATAGCAGTCGCGCTTGCAGAGTGGTGGAGAAAGGTGAGCATGGCCTCTGAACACCTCTTAGCAAACCCACTGTGTGGTATTTATTGAAGGTAACAGGAGGGGTAGTTAGCCCCCAACAATCATTGATGTCATTTGAGATGTCATCAGTGATGTCACTGACCATGTCATGAATGATGTAATATGTGACATCATCAGCAGTGGATTGCGGGCGCGCGAGATATAGTTAGCACAACTAACTATATCAGAGGAATTTCAATGGTTTTGTTCAAATGAAATGTCCAGCTAACTATAACACCCCTAAAACCTATTGTTTTTTCAGTGAATTTCTAAGGTTTTTTCAATGCTAATTCCTAACTATATCAGGCCTGAAACCTATGGTTTTTTCAGTGAATTTCAAAGGTTTTTTAAATGCTATTTCCTAACTATATCAGGCCTGAAACCTATGTTTTTTTCAGTGAATTTCAAAGGTTTTGTAAATGACAATTTTTAATGTATTAATTGTTATACTGATTTTTTTTATACTGATTTACTACATTTTTAAAACTATTTATTTTTATATATATTTTTTTAATTACATTATAATTACATTATACATTACAATACAAAATATACTTTCTCAGAATGAATTACTTTAGTTTAAATACTTGGCAAATAGGCAAAAGACTTTTAAGTACAGTAGTTACAGTTGTTGCAATAGGCAACACAATTTCAAACACAAAGCAACATTGAGCTCAATGTGAATTTCTAGTTAAATGCAATTAGTTACTTTATGGATTACTTTTCTAACTACAGGACTGGATCCTAGATTCAGTCCTTGGACATCTCCTGTAAACAGTTGAGTAAAAGCGTTTTGGTTACAGTAGTTATTTTTAAGGAATTTTATTGTATTTTAAAAGTTGACACAGAAAATTTTTCACATAGAATCACCAATGTTATCCTATGGCAGAAAATTCACTTACCAGGATCCAGCACTGGTCAACCTCCTGTAAACAGTTGAAATAATGTGTTTAAGTCATACAGACGATTTTTTAGGAATATTTTTAGTTTGTGAAAATAGACACTTAGAAACTTTTCTGCTAAAACCCACACAATGGATTCCTATGGAAGGAAATACAAGTTGCTGGTAAGTATGCTTAGAATTACTTTTCAGGGTCAGTGATGGGCTAAAAGATGAAGCACTGGGTTCTATGCTGATAACAGGTGAGTAAATCGGAATTCGTAGTTCGGCTGATTTTAGAGGAATATTTGTACGTTTCAACACTGGACCCTTAGAAACTTTTCTGGTGAAAACCACACAATGGATTCCTATGGAAGGAAATACAAGTTACTGGTAAGTACGCTTAGAATTACTTTTCAGAGTCAGTGCTGGGCTAAAAGATGCAGCCCTGGGTTCTCTCCTGACAACAGGTGAGTAAATCGGAATTCGTAGTTCGGCTGATTTTAGAGGAATATTTGTACGATTCAAAAATGGACACTTAGAAACTTTTCTTCTGAAAACCACACAATGGATTCCTATGGAAGGAAATACAAGTTACTGGTAAGTATGCTTAGAATTACTTTTCAGGGTCAGTGCTGGGCTAAAAGATGCAGCCCTGGGTTCTCTCCTGATAACAGGTGAGTAAATCGGAATTCGTAGTTCGGCTGATTTTAGAGGAATATTTGTACGTTTCAAAAATGGACACTTAGAACATTTTCTTCTGAAAACCACACTATAGATTCCTATGGAAGGAAATACAAGTTACTGGTAAGTACGCTTAGAATTACTTTTCAGGGTCAGTGCTGGGCTAAAAGATGCAGCCCTGGGTTCTCTCCTGATAACAGGTGAGTAAATCGGAATTCGTAGTTCGGCTGATTTTAGAGGAATATTTGTACGTTTCAAAAATGGACACTTAGAAACTTTTCTTCTGAAAACCACACAATGGATTCCTATGGAAGGAAATACAAGTTACTGGTAAGTACGCTTAGAATTACTTTTCAGGGTCAGTGCTGGGCTAAAAGATGCAGCCCTGGGTTCTCTCCTGATAACAGGTGAGTAAATCGGAATTCGTAGTTCGGCTGATTTTAGAGGAATATTTGTACGTTTCAAAACTGGACACTTAGAAACTTTTCTGGTGAAAACCACACAATGGATTCCTATGGAAGGAAATACAAGTTACTGGTAAGTACGCTTAGAATTACTTTTCAGAGTCAGTGCTGGGCTAAAAGATGCAGCCCTGGGTTCTCTCCTGACAACAGGTGAGTAAATCGTAATTCGTAGTTCAGCTGATTTTAGAGGAATATTTGTACGATTCAGAAATGGACACTTAGACACTTTTCTTCTGAAAACCACACAATGGATTCCTATGGAAGGAAATACAAGTTACTGGTAAGTACGCTTAGAATTACTTTTCAGAGTCAGTGCTGGGCTAAAAGATGCAGCCCTGGGTTCTCTCCTGACAACAGGTGAGTAAATCGGAATTCGTAGTTCGGCTGATTTTAGAGGAATATTTGTACGATTCAAAAATGGACACTTAGAAACTTTTCTTCTGAAAACCACACAATGGATTCCTATGGAAGGAAATACAAGTTACTGGTAAGTATGCTTAGAATTACTTTTCAGCGTCAGTGCTGGGCTAAAAGATGCAGCCCTGGGTTCTCTCCTGATATCAGGTGAGTAAATCGGAATTCGTAGTTCGGCTGATTTTAGAGGAATATTTGTATGTTTCAAAAATGGACACTTAGAAACTTTTCTTCTGAAAACCACACAATGGATTCCTATGGAAGAAAATACAAGTTACTGGTAAGTACGCTTAGAATTACTTTTCAGGGTCAGTGCTGGGCTAAAAGATGCAGCCCTGGGTTCTCTCCTGATAACAGGTGAGTAAATCGGAATTCGTAGTTCGGCTGATTTTAGAGGAATATTTGTACGTTTCAAAATTGGACACTTACAAACTTTTCTGGTGAAAACCACACAATGGATTCCTATGGAAGGAAATACAAGTTACTGGTAAGTACGCTTAGAATTACTTTTCAGGGTCAGTGCTGGTCTAAAAGATGCAGCACTGGGTTCTCTCCTGATTACAGGTGAGTAAATCGGAATTCGTAGTTCGGCTGATTTTAGAGGAATATTTGTACGTTTCAAAATTGGACACAGAACTTTTCTGGTGAAAACCACACAATGGATTCCTATGGAAGGAAATACAAGTTACTGGTAAGTACGCTTAGAATTACTTTTCAGGGTCAGTGCTGGGCTAAAAGATGCAGCACTGGGTTCTCTCCTGATAACAGGTGAGTAAGTCGGAATTCGTAGTTCGGCTGATTTTAGAGGAATATTTGTACGTTTCAAAACTGGACACTTAGAAACTTTTCTGGTGAAAACCACACAATGGATTCCTATGGAAGGAAATACAAGTTACTGGTAAGCACACTTAGAATTACTTTTCAGAGTCAGTGCTGGGCTAAAAGATGCAGCCCTGGGTTCTCTCCTGATAACAGGTGAGTAAATCGGAATTCGTAGTTCGGCTGATTTTAGAGGAATATTTGTACGTTTCAAAACTGGACACTTAGAAACTTTTCTGGTGAAAACCACACAATGGATTCCTATGGACGGAAATACAAGTTACTGGTAAGTACGCTTAGAATTACTTCTCAGAGTCAGTGCTGGGCTAAAAGATGCAGCCCTGGGTTCTCTCCTGACAACAGGTGAGTAAATCGGAATTCGTAGTTTGGCTGATTTTAGAGGAATATTTGTACGTTTCAAAAATGAACACTTAGAAACTTTTCTTCTGAAAACCACACAATGGATTCCTATGGAAGGAAATACAAGTTACTGGTAAGTACGCTTAGAATTACTTTTCAGGGTCAGTGCTGGGCTAAAAGATGCAGCACTGGGTTCTCTCCTGATAACAGGTGAGTAAGTCAGAATTCGTAGTTCGGCTGATTTTAGAGGAATATTTGTACGTTTCAAAACTGGACACTTAGAAACTTTTCTGGTGAAAACCACACAATGGATTCCTATGGAAGGAAATACAAGTTACTGGTAAGCACACTTAGAATTACTTTTCAGAGTCAGTGCTGGGCTAAAAGATGCAGCCCTGGGTTCTCTCCTGATAACAGGTGAGTAAATCGGAATTCGTAGTTCGGCTGATTTTAGAGGAATATTTGTACGTTTCAAAACTGGACACTTAGAAACTTTTCTGGTGAAAACCACACAATGGATTCCTATGGAAGGAAATACAAGTTACTGGTAAGTACGCTTAGAATTACTTCTCAGAGTCAGTGCTGGGCTAAAAGATGCAGCCCTGGGTTCTCTCCTGACAACAGGTGAGTAAATCGGAATTCGTAGTTTGGCTGATTTTAGAGGAATATTTGTACGTTTCAAAAATGGACACTTAGAAACTTTTCTTCTGAAAACCACACAATGGATTCCTATGGAAGGAAATACAAGTTACTGGTAAGTATGCTTAGAATTACTTTTCAGGGTCAGTGCTGGGCTAAAAGATGGTTCTCTCCTGATAACAGGTGAGTAAATCGGAATTCGTAGTTCGGCTGATTTTAGAGGAATATTTGTACGTTTCAAAAATGGACACTTAGAAACTTTTCTTCTGAAAACCACACAATGGATTCCTATGGAAGGAAATACAAGTTACTGGTCAGTACGCTTAGAATTACTTTTCATGGTCAGTGTTGGTCTAAACGATGCAGCACTGAGTTCTCTCCTGATTACAGGTGAGTAAATCGGAATTCGTAGTTCAGCTGATTTTAGAGGAATATTTGTACGTTTCAAAAATGGACGCTTAGAAACTTTTCTGGTGAAAACCACACAATGGATTCCTATGGAAGGAAATACAAGTTACTGGTAAGTACGCTTAGAATTACTTTTCAGGGTCAGGGCTGGGCTAAAAGATGCAGCCCTGGGTTCTCTCCTGATAACAGGTGAGTAAATCGGAGTTCGTAGTTCGGCTGATTTTGGAGGAATATTTGTACGTTTCAAAATTGGACACTTAGAAACTTTTCTGGTGAAAACCACACAATGGATTCCTATGGAAGGAAATACAAGTTACTGGTAAGTACGCTTAGAATTACTTTTCAGAGTCAGTGCTGGGCTAAAAGATGCAGCCCTGGGTTCTCTCCTGATAACAGGTGAGTAAATCGGAATTCGTAGTTCGGCTGATTTTAGAGGAATACTTTTCCAATGGTGAAGGAAGGGGGCGGGGCCTGAGGTGATGTGTGCAAACACGCCCTGTGGCGCGTTTTATGTTGGGGAATTAATTCCTCTTCAATCCTGCGGTCCCCTGGGGGCCAACTAGCCCACCAGGTACTTCCAGTATGCGCCAGGGAGCTGCATTGCAGAGAGGTGTTCAGAAGCCACGCCCCTTTTTACAACACTCTGCAACGCAGCTCCGTGGCGCTTACTGGAGGTACCTGGTGGGCTAGTTGTCCTCTAGGGGACCTCTGGATTGAAGTGGAATGAATTCCCCAACTTAAAATGTGCCACAGGGCGTGTTTGCACAGTATCACCTCAGGCCCCGCCCCCTACCTTCACCACTGTGCAAACGCGCCCGTGGCGCGTTTTAAGTTGGGAGATTAAGTCCCCTTAAATCCTGAGATCCCCTGGCGGCCAACTAGCCCACCAGGTACCTCCAGTAAGCGCCACGGAGCTGTGTTGCAGAGAGGTGTAAAAAGGGGCATGGCCTCATTACACCTCTCTGCAACGCAGCTCCCTGGTGCATACTGGAGGTTCCTGGTGGGCTAGTTGGCCCCCAGGGACCCCCAGTATTCAAGGGGAATTAGATCCCCCTCTGCAAACATGCCAGGGGGTGCGTTTGCAGAGTTGTGTAAGGAGGGGGCGTGGCCTCTGGCCTGATCCCGGTCTTTTTTTTTTCTTTTTTTTAGAAGGGGGGCTGTGTAGCCCCCCTTCTTTTTATAATTTATTGGCCCTGGGGACCCCATTCCCCAGGGACTGCCCCTAAAAAAAAAAATTTAAGTAAAAAAAACAAAAATCTATATATTTTGCCCCGGCGACCCCATCCCCCGAAGTATGGACCTTTTTTTTGTATTTTGGAGGGGGGCTGCCTTGCCCCCCTCCTGTGGCCCATTTTGGCCCCGGGGGCCGTTTGTTAAAAAAACAATTTTTTACATTTTTAGGAGGGGGGCCGCGTGGCCCTCCTCCCGGGCCACTACTGGCCCCGGGGACCCCATCCCTCGGGGCCTGGCCACCTCATTGGGAACCATGGGGGGTCCCCAATCCCCCCACGGCCCGCCAGCTCCCCGCCTCCTGCAGGAGCCGGCAATGCTTTTCCACATGGGGAGCAGCTAACATGCTGCTACCCATGTGGAAAAGCAATCTGCTTTGCTTCATTGAAGCGAGAGCAGGTTTCCCTGCTCTCGCTTTAATGAATCAAAGCAGTTTTCAATGGCAGGGTGGGAGCCGCGAGGCTCCCGCCCTGCCTATGCAAACAGCAGTGTCCCGGGGGTGGGCACCCCAGGACACTGCAGGAGCCGGCCCTGGGGGGTGGCGGTCCCCAGGGCCATCAGTGGCTCCAGGGGGGGGCCGCCCGGCCCCCTCCAACATAATGTAAAGCCCGGGGGTGGTAGTCCCCGGGGCTTGGGGTTCCGTAACTGACCCCCTATTTTAAATAATTAGTGCCCCGGGGAGGTGGCGGTCCCCGGGGCGTGTGGGGCAACTCGAGCCCCCCCACACAGGTGTTTTTGTTTTTTAAAAAAACAAGCCCCGGGGGGTGGCAGTCCCCTGGGCTGCGGGGGGGCCATGAGCCCCCCCGCAGACATTAACATAAAGCCCCGGGTGGCGGTCCCCGGGCTGGGGGGCCCCTCTAGGCCCCCATTATAATATAATTTTGCACCTGGGACTTGGCCCCCCGGGGACTAAATAAAAACAAAGCGTGGGAGGCCGCGCTTCATTTTTTTCCGGCAGCGGGATGCGCGGACCCTAAGCGCATCTCGCGATTTCATATTTTTTTTTTTTACATTTTTAGGAGGGGGGCCGCGTGGCCCCCCTCCCGGGCCACTACTGGCCCTGGGGACCCCATCCCCCGGGGCCTGGCCACCTCATTGGGGACCGTGGGGGGTCCCCAATCCCCCCATGGCCCCGCCGGCTCCCCGCCTCCTGCGGGAGCCGGCATTGCTTTTCCACATGGGGAGCAGCTAACATGCTGCTCCCCATGTGGAAAAGCAATCTGCTTTGCTTCATTGAAGCGAGAGCAGGTTTCCCTGCTCTCGCTTCAATGAAGTAAAGCAGTTTGCAATGGCACGGTGGGAGCCGCGAGGCTCCCACCCTGCCATTGCAAACAGCAGTGTCCCGGAGGTGGGCACCCCGGGACACTGCAGGAGCCGGCCCTGGGGGGTGGCGGTCCCTAGGGCCATCATTGGCTCTGGGGGGGCTGCCCGGCCCCCCTCCCACATGATTTAAAGCCCTGGGGGCTGGTGGTCCCCAGGGCTTGGGGGTCCATAACGGACCCCCTATTTTAAATAATTAGTGCCCCGGGGAGGTGGCAGTCCCCGGGGCGTGTGGGGGGGCTCGAGCCCCCCAACAGGTTTTTTCTTTTTAAAAAAAAACAAGCACCGGGGGTGGCGGTCCCAGGGGCGGCAGGGGGGGCCATGAGCCCCCCTGCAGACATTAACATAAAGCCCCGGGGAGTGGCGGTCCCCAGGGCTTGGGGGGCTTTTGAGCCCCCCCACTCATGTATATTAAAGCCCCGGGGGTGGCGGTCCCCGGGGCTGGGAGGGGCTGAGAGCCCCCCCATAATTCAGATTAGCCCCGGGGGGTAGCAGACCCCAGGGCTGGGGGGCCCCTCTGGGCCCCCGTTATAATATCATTTTGTCCCCAGGACTTGGCCCCCACGGGGGCTAAATAAAAACGAAGCGTGGGAGGCCGTGCTTCATTTTTTTCCAGCAGCGGGATGCGCGGACCCTAAGCGCATCCCGCGATTTAAAAAAAAATACAACATTTTGGGGCGAGCAGGCCTAGGGGGTCAGGGTGTTTCTACCCTGTCCCCTTGTCGCGTTTTGCGCGGTTTTTTGGGGTTTTCTTGTGCCACCGGTTCTACCGAGGCACAAGATGGCTGCCAACACTTCCTGATTCAGAGTGTTGGCAGCCAATTAGCATTCACCTCATGCTCGGGAGGGTGCGGGGAGGGTGCACAGATCCTCCAAGGCCATAGATATATCTATCTTTTTAACTCTAATTTTCTCAGGAACTACTGACCGGATTTAAACCATTTAAGCAAAAGGCACGAGTCTGAACTGAGGACTACCTCTTTGCCAAATTTGGTGTAATTCCGTTCAGCAGTTCGGGCTGTAGCTGCGTCAACAGGTCCTATGGGAAAATGCATAGGGAAAATGCGTTTTGGGACACCCCTTTTTTCTCAGCCCCCGCTTGACGAATCACCGTGAAATTTTCAGGATAGGAGCGGACCAGAGCTGGCCAAAAATATAGAAAATTTCGCGAAGATTCGTCAATCGGCGCCAACGTTATTCCAAATAGAATGTTGAGGATTTCCTATGGAAAATAGGTCCTAACTATATCTACCTACTGGCGACCGCCAGTAGGTAATATATATATATATATATATATATATAACCTACTGGCGGTTGCCAGTAGGTAGTTATATTTAGGACCTAGTTACTATAGGAAAATGGCAACATTCTATTCGCAATAACTTTGGCACCGATTGACTAATCTTCGCGAAATTGTCAAAACAAATTCTTTGTTGGGATCAGCTCCTATGTTGGAAGTTTGGGGGTGATTCATGAAGGAGGGGCCGAGAGAAAAGGGAGGTCGCAAAACATGTTTTTTCAATGTTAATTTCCATAGGAAACTTTAGACAAGGCTGCAGGTCGAACGGGTGAACGGAATTACCCCAAATTTGAAGGGAGAAGGGTCTTGGTCTAGAATGCACGCTTTTGTTTATTTGGTGTAAATCCGTTCAGTAGTTTTTGAGAAATATCGAAATTTACAGATGTCGATATTTGGGAATTCTGCCATCTGATTGGCTGAGGCGTTACGAGCACAAGTTTGCTGGTGATTGGTTGCGAATGGTGCGAGCGGTTGCAACTAGGAAGTGTTAACCACCATTTTGTGATTCCGTTGAAGTGAGCAAGGGGAAAAAGATAGAAAAAAGTGGGAAAGAGGAGGGTAGGAGCACTGTGAGGTTTGTAGGGTTGGTAGGGTGTGCTATAGAGGGAGTGTGAAGCTAATTATTATCCCTACTGGTGTGAAAGTGCTGTTTTGCTCACTGTGAGATGGTGCTGAGGTGAGGTGCCGGTACACTCTGGGATGAAACTGTGCATCTAAACTGTGAGCTGAGTGCTGAAAAGAGATGTGCTCTGGGCGCTGTAGCATAGTGGGCGCTGTAGCATATCTGTGCAGGTGGTGTTAGTATGCGTTTAGAGTATAGCGGGAGTGGGAAGCAAAGTACTTAGTGGTATCGGTATGAAGACTTGGGGATGAAACTGTGAGTGTAAGTCGTGACTCGTGAGTTTATTGCTGTGAAGTGATGTGCCGTGGGCGCTGTAGGATAATGGCTGCTGTAGCATACCTGTGTAAGTAGTGTTAGTGTGCGTTTATTCTATACAGGGAGTGTACTACTCATCCCTATTGGTCTAAAGAGTCGAATGTAGTGTTTTAGGAATCAGGAATAAAGGAATAATCGTGAAGACTATGATGCAGAATGTTGCAATGCCAGAGAAGGAAAATGACAAAATGAGTTGTGTCTAAGAAAGTGGTTGTGTGTAATAAAGGGATGGAGTTTGAAAATTATATAGAAAGTGTCTTTATTTAAGTACCATAATTGGACCCACTGGTGCAAGAGCTAGGGTATCCAGCTGATGCAAAGTTGAACCACTTCTGCTGTATTCAAACTAGGGGTGGGCGGAATTTGCGAAAGTGACTTTCGCAAATTATCGCGAAAATGTTACAAATCTCCGCAAACACGCGGAAATATCGCGAAGATGCAGACGTTTTTTTCCCGCCCGTTCGCGGTATTTTCTGCATGGTCGCGTCTCGCCAACTTACCCATGTGGTTGCTTGCAGGCACGGCCATCTTGTTTTCACTCTTCTCGCGGTGCATGATCGCGAGAAGAAAGACGTGATCACGCGACCAATGACATTACTGCGGGCGCGAACTGTCGCGAGACAGCGCAAATGGCTACCAACAATCCAACATCTTGTGGAGAACGCGACTGGATCGGGAAAACTTGTCGGCGAACGTGGGGATTCAGGTAAGGCGATCGCGCGCGCGCGAGAATGTATTATTTTACAGCGCGAGCAAGAAACAAATTATCGCTAAGCTGCGGAATGCGGAAAATTTGACATTTTCGCACTCTCCGCGGAACGCGAAAATGTCAAATTATCACAATTACCGCGAGCGGAACGGAAATTTAGCCCAGGCCTAATTCAAACGTAAGCTCCAGCATCGGTGAATTGTACATTACATGTTACAGTTGCATGTGAAATAAACAATAGCTATTACACTTGAATGACTCTACATTCTGTAAAGAAAATAAAGGTAGGATACGATTACCACATGTATCGTTTAAGAAAAGATGGAAATTAAAAAGAAATTGCAAAATGTATTCATCAAACTTTTTATGTACCTTGGCAGTGCTTTTTTGTAACAGAAAATTAACAACAGTAGAATAGTTAGCAATCTGTTGTACAGTAGATTCAATGTGGTGCGTGTCAGAATTGGTACTAGTTCTACTTACATTGGAACTTTGAGGATGAATACAAACATTTCGCTTCTGAGAAGCACATTCGGTACCTTTGTAGTCAAACTGTACATTATTGTCTTCAGCTGTTTCAAAAAATCATTCTTGTGTAGAGAGCTAAGGCATCGAGCTTAGACAAACTCCAATTGCTTCTACTGTAGTCAAATCGAAGCTCCTGCTTTAGTGAATTGCACATTATATGTTACAGTTCTATGTGACCTACAGAATAGCAATTAGACATGAATAACTACATTGTATAATGAAAATAAAGGTAGTTTACGGTTACCACACTGTGTCAACCAGTTCCTAAACAAAGTTGTCTTTTTACATTTTTATCGTGAGGTTCTGAGCAGAGGCTGACTTTGAGTAAAATTGTGTGAAAGGGCTTTGTGAAATCAGGCAGGCAGAGAGGTGTGTGCACAAAGAATAGACGTGGTTTCTAAATGGGTGTGAAAGGGCTTTGTGAATAACAGGCAGGCAGAGAGGTGTGTGCACAAAGAATAGACGTGGTTTCTAAATGGGTGTCGGGTTTAGGTTCATTTTGGAAGTAAATAGCGTATTTGCATAGGCCATACATCACCGATTCCTGGTTCGACTGGAGACGTAAGGGGGAATAATGAGGATAGAGTTCAATTGTCTGAGTATACTTAGAAAGTTATTATATCAAAGTAGTAGGATTGAAGTATATTATAAAAAATTTTAAGCAAAAAGTAAAAAAAGATAGAAAAAAATCCATTCAAGAATAATGTGAGTTTCTTACAAGTCTTGGAGATTCCAGTTGAGAAGTTCTTCAGCTGCTTGAGATGCGTAATGTTCCAAGAGGCTATTGTTGCCATCGTGTAAGAAAAGCGAAGCGATCCAATTCATATCCTGGAAGGAACAGTAATGTTCCTCGAACGTTGGAGCGGTAATTTGAATGGGCAGGCAATCGGCGATGTTGTGAAAGGTCGCACGTTGCAGGAGATCTTTCGCGGCTGCACAGAAATCCCATTGTGCTGCGATTCGTTTTTGCATTGAATTCACCATTGCCCCGCTGCCAGAACAATCACGTTCATGGTTTTCAAGATACTCCATTAACTTTGGATATCTGGAGCGATTGTTGAGATGTTGGCAAGGCATACATCCATTTGCCCGTTGAATGGGCAAGTTTCGCAATCAAACGATGGTTGTACGCATATTGCATAAGTGTAGATAAATGTTATGTTGTAGCTAGCTCCGATAATAGATAGAGGCAGGTAGCCGAAAAGTTTTTCCGTTTTCTTACAGTATTGATGTAGCTTGGCGTAGAGGCATCTTCTGTCGGACATAGTTGTTACCATAGAGAGCGTAGCCATTTCTAGAAGTAGAATTAGTTGTAGGATGACCGCAAAGAGGTTGAGAATTATGGGCACTGTTCCTGTTATTCCAGAGATGATCGAAAGAATGTCTGAATGTAGTCTGGTATTGAAAGAAGAACAGTTTGAAAGCGTGTTAGAAGGCTGTAGGAGACCATGTTAAAAAAGTGTGCCAGATCTTGAGTGTGACATGTGTTGAAAATTGTGTAACAATTCACAAAGTGTAATTGGTGGTTCGTATTTAAAAGGGAGTGTATTTTATTTTAAGTTCGTGGTATCTGCAGTCGATAAATTTCCTTTGCAAAAGTGAGGGATACTTCTGTTCTGAACAAAGCTGCTTTTAGTTTGGTTTGTTTCTTGAAATGTGTTTTCAAACTAGGAATTGAAGGCCAAGTTGAAGTTTGGGAGTTAGTTTATGTGGGTGGGAATAGATATTGCCACAGGAAGTTACTGTGTTTGAAACAGTAAGGACATGCGGTATGCCAGCTCATATTCCGTAGGAGTGTATGTTATTGAGAAGCAGATAACTGTCGTTAGAAAGCTGTGTGAATATTGGTGTGATTGTGGGAGTTGGCGTTCTTTTAAGAAATGACGCAAGATTGGTGGCTGTAAGCTTAGAGGCACAGTGTAGTTGGACATTCTTGGATAGTAATGAATGACTGCCATTGTGGTCGCACTATTCATCTGTGAGAAAAACTTTTGTATGCTCTTTAAGACAGCGATATGTAAATGGAATAAGCCACTGTTATGTTATGTTATGTTATGTTATTTATATTTTTATAGCGCACAGCTGCCCCAGCAAAGGGGCGTCCTGGCGCTTTGACAGACACTATAACATAACACACAATAAAAGAAAAGGAAATTAAACAAACACGGGAAACAGGAAAGTTTTAATCGCCTGCCTGAAGGCGAGCAGGTCTTCAAGAGCTCGGATGTATACCGGAAGCGAGTTCCATAAACCTGCCGCGAGCACCCTAAAGGAGCGGCCACCCATACTGCTCAATTTAAAGCGTGGACAGACAGCCAGATGAAGCCCCTCCGATCTCAAGGATCTCAAAGGAATATAGGGCGTGAGTAGGTTGGCAAGTGCCGGCGGCGAAGAAGATTTCAAAATTTTAAAGGTCAGGCACAGCGCTTTGAACTGGATTCGCTGTCTGACCGGGAGCCAATGTAAGGCCGTGATGGTCCCAGACACTGAGCAATGTCTAGGGAGGCCCACTATGGCCCGTGCCGCGGCATTTTGTACCCTTTGGAGCCTAGAGGCCTCCGCTTGATTCACCCCTAACAGCAGTGAACTGCCGTAGTCCAGCCGAGATAGTATAGAGGCCTGGACCACAAGCTGTCTGGTAGGGGGATCAAAGTACTTTAAAACCGGCCTTATTCCCCGCAGAATGCCATAGCACGTGGCAGCCACCTTCTTGGTGTGGTCCCTGAAGGTGAGCGCAGAGTCCAACCAGATGCCTAAATTTCTCACTCCAGAAGCCGGAATGGGAGTGACACCCAACTCTGATGGCCACCACTGGTTACCCCATAGCTCAGCGTGCTTCCCTAGTACCAACACCTCTGTTTTGGTGGCATTCAACTGAAGGCAGTTGGTGCGAAGCCAGCTTGCTACTGCCATCAGACCCGCTCGGAATCTGGGGGCCTCCACCTCAGGGTCTCCACTAAGTGTCACCGCTAGCTGTGTGTCGTCCGCATATGAGGCCATCGTAAGACCCCACTGTTTGACGACACCAGCCAGCGGTTTCACATAGAGGTTGAACATAGTAGGGCTCAACGAGGATCCCTGTGGTACCCCCAGCTCCAGGGGATAAGTGGCGGATTGGCCAGGTGGTATAGCCACTTTAAAGGATCGATCCGATAAAAAAGACCGAAACCACTGGAGAGCGAGATCAGTCACTCCCGCCTCCTGTAAGCGTTGGATCAGTATATGGTGGGACACAGTATCGAAGGCAGCGCTTAGATCTAATAGTAAAAGCGCTGCAGTACGACCTGAGTCCAGTACCTGGCGAAGATGTTCCGTGATGTAGAGTAATGCCGTCTCGGTACTGTGTCCCGACCGGAAGCCGTTCTGACTGGGATCCAATATCTGGTTGCGAGCCAGATGCTCAGACAGAACAGAGTTGACGTGGGCTTCTGTTACTTTGGCAATCCAAGGCAACAGGAATATGGGTCGATAATTTTCTGGCAACCGGGGGTCAGAGTTGGCTTTTTTTAGTATAGGAGTAACCACTGCCTGTTTCCATGCCGTGGGTACCGTTCCGTTGGACAATGACATATTGATAAGATTCAATATGGGGTCACGGCACAGTGGGGAAAGTGTGTTGATAAAGGCTGGCTTTAACGGGTCCGAGGGAGAACCTGACTTGACCCTGAGGCTAAGCCTGTCAAAGGTCTCAATAGTCAGTTCAGGTAGCATAGCAAGGGTCTCATATCCCATCGTATCGGGGACAATAACCTCTCGGTTCTGGTGGAGTGTGTCAAAACCTTGGTAGATTTTTTTCACTTTCTCCACAAAAAAGGAGGCCAGCTTATCACAATGGGAGTCTGTGCAAATCACCTCTGAGGTGGATCTGTTTTTCATAAGGTCCTTCAGTACCTTAAAGATCAGTTTTGATGGGTTGGGGCTGGTAGCAAATTCTTGAGCGTAAAATGCGGCTCGTGTTCTGCAAATAGCTCTATGGTAGAACTTCAGCTCAGTAAAGTACCGAGTTTTCAGAGCAGGGTCATAGGATCTTCTCCATTCCCTCTCTGTTTTTCGGCAAGCTTTTTTCAGTTCTGCGAGTGACTCATTATACCAAGGACTAGGTGTTTTTGTCCGGCCTTTCGACCACCGTAGAGGTATGAGAGAGTCCAGGGCATCGGTGATCCAAGCGCAGAACTGTTGGTAACCTTGTTCCACATTAATAAAGGAGCTCGTGAATAAACGCGCTACCTTATATAATGACATTCAACATGACAAACAACATGTGAACGTAGCAGTCTCAATGACACTACATACTGTGGGAACCGTGGCTAGCCATGTATACAAACTAAACATGGCATGGCACCTCTGCCTCACTATGCAGAATGCAGGGAGAGATGAGAGCAAAGTATGTGCGAAGGTGCTAAGTTATTCTCGATTATAAAAGTATACAATGCAAAGTCTTGAGGGGATGTGCCGGACAGACTTGAGTATGCAGAGCACAGACATGTACATGTCAACATACACTGATGGTCTATTGAGTGAAGTGGACAGTGGACGCAACCATGATAGTACAGTCAGAAGGGAAGATTACAGAATGGTAGCGCGTACATGCCTCCTCCCCCCCCATATGTTTAGGGAAGTGGACTGGCTCGCCGTACGCAAGGCTAGCGTAGGGGTATGAATAAAAGCTACGTTTCTTTGGGTGTGGTTCTCTTCCGGAATGGCGAATGTGTCTGCCAGGTCTGCGCAGCTTATACCACCACGAGGCTGACGCTGTGAGCGAAGGTGGGTGCGTGAATGATGCTCTCAGCCTGCTGGTAATCATAAACCGGCATGGCCGCTGTGATGCATATATGCCCCACAGTTCACCTTTCGACACTGCTGTATGTGAAAGAGGGCCGACCACGTGCCGGCAGAAGGTCCTGGGCCGAGGTCTGAGAGCTCGGAAGGCTCCTGAAATTAACGCTGGCTACCGCGACACAGGCAGACAGAGCCCAGCCTGAGGCCCAGGAGCGTGGAGTGCTCTGTAGAATAGTAACACAGTAGTCCGACAGGTACCAACAGTGGAACGGTGTTTTGATACCACAGTGGACGATGTTAGAACTGTATCTGAGAGTGGAGATGAAGGTACTCCCTTCGATGAGCTGCAACCAACTCTGGGTCCCAACAGTGGAACGGTGTCTTGATCCCATAATGGATGATGTCCGATATTACCTGCTGCTGAGTTTTCAGAGAACTCCCTCCGTTGAGGTGCATCAGACTCTGTGCTTCCGTAGCTAATTGCTGCACATGATTATTGGGCTTGGTTGACTGCAGTCGGTGGAGTACACCGTGGTACAGCAGGTCGGAACAGTGAAACGGGGTCTTGATTCTATGATTGAGGATGTCAGAAGTTAAAGTTTGTGATGATTTCGGTGTACCCCTCCGATGAGGTGCAACCAACTGTAGGTCCGAACAGTGGAACGGTGTCTTGATCCCACAATGGACGATGTTAGAACTGCATCTGCGAGTGGAGATGGAGGTACTCCCTTTGACCAGCTGCAACCAACTCTGGGTCCCAACAGTGGAACGGTGTCTTGATGCCATAATGGATGATGTTAGAACTGCATCTGAGAGTGGAGATGAAGGTACTCCCTTTGACCAGGTGGAACCAACTCTGGGTCCCAACAGTGGAACGGTGTCTTGATGCCATAATGGATGATGTCGGATATTACATTCTGCTTAATTGTTACAGAACTCCTTCTGTTGAAGTGGTTTAGACTCTGTGCTTCTGTAGTTAACTGCTGCACATGATTATTAGGCAGGGTTTATTGCAGTTGCTGGAGTACACAGCGGTACAGCATGTTCGAACAGTGAAACAAGGTCTTAATTCTATGATTGAGGATGTCAGAAGTTAAAGTGTGTGATGATTTTTGTGTATAGCTTCTGATGAGGTGCAACCAACTCTAGGTACCAACAGTGGAATGGTGTCTTGATCACAAAATGGATGATGTCCGATATTACCTGTTGCTGGTTTTTCACAGAACTCCGTCTGTTGAGGTGCATCAGATTCTGTGCTTCTGTAGTTAAGTGCTGCACATGGTTATTGGGCTTAGTTGACTGGTATTGCTGGAATGCACCGCGGTAGAACAGGTCCAAACAGTGAAATGGGGTCTTAATTATATGATTGAGAATGTTAGAAGTTACAGTTTGTGATGATTTCTGTGTACCCCTTCCGATGAGGTGCAAGCAACTCTAGGTCCCAACAGTGGAATGGTATGTTGATCCCACACTGAGCTTACTCTCTGGAGGGAGCGCTGCACTTTCGCTCACCTGCCTCCTTCCCTGGGTGTACAGCCGATTCAGGGCTGACTCAGGAGGGCCACGCTCGAGCAGACGGCGGCGGCCATTTTGGATAGGGACAGTATAAAAACAGACGCCCATTGCTTCGCGCAGCGAACGCGCACAGCGGGCGCGCCATAGTCGCGCCGGAGTCCAGCCAGAGTCCTGCCCGTCTGCGCTCGTCCGCGCTAGGCTGGGCTCTGGGCTCTGGCATACCCTTTATTGGTGAGTAAAAGCCACTATATCCATCATGACTCTTACATACTCCTCCGAAGAGTTATTTGCGCTACGTGGTGCTCCCAATAATAACTGCTCCACCTACCCTTTCCCGCCTCACAAGTTTAGCTGTCCTCGCTGCAACTTTTCACTAAAAACCCCTACCACATGCAGATCCCTCCAACATCAAGGCAGACGAAAGAGACAGGTATGCTCTAGGACAACTTCCACTCGCCCCCTCTTAAGATTTTGGAGCATAAATTGCCGATCCTTACCACAACATAGATACAATATCCACGATTTTCTAGATCAAAATCAACCTGATGCTATATTCCTGACCGAGACGTGGCTCAGAGACTGCTCGGGCCCGGATGTGGCAGACGCCATTCCCTCTAACTACGCCATTCTTCGTCAGGATAGAGTTTCCGGTAGGGGTGGAGGAATTGCAATTATTTACAAAAATGTATACACTTGTAAATTGGTAGACACCACTCAAAAAGATTGTGAATCAGCCCTTTTTAAATTATCCATTACCCCCCAATTTACGCTGTCAGGGCTACTGGTATACCGTCCCCCTGGGACAGCGAGCCCTTGGATAACATCGTTACCGGACTTCCTAGCCCCAGTACTGCTTAAAGCGCCTAATTTCACAATCTTAGGGGACCTAAACATACATTTAGACGACCATGAGTGCCCTAATAGGAATCAGCTTCTCCCTATTCTGGAAGCTTTTAACCTTCAACTTCTAAACACAGGTCCCACTCATTGTGCCGGTCACTTACTGGACCCGATCCTATCTAACCTGTCCCTAGATTGTTCTCGTGAAGCCCTACAAATCACCTGGTCCGACCACTTAGCTGTCCCCTTTTCTTATGACATGGCTGATACAGTAATAAGACCTGAGGTGGAAACTACGCGGCCAGTTCGGAATTGGGGGAAGATTAACTTGCCAGAACTCAATAAACTACTGATCAAAACACTTCCATGTGTTGAACTACCAACTGCCGCTCTCAATTGCGCCACTGAACTCTGGCTAACCACTGCAGTCAATACAGCGCTTCCAATGACATCAAAGCCCGCATTTTCACACCACCCTCCTGCTCCATGGTATTCGGAACAACTTAAAAGCCTCCGCTCATATTGTAAGACCTTGGAGCGTAAATGGAGACAAGGCTATTCTCCTTCACGTAAAGCCACATATAAAGAAGCCTTAAAAAAATACCACTACAGTTGTAAAACTGCTAAAGCAGACTACACAAGGAAAACTGTGACTGATGCACAAAACTGCCCAAAGGTGCTATTTTCTGTTGTCAAAAAATTGACTGGTGCTAACTCGATCCCTCCTCCCCCGGCACTTGATGGCACTCAGTGTCAGTCCTTAGCGGATTACTTCATAGATAAAGTTGACCTTATCTATGAAAATTTCACTACACCTCTAGGTACTATGTACACTGCCCTTGACATAGTCCAAAAATTGGAAAACAATGACACTGATGCAGTAGTCACTACTTGGCAGCCCTTAGACGCCATTTCTTTCCTCTCCTGTTTAAATAGTGTGAGATCGGGCTCCCCACAGGACGCTCTCCCGGCCAAAATATTAAAACAATTAGACCCCCTCACTCATCCCCCCATCATTAAATTACTCAACGCTTCTCTGAGCGAGGCCCATGTCCCACAACCTTGGAAACACGCCATGGTTGTACCGTTATTAAAAAAACAGGGTGCAGATCCTTCAAATCCTGCTAACTTTCGCCCTATATCTTTGCTGCCAATTTTCTCAAAGATATTGGAGAGACATATAAATTCTCAGCTCTCCAAACTGGTTGAAAACACTGGATTTCTCCATCCTTCTCAGTCGGGCTTTCGGCCTAGGCACTCAACCGAGACAGCCCTCCTGGGGGTGACAGAGAGTCTTAGGCACGGTGTCGATCAGGGAAACACCATGGCGCTCATCCTGCTGGATTTGAGCGCAGCTTTCGACACCGTGTCACATTCCATCCTCATTGACTCTCTGAAATCTCTAGGTGTGGCAGGCCAGGCCTTGGCCTGGCTGGCGTCTTTCCTTAGTGACCGAAGCTTCCAAGTGTTTTCTTCTAAAGCTGCCTCCGCCATTTGTCCATCCACCCGCGGCGTCCCCCAGGGCTCAATTCTTAGCCCTTTATTATTTAATATTTATGTTAAACCCTTGGCAACCATAGTCGAACAAGCTGGGCTAACCCTGTTTTCCTACGCAGATGACACCCAGATTGTCTTCTCCTTGTCAGGGAGAGACGTAAACAACATCTCCGCACTCAAGTCGGGCCTCACTCTTGTGGCCGACTGGATGCGGAGAAATTGTCTCAAGCTGAATGGGGAGAAGACCGAGGTGGTCATTCTGGGACAGAACAAACATCTTTGGGGTCCTCGCCATTGGCCCATCGAACTGGGAAATGCGCCTACACCATCTACTGCAGTTCGCAACCTGGGCGTCATTATTGACGACAGGCTAACTATGAGACAACAGGCTACTAAGGTCTCAGCCATCTGCTTTTCAACCTTGCGATGGCTTCACAAGATTTTGTGGATGCTCCCCCTCTCCTCTCGCAGAACTGTAGTCCAGGCACTTGTAACATCACGCCTGGACTATGGCAACATTCTCTATTTGGGCGCAGATAAAGCTACTATACATGTGCTGCAGGTGGTGCAAAATGCGGCCGCGCGCCTGCTAAAGAATGTCCCCAGACGCATCTCAGCCACTGCCGCTTTGCGTGACCTCCATTGGTTGAGCATCCCAGAACGCGTTAAATTCAAGGCACTCTGCTATATGTTCAAGGCTAAGCAGGGTAGCGCCCCAGTATATGTTCAGGGGCTGGTAAAACCCTATAGACCCCTGCGCTCATTAAGGTCATCGGACACTGGCAATTTCACAGTACCAAGATGGAAGCTGGTAAAAATGGGAGGCCGCTCCTTTTCCACTCTTGGTCCTAAATACTGGAACTCCCTCCCATTGGCATTAAAATCTGAGACCAACTTACTCCGCTTCCGTAAGGCTTTGAAGACCCTGCTCTTTACTAAGCGTGACCAATAGTCGGCAGAGGCCTTAAGTCAAGGTGACATTCTCTTTTCTTCTACAGTCTATCCCTGGCGCCGGGAAACCCATTGTGGGTAGCTGTGCGCGGTACAAGCTTAAATAAATAAATAAATGGGTGATGTTAGAACTGTATCTGAGAGTGGAGATGGAGGTATTCCCTTCTACGAGCTGCAACCAACTCTAGGTTCCAAAAGTAGAGCGGTGTGTTGACTCCACAATGGACAATATTAGAACTGCATTTGAGAGTGGAGATGAAGGCACTCTCTTCGATCAGGTTCATCCAACTTTAGGTCCCAACTGTGGAACGGTGTCTTGATCCCACAATGGACCATGTCCGATATTACCTGCTGCTTGCTTTTTTCAGAAGTTTGTGTGTTAAGGTGCATCACAGTCTGTGATTCCATAGCTAACTGCTGCACATGATTATTGGGCTTGGTTGACAGTAGTCGATGGAGTATACTGTGGTACAGCAGGTGCAAACAGTGAAATGGGGTCTTGATTCTATGATTGAGGATGTCATAAGTTAAAGTCTGTGATGATTTTTGTGTACGCCCTCTGATCAGGTGCAACCAACGCCGTGCTTCCGAATCCAACGGTATGTGGCTGTGAGTTGTGAATGACCACTGGATTTGGTGTAGACTGCAGTTCGTAGGGTTCACAATTTAGATTGCGTGGTGATTGTTTAATTACAGATTCCAGTAGTTAAGTAATTAGAACATCTATTGAAACATACACAATATTGTTTTAGTACACTTACTTCAAGAAGTTTTTTTATATCAGTTATAGGTATAGTGAAATGACCAAATT
The DNA here is from genome assembly GCF_964204655.1 of Triturus cristatus. Taxonomy (NCBI): domain Eukaryota; kingdom Metazoa; phylum Chordata; class Amphibia; order Caudata; family Salamandridae; genus Triturus; species Triturus cristatus. Next base: position 1,058,652,618 of record NC_140594.1, on the reverse strand, counting down.
TATCTTGGAAGTCCAAAGGAACAGTGAATAGTGTAGACTGTGGAGAGATGAAATCCCAATTCGAATTGTTTTGATTTATTAATTTTAGAGTTCTCTGTAATTTATGTTGTTTCATTTTGTAAAGAGGGAGTGACAAAAAGTATTGATGGTTGTGTGTGTGAGTACTGCTTTTAATTAACAATGCAGACAGTAGTGTTAACAATTCAGATCGAGTTGCTATTGTAGATGATGCAGTCCTGTAATAGAAGAGATTGCTGTAGTGTGCTCTGTCTGCACCACTCATACGAATCAATGCAGGCTCCGCACACGTTTTCTTTGCTTCGTGTATTGCACACTGTAGAGGTCAAGTCAATGCTACGTGACTGTGGGCGCTTGCTGAACGCTCTCTCTGGCCTATATTGCAGACTTCAGTGTTCACATTTGACATTAAGTCGGTATTGTAGATGATGCAGTCCTGTAGGAAAAGACATTGCTCCAGTGCGCTCTGTCTGCACCACTGATATGCATCATTGCAGGATCTGCACACGTTGTTTTTCTTCGTGTATTGCAAACTGTAGAGCTCAAGTGAATGCCAGGTGGCTGTGGGCTCTTGCTGACTGCTCTCTCTGGCCTACACTGCAGACAGCTGGGTTCACAATTCAGATGGAGTCGCTATTGTAGATTAGGTAGTTCTGTAGGAAAAGACATTGCTCCAGTGTGTTCTGTCTGCAGCACTCATACGCATCATTGTAGGCTCTGTACACGTTTTTTTTGCTTCGTGTATTGCAAACTGTAGAGGTCAAGTCAATGCCACGTGGCTGTGGGCCCTTGCTGAATGCTCTCTCTGGCCTATACTGCAGACTTCTGTGTCCACATTTGACATTGAGTCGGTATTGTAGATGATGCAGTCCTGTAGGAAAAGATATTGCTCCAGTGCGTCCGTGTGTTCATTATCTATGCGTGATACTGTCTCTCGGCCGTACTATATTACGTTGTGTTGTGGGCAGCGTATGCAACCATGTTACCTGTGGTATTGGAGAACATTTCGGTAAGGTAACTTTTAGGTGTATGGGTATCATAGGTGGAAGGCTACTTTACAGAGCATGAATATTGATGAAAATGAGGGTTGCATGTTGTGTGAAGTGTAAGATATGTGTATATTGCAAAACGTTTTGAAAAAAGCTCTTTAAGCAGAAGAGGTGTGTCTCATTAAATGCAGTACAGATATTGACTAAAATGGGTGGCGTTTTCGAACTGTTACAATGGGAAATGTTATGAACTAATGAAATGCTTTCTTTAATGGTTACATGGCAGTCACGCAGCCAGTGTGCAATGAGACCGCACCCGATGTGATTATGAGAAAATATATTTATTATAATATAAGTTTATTAGAGTTAGAAATATATAACTGTTTAAAATATTTTTAATTATCGCTTGCTCTCATATACACTTTAAAGTTTTGTAGATAGAGTTTTGAGACAAAAAAAATGAGGGAATGGCATATGCGGCGCGACATCGTACGTCTATGACGTAACACAGGGCGTGGCAGCGTGCACTCATCGCATACGCAACACGCAGCGGGCGTGACCCTATATGTACATGACGTAACGCGTGGCTTGGTAGTGCGTACCCGTCGCATACCAAAGTAGCAGCTGGCGCGACCTCATATGTACATGTTGTTACGCAGGACACGGTGCCACAAACTCGGATTCGAAATGTGCATCATTTAAATGTGGTGGATAGGATTTGCGTGTTGATCGAGCTTGGTAGACTACCGGTACGGGACTGTAGTTTTCTAAAAAAAAAAACTAAAAAAAAATATACATATTTTGTGGGGAAGATATAAAAGATTATATAATTTGTAAAGTTTAAAAAAAGGATGATAGAGTTGCAAAATATTAAAAAACAATTTGAAAAAATATAGGTTTTATAAATATTAAAATATGAAATTACCATTTAAAAAACCTTCGAAATTCACTGAAAAAAACATAGGTTTTACAGATGTTATAATTAGGAATTAGCATTTAAAAAACCTTAGAAATTCACTGAAAAAAACATAGGTTTCAGGGACGTTATAGTTAGTTGGACATTTGACTCATATAAAACCAGAGAAATTCGCCTGTTATTGTTAGTTGAGCTAGTTGAGTTGAAACACCCTAACCCCCTAGGCCTGCTTAGGGGGTCCCACAAGGACCCCCAGGGCCCCAAAATTATTATTATTTTTTTAAATTGGCAAAATCCGCGCTGGGGGCCAAATCCCGGGGGCTATGCAAGTATTGGGTTGGGGGGCCCAAAGGGGCCCCCCAAGCCCTGAGGACCGCCACCCCCAGGGGCTTTGTGAAAATAATTGCGGGGGGCTCACAGCCCCCCCAGCCCCGGGGACCACCAACCCCCGGGGCTTGTGTATTTTTTAAAAGAAAAAAAAAGAAATACCCTGTGTGGGGTGGCTCAAGTCCCCCCACATGCCCCGTGGACCGCCACCTCCCGGAGCTTTCTAAATTGGTGGGAGGGGTCTGCGCGGCCCCCCTGGAGCCAGTGATGGCCCTGGGAACTGCCACCCCCCAGGGCCGGCTCCTGCAGTGTCCCAGGGTGCCCACCCCCGGGACACTGCTGTTTGCTATGGCAGGGTAGGAGCCTCGCGGCTCCCGCCCTGCCATAGCAAACTTGGTTTGAATTTTGAAAGAGAGAACAGGTTTCCCTGCTCTCTCTTTCAAAATTCAAACCAAATTGCTTTTCCAAACGGGGCGCTGCATGTTAGCAGCTCCCCATGTGGAAAAGCAATGCCGGCACCCGCAGGAGGCGGGGAGCTGGCAGGACCGTGGAGGGATTGGGGACCCCCCCATGGCCCCCAACGGAGAGGGCCACCCTCCCCCAAAAATAAATAAATAAATAAAAATAAATAAATTAGAAAGGCCGGCCCCGGGGGATGGGGTCCCCGGGGCCTTTAGTGGCCAGAGGAGGGGGGCAACGCAGCCCCCTCCAAAAAAAAAAGGCCATGCCCCAGGGGCTAATTAAGGCCTTGGGAGGGGGGCCACGTGGCCCCCTTCCCAAATTTTAAATTTTAAAAAAAAATGTTTTTGGGGCAGGCCCTGGCGGATGGGGTCCCCAGGGCAAAAAATAAGAATAAGAAAAATAAAATAAATACTGGCATCCCGCCGGAGGACTCGCCCCCTTGTTTCAGCACTCTGCAAACGCGCCCTCTGGCGCGTTTGCGTATGGGGAGCGTATTCCCCTTGAATACTGGGGGTCCCTGGGGGCCAACTAGCCCACCAGGAACCTCCAGTATGCGCCAGGGGGCTGCTTTGCAGAGAGGTGTTCTGAGGCCACGCCCCTTTTTACACCTCTCTGCAACGCAGCTCTGTGGCGCTTAATGGAGGTAGCTGATGGGGTAGTTGCACCCCAGGGATCAGCAGTGCATTGCGGGGGCACGAGTTATAGTTAGCTGAACTAACTATAACGGGGGAATTTCAATGGTTTTGTACGAGTGAAATGTCCAGCTAACTATAACACCCCTGAAACCTATGGTTTTTTCTGTGAATATATATATATATATATATATATATATATATTCACTTAAAAAACCATAGGTTTCACACATGAGATAGTTAGCTGGACATTTCACTCGTAAAAAACCAATGAAATTCCCCCGTTATAGTTACTGCAGGCAACTATAACTCACGCGACCGCAATCCTCTGCTGATGACGTCAGATATTACATCACTGTATTTAGACACTTATTTACCCATGTCTTCTTCCATTAATCTTTAGCTATACATATATTACAAATATTTATTTTTCAGAAAGACACATATGTCATCAGTGATGTAATATCTGACGTCATCAGCAGAGGATTGCGGTCGCGTGAGTTATAGTTGCCTGCAGTAACTATAACGGGGGAATTTCATTGTTTTTTTACGAGTGAAATGTCCAGCTAACTATAACGTGTGAAACCTATGGTTTTTTAAGTGAATTTGCAAGGTTTTTTAAATGCTAATTCGTAACTATAACGTGTGTGAAACCTATGGTTTTTTCAGTGAATTTGTACGGTTTTTAAATGCTAAGTTATGTTTTTATTATTTTATTTTATTTTTTCTGGTTTTACAACGTGCGCGCACCGTGCGCGCTCTGTGGGCACTCAGGGCGCTTCACGCACCGAGCACCCACGGTTCGCAGTGCACGCAGGGTGCGCGCACCTCGCAATTAAAAAAAAAAAAAAAAAAAAAGTTTTTTCCTCCCTTGGGGGTCCTTCTGTGACCCCCTGACCAAGGCTAGGAGGTCAGGAACTGTCCACTCTGCCCCCTTTTCACGTTCTCCACCTTTGTTTTTCACCCCCTCAGACTGCGAGAGACAAAATGGCGGCGGACACTTCCTGGTTTCGACCGATTCGAATGTTTACCGACATCTAACAACCAATCAGAATTGCGCTCTCGCACGGCAGAGTGCGCGCACTGTGCGCGCACGGTGCGCGCGTATAGATATTGATATGCTTCTAAATGCTATTTTCTCAGGAAATACTGAACAGATTACACCAGACCTGCAAAAGGCACTTCCTTGACCTTATGGCTACCTCTCTGCCAAATTCCACGTAATTCTGTTCAGCCGTTCGGGCTGTAGCTGCGACTAAAGGTCCTATGAAAAAATGCATGGGGAAAACGCGTTTTGGGACCCCCCCTTTTTCTCGGCGCCCGCTTGACGAATCACTCCGAGACTTTCAGGGTAGGAGCTGAACGGAGCGCCCCATTAGTTTTGAAAATTTCGCGAGGATTCGTCAACAGGCGCCAAAGTTATTCAAAATAGAATTTTGAGATTTCCTATGGAAACTAGGTTGTATCTATAACTATCTACTGGCGACCGCCAGTAGATAATTTATTTATATATATATATATATATATATATATATATATATATATAGATTACAGCCTACAACCTTTGATAAAGAGCGTCTGCTTGAAACGCGTCAGGGAACGGCTGAGACGCGGTGTGTTGCTGGGACTTCCCTTGATCTTTACATGCCTCCTGGGAGTGCGGTTCAACTAGGGGCAACTCCTTTCTTCTCATATATATATATATATATATATATATATATATATACATATACCTTCGAAGGACGTTGATCTGGAATTAACAGTAGTATCTCTGTACTTACCTATTTTCTTACCTTCGTAATTTGTTAGTAGTTGAATTTCAGGTTACTATATTTTTACAGCCCGATATTTTTGCCCTCAATATTCTGACGTACAGGTTTGTGCGAAACAAAATGCAACCCCTTTAAGTAGTCATGAACTGCCTGAGCTGATTGGAGGCTTGAAAATGCCTCTGCACCTCTGTGAGCATATAGTCTGCTTCTGAGGGTGATACCAGTTGATAAAGGCCCTGAACCCGAATAATAGGCCCAATTTGTATTATTGAGCCAGAATCATACAATTTGCACCACTACATGAACATTTTGAATTGGGACTGGGCAATTTTGCGCCAACTTTGAACAAACATTAACCAGCCCAAATCTGCTCAGTACCAGTTCAAATTAAATTACCCTGCCCTGGCATTCATTTGAAAGGATTTGATCAATTTAATTCTCAACAATCCCAACTGATACCAACAGTGTCTTAAGAAGAAAATATACAAGCCATCTCTATTTTCCAACTATTCCATGACCACAGCATCGACGCAGATCTGCATTTTATTTTTTTATTTTCCACAAAAACATCTCCCGGCTTAAAACCTTTAATAGAACGACCCTTCCCGTCCAATTTGCCATTAAACAATGGCCTGTCCCCAGGCAGTACATGTACTCAGTGTAACAGGGGGGACTTGGCTCAGTAAGTAAACACGCACTTTGTGTAGCGGCGATGCCATGCATTAGCCGGGGCTGAGACAATGCGCGCGGCTCCCTGGAGCTCTGACGCTTTTTAAAGTGAAAGGATCGGAACATTTTGTGCTCCAGCACGACTTCCTGCACCTGTCTGGAAAGATACATTTCGAAGAGGCAGGGTAGTGCGGGATTAGCAATTGTATGAGCAAAAGCCATGCATAAAACGCCATCTCGATGTGGGACTTAAGGCTCTTGACTGTGCCCCCAGGTGTAAATCTGCCGTATCTTGAGTTGCAGGTATTTTTAATCCTCTCTGGTGACAAACACAAATTTTCCTTGTTTGTGACTCGAGATTATATAGAGAAGTGAAGGGCTGCGATTTAAAACCAGGCTTTTGGTCTGGCGAGCATTTACAGTGATATCCATCCGTAAACCGATATGGGCTCAAGATGCTTTCATATGTGGAAGAGGATTGATGAAATGCATCAAATATGATTTATAAATCAATCATATACATGGATCAGCCATGACGTAAATCCATCCACAATGTATTGCAGAAGGAAAGCACCCTCTCGTTGCCAATAAAATCATGTCCCAGTTTTTGAGTGTCTGTGGGTGTGAAACATGCCTATAAGGTATGTCATGCTTGTGCTGAGAGCAAGCTCTTAGACCCATGTTTGTGGGTGTGAAACATGATTATAAGGTATGTCATGCTTGTGCTGAGAGCAAGCTCTTAGACCCATGTCTGTGGGTGTGAAACATGCCTATAAGGTATGTCATGCTTGTGCTGAGAGCAAGCTCTTAGACCCATGTTTGTGGGTGTGAAACATGCCTATAAGGTATGTCATGCTTGTGCTGAGAGCAAGCTCTTAGACCCATGTCTGTGGGTGTGAAACATGCCTATAAGGTATGTCATGCTTGTGCTGAGAGCAAGCTCTTAGACCCATGTCTGTGGGTGTGAAACATGCCTATAAGGTATGTCATGCTTGTGTTGAGAGCAAGCTCTTAGACCCATGTGTGTGGGTGTGAAACATGCCTATAAGGTATGTCATGCTTGGGCTGAGAGCAAGCCCATGGAGCCACAAGCAACAGATTCCATCGTGGCTGGGTCAGCTCAATGATTCATCGCAAGTGTGACAATAACACAACTTTTTCAAATCAATATACTCCTTATAAATATTTATAATTATTATAAATCTGAATTGGTTATTATGTTTTAGACATTGGTTGTATGTTTGAGTGTTGACCTGTCCTATTGCATCCATGGCGCAGAAGAGCTTGTTGTATGTACAAACCTCTGCCCCTCACATGGTGGGGAGGGGCATTTCGGAGACATTTGAAGGATTTTGGGGGCCCTGGGCCAAACATATTTTGGGGGAACCTGTATGGGCCAGCTTTTAATTTATAATCCAATTTCAGCTCTTAAATGCCCTCTTTGGCCAGGTCACTGACCGAACATGCGCACTTGTCCAAATTCTAAATATGTTTACATTTAATATTTAGGGATAGTGACAATATTGTAACATAGCAGCAGCTCACTAATATTACTGCAAATAATCTCTGTAAAACACTCCAATTTCTCATATGAGAGGTCCAGTTTTGATCTAAAAGAAAAACAAAAAATGGATGGAACATAAAAGATAAACACAAGATTTCTCTGTAAAATGTCAGTGATAGACTCTCACACAGCACCCACATTAAAAGTAAATTAAAGGAAAACCCTCTTTAAAACACTCTGGGGCTTATTTATGAGCCCTTGCATCACTTTTGTGCTGCCAGTGCATCACTTTTTGTGACGCACCAGCAGGGTAAAAAATGTGCCATGTTGCGTCATATTTACAAAGTGACGCATCTAGGTAGATGCGTCACTTTGTCAACCCCTTAGCCAGGTATAATGTATGCAGGGTGGGCGTTCTGACGCAAGTAACCCTCGCAGAAGTGACGCAGTGAAATATCCTGAGATTTCACTGCGTCACTTCTAGGAAGCAAATGCGTCAATATCTTACCCCTGCCTCACAGCAGGCGTAAGACTGACGCAGGCACATTTGAAATGGGACTTGCCAATGTGAAATGACCCATTGATGGAGTTGCGTCACTTTCATGACACACTCCAGCAATGCGTCATTTTTGCACCTACAGATACTTCAGAAATACTGACGTATCTGTAACTCCTTGCAACATGATGTGTCATACTCTAAATATGACGCATCCAGCATCTCGCAAGGAGGGCGAAATGAAAAGTGACGCATCACTGTTTTCACACAGCGATGCGTCACTTTTCATAAATGAGGCCCTCTATTTCAGAATCATTCAAGGTCATCAGGGAATGACTCGGTAGAACAGGGTTGACTCTATCAGGGGGGCATGAAAGGTTGGGTCCCTGGGCCACAGCCCACTTTGCCCATGCCTTAAAACGTCTCTGATTTTTGTTCTTTCCAGCTCTACATTTGAGGCTTCCTTTTGAATTGTCTCCTCAAGTGAAGCAGACTTCTTCACAAATGGAGATTGTGAGGGATTATTGTGGGTTTCCTAAAGGTAAATAAATGTTAGTGACAAAAGCTTTTGAACAAAAGAAGCTTCCTCCCTGGGTGCTACTATGGAATTTCGGACCTTTGTTCTTGGAGTGGGTTGGTCATGAGTGTCTTCACTCAGCTTTTAAGGTGAACCAGGGGAACAGAGAGAAATCCAAAAATGTTATGCTCCTGAATTCCACATCTGCTTCCACCTTCTTGCCTGGTACTTTGGTCATCAGGTTTTTTCCTCTGCCCTTTCTTGCTTGAGGAGACTAATCACAGGTGCAATGTATTATAAACAAAAAGCTCTAGGCATTGACCTGGTGAATCAGCAGTGCTTAGTAGTAACAAAATATTCATGTGCAGATGTGGATCTAAATACTAAATATTATTTCCTATGGCGGCTACACGGATTAATGGCATACAGCTCTTAATTCTACTAACCTTCATTGAGGATCCTGCCACGTGAACTGTACTGTAAGGAGGTAGTTGTAAGTGGAATAGTTTAGACCTCATAAGTTTCAGGTCCTCCTTCTAGGAACCTCGCTAATCCAATTTCTGACACAAACTGGAATTTGCACCTTAACCAGGGAATGTAAGTTGTATACAAATATTACACTTGATTGGGTTTAGCCCACCTTATTGCACAAATCAATCAGGCAAATAAACCACTTTTCTATGTTATGCTCCTCATTATGGGTATAATATGAAGTTTTACCATATTCAACCCACTCCCTACATAATAAGTCTGAAAGTTGGAAACGTGCAGTAATTGTACCTCACAGCATCTGTATTTACCACGCCCTCAATTACCTGCATACCAAGTGGAATAAAAACTTTACTAAGGAGCATTGCTCTTATTGTTGCTGTGTGAACCATGGCTGATAAATAGAGCTTTGACATGCAGTTGATCAGGGGCTGTGTTGTGGTAAGTACCCTAAGGACACAACAGGCATGTACACCCACTTTGAACGCCCCTGGGGCGCTTTTGTATAAAAGGGGATGCATATGCTTGTGTGGCCCTTTCTGTAATACCAATAGCGCTGGCACATAAATAGCTCCAGCGCTATCACCAGAGGGTGTTCCCTCATTGCCACGGGGGCGTGGCCCCATGCAAATGAGGGAGTCCCTTTACCTTTGTGCCCATGCTGTGTTATAGATGCGGGTGCAGAGGCAAAGAAGCTGTCAGGAGGCACACTGACAGTGTGCCACCTAAAAGGTTGTGCACTGTGAGTGTGCCCCCTGATAGCAGCCCTCTAGATGAGGTAAGGGGGTCCTATGGACACCCCAGACATCCCCTTGCAGGCAGGTGTAGGCGGATTGCCACATACACAGTGAAACACGGAGCGGCTGGTTTAAAGCCACTCCATAGTTAACCTGTGCTCTTCCTCTGCTAGCCTGGCACAGAGCAGTCAAGCTTATCTAAAGAGGCAATGTGTAAAGCATTTGTGCAACACACACACACAGTAACACAATGAAAATACCACAAAAGACTCTACACAAGGTTTAGAAAGATAGAGAATATTTTCATGAGAAATCAAGACTAAAAATACATGAAAAACAATAAGTAGAACTGGAGTTATGAATTTTTAAAGAGTAAACCAAAAATAGACTAAGATGTCAATAGCGCTAAATGTTACTTGAGGTTGCACTAGACTGGGGTAAATCCAAAGTTCAGGCCAACCGCAATAGAGAGGACTCAGACAGATCCCGCAGACAAAGTACCTTGGATGGAGCAAAGCCTCGACGTCGAAGACTCGAGGTGATGAGTTGAAGAGTTGCCTCGTCGTCGTCGCTCCTGTGGATGGAGGTGAGCATTGGTGCTGATCCATGCCGTCGATGGAAGCTTTATCATTGAACCCTTGTATGATGCAGTCACAGTGTCATCGTTAAGGCATGCAGACTGTCGTCATTGAGCTACGCGGGCTGTAGATTCACAGTTGTTGAGCAGCCTTTGAGCCGGCATCGAATGGCGATGTATCACTTCCGATCCACACAAAGTCACGGCTGTGAAGATGTCGAGGATTAAAGCAGCCGCAGAACCCACTTCTGTGGACCAGGACTGGAGGGGGCACCTCCGGCAAGGGAGGACTCACCGACGGCAGTGGCCAGCAGCAGAGTTGCAAGAAGTCTTTGATGATGCTGGGACTTCAGACACAGGAGGTAAGCCAGCAAGCCCTTGGAGTCACTCTGCGTTCAAGTGAGATGAGTCCAGTCCTTGTCCTCAGCAGGGTAGAGATCAGCAGGCAGCAGGGCAGCTCAGCAAAGCAGAGAAACAGTTCCTAAGTAACAGTAAGTCAACCAGGGTGGCAATCCTTGTAGCACAGCAATTATTACTCCTGGCAGAGTTCTTCACAGGTCCAGTAGTATACTGTCTTGGTAGGGTCAGAGCCCCAGTACTTATACCCAAATGTGCCTATGAAGTGGGGGACTTCATAGTAGCAACTTGAGATGCACAGGCCCCCTTTTATTCCAACCCTGTCTTCCAGGCTATTTGTGGGGAGTAATCAGCCCTTTGTGTGTCACACAGGAAACTGCCTGTTCAGATGTGTCAGCTCCCTCTCCCCCTACCTGACCGTGAAGACTATCAGAATGCAGATGAGTCCTCTGTCACACCCACCCTTCCTGCGTTTGTGACTGCCTAGAGGGAATGCTCAAAGTGCAGCTGTCCCCAGCCCAAACGTGTATTTGAGACAGGCTGCAAGGCACACAGAGAAACAAGAGCAGAGAAATGTCCACTTTCTAAAATAGTAATGTTAAATCCAACTTTACCATTAAAGAGGATTTATCATTACCATTCCAAAAATATGAAACATGATGCAGCCACTCCTTTCTAATCATGAATTACAGCTTAAAAGTGTTTTAAGGAATTGCCAATGCTAGCCTATGAGAGGAGCAGGCCTCATGTTAGTCACTACCAGCACAAGTTAAACTTAAACGTACATGCCCTACCTTTTACTTACACAACACCCTGCCCTTAAGGATACCTAGGGCCTACCTTAGGGGTGACATATATGTAATAAAAGGGAACTTTAAGGCTTGGCAAGTGGTTTTACATGCCAAGTTGAAGTGGCGGTAAACTGTACACACAGGCCGTGCAATGGCAGGCCTGAGACAGGTTTAAAAGGCTACTTGTGTGGGTGGCACAACCAGTGCTGCAGGCCTACTAGTAGCATTTAGATTACAGGCCCTGGGTATGTGGTATACCATATTACAAGGGACTTACAGGTAAACTAAATATGCCAATAAGGTATACAACAATATCACCATGTGTTAGGGGAGAAGCACATGCACTTTAGCACTGGTTAGCAGTGGTAAAGTGCTCAGAGTCCTATGGCCAACATAAAGATACAGCAAAAAGTGGAGATATGCAAGCAGAAAGTGCAGGAGAAGACCACCCTAAGGATGACTGGTCTAACAATGACCTTCTTCATTGTTGAGGGCCTTTGAATGTGCTGCCACTTGGCTGATATTCCCATGTTTTTATATACTTAAGTTTGACCTTGTTAGAGCAGGACTTTCAGAACTATCTCAGTATTGTCTTGCCTTTCTGACATGTCCAGTGTGATAGAGGTAGGCTGCTTCTAAGTTTCCACCTCCAACTAGAGGTTCCTTTGCATTTTTAGATAGTTCACATACTGTCTAAATCAGGGGAAATCAGTTTCTACTGTGCTTTTATTATCATTTATCACTTAAGTGCTTCCAGGAGCTATTCAATGCTATCCATATACCTCCTGCCCATCACTTTCTACTCATATGCTTGAAAGTGGAGTGAAAGTGAAATAACAACTTGCGCTGAGTGAGTTGACGGAGAATTCCATTATTGTATTTTTGATAGTAGAATAGAAAGATTGTGTTAAGCTTTCCTCCAGTGGACACCCTCATGATTGCAAAAATAATGTTACCAAACAGTGATGACAGGTCCTTGAATCCTTTGAACAAGAACATTTCATAATCACTAAGCAATACACATTTGTGCCCCATAACATGTGAAGTGTGTAACATATTAGTGTGCATATACTGTGGTAATTATGAATAGTGGTAATGTACAGCGTGTGAACTAAGAAGTTACTATGGGCAGTGGATCTTTTGAAGTGGTACATCCCTCATCAAACTTTTTTTATAGAATTTAAATCAGAGACTTATAGTATGAAATGTGGCAGATAATGAGTTGGCAAAGTTGCAATGACCTCTGAAAATGCTATACTTACTGCTGGTTACCTAAATACATTAAAGCATATATTCTACTCATTTATTGCATTTATTTATGGTATTGTACACAGTAGTTCATGCCATGTGGCAGAGGGTACTCTACATATAACATTTTGATACATACACCATTTAAAATGGTAGTGTTCAATAACTATATCACTGACAATCATCGTAATGGGATTGCTAGAAGGAGGGGGAGCCATGTTAGAAAGAGCATGAAAAGTTGTGTTTTTAAGTTTATACAGAATGTCAGGAGATTTAGGACTGTTCTTCCAGAATCAGGGAACTGGTTCCAATGTCTGGGTGCTATGCAAGGGAATACATGTATAATGCAGTCTTTGTCTTCTTTATTTTGGGGACCTCCAGAGTTAGCCTCACTTTACCTCTTGTTAGTTTACATCTCCCTCTGGTATGTAGTTTTTCTTGCAGGTAGCCTGGAGTACCTGAGTGTATTACCCTGTGTGATGCAGGCGACCTTGATCAAGATGCAAGCTTCTAGCAGGATACCGTGCAGTTGTGTTGTAGAGGAAAGCAAATCCAGTTCCAGGTTAGGTTTATTTAGTAAGATGTTATGAAGAGCCCCACCAGGAGCAGCATTCCTGCTGCTCAGCCCATCCTCCAACTGACTCTCTCACTCATCAACATTCCACAGCCACCTCACACACAGTCATACTGGCTGAGCAGCAGGTATAACAAGTTGCTTCAGGATTGGGTAGATACCATTTGAGTTCCTTGAATTTGCCTCTTAAGGTGTTGCAATAGGGCTGTTTTTAGGCAGTGCTGAATTTGTGAACTATTATGTGCCTGTGCCCAAAGTTTTTCACAGCCAGCGCCGAGGAATGCCACGATTGCTGTATACCAAGATAGCATTTTCTTGATTCCACCTCATGTCTCTTTCTCCCACCAGCATTTTATCTTCTCATTCCCCGCCCCTGTATTTCGTTCGTTTTCTTCCTTGCTTTCTCTCTGTGTTACTGTTGTCTGTCGTTCGCTTCCTTCTCCCTCCCTTCTTTTAAAATTGACAATCACTTGCTCTGAGTCAAAGTGCTATAAGAAAAAGCAAGTGACTGTCCCCAAAAATGAGTGCCGGTAGGCCCTGTCTAAAAATTACCAAGTCAAATTATGCACTGCTTTTCGTTGTGGGATTGTGGATTTAGTTAGCCCTGCTAAAATGGTATTGCCGCTGTGTGTAGGCGAGATTACCAGGGCTTGTACCCTAGATCTGAAGTCTTCTAGCAGAATGTGGTTCTTTGTTTTCTTTAAGAGGCGGAACTGATTTGTTCTTCTTTTCCTTAGTTCGACATGTTCGTTGAAACTCAGCTTGCTGTCTTTGATGAATCCAAAAATGGTGCTATCAGTGCAATTGTAGGTGAAATTCCTGGCGGGGACCAAAGTTTGAAGTAAGTGGGTGGTTGTTTTTGAAGTCAGGGAGGGAAAATTCAGCCTTTTAAGGATTCTGCTTGTGTGTTTTTTATGAGGCTGCAGATCTGGAGGGTTTCATTTAACACTATGCACTGCACTTTGAGGAGTGCTAGAGGGAATTTTGAGGAACATGGTTACAGGTTGCATGTATCTTATTTACTAACAGGCGCACTGAGGTCTGGGAAGAGGGAACTGTAATTGTAAGCCAACAAATGTTTAAACGAAAAGTCTGTAAAAACGTCTGAGAACGTGATGACATCCACGTCAGTGTATCTTGAGCACGGCTGAGCATGGCAATGCTGATCGCTTAATTACGTCTACATCTTTCAGAATATTCTGTGTCTTGGAATAATTGATGGCCTCCAGGAGAAAGTATGAATTTCATATTTCTTCCACAGAAATGTAAGGATTTCAGGAAAGTGCCAATTTTCAAAGTTACTTTGTGCAGTGCTTATTTTGTAAAAAAAAAATAAGTGCCAGGGTTCTCGCCAGGAGGCCACTACAGCTTGCGCCACCCACTGTGTCTGCTAGTGCTACCTATTCAAGTAACCAAGGCCCCCAAAGCTATAACAATGACTTGGGCAGCAGGTATTAGTAATTTGTAATGTATATTGGCTGAATAAACAATAGTGGTTGTCTTCATTTCTAAATTAGATTGACAGCGCCACCATGTGGCAGACTGACAATTAAGTGGTGGTGCCAAGGACCGGAAACCACCGGTTCAAGTTAAGCACTGGCTTTGTGAAATCTTTCATAATTATTAGAATAACATTTTTTTTATTAATGACTGCATGTGTTCGAAGTCGAAGATTTAGGTTGCATAAGCACTTTAAAACTTGTACAAGAAGAATATTGCTATAGTGCTATTGTTGTGCTGTGTGTTTGTGATCTTTAGTGTGCAGGAAGATGCCATTCTAAAGTGATTCACATATGAGTGCAGAATGCACTGACAAAGCCAGTAGGCGTGCCTTGACTTTTGTGTCTTGATTAAAACATTAAAAAGGCTTGCTGCCGTGAAAGAAGAAAACAAAAAAGAGTGCATCTGTGAAGGTAATGTCTGGTATTCAATGTACTTTTGAAACATAACATAGTACACATTACCATGGAAGACAATACAAGGCATAATGATACAATAAACAGCAAATAGGATGAGGTGTAAGAGTAATGCTGTTTTGGTTGGAGCTAGTAGCTGCATACAGATATTTTAGAGTTGTTAACAACAGGTATTGCAAGCAACTATATTGCCAAGCCAGACTTAAAAAAAAAAAAGAAAACTATGAATTAAATGTGTCATACTCCCTAGCTAGTATGAATGAATGAGCTTTTATTTTATATTTCACAGTTACTTAAAACCATTTGCAATATGACTTACATACAATTAAAAAGAGAGTTAAAACAACCATTGATTAAAAAACATTCATAAAAGAAGTGAGTTTACGGACAGCACTTTCAAACATAATAAATGGATGGCTTATATACATTAGTAAAACGGCGAGAGATTGCCAGTTCAACCTTTTTGGAAATTTTATACGGGTGCTAAGGTTTGGTAGTTAAAATGGCGTCTTCACGGGCTGGTTACTAGAGACTGATTGTTTGATAAACCAGATTGTCTTTTGTATTGCCTGGCCCCTCTTCTTCCCTAGCCAATATTACTGGGTCTCAATCTCGCATCATGCAGTCTATAAATCAGAGCTAAAGCAGGCAGTCAGATAAAATGCCATTTCCAATATGTAATCTAAAAGCCTCCGAGGACTAGTTCACTCTGTTGTTAGTGTATTAGTTCTACATTTGGTTCTAGTGTTTGTGTGTGTGTGTGTTGAACCTAGAAAAATACCGTGCTATTTGCTGATAGAAAGTCACTGACTGCAATATGTGTGATAAAACAATAAAACACCAATTTCAATTGCTTCCTCAGCTAAATAACCTTTAAAATCTTTTTTTATATTTAAAAAAATTGCCATGAATACATGTCTAGGGATGTGCAAAATTGGGGAGTTTTTTCTTTCTCAAGCCACTATTACTTCTTGTGAAGATTATGATTAGAACACAGCTCTGAAGCAACTCTGCCTGTGGTTTGTCACTTTAAAATTAGGACTTTAAGACTCCTTTTAAGTTGTGTAATGAAAATGTTTTTTCAACTTGTATCCAGGTTCGAAGACTAGAGGTAAATAGGTATAAAGTTAACTTGTAGAAAACTGCACAACCAATTTAAGCGTCACTTAGCACTTGTGAGGAATTATTGCAAGTTTGGAGGGTGGTACTACACTAGGGAGTAACGGTAAGGAAAGCAAGACAATCTGCAAACTGTAGGTAGGCCAGCAATCGGGGTCTTGCAAAGACTTGGCTTCAATAATAATAGGTTTTCACATCTCCCAAATATCCTGTCCATGCAGGAAGCACATTATTATCTTTTCATAACTAGTTTCCTGCTTAATAATGACCACCAATAATGTTTTGGCTATGACCAGTGGTGTAACTCAAAATGAAGGGACTTAAACATTTTGAGGAGGATCCCTTAAACTTAATTTAGACTGTCCGTCACACTGAAATACAAAGGATTTGGACCAAGAAGTTACACTCTGTTGTGTTAGATCCCCCACACTGCAGGGGCTGCAGGTGCTTAGGCTGTGCCGCTGGGTACAAGTAGGTTATAACTCCTTTGGTCAACCGTATGGAATCTGATATCTTGATGCAGGTATGGTTATTTTGTGGACCCTCTGTTTAGTCTTTTCTGGTGTGATGTGGCGTCCAGGCTGATTTCTTCACATTTCCTATTTGACTTCTTCCTTCCAATGGCCCAATTGTACAGAAGTCTTATGCTTTAAAGTTATTGGTATACTATGGGATGTGTGCTGCATTATGTCGGGATGATCACCAATTTCATCCTGCATTAATCTTTCTTTTCTTTGAGCAAATATGTATGAAAACTCAATTTTTTAAAACATCTTACCATAGAATGCAGTGATGATAGTAGTCCCCATCACAAGACAATGTGTACTTTTTCTTGATAGGAGTGACTTCCTTCATCTACCACTCCTGCTATCTCATAACAAACTTATCTTGCTAAACATACCACCCTAATGTTTATTAATCGATAAAAGTGTGACACCTGTCCACTCAAAAACATGAACTCGTTTTTTTGTTTTGGGTAGCTTGTGTGCGCATCACAACAGTAAACTACCAAATTGTCTACGATTTTCAAATTTAAATATTTACTGGCACATTTGTTCAACATTTTTGTTTCGCTTGCATTTTGTTGATATGTACAAATCATGAATAACAACTACATGCACATCTCAGTGGATGTGTGCCTGGCTGTTTCTGTAATTCAATACATATATATCACTTTTAAAAGAAGGCTGTAGTTGTTTCTAGTCTCCAGTGCTTTACCAGTTACTTTCTTGGTGGCCATGTTATGAGAGAGCTGTGCATTCTTCCTTTCTATGCTGACCTGAGGCATTCTTTTAGGAAATTTGAGCAACCATTTTAACTGACTGCCTATGGGCAAAGCTATTTGTCTAGAAGTTCTTTTTGGAAGAGAAAATACCTTATGCCCCTTATAATATAGAAATACTTCCCCACAAGGACTGCAGTGCCTAGGCACAGCAATCAAAACACAGTTCTGAAATGCTCCTGGGCAGGACAAGCACAAGAAGGAGGACGATAGCCATCACATCAAAAGAAGGCACGTGGGATACACAACAAGAACATCCAATCATAAGCAAGGGGTGACCCAAAGCTCACTCTATTATATATGATATAGTGAAAACAATAAGTCTGTCAACAGATGACAGAAAGTTAAAGCTTTCTGCAGCTGAGACCTAAAAACAATGTTTACTTTCTTGCATTGGAAGGTATGTACATTTTTCTTCTAACATATTCTAGATTTTCCTATGCCACAACATGTTTAATGTTGTTTAAAAAAAAATGTATTTCAAATTTCTTTTAGTAACGAATTGGGTTACTGGTTGAGGGGGGGATAAAACCCTTTTCAAGCAGAAAAAATAATCCTCGTCAGGGTGAAGTCACACTCAAACCCCAAATTAGTCTGTGCTCGACCCTGTGGTAGATTGGCACAGAGCAGTGAGGCTTAACTTGAAGACAATGTGTTAAGTATTTATGCAGCACTTTAAAAATTAATAAAGTGAAAACACAACACAAGGAAAATGCCACACCAAGTTGGAAAAATAGAGTAGATTTTAATAAGTAAATTGAGATCAAAACAACAAAAATCCAATCAGTAGGATCGGAGTTGTCGCGACAGGACCAAGTCACAAGTTCAGGTCGACTGCAGTGGAGCACAGGCTGGCTACAGGGACTCAGTTAGGACCACTGAATAAGAGTACCTTATATCCGGGTTGCACAGAGATGTGGAGCCCCATGTCACGGATGCGTTCTGCAGGAGAGGTGATGCGATGTCTGAGTGAGGAGGTGCATCAAGCAGCAGCAGTTCCGGGAGCTGCAAAGTGCAAGGGAATATCCTTGCGTGGAGATGCGTCGTACAGTGGTGGTTACAATGGCTGTGTTGGGCGAGGAAATGTCCTTGTGTAGAGATGCGTCAGTTCCGATGGACTGAAATGGGCGATGCAAAGTCCTTGCATCGGGGAAGACTGTGCAGCAAAGGTGATACATCAGTTCACAGAGCAATGCCGTGATCAGCAAAGATGATGCTTTGGTTCTGCAGGAAGTGTACTGCCTTGGAGAGGAGATGCGTCGGCTCTGCTGGATCTACAGATGGGCTGGCAGAGTGCCTTCAGACCACCTTCCAAGGATCCAGGACTGTGGTGGCACCACTTGGGAAGGCCAGTGTTACAGATAGCAGAGTCCAAGTGCTGGGTTCAAGGTTGTTGGAAGCCTATTCTGTCCCTGAGGCTTCTGAGCAGGAGGCCTGCCAAGTAGCCCTAGGACTCACACTGGGGTGCTGGGTTTGAAGATGCAGGTCCAGTCCTTCTCACCCAGGCTATCAGGGCAGTAGGTAAGCACAACAGGGCAACAGTCCTTCAGCGCAGCAGTCCAACAGAGTGGCAGTCCTTCCAGACATTGTCCACAGGTCCAGAAGAGGTCCAACATTTCTACCTGATGCCAACTTTGAAGTAGAGGAAACCTCTAGAGGTTTACACCTCCATGAGGTGTCAGCAATCCCCTTCCTCCATGTCCTCACCCAAAACTTGTCTAGGGTCACAAAAAGACCAGTGTCAAACCCTTTGTGAGAGTGGGAATGCCTTTCATGAAGAAAAATTTGAAGAAACAATGCGACAAACAATTTCATGTAGTTTATTTTTAATTATATGTATGTATAACATGGTTAAAACAGTAAATGGCTGCTAGTGAAAACTGCACTCCCTCTTACAAAAAAGAGATCGTTTTTACCAATTCAATCACATGAAATACTGGCCCATATTTAATCCTTGTCTTCACACGCTCAATATTGACCTCTACCAGTTTGCAAAACCACATCCATGTATCTATACCTCATGTACAAATGTTTCTGTGCAGTTGAATCTGTCAATATGATATCCATCCACCACAATTTTGAGTGTGTCAGTGACCTATGTCCTAATACTTCATGTATAACATACCACATCATAAATGGCTGATATATTGATTAATCTTACTTCTGCTATATTGTTATGAGATAACAGCCTTCAGGCCTCAATGTAATCTTTTAATCATTCATGAAAGACATTAGCTCAGTTATTCTATTGAACTCAACGTTTTACTAAAGTCAATCAATGCATTGAACAGTTATAATATTCTTCCCAAATGCTGCACAGTACACTTATGATATACTGTCCAATTCATTATGTAAAAAGAGAAGAATTTAGAAGGTTAAAGGCTCATTTTCTCTGCTATTCACAAGCCCAGACATCAACTGGATGATGATGAGCACTTTCAAACACCTTTGGATCTATTCGCAAACTGCATTTCGTAGTATGCTTAGTAGTACTACAGTAATACTATTAACATGCAACAAAATGCTATCCAGAAACCAACATATGAAGGGACTGCCTCTGATTCCTTTATTTTTTATAGCTCTCCACACACACCTGTGTTTTAGTACTAAGCGAGGGAAGAACATAGGGGAGTGGCTGAGAAATGGGCAATACTTACCACCACTACTACAGGGGAAGGGGTTAGAGAGGAGTAAAAAGGGGTTAATGAAGAGCTAGAGGTGAATTTAGAGAGGGACATGTGCTCAATCGCAAAAGAGTATCTTCATTGCTGTTAAAAAAAGGCACTTCTATAGTTACTGCAGCCAAAAAGGAGCCAAAACTGTTGTAAATGTACTCTAGCTGAGAGATGGAGGAAGTACAACACCAAGAACTGATACTGTAACACCTTCCCATGGAACATAATGGAGGTGGTGACTTAAAATAAAGCCCTCTCGGAAATAATGTAAAAACAAACGAATCTATTTAAACGTTCAAAAATTTTACTGTTAAAAAATAAAACCTGAATTATAAATATTATTTTATTGAAACAGGTTATAATCTTTTTCAATTGAAAGATAAATATACCTTTAAAAATAATTAGTTTAAATTCTTTCTATGCATAAAATGTTGTAACTTGTGTTGCATGATAAATAAATATAAACATTTTACTTCAGAAGTGTTATATTTTTTAAACAAATCTTTCAAAAAATAATTTTCATGTAATTTAATGTATTTAAAT
The DNA here is from genome assembly GCF_964204655.1 of Triturus cristatus. NCBI lineage: Eukaryota > Metazoa > Chordata > Amphibia > Caudata > Salamandridae > Triturus > Triturus cristatus. Next base: position 1,058,632,008 of record NC_140594.1, on the reverse strand, counting down.
TAACTCGTTTTTAATTTACATTTTAGTTAATAGTGCTGTAGTATTACAAAACAAATATTCTACATCTAAATTTCATCTATAAGTCTAATTTACATTAAAATTCAATTTACAAATATTTTAAATTTTTTCATACTTTATCTTTTCAAAATATACCTATCCTTTACCACAGGGAGATCCCCCTAGGTCTCCATCAACTGAGCGGAACGTCAAACAGAGTAGTAAAGTCACTACTAGTACTAACTTAATGGAATTATGTGACATTTTAACTGACTCCATCCCTGATCTAGAAGTGGGGACATGTAAGTGTACACGTGTGAGTAACTGTACATTTATAAATGGTGAGCTCCACCTGGTAGCCTTTGGAGCTAGGACCAACACCCACACCCAGAGACTATACAAGTAATCCAGGGATCAACCTAGACGATCAGCTCAACATGACGGCTCCAGTCAATGCAGTGTGCACCTCCTGCTTCAGCATCCTATTCATGCTGCAAAAAATCTCCAAATGTTTGCCTCAGAACACCAGACGGACCATCATGCTGGCACTCATCACCAGCAGACTGGACTATGGCAACACTCTCTAGTCCAGAATCTCCAAACAACTCCTACACAGATTCCAGACCTGCCAGAACACTGTTGCAAGACTCATACTCGACCTCCCATGCAGCAGCCACATCACACCACACCTCAGGAAGCTTCACTGGCTCCCCATTCACAAGAGCAGACAATTCAAACTTCTCACGCACACAAACAAAGCCCTATACAACAGAGGACCAGAATACCTAATCAGCCACATACACGTTTGCCAACCCACCAGACACCTACGCTCTGTCTTGCTCTCACTCGCAAACATTCCCAGCATCTGCAAAGGCACAACTGGCGGTCGTTCATACTCCTACATCACACCCAAGACATGGAATGATCTCCCTCAACACATCAGAGCCTCCTCCTCACTTCTTGAGTTCCGCAAGAAGCTGAAGATCTGGTCTAAGCACCTTGGGGCTAACAAACCTAAACCTCTGCATGCGCCTGGATACCCTCTACGGTGATTAGTATGCTATACAAATCAAAATAACATAACATAGCATAACAACATAACAATAACTACAAGGTGTACATTTACTCAAACGTGTAAAGATAAGCTGACACATGTAGATTTACTTACGTGCAAGTTGACCTTTTCAATAGGCCCTGTTGTGTACAAAATTTGAATGTCCAGACATCTTAAACTAGAAGACAACCCATTCTGTAGAACTTTACTATGGGACATGATAATGGTTGGTGAAAAAGACTACAGTTTATATGCCATCCAGCTCACCAGAAGCCCAAATAAAACAATTGGTTTCAAAGAATATCACAAGTGATTGTAAACTGAAAAGTCATAAGCATAAATTGTAAGAATGCAGTTATCATAGCTGCGTAATTGACTGGAAAATGTAGTGAAGATTTATAAACAATTAAAATAAAAGTAGAGGAACTGTTTCCTTTAGTTCCTGCTCAATTCAACTTCAGTTTTGATTGTAAAATGAACAAACCAAAAATGGAAAAGACTACAAAATATTACAAATGCAACACTAAGTAAGCATAAGGTCTAGTCAGACTGGTGAAATAGTGCGTTGAGCTCAAAATTTACTCCTACATATGATTATGCTACCATTCCTGCTCTTTGGAGAATGAGGTAAATTGAATGATTACTTAATAAGGATAGCCACAATGATCAATTTTATTTCATATCACAGTCAAAATGTTTTTTGAAGAAAATGCCAGGGAACAAATATATACTGTATTTCTAAATTAATAATTGAGTACAATCTCCTACGTCTTTTGATTTGAATTATATTGAAAAATCATATTTGCATTGCAGGCTTTTTTACGGATATTTCTAAACATAGGCAGCATTCACTTTTGTCATCCTCGCAATGAACATGAATCAACACTGTGAGAAATTGTGTTGTTGGTTGACTGGGTGTGAGCCCGGATCAAGCAACAGCCACAATCTCTTGCATGGCGAACCATGAAAAGTCACTAAAATAACTGTCGCTTAAACCTGGGTAGCTTGGCATAAACACCAGTCAGGCTTAACTTAGAGGCAATGTGTAAAGTATTTATGTAGCACACAAACAGTAATATAATAAAGTAAAAATGCAACACAAGAAAAATCCTAAACCAAGTTAGAGGAATTAAATCAATTTAATAAATTATTTGACACCAAAATGACAAACATCCAGTCAGTAGAACTGGAGTTTTGAATTTTTTTCCGTTTTTTAGTAAAAACTAGCGCCTAAAAGATCAAAGTACAAACCACAGAACACGAGAATGGGTCAAAGTAAAAAAATATGGCCAACCTCCTAGGGTGCGTTTTTAATACAATAATTGGATTGGGCCAGGTCAGTGCTTACCTTCAGACTTAGAAAAGTTTCTGAGAAAGTAAAGTTCAGCGGGGCAAGGCTGCAGGAGATGTGCGAAGAGGGAGTATCATCATCGGATAGCCTTGGGTCGAAGCCACCGTGAAGATTTTTGTATTCTGACAGTCTTTGAAATGGAAGTCAAAAATCTCCAGTAGGACGAGGCAGAGATCTGCTACTGAAGGCAGTTCAACAAGGCCGGATACCCCTTTGGAGAAGGACCACTGAAAAGGAATTGCTGCTGCAGTGACAAAAGTAGCTGGGGAAGCCGCAAAGTCAATTTGACAGGTAATGCACCTCGGGCAGACAGGCGAGCAGGGTGTCCCGGTCTCCTCTTGGTTCTCAGAGCAGTTTTTAACCAAAACTTTTCGAAGTCCCCACTTTTCGATTATGGCTATCTGGCACCATTAGCACCACTTCCAAGGATCCGGGACTGGATGTGCACCACTTTGAGAGTCAGGCCTCACTCAGGCTCGGTCCAGGTGTGGGTTCAAGTTTGGGGAAGCTGTTTGTGTCCCTGTGGTTCTGAACAGGAGGTCAGCAAACTAGCCCTTGTGAGCCACTCTGCTGGTCCTGGGAGAGTTGAGGATTCAGTCCTTGCCTCCGGTCAGTAGGTTGCAGAGCAGCAGCACAATCCTTCAGAATCAGAGCAGAAGTCCTTCTTCCTTGCAGAGTATTTACAGGTCCAGAAGTGAAATGAAGAGTGTGTGTCTGAGGTCCCCCTTTTATACCCTAGTGCCTTCCTTCTGTAAGGTGGGAGAAGCTTCTAAACAGTGGTTTGTAGTGCATGGATTTCCTGACTCTCCTGTACTAGTTTTAATCTGAATGCAGTGACAACTTGTGGTTGTTATGCCCTTTGTGTGAAGGCAGAACACCGGCTATTCAGTTACAAGTGGGGCTGTGCTCAGCTTCACCACCGATCCTGCCAGCAAATAACCCATTCAGGCACACCCAATCCCTCTATTCTGTGATTGTCTGTGAGGAATTCTCAAAGTCTAACTGTCAGTTACACCCAGCCATGTGACCTGGGCCAGGCTACAGTAAAAAAAGAGTTAAGGGCAGAAAAATGGCAACTTCCTAAAAGTGTCATTTTTAAAATTGCAATAAGAAAACTGACTTTACCATTAAATAGGGTATTCCACTACAATGCCAAATACACCAAACATGATATAGACCTGCTCACAATTGGAATTTACAGCGTATTCAATGTAATAAGAGATCCTCAATGTTATCCTATGGGAGGGGTAGGCCTCACAGTAGAGAAAACAAATTTAGGAGTTTTTCATTACCAGGAAATATAAAACTTAAAAGTCCATGTCCAACCTGTTAATTACAATGCACCCTGCCCTAAGGGCTACCTAGGGCATACCTTAGGAGTGAAATATGCAATAAAAGGGGAGTTAAGGCTTGGCAACAGGGTTATATTTCTAAGTCGAATTGGCAGTTTAAAGCTGCATTCAGGTTGCAGTAGCAGGCCTAGGAGATGCTACTTAAATGGGAGGCACAATAAATGCTTCAAGCCCACTGGTAGCCTTTAATTTACAGGCCCTGGGAATATGGTATGCCACTCTATGGGGGACTTATGAATAAATTAAATATGCCAATTGAGTAGTAACCGATTTCAACCATGTTTTAGGGGCGCAAGCACAAGTACTTCAGCACTGGTCAGCAGAGGTAAGGTGCACAGAGTCCGAAGGCCAACAAATAAGAACTCATCAAAAAGTGGAGGAAAACAACCAGGGGTCCGTTGACTCGGCCGTGTCGTTGTGGGAAGCATTTAAGACCGTGCTGAGGGGAGAGGCCCTCTCCTTGGTAGTGGCAGCCAAGCGGCGGAGAGATGGCGAGGTTATGCAGGTTGAGGAGGAGATCGCGACTTTAGAGGTGGCCCTGGAGGAGGAGGTTACAGAGGCCTCACTGCATGAGCTGAGCCTGAAGCAAGCCGAATATAAGGACCTGGTGACGAATGCCGCCAAGACCCTCAGTAGGGAACAGCAAGGCCGCTTGTATGAAGTTGGGGATAAGGCCGGGAAGCTCCTAGCTTGGCTGGACAAAAAAGAACGGGTTAATAGAGTGGTGCCGGAACTGACGAGAGAGGGGGGAGAGGTAGTTGTTGACCCTGAGGGGATAGTACAGTGTTTTTCGGATTATTTCCGTATGGTTTATGCCTCAGTTTCGGATAGGCCGACCGAGGACTCGCTTGACCTCCTGCCGGACATCGATCTGCCCTGCCTGTCTGACGTAGATAGGGACGACCTCGATGGAGACATAACGGTCGATGAGGTGGCGGGTGCCATCCGTGCGCTGAACTCGGGTAAGGCCTCAGGCCCTAATGGTTTGCCGATTGACTTGTATAATCTGTTCCCGGATAGGGTTGCCCCTCACCTGCGCGCCATGTTTGTGGAGGCGCGGGGGGGTGGGTCCCTTCCGTTGGACCAGAGACTGGCGACGATTGTTGTAATACACAAGGAGGGTAAACCCCGAGATAAGTGTTCCTCCTATCGGCCAATATCACTCCTTAATGCTGAGCCGAAAATTCTGGCTAAAATTCTGGCAGGCCGCTTGGTCAGGGTGCTCGGAGACTTGATCCATCCGGATCAATCCGGCTTTATCCCGCACTGTAACACTGCGTTGAACCTTCGGCGCCTCCATGGAGTGATTGCCAGGGCGGGCACGATCCGAGAACCAGCTATTGTGGCATCTCTCGATGCCACGATGGCTTTTGATACGGTGGAATGGGCATATCTGTGGGCAGTGCTTGCCAAGTTCGGCTTTGGCCCTGGTTTTTTGAGCTGGGTGAGGTTGCTGTATGAGGGCCCCCTTGCGAGTGTTGTGGTAAACGGGCGGGCGTCGACTCCGTTCCAGCTTGGGAGGGGAACTCGGCAGGGGTGCCCCTTGTCGCCTTTGTTGTTCGCCCTTGCCCTCGAGCCGCTGGCGGCGTGGATACGCTGGCATCCGGATATACGTGCACTTAGGTGGTCGCCCGAGCACGAGGACCGTATATCGCTCTATGCCGATGACATCCTGTTATATCTCGCCTCGCCCAAGAACTCGCTTATAGTGGTTTGTGACGTTCTGACGTCCTTTGGCAGGAACTCGGGTCTCGTCATCAATTGGAGTAAATCGTATTTGTATGTTCTGAGCGGCGAGGTTCCGCCTGTCCCGCGAACGTGTTCGATCCAGATCGCCCAGCAGGGCTTTGTGTACCTGGGGATTTTTATCTCCACTGACTCCACCCTGCGGTATGAGAGAAACCTGCTCCCCCCACTGGCGCGCTTGCGGCGGGATGTTGCGGGCTGGCGGAAGCTGCCGCTCTCCCTCGTTGGGCGCGCCGCCTTGTTTAAAATGATGTCTCTCCCCCGGTTCCTCTATGCCTTGCAGAATACCCTTGATTGGGTACCGGCCAGTTACTTTCGGGAGGTTGAAAGCCTCCAACGATCGTTGTTGTGGGATGGAAGGCCGCGCATAGCGATTGCTAAGTTGACGCTTCCGTGGTACGACGGGGGTATTGCGCTTCCGGACATTCGACGCTATTATTGGGCCACCCAGTTGAGCGCGATTAATCATGGTTTCTATGGTCCGGCTCTAAGCCCCGGCTATGCCATGGACCGATGGTTGCTGCGCGGCGGTAATTATCATAGAGCGTTGTACTCTCGGGCGCTGGACTCGTCCCTCATGGGGCCCACTGGGGTGGCTGTGCGCGTGTGGAGGTTGGCGACTGACTCGTTGGGCTGGAAGGATAGGCTCACCCTAGCTACCCCGTTGTTTGAATCTGAAAAATTGGGGAGGCTCTGGCATACGAAAGGTTTTGATAAATGGGACTTGATTGGAATCTCCAGGGTTGGAGATTTGCTGATTAAGGGGAGGGTGAAGTCCTTTGAAGAGCTGCAGCAGGAGTATGAGTTGGGGAAATCCGAGTTCTTCCGCTATGTTCAAGTGCGTCATGCCCTGCGATCAGTTCTCGTAGACGGTGAGAAGGTGCCTGAGTCCTCTCCATTGGAGGATCGGATCCTCGACGGCCATATGCCGGAGAGTGCGATTTCTCTCATATATAAGAAATTGATAAATGTTCGGGCGGACCTGCTGTTGGGGCTGAGGGACCAGTGGACTAGGGACGGGCTCGAACTGGATGACGAGGATTGGCAGTCTGCGGTCTCCGCTCCTAAGGAGGTCACGATCCCATCACGACTGAGGCTGGTGCAGCTCAAAATACTCCACAGAACCTATGTCACGGGGCCTAGGCTGGTTCATATGGGATTCTCTGAGGAGGGTTTATGTAGGAGGGGCTGCGGTATGGTGGGTACTTTTATGCATATCATTTGGGAATGTGGCGTTATCATGGAATTCTGGAGGAGAGTCCATACGGTGATGGGGGAGGTGACGGGCATTGTTATGCAGCCGGAGGCGCGGTGCTGTCTCCTGAATGTTTGGGGGCCTACCGATCACGATGAGGGACAGACCCAGTGGGTGACCCTGGGTAATATGGTGGCTAAGCGAGACATCGCGCGCCTGTGGGGCTCAGCGGGTCCCCCCACATTGACTGCGTGGAAAGAAAACATGGACTGGAGTATGCTGAGGGAAAAGACAGTATATTGTGCTAGAGGGCGCCCCCGGAAGTGGCATGCCATTTGGGGGAGGTGGAACCAGTATAGGGGGGGCATATGTCTTGCCCCTGATTTGGATCTCCCCGATGAACAGCTCTCTCCTTAACATTCTTTCCAGCTTTTGTATATATATCTGATTGTTAATTGACTTTTTGGGCCTCTGCTTTTCCCCCCTTTTTCCTCTTAACACAGTGTTGTGACTGTTAGACGAGGGGGGTCTGCTCTCCCCTGAGGGGCAATCACCAGTGGTATTCAGTGTCCTTCGCCTTGCTGGGGTTTTGTGTGAGTTTGTGTTTATTTAAAATAGAACCTTTTTTGTTTCTCCTCTATGCACTGTGGACGTTTCTTTGTTCTGCTTTCTCAAAGCTGCCGAACCTCCGGGATGTCGGCTAAATAGCTGTGTCCATGTTTTCAAGAATAAAGGTTTTCCAAAAAAAAAAAAAAAAAAAAAAAAAGATAGAGTCGCGGTGCGGGGTTGGTGGCCAATGCGTTTCATCCGGTTCCGGGGAGAGCTTCTTTCTTTGGGGCCGGATGCCATTCTGTGACTTCTGGGAGCTATCATAACTCCATATAGTTTACATTATCCTCTTCTGTTAAGAGACATAATATGGGGCACGAGCGAGAAGACGTCTCACGTGCTAAGCCCTGAAGAGGTACCAAGTGGACGGAACGCGTTGGCTGCCAATGTCGCGCTGTGATTTTTTTTTTAACTCATGAATAAAGACATTTTACATTAAAAAAAAAAAAAAAAAAAAAAGTGGAGGAAAAAAGGCAAAATGTTTGGGGTAACCCTGCAGTGAGGGTCAGATCCAACAAACACAAAAAGTTATCAAGCACATACATATATGCAACATTAAATGCACACATAGTACAGCCTCAAATATAGATTTTCCATGGAGTTGAAAGGCAGTAAAATGAACACATTTGTGTATTTCATTTTTCGATTATAAAAGTGCACAGTGTATTTTAGTTTTAATTCTTCACTTTTCATACTGAATCTTTAATCTCTTTTGTGTGACATATTATACTTTTCCTATCGATTTTAAATCCAATACTTCTAATATATTCTTGAACTCTAGAGTTTTGCTTTTACCTTTAATTTTGATTACTGAAGTGGTCCTCCCCAGCATTGCTGGTGGAGTGCGTCTTTCTTTTAGTCCGGCTTCACTTCCTAAAAAAGAGCCAAAGGCAATTTAAAGAGGCATTTAGCCTAAGTCTGTTGCTGAACAGTAGGATTAGTAGGTTGTGGGATTTCTAAGCTTCTTTCACACTTATATTCTAACAGCCAGCCAAGGGTTTCTGAAAATGCAAGCCCATATTATGGTTTCCACTTGAAAATCAATGTAGAGTTGTGATTCTTGCCATCCTCAAAGAAGAAGCCTTATTTTTGGAATTTCCACACACTTTCTGCTTCATACAGGTCCTCCAAGGGTTTCTGAAAATGCAAGCCCATATTATGGTTTCCACTTGAAAATCAATGTAGAGTTGTGATTCTTGTGACACTTTCTGCTTCATACTCCTAGAAAATTATATTTACTAGTCTTTGCCAATTTTATAGGACATGATCTAACATGCCCCCTGTTCCTATGCATTCAGTAAAACAGAGTCCTGACGAGGCATGATCAGAGATCTTAGGAGTGTATGAGATTAACTGGACAAGTGAACAAGGTATTTAGCCTTCAAATGAAGATTTGTAGCGATCATTTGTTCTGAAAACGACAGGAAGTGTCTCCAATGTTTTACTCCTTGTGCACTAGTAATTAGGCAGGCACTCCCTTCTCTATCTTTCATCAAATTGAGTTTTAGTAACTCAGATGTTAGTGGATTCTGCTTATTCTCACTTCCCATCAATAGTAATCACCAGCACATTTAAAATGATGGGTACAGCATGGGAATGGTTTGCTATGATGTGGAAACTTCTACCAGAAATATTATGCCCTTAAAATATTTCAGCTGTGAGACACTATCTAACCAAGATATTGGCCACGTTCAGCTTTTGGAAATAGAAGTTTCTGTGATATTTGGAGGAAATTCTAAATCTGCAGGCCGTTCCAATGGGGAAAGTTGCTTTATCATTCTCTCCATAGTTTGGTGGAAATTACCGTGGCACGTTCATATTGTGATTTCAAATTTTCTCCACAAATATGAGGATTTATCGTTAGCACCAAACCTTAAACTAGGCCCTTTCACTTCACATAACCATCTAACGTCCTTACCACTGCTAACCAGTGCTAACATGCATGTGATCTATCCCTAAAACATGGTAACATTGTCTCATACAGAGCTGGCATATTTAATTCATGTATAAGTCCCTAGTAACATGCACTACATGTGCCAGGACCTGTAAATGAAATGCAACTAGTGGGCTTGCAGAACTGATGTGCCACCCACATAAGTAGCCCTCAACCGTGTTTCAGGCCTGCCATTGCAGGGCCTGTTTGTGTGCAGTTTACTGCCACTTCAACTTGACATTTAAACTACTTGCCAAGTCTTAAACTTCCCTTTTATTGCATATAAGTCACCCATAAGGAAGGCCCTTGGTAACCTAAAGTGGCAGGGTGCTATGTAAGTACAAGCTAGTACTTTTAGATTTTACATGTCCGGGTAGTGACAAACAGCCTATTTCACTTTCACTACTGTGAGGCCTACTCCTCTCGTAGGCTAGCATTAGGTATTCCTTAATACACTTTTAAGCTGTAATTCCTGATCAGAGAGGATTAGCTTTTTCATGCTTCAAATGTTTGGAATGGTCTTCAGAAATCCTCTTTATTGGTGAAATTGGATTTAACATTACTGTTTTAGAAATGCCACTTTTAGAAAACGAACTACCAACTACGGGTTTTGGCTCTTTATCAGTAAGGCTGAGCCCAATAATCAAGATAAACAACAAGTAATCTGCCAATGCTTATCTTTCTTGTCTCAATCCTTCTAATGGGCACAAGTAAACCACTCAGTGTGACCCAACTGTCTCTATTTTCAAAATTCTTTTACTTTTTGGAAAAATATTTTCTTTTCTTTTATTTTAATGCCATTGTGCAATTTTCACAAATAAATCATGAACACCGCAACCACAACTTCTGCATATCAAAATAATTCATTTGATTAAAACACACAGAATTGATCTAGACATACAACAATGAATAAACAAATCACACATATAATGACACAGACAACACACTTAAAACATAAACATCACAAAACACACTTGCTCTGATAGGTTAAACGTAATTCTGCAACTTTTTTACCCATATAATAAAGCAAGGCCAAACAGTGTACACTTTTTAAGGGATCCCTTCACTGTTCAAACAATAGATGTGCTAAATTTATACTTTTCAATCATGATTTTATGCGTAATTGCGGATCCAATATTTTCATACTTGTTTGGATGAACCACGGTCGGCGCATTTCAAACCCCAAACTTGATATCTTGCGTGGGGTTATCTTCAGGACCAAGAGCAATTTAATGAGACCTCCAATCTCAAATGAACCAAATCAAATAACCTCTTCCATATTTTCAAAGCAGTAATTTCAATTTCAATACATCTTGTCTGAGTAGATTCTCGGACCAATAAACGTATTATTTCTCTTTTGCATGTAGGTGGACGCTGCTGTTTTTACATTTTGAGTTGAATCTGCTTTAGCAGCTGTAGCTGAATGGCAGCATCATTTTCCTTCCATCAGAGCTCAATCTGGAAAGTGGTGTTTCCACTTAAAAACCAAGAAAATGAGGATAGGTTTACAGTCTGTGTGTGAGACTTGATGACAGGTGGTGGACGGTGGCAACAACAAAGTGGAGCTGCTGGAATGCCACCTCCATTATCTCCACCCACCCCCCCCCGGTCACCCATAAATGTCAGACCCACGTTGTGGCCCCACCCCAAGCCCAGCCAATGGGAAACCTCCTTCTTCATTCATTCTCTCGCCACACTTAAGAGAGCATTCACACCAGTGAGCTTGTTAAATATATTTTGGAAGAATAAATGAACACTCGTGAAATGTTCTTGGGTGGTGTTTGTAAAAAACAATGAAGACAAGGGATCAGTAGCACCATAAGAATGCTGCGATCAAACCAGCTTAAAACAGCTGGATGTAGCTCACCAACATGCATAGGCTTCGCCATCTAATAAAGTACTATTAAGCTAGCTCAGTGAGATAGGTGTATGCAGCCATCTAGGTGATCTGACGATCATCAGTGTAAATACTCAGGGTTGTCTTGGTCCTAAATTCTCGACATTTAAATACAATCATTGCCAAAACCAATAGGTTTCACCAGTGGTGGCTGTCACAAACAAAGGGTGGAGGGATGGGAAGAGGGAACGTGGGAGGGGGAGAGCGGGAGGAATCGAGAGGGGGGTATTAGTAGTAATATATTTAAAAAACTGAAATTACCTGAAGCCGCCGGCTGCCTCCCGCTTCGCATTGCACCTCCTGTCCTCTTCCTGGTCCCAGCAGCCCCTGGGACAGACTCTCATCCAATCTCTGTGCTGCAGAGCAGCGGCGTGATTGGCCTGAGCGGGCTGGAAAGACGCTCCACTCAGACCAAGGAGTCTGTGGGGTTTCTCCAGCCCGGCTGTTTAATCCGGGCTGGAGACACCTAAGTGCACATGTGTGTTTGGCCGGCCTGAGACGGCTGCCAAACACAAATGGGCACTTAGGGAGTGCACATACCACTCCCCCCCCTCCCATGCCTTGGCCCTACAGCACTGGCTCAGAGCTGGCAAATGAAAAATAAAACGCTGCTAGAACATTGTTTTATTTTTAATTTGCTGGCTCCGAGCCAGACAATGGGGCAACGCTCCTCCGCTATTGGCTTTGTAAATGCTTTTTTGTGTTGCATAATCCCAGCTGTAGTTTTTTGGGAAGAAAACTCCATTTCAATCGTGCTTGCCAGCTCCATGTTTTTTTATTTTGTCCTCTGCCCTTTAAATAATCTCCCCGCATTATATTTCTACCAGTTACTGAACAATATATTAGTTTTCTCAATAAAAAGTCATAATACTGTTAGGGAGTTTCAATAACATTATATTGCACAATTGTCCACCAAGCTACAACTTAAAACAAAAAAACTGCTTATATTAATCAAAGAGGCGAAACCTTTTGCATTTACTAATGCTTGCTTGTTTCGTGACTGTATGCCTATGCAAAAAAAAAAAGCCTTGCATTGGTGAAGCCAGTGGGTTGGTGGTTTACCATGAGCTCTTTTTGTTTTGTTAATGTTTGTTTTGTTTTGTCATTGTTTCTGCAAAACATTATTGTTCGGGAGGCTGTTGAGGCCTCAGCAATCTGAAAAGATAAAACATACACATTGCCTTGGTAGACCCTTATACTTAAATTAACTAATTTGTGTGTGGATTTGCTCCTTGTGAAAGGACAGACTGTTGTCATAGTGAAGTTAGCGGATGGCTTAATTGGGCAGACCCATTACCCCATGGTGTTGGCGATAGTGTGCGGAAGAAAAATGTGAATGACACAACTGCACACCAATGGATGTAGAGGGCTGGCTAAAATCATGTGTAAGTATTATTATACATACAATTTTAATAAAATTAAAACATTTTGGTTAACGCAAGACCTAAAAATTAATATGAAGCACAAGGTGGGGAATTCGGATAGCAGAAGCATTTCCTATGAAATGCTGGTTTGTATTTCTCTTAGACATCACACTTGAATCCAAGGCCTTAGGACATGATTTTGCAGATTTGCACCGTCAGCCTTCAGACAGAAATCTACTCGAAGTCTTGGGCCAAGCCATTACGTCATGGGGGCATATTTACAAGCTGGCGATAAAAATTATCGCCGCTTTTGCGGCCCTTTTCGGCCGAAAAGCTGCAATAATTTTTGTCGCCTAATTAGCAATGCCACGCTAACGCGTGAAACCTTGCTTTAGCGTTGGGATTCCTAACGCCCAGCTTTGCATCTCTAATGAGATGCAAAGTGGGCGTTCCTGACCTAACATGACAGGAGAAATGTCGCTAAGCGACATTTCTCCTATCATCAAACCCCACGCTATGAAGCATAGCATCAGGAAAAGTAGCGATAACCCCTGTTATCGCTCCTTTCCTTACGCCTGCTTCAGGACTGACTTAGCCATGATATCCTATGGAAGGTGGATATCATGGCTAAATTTGTGAGTCCCTATCATCAAGCTAACGCCACACTATGTGAGATTATCGCTGGGTTTCCAGCGATAATCTCACGTTAGGCAGTTAGCGTGAGGATTTTTATCGTTGAGGAGATAAGCGTTGCTAATAGCACGCTTTCTCAGCGATAAAAATCCACGTTACCCGGCGATAATTATCCTCACGCTAAGAGCGCTGAGCGATAATTATCGCCAGTTGTTGCTGATATGCCCCTAAATCTCACAAAAATACCCAAAAGTAAAAAAAAAAAAAAAAACTAAACATAATGGACATACTTTAAAATTCACGTGGAGAGTTTTGCTGCGAAAAGCGAATCAACAAGATGCAATTGCCCGAAATTCCTTCCTTATTCTAAGTAATGCAAGATTTCTGACGAGATTGAGAAAAGTCCCTTATTTAAATTCACACGCTTCCCTTCAAGGGGTTCTTGCCCCGGCTGATGCTACCTCGGCGGTGTTTGCTTTCAGCTCGTGTCTTTCGAAAGGAGGCATCCCTGGTTAATGGCGTCCGGGCGTTTGTGAAATACCAAGCCGTCATTAGCAATGATGGCTGCGGGAAAGACCTGGGTGTCAAGCACGCTGACACTTCTGAATGACTGCCTGGAGGAAGTGTTAAATGTGTGTGATATTTCACGGCCCTGGGCAACAACGTGAAGCCGTGTTAAACATTTGACAGCCTATTTGTCAAACAACAACATTCTCAATTCAGCTGTCAAGGCACATTAGAGCAAGCTGCAGTCCCTGTTTATATGTGTGCTTTTGCAGTTGCCCAGTTTATAGACAGTAGTTTAAACAGAGAAAGGGTGCGATAAAAAAACAGACTGGGAACCTAGAAAGCATTTCTAGGGTAATAGGTGACACGGATACTCATGTGCTGATTTCAGATCTATGCACAACATTTTCAGCCTTCTCTGTTATTACACACACTGATCTAATCCACCATTGTGACATACATACCAGGTGTGTTTCGTTTGCAAAAAATGCGTTTTGTTTATTTTTTGCCTCGAATTTTTGTGCGGCGCTCACTCCATTTCTCAATAGCTTCTCAGCACTCCATAGGGTAAGTTCCTTTTTCCTCTGGTTATGCTCGCTTATGCGGATGCATGGATTTCTTATCACAATGATTTTCTCCTATCTGGGATCGAGGGGAAGGAGGCTCTACTGGGAAGCGCGCTAATTGTTGCGCAGACAAACAGGGTAAGACGTATACGTTTACTTATGGCAGAAATAAATGAAACCACTTATACTGTGCCTCCTCGGAAGATGATCCTCGTGCGGTTCCTCCCCTTTTATTTAACCCCGTGGGCCACACCTGGCCCACTGATGACGTGGCATACATGCATCCGGTTCCGGCATCGGATAACAGGAATGCTGACCTGTTACATCCCTCCCCAACTTGATCATTAACAACGGTCCATTTTGATTAGCACGCAAAGTCCTGAAGCCGTTGGCGAGGGTTAGGCCTGAGACTGTAGCGGTGGGGTTGGCTGTGGATAGGTGGTTTACTCCACAGAGGTGTGGCCGGGAGGAAATCCTGTGACAGTTCTTGGGGCCCCTCAGGATCTGGCTCCCTGGGGGACTCGCTGGCCACATGGTGGCTGCTTCTGTCGTGTTCCTGCGGGTCTCTGTGGTCATGCTCAGAGAGAGATGATGGAATTTCCTTGAACCATGAGACGTTGCTCAATATTTCTCCGGTTCCTTTTCAGGCCGTCACCATGGTGCCTCTGTTGGCAATGACTGTCCAAGACCCTGGTTCGTGGGCGGTCCTGAACTTACCGCCAGGTCGCCGGTCCTTGAGGAGTACTATTGCCCCTGGCAGGATTGACCTTAAGGAAGCATGGCGCCGCATGCTGGCTTGATTATTTTGCCACTCCCTGCGTGCTTGGGTGCCTTGGACGTCATGAGGTGGAGGTGTCCAGCCCGTACAGATGGGGATCAGGGCCCTCCTGGCCCATTGAACATCAGCGCCCACAACGCTTGTAGTGTCGTGCAATGGGAGGTGCTTTGGTATTCTCGGAGGAACAGGCTTAGGCGTTGCTCCGGATTGGCCTGCTCCACTAGGGCTATGCACAGCATTTTGTTCAGTGTGCGCATGAACCTCTTGTCATTGAGATTGGCTTGTGGCCATTGTGGGGTGATTCGGTGGTGGTGGATTCGTCTTTGGCTGAGGAAGTCGGCAAATTCAGACCCATGGAACGGGGGCCCGTTTTCACGAACACTTTCTAGAGAATGGGCGCCACGTGAGTGAATGCTGTCGAGGGGATTACTTCTACTGTCGGGTATTTGGAGTATGTATCCACCAAGATGAACGTGGTCTTGACTCCGGGGAAGCTTCCAAAGTCCATGCTTAGTTTTGACCATGGGTTGGTACATGGTTCCTCTGTTATCATTGGAGCCGGGCTCTCTGGTAGGTCTGTCAGCTGGCAGGCTTGGCACCTGCGCACAAGGTCCTCCACCATTTTCTCCAGCTCAGGAAACCACACCTTTTCCCTTATTCTGGATTTCCTCTTGGTGGTGCCCTGATGTCTGCCGTGTGCTAGTTGTGTGACTTGCTGCCATAGGGGCTGTGGGATCACAAGGCGAGACCCTTGCAGGAGGATTCCGTACAGCACTGCCCACATTTTGGTTACCGCTTCTTTGTCCCCCGATGCCCAGTCGTTCGCCTGCTGGAGGGTATTCTCTCCATGATCCACTTTTGACAGCTTGGAGGGTCCTTGCATATACGGGGTCAAGCTCGGCCACCTTCTTGATGTCGTCGAGAGTCATCGCTTTGGGACACGCTGCCTTTGAGATCATCTGAATGTGTTGTTCCGAGCCCCCCAGAGGTACAGTTTCCTCTCCCGGCGGGGGACGCCGAGATAAAAATAGTTGTTTAGCCTTTCAATACAGTTTTTCCACAGTGGAGAGGCTGTTGCTGGGTCTTCTAGCTCGCTGAATGGCGGCAGCACCCCTGTGAGGACATGCTGTATCGGGACCCTCTGCTGGGGCTGGGCTTGGTCTTCGTCAGCCATGTGGCATCATCTGTGGCCGCTTCTCTACTCTCTTCTCTGTTTTGTTAACTTTAAGTGCTCCCTGTGCTGGTGGCGCTGATTGGCTGTGTTTTCTTCTCCCTCTTTTGAGAATTTTCCTTTATTAATATATTTATTTTCCTTTTCTTTTCTGGTGCCCATTCGCTGCTGCTCTGTTACCTGTGCCTGACTGCATCTATAATCCTTGATTTCTGCCAGTAGTGAGCCTTCTTTACCATTGACTTTATTTTATGTTTTCTTTTCTTCTCCTGTCCTCTTAGCACATGTTGTATTTTTCAGCCTGACCCCCTCATAGGCTATGGGTAGAGGTCAGGCAGCTCCAGCGAGCCAACTTTCAGGGGCACCCGGTTGGGTGCAGCACAACCGTGCATGCTCCAGTGAGGACACTCTCCACGCAGGTGGGGGAAGGCTTCCCAGGTGCGCCTACACAGCCGGCAGAGGCCCACACTGCGTCGCACTAAGTGGGGCAGGCGCCACTCACCACCCCTTCTCAGCGGGCTCTGGTTATCTGATGCCCCTGGAGCACTGCCAGGGATCAGGACGCAGCCCTCCTGGTGCATGCGTCGCCGGTGGGTCCAAGCACTGTGCGTGGCGTCGTCGTCGCAGCGGCAGACTCTCCTGGGAACAAATCGGTGTGCTGAGACTTCAGGGCAGAACGGTGGGTAGCAACCCCCTCGTCTCCAGTGTTTCGCGGACAAACAGGGTAAGACCTATATATTTATTTATGGCAGGAATGAATGACACCACACATACTGTGCCTGCTCAGGAGATGAACCGCATGCGGTTCCTCCCCTTTTATTTAACCACGCAGGCCACGCCTGGTCCTCGGCTGACGTGCCATACATACATCCGGTTCAGGCACCGGATAACAGGAATGCTGACCTGTTTCAAAATGTCCCCTACCTATCAGTTTGTAGTGTGCTCTGTAGTTTGAGAACAGTCTGTGAGCTGTAGATTTTAGGGGCCTCATTTATGAAAACTGTTGCATTGCTGTGAAAACAGCGATGTAACAGTTTTCACTGCACCCTCCTTGCGACACAATGGATGCGCCGTATTTAATGTATGGCGCTCCAAGTCCCAAGCAGTTACAGATATGTCAGTATTTCTGATGAAACTGTGGGTGCAGTAATGATGTTTTGCTGGAGTGTGTCGCAAAAGTGACACAACTCCTGCAATGTGTCATTGCACATGGGCAAGACCCATGTTAAATGTGATTGCATCAGCCTTACGCCTGCTGTGAGGCAAGAATAAGATTTTGACACAGTGGCTTCCTAGAAGTGGTGTAGTGAAATCTGATAGATTTCACTGCAAAACTTCCACAAGGCTTTTTGCGGGGAACATCCACCCAGCATTCATTATACCTGACCCTCGTATAATGTAGCGCAGGGCTTTACAAAGTGACGTATCTGCTTAGATGCGTCACTTTGTATATAGAGTGCAACGTGGTGCATTTTTTACGCCGCCGGTGAGTTACAAAAAGTGTTGCAAGGCCTCAAAATTAAGGCCCTTTGTGTCTATTTAGCTGGGAGGATATGAAGGTTTTTCTGAATTAGCCAGGATATTGCCCACCAACCACCTTGTGGCCGGGGCATTCTCTTCCACTGTATTCTTCTGCAGACTGGAAGCCACTGTAGGACTTGCGAGGAAAAGAGTGATATTGTCAAGATGTTTATACCTCAGTAGTGACAGGGGAACCATTCTGCACCCTTTACACTTTGCTTACTGACTTTGCTGGGAGGCCTGTATGGAAAGCATAGCTGCATATAAGCCATATTCTCATGACGATGAACAGGGCTGTCTTATGTAGAATCAACAGTAGAGGACAGATCTGCATAAGTGTGTTTGTGGATAGAATGTACTCTTGGTGGCTGCAACAGTTGAGTCAATTGTTGCCTCTTATTGTGGGCTGTCTGCAAAAGTAATGGTGAGTGGGGCTTTGCAGAATCTGTTTCTACCAAAAGGGTTGTGTGTCCTTTTTTCATAACTTTTTCTCTTTGCAAACTCTGTAGATTATGAACAACTTCTACTAAAAGCGAAATTTTGTGTGAAAACAAAAGGTTTCATGTATAATTTTAGCACTAAAATTCTTTCTGAGGAAAAAATCTGATTTTCCACAATAGGGGTGGGTAGAAAATCATATATTTATTAAGGACAGGAAGGCTAATATTGTACATTGTCCTCTTTATTGCCACACACACAGCAACAAAAACTAGAACATTAACTTCTAGAATTAGAATTTCAACAACATTCTAAATGAGTATAAATGCCCCCAACAAGTAGCCATCTTCCTTCTTTTTGCTGTGAACAAACCAAGCCCCTTTGTTGAACAAGGACCACTATAGTAAACATCTTCTGTTTTCTTCTTCGTGCAAGCTTGCCACAACTTATGAAATTCTTAGATGATCATCAAACATTCCCTGTAATCATAAAAAATATAACTTAAGGGTGGGTAAAATGTTTGAGAGGAATAATATTAGCCTCTGTGTCTTTAATAAAATCGTGGTTTTCTACCTACCTGTGCTGTGGAAAATGTGAATTTTATGGCAAGGCACAGAAGCCAATCTCATGCATGTTTGTAGCCTTGCCAGCACATTCAAAGTAGAACACTTTACTGGTCACCAATTCACAGAAGCAAGAATTCTTCCACGTTTCCACCCACTATAAATCCCTTGGAAGCCATAGCACCACTTGCTGATTGTACCCAAACATAGATACATCAATTCATGCTTTCTTAATAAACTCTTTAACCTACCTTGCCAGTGTAGGATATGAAACTGGTTTATAAGGATACCTAAAAGAAATCAGCAACTGAGAATAATCCTCCTGTCTTCTCAAATGTTTAGTTTTCCTTTCATACTGCTTCAAACACTTTACTACACACGATTTTTCATTTTCTCCCATATATGGATAACAAATAGTTTTAGACATACTTTTAGTCCCTTTTTTAATGTAAAAACACACCCCCCTGGAACATAGCTCCTAGAAGACACTGCTAATGCCCTTAAATCTGATGCTCTTTTGAAAGATATTAAACAAGATAGCAGAGTCAATTTTAAGGTCAGATTGTTCGAGGGCAGAAATTGATTGTCACTCTAGTTAGACAATTCCTTCAACACAACACCAACATCCCAAAGAGATGAATACTATGGACATGGAGGCACCTTGAACCACAAACTTCTTATCAAACACTTCACCACATCACGTTGACCTACTGGTAAATCATCCACTAACTCATGGCCTGCTGAAAAAGCAGAGCTGCTTAAATTCACTGCACAGTAAGAACTTCCTCCTAAAAAGACCTCTGTCAAATAGTTGACAACATTCATTACAGAAGCTGAAATGCGATCGAAATCCCTACCGGTACACCAACATATCCATCTCTTCCATGCCAATCTGGCCTTTGATGTGCCCCTGAACCCTTGATGAGCTTCGTAGCCTCTTGAGATAAACCTGATACTTGCATACTTTCCTGAAATCATCCAACCCATTACTGCTGTTAACCCCTTTACACCAAATTTTGAAATTCCCCACTGGGTTCATCATAACAAATGGGGAAAACAAATAATTGTGTGTCATTCCCCAATGCTGCAGGAATGCATCTACTGCATTCCCCTCTGGGTCTGGTTTCCAACTTCGAAACACTGGAAGCTGAGCATTCAATCCAATCCCAAATTGATCCATTTTGAAAGGGCTGTGTCCATTCTCCAATGCCCTAAACACCTCTCTGTTCAACATCCAATTACTTTGCTGAAGCTTGCAATATGTTGAACTTGTACCATGATATTGTGATCTAGACAAAAGTGCCCAAAATTATGTTCCAAATCTTCTACTTCCTTAGACTGAGGACCACCTAATCGATTCCCATACGTTACTGCCGACACGTTGTCCATATTCAACAATACACAACATTATACATGGTCCTTGACAAAACTCCTCACTGCAAAAGACCCTGCTAACAACTCCAGGTAATTGGTATTTCTCTTTCCTGAAAGGACAACTCCCCCCGTTGATAACGGGCCACATCTTGCTCCCAATCCTTACAGATTGGCATCTGATTCTATTACCAAATCACGAGCTTCCACAAAAATGGCCCTTCCATTCCACACATCTAGATTATCTATCCACCAATCCAACTCCTGCTTCAAGTCCATATTCAACTGAATGTTTTGAGTATCTCACATCCAATTTAAGAGATGCTGGGACTTCAATCGCTACAATGCTCCATAATGTAGCAGAGCTGGGAATATTGACTGAATTGAAGCTGAAAGCAAGCCCAAATGTCTTGCTAACTGCTGAAGTGAAGCTAAACTGCTCTCCTTTGCTGTCATTATTTTTCTGTGATCCTTTTTCACCTTCTCTGCAGGCAATTTCAATACACATTCCAACATCCATAGCTGAAAACTTAAAAATACAGTTTCCTGACTCTGTACTAAACATGATTTCTTCCTGTTCACAATGAAACCTAGATCTTCCAAAACACAAACTGCTAACTCGGTTTCCTCTTGTGCCAGCTTCTTTGATTCTGCCATTATCACAACATCGTATGCACACCCCTAGTACTCAGCCATAGCCATGCCCTTACTGGTCTCATTATCTTTGTGGAACACCATGGAGCAGACATCACTCCGAATAGGAGACAAGTGAACCTCCACATTATCCCTAAGATAATGTCTGTGTTCCTGACATATTGGTATTGTTAAATATGCGTCCTTTAAATCTAGGTGCTGTTAGGTTTGCAAAATCCTCTTTCATCATGCACTCCATTATTTGCTATATTAGGTTAGCATTGTGCTGCGAAATAGAAATCATTTATATTCATTGTGTGCAACCTACTGAGTTATCCATGTAATGTGCAAGCTTTAGTTAGCGAGTGTGACTCCATTTTGTATTTTGTAATCCCTATTAGGCTGTGCCTGAACTAGGCCTCGTTATTCGTATTGCTTGCCTCAGCAGAACACTGTATTTAGTTATTATTTTCCTTTCTGTTCAAGATTGCTTCCCGACTTTCTACTGAATAGGCCATTCTGCCCTTGCATACCTATCCGAGTGTGTAGTTCTGCTCCCATGTTAGGAGATGCTGAGACCCAGCACAGTAACCTTGAGTCTGTGATAGCATGTCCCCATCTGGCAGGTGGTAGCCCATCCTTCTGTGCCTCCTTTGTTCATGTTCGGCCTAGGTCGGTAACTTTCCACTGTGGGTGTGGTTGGAGGCTCTTAGGAGGAATGATTATGCGTTGCAGACTGTTGGGGAGTCAGTCCCTCGGCAGACATCTTTGGGTGCAGGTCAGATTGGACTCCTCTGCAGAGTATTACTAATAAACAGTTGTTTGTATTCTCTACTGTCTGACCGACTCTTCATTTTGGCAGAAGGCGAATAGGAGGTTGTAGATAACCCGGGTGGCCCCTAAGGGCCACTTCCTTCAGTGCCTTAACCATTTTCCTTTCCTCAAAAGGTCTCTCAATAAATGAATTCCTTCCATTTTTAAATGATTGTAATGCATCCAATCGTTCAACTCTCTAAAGTTTATGACCAGCCTCATTCCTTTATCTTTCTTTTCCATAAAATATATACTGCTTACAAATCCTCTTGAATCTCTCAAAGTACTTTCTTTTGCATCCTTCTCCACAAGTGCCTCCACTTCTTGAGACACCATAGTGTCTAATTTCTTTGAGAACATCAGAATTATTGGTATTCTCATCTGAAATTGTACATCTAGAAAATCTATTTAATAACCCTTTACTGTTTCCAATACCCACTGATCTGAGGTGATCTCCATTCATCATGTTACAAAGTGGGTGAGTCTGTCACCCAGATATAATGGGGTACATAAAGGGTCTTTTTGCAAACCTACCTTGCATACCTGTTTCCCTTATCTCACTCCTTGTGGACCTTCCTCTTCCTCTTTGGTGTTGTGAGTAAAATCCTAGGTTATAATAACCTTTTGGGGGTCTAAACCCTCAAGAGATATAAGTTAATGTCATTCCATAACCTCAGCCGGGCAGCCTACCCTCACTCTCCCGGTCCCTCCAAAATCCTTTCTCATATCTCTCTGTACCGTTTGAATTGAAAGAGACCACATATATGGCCATATCTTTAACAAACTTCTCCCGAAATAGCAATCCTTTTGCTTCTCTATCTGCTTCTTTATTCACCAAATCAGTTAATTTGGAATCGGTCTTCATGTGAATACTGTTCCTCCTTTCGATACAAAGGGCAACAAATTGCTCTCCTTCCATTTTTTTGTGCTCCATCCCTTTTTTCTGTTAAATGTTTTCTCTTTTGCGTTACTATTCAAGCACTATTTGGGGGAGCTGCTTTTACCTCAACTTTTTTTACAGACCAGGAATCCTCATCCTGTGTATGAACCTCTTCAGTCCCTTATTTTGGCAAACGTTTTTCCACACAATCATCAAGCCTCTTACCTAATTGTGGTGCTAATGCTTAAAAAGCTTTGTCTATACAACGTTGTACTTTTTCATCCAACCCCTATTCTTAAGCAGTATTTGACTCCATCTTCTTATATTTCATATATTAACTAGTATCCATGAATCAATTTTCCTCAAAAACACAACACTTCCCAGTATACTCCTCTCCTCAATCTTCCCCCACAATCTCTTCATATCCATCAATATTTGATGTGTAAAAATATCTTATTGCTTTCCCTAATATGGCTGCAGTGCATATTAAGGGCATCATTATGATGTCGGATGGATTTGCCTCTGATCGACATCGCCGTGGTCTCAGGGCTGACCGGCCTCAGGTCTTCGGTCCAGACATCGCAATTACAATGCAGCTGCACACGGTGCGGGTCAAGCACCCATTTCTCTATGGGAGCTTGTGCTGTGGTCGGAAACCAGTCGCAGCACAAGCTCCCATGGAGAAATGGGAGCTTCTGTTAATGATTGCGCTGTGTGGCAGGCACCGACACACAGTGCAGGGATTAACAGGGGACACCATAGGTGCCCCCCCCGGCCCCCAACAAAAGGCCACTGAGGGATGGGGCCCTGCTAGGGGCCCCCAGAGTCACTTTCTGACAGGCTTTTTATGTTGGAAAGCCCGACATGAAAAGCCTGTCGGAAACTGACATCATAATCTCGATGGCGGAAACGCCATTCTTAAGGGATTACGTTGCGGTTCCAACTGCCTAACGGGCTTCTTTAGCCCATCGGGAGCCAGCTGGAATGACCGCCTTCATTGTAATAAGGCGATCGGACTGTAAACCTTAGATGTCGGTCGAAAAGCTTCTGACCGCAGGTCGGAGGCTTTCCAACCGACATCATAATAGGGACCCTAGTGTTTAATCACATATAAACCATAATAAAGTGGCCGCCAGCATCATAGCACCTCTACAGCAAGCCCAAAGTATCAATTCAATCATGAGCTGATTCAGACTACACACACATAATAAATAGAGACAGCACCCAAAGCAAAACATGCCAGAGAAGTAATAGTAGGTAAATTGCGATTCTCCTATTAACATGACTAGAGAATCTGGATTTCATTAAAGACACGGAGGCTATCATTATGCATTAATCCTTTTAATGCGTCACAGACAGCCGCACTACATCACAAAGAAAGGAAACAGTTCTAGAATGTAGTGCCCAGGATACAAATGGCATGAGACACAAACAGACTTAAATGCAAATAACAGAAAATAAGTTCATAAGTTCAGAAGAATGGTCCAACTTGGTCTTGAAAT